>NW_026521869.1:2612500-3269018 GCF_021234435.1 Artibeus jamaicensis | reverse complement strand
GTGGGTGAAAATCCTGGCAGATCTATAGAAAAGCAGCGCACTAATCCATCAGTTATCCAGCATTTGTGAAATTGAAAGAACAGAGACTCTGTTGGACGCTGAAACACCAGAAAGCGGCAGGTCAGTGGGGCTTTGGGGTCCAGAGTAAAGACAAAGAAGCGGCGGGGCTGGCGCCCCAGGCCAGGTGGCCCGGGTGCTGCATCTACAGCCGGGGTCCAGAACCATCGGTCTGAGACCAACACCAGAGAGGTCTACCACAGGTGTGGGCACCCAGCGGCTCCAGTGGCCCACCAGCGTGGGCCAGCAGCTCCCCTTCATCCTGTATAAGCAAAACTGGATAACACCCAGGCAGAGACCCGTTTGCTTGCCGGCTTGCATTTTTGGGGAGGGGTACAAAGACACAGAGCCCGGTTTAACTGCAGACTCTGGGATTGCAAGCCTGGGAGGAATCCAGAGACGCATTAGCCTCACGGGTTTGGTTGGGGACTGAGCAGGAATGAGAGACAGGATGTCCGGAAAGTTTTGTTTTGTTTTATTGAAAGTGGACTGAGGTGTTCTCCTGCCAAGGCAGATTGGCTTGTTTCCTATCCGACCTTGCAGGGAGCCAAGGGGAAAGTGGAGGCTTTTGGGGACTAGCCACACGAATGGGAAGCGCCCTGCCGGTTACTCCGGGTCCCAGAAGGTCTGTTGGAAGCGGAGGCCTCTGAGCCAACACCAGGGGATCGGGAAGCCCGCTGCTGGTTGCGCCAGTCCCAGAAGGACGAGTTCGCGGGCACAGAGAGTCTGAGAGGCGCCGCAGGACAAAGGACGCTCCCTGACGGTTTCCTGCTTGCACCCATAGCTGGTCTCTGGCGCGCACTGGCGCAGGGTTCTTTTGAGCCGGGGCTACTGGTCCTAGGAAGCGCCAGACGGTTTCCCGCGCGAGCGGGGGCGCAGAGAACTCTAGGCTGACGCCACTAGGGTCGGGAAGTGCTAGGGCCGGCGCGGTCCCGGGAAGTGCGCGGACCCGGGAAGTGCCCGGGCCGGTGCGGACCCGCGCGGACCCGTGCCCGGGCGGCAGGGACCGGCGCGGACCCGGGAAGTGCCCCGGCCCGGCACGGTCCGGGGAGGCGCTGGTTGCACAGTCCCGGACAGCCCGGGAGTGTGCCCGGCAAGTGCGCAGGCACCCACACCCCAATCCGGTAGCCTGGCCAGTGCGCGCGGCGGGTGCACAGGCGCCCCACACCCCAAGCTGGTAGCCCGGCTGATGCGCGCACTTGCGCCGGCATCCCAGCACGAGGGAGATCCTGCTTACAACCGGTTTGGCTAGTTTGAAGCCAACAAGAGACATTCCTTTTTCTGAGGCTGTGTTTGAGAGATTATTTTGGTGCTTTTTTTTTCTTTATTTTATTTTTAGTCTTTCTTTTTTATTTACCTTTCTCCCCTCTCCATTCCTTTTCTTTATCTTTTTGCTTTTTTTAAAGTAATCTGTTATTTCTTTTAAACTTTATTACTGTTTCATCTTTCCATACTTTTTGTCCTCTTTTCCCGGATTTTCTGTTTTATTTCTTTTTCTTTTCTTTCTAAACTTACTGCTATTTATTCCATTCCCCTACCATTTTTTTCTCTCTTCCTTTTATTTCTTTCCTTATCATTTCTTTTACCCACAAGAGTCACAATCAACTTGAAAATATAAAAAGACCAGAGCTGGACCCATAGAAGAGGCCTCCCAATAGTAGAATCAGAGAGACAAATTGCACATTGTTGCAGGAGAGAAGCCACAAGTTGCTGCATATTTGAGTAGGTGGAAGCAGAGAACAACAGGAAACCAAAAAGGGGCTGCACCATTGAAATTCACAGGCATTCCACCACAAGTTCATACCATAAACCCAGGGTGTCAAAACAGATTAATCTAAGAAGCTGAGGCTAACAAGAAGAGTCTCACAAACAATGGGAAGACAAAGAAACAATCCCCAAATGAAAGGAAAGGAGGGAATCCTCAGAAAGAATGTTAGATGAAACAGAGGCAAGTCAACTATCAGATACTGAATTCAAAGCACTGGTGGTCAGGAAGTTCAAAGAGCTCACAATCAGCTACCAGAAACTACAGGGAAGTTACAATGATCTCACTGTGAACTATATCAACATGAAAAAGGAAATGGAAATTATTAGCAAGGGCCAAGAGGAAATGAAGAATACAATTTCTGAATTAAAAAACACAGTGGAAAGCATTAAAAATAGGGTGGATGAAACAGAAGATCGGATTAGTGAATTGGAGGACAAAGTAGAAAGCATCTCACAGAAAGAACAGGAAAGGGAAAAGAGGCTCAGAAAGAATGAAGAGAGATTAAGAGAAATGCAAGACAATATGAAACGTAATAATATCCGAATAATAGGAATACCAGAAGGAGAAGAAGAAGAACAAGGGATAGAAAACATATTTGAAAGAGTAAAGAGAGAAAATTTCCCTAATTTGACAAAAGAAAAAGTCACACAAATCCAGGAATCTCACAGAGTCCCATTCAAGAGGAACCCAAAGAGGCCCACTTCAAGACACATCATCATTAAAATGGCAAACTTCCAAGACAAAGAGAGAATCTTAAAGGCAGCAAGGGAGAAAAAAGAAATAACATACAAGGGCATCCCAATAAGGTTAGCCACTGACTTCTCAATGGAAACGCTCCAAGCAAGAAGAGATTGGCAAGAAATATTCCAAGTAATGAGAACCAGAGGCCTACAACCAAGGCTACTTTACCCAGCAAGGCTCTCAATCAAGATAGAAGGCTAAATAAAGAGCTTCCAAGACAAAAGAAGTCTAAAAGAATTTGCTGCCACCAAGCCAGTTCTACAAGAAATACTAAAAGGTCTGCTCTAAGGAAAGGAAGGAAAAGAGACAGACAGAGAGGAACACAGATACAAAAAATGGCAATGAATAAGTACCTATCAATAATAACCTTAAATGTAAATGGATTAAATGCTCCAATCAAAAGACACAGAATAGCGTCATGGATAAGAAAGTATGACCCACACATATGCTGCCTACAAGAGACCCACCTCAGGACAAAAGACCATCACAGACTAAAAATCAAAGGCTGGAAACAAATTTTCCAAGCAAACGGACAGGAAAAAAAAAGCCGGGGGTAGCAATTCTCATATCAGACAAAATAGACTTCAAAAAAAGAGCCATTAAGAGTGACCCAGAAGCTCACTTCATAATACTCAAGGGAAAAATCCACCAAGAAGACATTAACATCATAAATATATATGCACCCAACATAGGAGCACCAAAATATATAAGGAAAATCTTAGAGGAATTCAAGAAAGATATAGACAGCAACACAATTATAGTGGGGGATTTTAACACCCCACTATCAAAAATGGACAGATCTTCCAAACAAAATATCAACAAAGACATTGTGGCATTAAACAACACCCTTGATGAAATGGACCTAACTGATATATACAGAGCTCTTCACCCCAAAGAAGCTAAATACACATTCTTTTCAAATGCACATGGGACATTCTCAAAGATAGATCACATGATAGGGCACAAAACAAGCCTCAACAAATTCAAGAATATTGAAATCATACCAAGCATTTTCTCTGACCATAAGGGACTGAAACTGGAAACCAACCCCAAAGGAAAAAACCCAAAACACCCAAAATCATGGAGACTGAACGGTATGCTATTAAACAATGAATGGGTCAAGAATGAAATTAGGGAAGAAATCAAAAAGTTTCTGGAAACAAATGAAAATGATCTCACAACAACCCAAAACTTATGGGATACAGCCAAGGCAGTCCTGAGAGGGAAGTTTATAGCAATACAGGCCTACCTTAAGAAAACAGAAACATTTCAAACAAATGAACTTACTCTACGCCTGCAAGAACTCGAGGAACAACAACAAAAACAGCCCAAAGCAAGTAGAAGGAAGGAAATAACTAAGATCAGAGCAGAACTAAATGACATAGAGACTAAAAGTACAATTCTAAAGATCAATGAATCCAGGAGTTGGTTCTTTGAAAAAATAAACAAAATAGACAAGCCTTTAAGTAGGCTCATCAAGAAAAGAAGGGAACGGACACAAATAAACACGATCAGAAATGAAAGAGGAGAGATTACAACTGATACCACAGAAATAGAGAGGATTGTAAGAAATTACTATGAAGAACTGTATGCCAAGAAATTTGAGAACCTAGGGGAAATGGACACATTTCTAGAAAAATATAATCTCCCAAAACTCAATGAAAAAAGAAGTAGAACACCTGAATAGACCAATAACAGCAAAAGAAATTGAAGCAGTAATCAAAAAACTCCCATCACACAAAAGCCCTGGACCAGATGGATTCACAGGAGAATTCTACAAAGCATTTAAGGAAGACCTAACCCCCATTCTTCACAGACTATTCCAAAAAATACAAAAGGATGGAAAACTCCCTAACTCCTTTTATGAAGCCAGCATCATCCTAATTCCAAAACCAGATAGAGATACAACAAAGAAAGAAAACTACAGGCCAATATCGCTGATGAACATAGACGCTAAAATCCTCAACAAAATATTAGCAAATCGCATCCAACAATATATCCAAAAGATTATACACCCTGACCAAGTGGGATTCATCCCAGGGATGCAAGGATGGTTCAACATTCGCAAAACAGTAAATGTAATACATCACATAAACAAAAGCAAAGACAAAAACCACATGATCATATCAATAGACGCAGAAAAAGCTTTCGATAAGGTACAACACCCATTTATGATAAAAACACTCAGCAAAATGGGAATAGAGGGAACATTCCTCAATATAATAAAGGCCATTTATGAGAAACCTACAGCCAATATCATACTCAATGGACAAAAACTAAAAGCTTTTCCACTAAGATCAGGAACAAGACAAGGATGTCCACTTTCACCACTCCTATTCAATATAGTATTAGAAGTTTTGGCCACAGCGATCAGGCAAGAAAAGGAAATAAAAGGCATCCAAATAGGAAAGGAGGAAACAAAATTGTCACTGTTTGCAGATGACATGATAGTGTACATGGAAAATCCTATAGACTCTACCCAAAAACTGCTCAAACTAATTAATGAGTTTGGCAAAACAGCAGGATACAAAGTCAATATCCAGAAATCAAAGGCATTTTTGTATACAAACAATGAATCAGCAGAAGCGAAATCAAGGAAAAAATCCCATTCGATATAGCAAAAAGAAAAATAAAATATCTGGGAATAAACCTAACCAAAGAGGTAAAAGACCTGTATGCAGAAAACTACACAGCACTGAAGAAAGAAATCAAGGAAGACACAAACAAATGGAAACATATACCTTGTTCATGGATTGGAAGAATTAACATCATCAAAATGTCCATACTACCCAAAGCAATATACAGATTCAATGCAATACCTATTAAAGTACCAATGGCGTATTTCACAGACATAGAACAAACACTTCAAAAATTTATATGGAATCATAAACGAGCCCGAATAGCAGCTGCTCTTTTGAGAAAGAAGAACAAAGTAGGAGGGATCACAATACCTGATATCAAACTGTATTACAAGGCCACTGTAATCAAAACAGCCTGGTACTGGCATAAAAACAGGCACATAGACCAATGGAACAGAACAGAGAGCCCAGAAATCAACCCAACCCTCTACAGTCAATTAATATTCGACAAAGGGGGCAGTAACATAAAATGGAGTAAAGATAGCCTCTTCAGCAAATGGTGTTGGGAGAACTGGACAGCTACGTGCAAAAAAAATGAAACTTGAGCACCAACTTACACCATACACCAAAATAAATTCAAGGTGGATAAAAGACTTAAATATAAGCCATGACACCATTAAAGTCCTAGAGGAGAACATTGGCAAGAAAATCTCAGATATTCCACGCAGCAACATTTTTACGGATATGTGCCCTAGAGCAAGGAATATAAAGGAAAGAATAAACAAATGGGATCTCATCAAAATAAAAAGCTTCTGCATGGCTAAAGAAAACAGTATTAAATTAAAAAGACAACCAACTGTATGGGAAAACATATTTGCCAATGATACCTCAGACAAAGGTTTAATCTCCAAAATATACAAAGAACTTACACGACTCCACTCTAAGAAGACACCCAACCCAATTAAAAAATGGGAAAAGGACTTGAACAAACACTTCTCCAAGGAGGACATACAGAACATTCAGAGACACATGAAGAGATGCTCAATATCGTTAGCTATCAGAGAGATGCAAATTAAAACCACAATGAGATACCACTTTACACCAGTCAGAATGGCTATCATAAACAAAGCAACAAACAACAAATGTTGGAGAGGTTGTGGGGGAAAAGGGGTCCTTAGTTCACTGTTGGTGGGATTGTAGACTGGTACAACCATTATGGAAAACAGTATGGAATTTTCTCAGAAAAATAAAAATTGACCTGCCTTTTGACCCAGCAATTCCACTGCTAGGATTATACCCCAAGAATCCTAAAACATCAATTTCAAAGAACCTATGCACCACAATGTTCATAGCAGCACAATTTACAATAGCCAAGAGTTGGAAGCAACCTAGGTGCCCATCAGTAAATGAATGGATCCAAAAATTGTGGTACATATACACCATGGAATTTTATGCAGCAGAGAGAACGAAGGGAGCTACTACCTTTTGCAACAACATGGATGGAACTGGAAAGCATTATGCTGAGTGAAATAGGCCAGGCATTGAAGGACAAATACCATATGATCTCACCTTTGACAGGAAGCTAAAGAATAAAACAAACAAGCAAACAGAATAAAAACAAAGACGCTGAAATAGAGAACAAGTGGGCAGCGACCAGAGGGGAGAGGGAAGGGAACTTGAGGGGAAAAAGGGGGAGGGATTTTGAGGAACAAGTATGAAAGACACAGAGTTGAGGACTGGGGGTGGGGGGGAATGGGAGGGAGGAGGGAGACCGGGCGGGGGGGGGGGAAGGGAAAAAAAAATGTACTTGAAAAGTAACTAAATAAAAAAAAAAATAAAAATAAAAATAAAAAAATAAAAACCAAAAAAAAAAAAAAAGAAAACATAAATACACACTTACTTGCCTAAAGAATGAGCTACTTTATTGAGGAACCTTATAAATGACTTCCAGCTTGTATATTTTTAGCAAATGAGTGACTTTAATATGAATGGATAGTTTCTCGGTAAAATGGAAAATGAGATTAAGGACTTTTTACTCACCATACTACCTGTGACTGTCCCTCCATTCTAGCATTTTAGTTCTTATCGCAACCTGTAATCAGACTATTGTGTTGGCCTTACAAGTATCAGATGAGTATGATCATGTCCCTGGAAGTTATTGATAATCCTGAAAAAATAAGAGTTGTATTCACTGTGAGGTAGCAGTGATATCTGAATAGTTTAAAATACACTCATATACTATATCCTAGATGCCAAGGCCAGTATTTGCCTTGTTATAGCTTGAAAGATCAAGAAAATGTAATTGAAGATTAAGACACTGATGGCATTTGGTGACTGCTTAGCACACAGGTGGCAAACACAAGGCCCATGAGCCGAATCCGGCCCTCCACCTTCTTTTATCTGGCCCGGCACTTTATTTCTACCTGACAGCAGCACCCAGGTCTCGCTTAACTATTAAGGAGTAGTTACATTTATACAGTCCTAAAATCCCATTTGGCCCTTTGAAGGCAACCATGGGGCTGATGTGGCCCCCCAGTGAAAATGAGCTTGACAGCCTTGGCTTAGAGTAATGATAATGGTACCTACTTTTCAACAATTTAAATTCAGGGACTTTTTATGATACATGAAATTATGAATAATAAGAGAATGTTAGAAATTCCAATTTTTAGGCCACTAATTCATTTTGGTATTAATTTGTTTAAAATAAATACACAGCCCTGGCTGAGTAGCTCAGTTGGTAACAACATTGTCCTAATACACTAAGGCTGCGGGTTTGATCCCTGGTCAGGACAAATACAAGAATCAACCAGTGAATACATTAATAAGCAGAACAACAAATCAATGTTTCTCTCCCCCTTCCACTCTAAAAATAAACTAAATAGATACACAGACACACATACTATTTTAGCCAGAACTTTTAGTATCCTTTCCTCACCTAATCAACCAGTGTTAAAATATATTTAATGCCACAAAGCTTTCAGCTTTTAGGCAGTGAGGTTTTTTGCAGGCATGTATACATCTATATTATGTACTTGGTTTCATTTTTCCTTGTATTGAGCGGTCTGAATTAGTATAACCCAGGTGGAATTTATTGGAGGTTAGACCTTGAAGGGTAGGAAAATGAATCTACTTTATTAAGGGTATATATAACATGCTTCACCCATTAGTCTGTTTTTTAATCTTTTTTCTTTTTTTCGTACTGAATTATTTTTATTTTATTTATTTATTTTTAATATATTTTATTGATTATGCCATTACAGTTGTTCTATTCCCCCCTTCATTCCCCTCCACCCTGCAAACCCTCTCCCCCACCATTCCCCCCCTTTAGTTTATGACCACGTGTCTCAAGTTCTTTAGATTCTATATTTCCCATACTATTCTTGCCCTCCCCCTATCTATTTTCTACCTACCATCTATGCTACTTATTCTCTGTACCTTCTCCCCACTTCTTCTCCCACTCCCCTGTTGCTAACCCTCCATGTGATCTTCATTTCTATGGTTCTGCTCCTGATCTAGCTGACCTCTTAGTTTGCTTTTGTTTTAGGTGTGGTTCTTAATAACAATGAGTTTGCTGTCCTTTCACTGTTCATCTTTTTTATCTTCTTTTTTTTTCTTAGATAAGTCCCTTTAACATTTCATATAATAAGGGCTTGGTGATGATGAACTCCTTGAATTTGACCTTATCTGAGAAGCACTTTATCTGTCCTTCCATTCTAAATGAAAGTTTTGCCGGATAGAGCAATCTTGGTTGTAGGTCTTTGGATTTCATGACTTGGAATACCTCTTTCCAGCCCCTTCTTGCTTATAAGATCTCTTTTGAGAAATCCACTGACAGTCTGATGGGAACTCCTTTGTAGGTGACTGTCCCCTTATCTCTTGCTGCTTCCAGGATTCTCTCTGTCATTTTAATCTTGGCTAATGTAATTATGATGTGCCTTGGTGTATTCCTCCTTGGGTCCAACTTGTTTGGGACTCTCTGAGCTTCCTGGATTTCCTGGAAGTCTATTTCCTTTGCCAGATTGGGGAAGTTCTCCTTTGTTATTTGTTCAAAGAAGTTTTCCACTTGCTCTTTCTCTTCCCCTTCTGGTACCCCTATAATTTGAATGTTGGCACGTTTAAAGATGTCCTGGAGGTTCCTAAGCCTCTCCTCATTTTTTTGAATTTTTGTTTCTTTATTCTTTTCTGTTTGGTCATTTTTTTCTTCCTTCTAGTCCATTCCCTTGATTTGAGTCCCAGTTTCCTTTCTATCACTATTGTTTTCCTGTGTATTTTCCTTCATTTCAATTAGTTTAGCCTTCATTTGTTCCTCTAATTTGTGGCTAAAATCAACCAGTTCTATGAGCCTCCTGATGACCAGTGTTTTGAACTGTGCATCTGAAAGTTTGCCTATTTCTTGGTCACTTGGAGTTATTGGCTCTGGGGGGTTTGAGTTCTTCCTGAGCCATGTTTTGGTCTGTTCAAGCCTGTTACGTATCGGGAGGGGAGATTTAGGTGTTCACCAGGGTAGGGCAACCCAGGTCACTGGTTTGTAACACTGTATGTGGGGGCTGGGTCAGAGAGGGAGCAATAGCTGTCCCCTCTGCTGCTTCTACTGCTTCCCGCCACTGGGGCCTGTGTGGTCTGTCTCACTGCTTGCTCCTTCACTGGTTTATCTGTGCGTGAATGTGTGTCTTCGGTCAGCCTGCCACCTTGTGCCTTCACTGGGTCCACCCGTTGCTACCTCGCACCTGGGATCCACCCTCAGCTGCCTAGTGCCTAGGTCAGGGAATCTTTTTTGTGCCACCAACTCAGCTGCTGGCTTTGCCCCTCTTACCAGTCTGGCTGAATGGTTCGTTGTTGTCAGATTTCCATATAATTCAATTTTCTGTGGTTTGGCTGCGTTTTTGTTGCTAAAACTTTGTTGTTTTTAAACTTGGTTGTGCAAGAAGGCACAATGTTTCCACCTATGCCTTCGTTTTGGCAGAAGTCTGAAAATCTCATAGTGTTTTAAGTAAATTTACAATTTTGTGTTGGGCTACAATCATAGTCATCATGGGCTGCATGTAGCCTGTGGGCTGCGGACTGGATGCTCCTATCCCAAATAACTGTCTTGCCTATAAGGCAGCAATTTTCAACCTTTTTAATCTCATGGTACACAAACTAATTACTAAATTCTGTGGCACTTTAAAATATATTTTTTAGTCGATCTGACAAAAATAGGTATAATTTTGATTCATTCACACCAGATGGCTATTGTTGTGTTGGCTGTTGTCATTTTTCTATTTGACAACCTAAGGGAAAAGAGACCAGTGCCCCTGACTAAATACTCATGTATTGCATACTTTGAAAATTCTTGCTGTACACCAGTGTGCCTCTTACGCACACCATTGTGCTGCAACACACTGGTTGAAAATTGCTGTTCTATAGAAATAGAGTTTTTAGTTAAGCAAATTGCTAGAGCCTGAAGGCTGTATTTCCCACTCTAGCTTGGATCTGGGAGTGGCTGTGTGATTAAGTTATGACCAATGTGGTTCATTTGTATCTCATGCACAAATTTGCAAACATTTGTCTTTTCTTCTTTTGGGACCAGCATCTCCAGAAGCTATCTTTTTCCTGCTTTATAACTAGGACAGATGGTGGAGAAAATATTGTGATATTAGGCATCCCATAACATTTTTGTGGACATTCCTGTCTTTTGAGTAAGCTTAAGATTGGATGCAGGTCTTTTCCATGGTACCCCAGATATTACAAGGATAAAACCCCTAAAATCCAAAATCCCAACAAGATCTGTTTTGCCTAAATACAAGATGAAACCAGCCATAAATATTGTAGACCCTATTAATCCATTAATAACAGGCAAAATGATCTAAAGTCTCTTATAGGCAGCATATAAACCCAAAAGAGGCCCACACGAAGATATATCATAATTAAAATGCCAAAGGTTAAACACAAAAAGAGAATCTTTGGGGGAAAAAACCACACACACAGAAAAGCAATTATTTACCTACAAGAGAGCTCCCAAAAGACTGTCAGCTGTTTCTCAACAGAAACTTTACAGGCCAGAAGGGATGGGTACAAAATACTCAAAGTGATGAAAAGAAAAGACCTACAACCAAGATTACTCTACCCAGCAAAGCTATTATTTAGAATCAAAGGAAAAATAAGGAGTTTCTCAGATAAGAAAAAACTAAAAATGTTCATCACCACCAAACCAGTGTTGCAAAAAAAATGTTAAAGGGTCTCCAAGAAGAAAAAGAAAAATATATGAATAAAAAAGTACCAATTAATACGTATCTATCAACAATTATTTTAAATGCAAATGACTTAAATGCTGACATTGAGTGATGGCCTGGACAAGAAAACAAGACCTTTATATATGCTGCCTACAAGAGACTCGCTTCAGATCAAAAAGACACACACAGACTGAAAATTAAACATGGAAAAAGACATTTAACAAAATGGAAATTTTTTTTAAAAAGCTGGGATTGCAATAGTTATACCAGACAAAATAGACTTTAAAACAAAGGCTATAGCCAAGAGACAAAGAACAATCCAGTAATTTCACTTTTGGGTATTGACCTTAAGAAACCCAAAACACTAAATCGAAAAAACAAGACACTGCATCCCCATGTTCATTGTAGCATTATTTACAACAGCCAAGATATGGAGGCAACTTAAGTATCCATCAATCAATGAATGGATAAAGAAGTGGTGTGTATATAGAAATATAATTCAACAAAAAAATTAAAATCTTGCCATTTGCAACAACATGAGGGATGTAGAGGGTATGTGTTGAGTCAAATAAGTCAGAAAGAGAAAGACAAATTGCACATGATTTCACTTACATTTGGAATCTAAAAAACAAAATAAATGAACAAGTAGAACAGAAACAGACTCATAGATACAGAGAAGATTTTGACCATTGCTGGATGGGTTGGAGTTTTGGAGGAATGGGTGAAAAAGGTAAATGGATTTAGAAGTACAAATTGGTAGTAACGGAACAGTCATAGGAATGTAGAGTACAGCATAGAAAATTGAGGGGAACTCAGTTCTGTGGAGTTCTCCCAGTTGCGGATGAAATGAGTTGTCCTGGACACAATCTGTTCCAGTGGGAAAGGGGATGGTGATTTCCTCTAGTGGAGAATGTCCTGAGCCCTTCTCTGAAACAACTTTTATTGGGATCAGTATGCGCAGGTGTATACAGTATGCATGCAGAGCTCATTAATCAATGTCTAAAGGCCATAGTTACAGAAAACAGATATTGTTTACAGGTAACAGTTGAAGGAACATAGAGATTTGCCTCATGTCAGGATCTGTTAAACACACTGATACCAAATGGTCATTAAGGTGTGGTCCATGAGATCAGGAATTCACTCCTTCTGCTTTGCACTTAGATATCTGATTCACAGCAACAGAGCTATACAAAGCAAAGCAAGCCTCATAAGGTGCAATGCATTCTTCAGGGCCTGATCTCCCACAGGAACACTAGGTGCTAGTATTGGGTCATGACTGCCTTCTGCATTCCTGGTGGTCTGGTCAAGACTTACAAGAAGGCCTCACTTGTGTGGGGCTACAGTCTCCAATACCACACCAAAGTGGTCCCCAACATTTCTCCTTTTTTTTGTTTGTTATGTCAGACACAGTGGTAAGCCTGATGAAACCTGCTACTTGCTTTTCATGTATGCAGTGTCTGGAAAATAATTTGTATATATATCTCAAGGCACAAAAAAACACAATGATCAGGAGGCATCCCATAGCCCCCATGGTCCAGACATGTAAATTTAGCCCTTCAAACCAAGTCTTTGGATTGAGCCATTATAAGTTGTGACGCAGGGTCTGAAAGACCCTCTGTTCAGGGAGCCATTTAATGTCCTGGAGTTGTTTATGTATCTCAGACCGAAGTTGATTGATTTGTCCCTTGAGATTGGTGGAAAAGGCCCCTCACAAGCGATGTTGAACCTCCTCCCATGATTGCTGACTGGAGTTCCACTTCAGGGGGATAACACAGCTTACAGAAGTCTGGATCGGGGAAGTCCAATGGAAGGGAGGTGGCTGGAGGAGTGGGTTGGCCTTTTCCATGACAGGGGCTTCACCCTCTTTCCGGCAGCTACAGGGTTCTTCTGAAGAGGAGACACAAACATGCCCTCTTCCCCAAGTTAATAAATCAACAGGTCCTTTGTGGCTGGTGAGGGAGGAAAAGCCATTTGATCATTTCAAATTTTGAGGTTAACTGTCCTGACACTCCAGTAGGTGTGTGAAGAGTAGGAAAACAAAATAACAACACAGGGTACAAGAAATCTACTGGAGTTACATTTCTACTTTGAATTGCTTGATTGATAAGATTTAGCTCAGCCACTTCTGCCACTTACCCAGGCTTCATTGGATTTCTTCACTTCGACATTCAGAGAACTGGGCAGAAATCACCTGGCGCCCGGGACCTTCACAAGACCTTCACAATGCTTTGTTTTAATTAACAGTCGGATTCCCCTGGTCCGCACCAGTTCCAAGTCAGCTCCCAGGGCGGCAGAGGTGAGGCTCCAGGGAAACGCGGGGGGTCAGACCCGGCCTGTCCAATACACGATACACGCCGGGCACGGGAGAAGGTGGCTCCCACGCATGGGGAGGGAGGCCTCCATGATGTTAACTTGGCATCTCCTTTTAAAGTAGCAAATAAATGAGTAAGCTGGTGTTACCGAGGTTTTAATTAGAACTTCCCAATACCATGGAGTTATGTGATAGCCATTATTAGCTATGGCCCCTAGCTTCCCCTGTCACTTTCTCCCCCTCTTCTTCCAGTTTAGCCCCGAGGCCTGACCCTCACCTTCCTCCGAGGGCTCCTCTTCTATCGGCTTTAAGCCCTTAACGCTTGGCTGCACGGTTTGCAAGGAGTGGGGGAGCAGTGGGAACCAGGCTCCAAGTGAGAAGGCATTGCCAGCCTGCATCTGCTCCATGCTCTTGGCAGCACTTTAGTTGCTACCCTACCTTCTCCCAGACCGGGAGGTCTAAAGATCCCTTGTCTGGGAACCAAGGGCAATAATATTTCACCGTTTGCAAAAGATTAATTAAATGCTGGTCCCTGAGCTGGCAGCCGGCTGCTGTGAGCAGCTGCTGGACCAATCGAAAGGAAACTTCTTGTTCCTTGGATAGCCCCGTTCCCACCTCTTAGACCGCAGAGAGACAGTAGAAAGATCTGTCTCCTCTTCAGGATTAAGCCTGAGTGGGGAGTGCGCCGCGGGGATGGGCCTGTGATTGCTTCATAGTGTGCCCTTCTCGCTGCGGGGACTTTGGCTGGCGGCTGGCGGGAAACCTCCTGCTCTGTCCCGGTCCACGTCGCGGCCAATCCTCTCACGCAGGTCTGCGAGTGGGCAACACCCTAGTGGCTTTTCACTGCTCCACACGAGCTCGCGGGGTGTGGCAGTTTCTCAAGGAGAGAGAAAAATCGAAGGACAGTAGAGAGAAAGTAGACAGACAGTAGAAACCCCTTCCACAAAACGAAGCACGAGGGCAGAAGCCTCCCAAAGCCCGGGGGCTCCTGACCCTCGGGTCCGGGACCAGCAGGCGGGTTCCCCTTCGGGAAGGGCTGACCGCGCCCTTTGGCGACCCCGGGGGAAGCAGGCAGAGCTTCCCAGCCCCCGGCCTTCGAAGCCTCTCAGAGACTTCGAACCTAATGGGGGGGGGGGGGGAAATCCTCCGGCGGCTCGTCCCGTCCCGCGTGGGGCTGGAGGCGGCTGTGCTCTGCGTCCCTTCTTTCGTGTCCGAGCCTTGCTGGTCGCGAGGGTTTCTGGTGGGAACGGGGCGGAGAGTCCTTCTAAGTAGGCGCCGGGCTGACAGACGCCGACGTCCCGTACCGCGCGGTTTCCCGGTGCAGCTTCGGTCCCGCCCACGTGTCCCCGCACGTCTGCGGCTCGAGCGCCTTTCCCCGGGCACCACGGACGGAGTGCTTTGCTGTCTGCGGTAAGTTAATTAAATTCCGTTCTTTAGCCTGACTTCCCGCAGCCTTAAGAAGCTGCCGGAGCAGTGAAAATGTATCTGCAGCTCCTCATAAAGTCCCAAGTTCTGGCGGCTGAGACCGGTTTACCTCCTCCCCGCCCTCCCCGTCCCCGCCCGCGCGCCCCCGGGTCGCCCCTGCCGCCCGCACGCGCCGCGGTTTCCCGCCCGAGCATCCAGGGCAGCTGCGGGGCAGCTGCGGGGCTCGGCGTGCTGGGGACTGGCCCTTGCCTTCCAGCGTCCGCGGAGGAGTCCCCAGTTCCAGGACAGTGACCGGAGGTCCCGGGGAGGCCCCGCGCCCTCGGCGACGCCGCGGCTGGGCCCCCACTCGCGCAGGGACACCCGGCACCTCCGGCCCGAGGGACGGGGGCCTCTCATCTCCGGAGTCCGGCGGGGACCGGAGCGCTCATCGGAGTCCTAATTACTTACTCGGCTGGTGGTGACCTCCCAGCGTATCCGGGGGCGGAGGAAGGAGAGAGGAGACCCGAGCCGCACGGGCTCAAGAGGTGGCGCTGGAGGGAACCCGCTGCGCTTGTCTGAGGCGCAACAGCGCCACGAGCAGAAGCGCGGCGCCGCGGTCCCTCACGTGAGGTGACGGCGCCCAGTCCTGTCCGTCCACTGTGCCTTCCGCGACGATGGCTGGCGGCCTCTTGGCCGATGCAGGTCCCCAGTCGAGGGTCCGCGTTTGGGCACCAAGATGAGGGGAACCTCAACAGAAAATGTATCAAAAATATTATTATAACTACTATGTATAGTGTCAGATGGGTACTAGTTTTATTGGGGTCATCACCTCATAAATTATATAAATGTCTAACCATTGGGTTGTTCATGTGAAACTAATACAATCTTGTATGTCAACTATAATTGAAAATGTTTTATTAAAAATTATAAAACAAATACAAACTTTTAATAATTACAGGAAAAATGGCATATATTGTTAAGAATACTAATATTTTGCACTGTACTCTCAACGCAAATTGTAATGTTCTAGGCAAACAGAGGTTGAACAGAGGCTGATCAGCTAATGAAAATTTATATTTGGCTTAATTTATATAAAGTTTTTTTTAATCTGCTAATTTTGATCACAAAGATTATTTAAAAAGCAACTCACTCTTTTTAATACATAAAACCAGGTAATATTATAAAAAAAGAAGATACACATGTTAAATTCTCACAGTTTTATTTTTAAAATAGAATTTTCTCTTAAACCTCATTTATTTATTTTCCTTTACCCACTAACTGGAGAGATTTAAGCTCCAGTTCTTAACCATCAACATATAACAACCAATTTTTGCCTGATACATAAAGTTTATGTGATTTTTGAGATCCTCACCCAAAAAGTGACAAGATTTCTAATATTCTATACATGAATAGAAATGATTTTGGTAAACCCCCAATTATATTTTAGTGTATTTGACTAATGAATTAACATAAAGTGAAATAATTAAAGCAGAATTGTAATCACTGAGTACAGAATCCTGTAGAGAAGGCTAACATTCGCTTCTCAATTTTAAATACAGATAACATGCAACTGAGGCTCCATTCACTCATGGATAGAATGGAATAGCCATAGATAGTATAACCTAACATTATATTCTTACTATAGTATCTGAAATACATCATTACAATATAGTTTTTCTGAGCATACAACATATATCCAGAAAGTATTCACAAGATAAATACCCATGTATATGTATGTGTCAATTAACTTAGATGCATATGTTAATTCATTAGCAAGAAATAACAAAATGAAAAATGAAATGTGAGAGAGGAATTCTTTTTGTTTAACTTTGGCAGGAAAGCAAAAACAGAAAAGCTATCTACAGTAAGGGATAAATAAATAGCGACATTAGCAGTAGAGGTGCTTGTGCAGTCAGGAGACAGCATAAAGTCAAATAAAGCAGGCAAGACTGGGATCAAAGACAGTATCCCACAAAGATCTGAAATCTCATATACAAGCCTCACAAGAGCTCTGTCTTTAGGTCAAACTAATATTAAAGGAACTATCACTATCCCCATCATTTAAGCTCAAACCCTCATCATTTGTCTTTTTTCTATTCCTTATCCATCAACTTCCACCACAAATAAGACCTCTTAATATCTCATAATATTTCCTCCTCCCCGTTTGGAGTCCAACAACTTAATTCAATTAATTATCATTGGTCTTCTGGATGATGAGAGACTATCTCCCATCCTGTAGGATCTCTTTACTCAACTGTGGGGGTGACTTTTGCCCACAAGTCCCCCCATCCACCACAAATGAAAGTAAACACTACCAAGACATGATCTGCTTAGGGGAGGAGAGGTGGCCAGTTTCTCAGAGGAAAAATGCCTCGAACCCCTTCCTCCAGGGCCTTTTATTGGGTTGTAACACACAGGAATACAGGGCAGCAAGGATCAAACAGCAGATAACATTTCAAAGAAATCTGAGGGCTTAGTCTGAGTCAGAGTCTGTCAGGAAGGGGGCTTTGCAGAAACTTTAGGGTTTCCTGCTCGGACCCTTAACATGTGTATGAAAGCACTCTTAGCAAAGCAGGTTTCACAGGATTTTTTAGGAATTCTTTCTTAGGCCAGATTTCCCTGGATCTGCTCTAGCAAGGCAAGGAGCTGCACCCCTCCCCATCAGGTTTTCAGGCTTAATTGGATTAGAGCCAGGAAGCACTTCTCCCAGAGGACATGGGGACTTGGGCTTTGTCACATAGCCAGGGGGCAAGGGTCTATTGCTTGCTCTTTGTTGCACTGCCCCCCCCCACCCCATCCTCCCATGATGGCCTCCCAAGTGATCCAGTCTGGCTTAGGTTTCCCCTCGCTGTGAAGAGTCTTATCTGTCTCTGACTTCCGACCATGCTTTGAGGGCAGGAAGAGGAAACTGAGGCAGTATTCACTACCAGAGACAAGCTTTTGTCTCCTATAGCTCGTATTCCAGAGGTCACTCCCTCATCCTTAGCCATGGGGGGTAGTTACAATTCCTGAAACAAGAAAGAGCAGTCCCAACACTCAAACCATACAATATTATTTCCAAATTAACATCCCTAATGTATAGCTTTGGTACTGGCATACTTCTGTTTAGAAATCTTCAATAGCTAACAATTCTAACATGTAGAATGTAAGACTCTCCCAAATCTGTACCTATCAACACCTTTCCAAGAGTTTATCTCCTCTAGTCCCTAATAAAACATTAACTCTAATCAAAATTTTAATTAATCACCTTATTTTCAGCATATGATTCCCTCTCCTAGGAGGTTCTGCTTTAACTTCCAGTTCTAACTACCACCTCTCCAAATTCTAGTTCATATATTTCCACCTTAGAATGTTCTGATTTTGCCCCAAATGGATGGGATGTCATCATCCTACAAATTTCCACAGCCTACTTCAATCTCAAATATGGAACATAAACAATTCTATCTGGTATTATCATTAACAATAACAACTAACATTTATTGACAACTTACCCTGTGACAGTAATTTATATGCAAATTACTCATTAAATCCTCAAAACACTGTGAGATAAATACTATAGTTGTAACTATTATAAGGCTGAGAAAATTGATGTTCAGAGTCTAAATGACTATAAAAGTCATGCAGTTGATAAGAGCCATTTAACTCCAGATCCCACCTCTTAACCCCTGTGTGTACTTGACTTAATCATCAATATACTTGACTTATTGTACTACCAGAGAGAAAGTAACTCAATCTCATATACTCTGCCTTCTTTATCTTTGTACTCACATAGGACCAGAGTTTACATATTATAAATGCTCACCAGATATTTATTCAAAGAATAAACAAATATATTAATAAAAAGTAATATTGTCCTTTATAGATAATATATGCATAATTAAACAAGGCCTTTCCTAAAGCTTATTATAAGGAGTGGTTCCAGTTATATTAATTTCAGATAGTGAGAGGGGTATATTCTCAAGTGGCTGAGTTTTGAGATGCCTCTCAGAGGGTTTCCTTTATATGCAGCTAGCAATACTAGCTACAGCACTGTTTGTGTACCTCCCAGAGCATCCTGAAAGGAACACAGAGCAAAGCCAAGTGTCATTAGCTTCATATGCTCTAGGAAGCTCTCAGCATTCTTAGACTGTACCTATGCATATCAAATATTAGAGCCTCATGCCAGACCTGTACAGAACATCCAAATAGGTTCAGCAAGCAGAGCCTCTACAAGAGAAATTTCTTAATGTCAGCACTGCCCTCTGCAGATGATAATCAAGTGTCACAGCTGAGCTTTAGAGGAGGTAGGAAACTGACTTGATTTTTTGCCACTAAGTGAAGAGTACTTTTTACTATCCCATTTTGGCGCATAACTACTATTACATTAACTTCTTTTTTTTTTCTTAAAGATTTTATTTATTTATCTTTAGAGGGGAAGGGAAGGAGAGAGGGAGAGAAACATCAATGTACGGTTGCCTTTCATGCGTCCCCTGTTGGGAACCGGCCTGCAGAGAACCAGCCTGCAACCCAGGCATGTGCCCTGACTGGGAATCGAACCACGATTGTCTGTTTTGCAGGCCCGCTCTCAATCCACTGAGCTACACCAGCCAGGTACATTAACTTCTAATACCTTGGAAGTCCTTCTACTTCTTTTGTTTTTATTCTCAGTGCTCTAAATTTTGTTCCCAATCATGAACAATAGAAAGATGCTTTTCCACTAGCTTCTGTATCAACTTGCCCAATTGCAATCTATTCCTAAAAATGAAAACTATTATTAAAGAACTAGAACTAATAAATTAACATTTTATTTATTTTTAATATATTTTATTAATTATGCCATTACAGTTGTTCTATTTCCCCCCTTCATTCCCCTCCACCCCTGCACACCCCCTCCCCCACCATTCCCTCCTTTAGTTTATGACCATGTGTCTCAAGTTCTTTAGATTCTATATTTCCCATACTATTCTTGCCCTCCCCCCATCTATTTTCTACCTACAGTCTATGCTACTTAATTTCTGTACCTTCTCCCCCCTTCTCCTCCTCCCACTCCCCTGTTGCTAGCCCTCCATATGATCTTCATTTCTATGGTTCTGCTCCTGATCTAGCTGTCCTCTTAGTTTGCTTTTGCTTTAGGTGTGGTTCTTAATAACTATGAGTTTGCTGTCCTTTCACTGTTCATATTTTTTATCTTCTTTTTCTTAGGTAAGTCCCTTTAACATTTCATATAATAAGGGCTTGGTGATGATGAACTCCTTGAATTTGACCTTATCTGAGAAGCACTTTATCTGCCCTTCCATTCTAAATGAAAGCTTTGCTGGATAGAGCAATCTTGGATGTAGGTCTTTGGATTTCATGACTTCGAATACTTCTCTCCAGCCACTTCTTGCCTGTAAGGTCTCTTTTGAGAAATCAGCTGACAGTCTGATGGGAACTCCTTTGTAGGTAACTGTGCCCTTATCTCTTGCTGCTTCTAGGATTCTCTCCTTCATTTTAATCTTGGCTAATGTAATGATGATGTGCCTTGGTGTGTTCCTTCTTGGGTCCAACTTCTTTGGGACTCTCTGAGCTTCCTGGATTTTCTGGAAGTCTATTTCCTTTGCCAGATTGGGAAATTCTCCTTTATTATTTGTTGAAATAAGTTTTCCACTGGTGGCTGTTCCTCTTCCCCTTCTGGTACCCCTATAATTTGGATGTTGGAATGTTTAAAGATGTCCTGGAGGTTCCTAAGCCTCTCCTCATTTTTTTGAATTCTTATTTCTTCATTCTTTTCTGTTTGGTCATCTTTTTTGTCTTTCTGGTCCACTCCTTTGATTTGAGTCCCAGTTTCCTTTCCATCACTATTGGTTTCCTGTGCATTTCCCTTCATTTCAATTAGTTTAGCCTTCATATGTTCCTCTAATTTGTGACTAAAATCAACCAGTTCTGTGAGCATCCTGATGACCAGTGTTTTGAACTGTGCATCTGAAAGTTTGGCTATTTCTTCATCACTTAGATTTATGGGCTCTGGGGTTCTGAGTTGTTCTTGAGCCATATTTTGATCAGTTCGTGCCTGTTACATATGAGGAGCGGAGCCTTAGGTGTTCACCAGGGTGGGGCCACCCAGGTGGCTGGTTTGTGACACTGTATGTGGGGGCGGGGTCAGAGAGGGACAATGGTGGTTCCCTCTGCCACTTCCTGCCTCTGGGGCCTGTGTGGTCTATCTCACTGCTCGCTCCTTCACTGGTTTATCTGCGCATGAATGTGTGACCACAGTCCGCTCTCAGTGGGTCCAACGCCTTGCTCCCTCAGTGGGTCCACCCGCTTCTCCACACCTGGGGTCTGCCCACGGCTGCTGGTGCACCTGGGCCGTGGGCCCCAGTGGGTCCAATGGATCTTTCCTGCCCGGCCCCACTCTGCTGCTGGCTCTGCCCCTCTTACTGGTTTGGCTGAAGGGTTCGTTATTGTCAGACTTCCATGTAGTTCAATTTTCTGTGGTTTGGCTGCGTTTTTGTTGCTAAAACTTTATTGTTTTTAAAGTTGGTTGTGTGAGAAGGTACAGTGCTTCCACCTACGCCTCTATCTTGGCAGAAGTCTCCATAAGTTAACATTTTAAAGTTTATGGTCCAACTATTTAATAGACATTAGGGTCCAACCAATAAAAATAGACAAGTGTAACTGAAAGGAAGTTTCAACTTAAGTATGTAAATACAACCATTATTGTGTCATCTAAAGAATGAAAGGTAAGAAATGACAATAAAAAATAGTGATTATAAAACTTTTTTGAAGAGACTAAAAAACTCTTTGTTTAGATTTTCTGATCAAATATGATGTATAGTAAGAATCATCTCTTTTAAGCCAAGAGCCACTACAAGCTACAAATGTACAAGTAACCATAGTCAGTTGATGCTAAAAATGTTTAATGCAAAAGCACTATTGTAGCAGTTAAGAAAAACTGGTTGACAGAACGGAGGGCAGGGCGGCGCGGAGGTGGGGCGACTGGGGCTCAGCCATACCCCTCTGGACTGTGTTGACCTGGCCGGTGTGCCAGGTCCGCCCTGACTCAGTGGCAGTAGGCAGTGCATGGCCTGGTAGATCGGCTCATTCTTCTGCAACTGCTTCTCGATCTTTTCCTTGGCCTCTCACTGTACCTCGTCCTCCTCACAGTGGTCCTCGGTGTTACTGTTTCCAAGACAGGGATGCCGTGGCAGTGGCAGGCGGGTGCGGCGGCTTAGGGCAAGCGGGCAGAGGCACGGCCGGGGCGAGGGCTCCGCTCCTCCAGCAAGAAAGAGTACGTGGTGTGGTGTGGCCGTGTAGGGCGGCAGCTGGCGGTCGGACGCGTGTGCAAGCTACCGAACCCTCCAGCTGGAGCCCAAGGGGCAGTAGGCCAGGCGGAGGCAGCCCGGAGCTGGAGCTGCGGGGCCTGCTGTCGAGCTGCCAATGCCGCTGTTCTTACAGCCTCGATCCGGGCCTGCAGCCCCTGCTCAAAAGGGCCCGGCAGGCAGGATGGGCGGAGTAGGGGTGGGAGGAGGAGGTGAGGGCCCCCCCAACCCTGCTTGCAGGGGGTGTGGGAAGGGGGTTCCCTGTGCCCGGTGAGGCCCTAGATGGGGACAGACGGGGAGCGCCCCCTCTTGGCCCTGGCTTGAGCCCCAGCCTTGCCTCCCGCAGGGGCCAGGTAGGGAGAAGGGGCGGGACCCGGAGTCCAGGATGCAGCTCCCCCTTCCTGCGGGTGCCTCCGTGGGGCCCGTGTGGGTGGAAAGGGGGGTAGTAACTAGCCCGAGACCAGACTTTGGAAATTTTTCAGAGTGCCAGAGAGCAGAAAGTGTGGGAAAGGCGAGGTGAGCACAAAAAGGAAAATATGTTCACACACACACTAACACTGAATAAAACTATACACTGATGGTGGCGATGGCAGGGTTAGGGGGCAGGTGGGTGGGCACAAAACAAAACAAAACAAAACAAAAGTGGTTGACCCCTGCCGGGGGTGGCTCAGTTTGCTGGAGTTTCCGTCCCTTAGCTAAAGGTTGAGGATTCAGTCCAGTCAGTTCACAGACCTAGGTGGTGAGTTCCACCCTGAGTCTGGGAGTGTGCAACCCCCAGTCCAGATGCGAATGGGGGGCAGCCTGTCAATGCTTCTCTCTCGTACCTGTTTCTCTTCCTTCCCCTTTACTCCTGTCTAAAAAAGCAATGAAAAAACGTCTTTGGGTGAGGATTTTTATTATTTATTTATATATTTTTAAAAGATTTCATTTATTTATCTTTAGAGATAAAGGGAAGGGAAGGAGAGAGGGAGAGAAATATCAATGTATGGTTGCCTCTCATGTATCCCCTGCTGGGAACTGGCCTGAAACTCAGGCATGTGCCCTGACTGGGAATCGAAGGGAGATACTATGGTTCACAGGCTCCCCCGCCCCCCTCAATCCACTGAGATACACCAGCCAGAGCTGGGGGAGGATTTTTAAAAAAGTGGCTGAATTCTCAGTCATAGTCTCAGAGTCAATATAAATGGGCAATGAATGCAATTAGGATTTAACTTGAGAGTTAGTGGTAATGATGCACATTTCATGAATTGCTCTTATTCCAAAGAATGAAAACATATACATATTTCATGAGAAAGAATTAAAATTGACATATCAGAGTCATATATCATACTCCAAGTTGGCAAAACAATTTTTTTAAAAACCTAGTTTCTCGATCTTCAAATAGTCAAAGACATAAATCATCTGTGGCATAAATCTATCCTGTATAAGGCTCCATAACTCTGGGTCTCTGGTTTGCGGTATTTTTATTTCATGTCACATAAGATAAACTTTCAGTTTATACATTTAATACAAATGCAATCAGATGAAATACAGATGAAATATTATAACAGAAGGGTGGGAAATTGCATGTTCCATACCTTATGTTGGTGTAAAACAGCTGACAATTTCCTAAACAGACCTGCTTTCCTGAAGGAAAAAAATGCCAGAAACCCACTTGCATTTCTATCAATCATAACAGAAAAAAATAGATTCATCTCCTGCCTCACCTATTCCCTTAAACCAATTAGGAATGCTGATAAATCTCTTCTCTGTCATATTTAGCACGGCTTTCTTCAGAAGGAGGCCTGAATTGCAACCATAATTTGTCTGAAAGTAAGTAACTTTAAAATATAAATTATTTAAAAAATTAGATGGAATGCCCTGGCTGGTGTAGCTCAGTGGATTGAGCATGGGCCTGTGAATCAAAGGGTCACCTGTTCGATTCCCAGTCAGGGCACATGCCTGGGTTGCAGGTCAGGTCCCCAGTAGGGGACACATGAGAGGCAACCACACATTGATGTTTCTCTCCCACTCTTTCTCCTTCCCTTCCCCCTCTCTCTAAAAATAAATAAATAAAATATTAAAAAATTAGATTGAAGATTAAACTGGGTTTCAAAAAATCTTGTACATTAAGTCTATATTTATTTCTGGCAGATTCTTATGAAGTGCTTCTAAGCCTATCTGATATTGATGTTCCAGAACTTTGTACAGTTGATGATCCCAGTGCAGTTTCCATGTATGCATGTCACTTGCTTGTAGTCCCTAATATGTTATATTTACATTTTTTATTAAAAAATTAGGTAGTAGAGTAAGGTTTTCTTTTTTTTTATTTTTTTAAATTGATTATGCTGTTACAGTTGTTCTATTCCCCCCTTCATTCCCCTCCCCCTGCCCCCTATCCCCACCATTACCCCCCTTTAGTTTATGTCCATGTGTCTCAAGTCCTTTAGATTCTATATTTCCCATGCTATTCTTGCCCCCCCATCTATTTTCTATCTACTGTCTATGCTACTTATTTTCTGTACCTTCTCCCCCCATCTCCTCCTCCCACTCCCCTGTTGCTAACCCTCCTTGAGATCTTCATTTCTATGTTTCCACTCCTGAACTAGCTGTCCTTTTAGTTTGCTTTTGTTTTAGGTGTGGTTGTTAATAACTGTGAGTTTGTTGTCCTTTCACTGTTCATGTTTCTTTAACTTCTTTTTCTTAGATAAGTCCCTTTACCATTTCATATAATAAGGGCTTGGTGATGATGAACTCCTTGAATTTGATCTTATCTGAGAAGCACCTTATCTGTCCTTCCATTCTAAATGAAAGTTTTGCTGGATAGAGCAATCTTGGTTGTAGGTCTTTAGATTTCATGACTTAAAATATTTCTTTCCAGCCCCTTCTTGCCTGTAAGGTCTCTTTTAAGAAATCTGCTGACAGTCTGATGGGGACTCCTTTGTAGGTGATTGTCCCCTTAGCTCTTGCTGCTTCTAGGATTCTCTCCTTCATTTTAATTTTGGCTAATGTAATTATGATGTGCCTTGGTGTGTTTCTTCTTGAGTCCAACTTTTTTGGTACTCTCTGAGCTTCTTGGATTTCTTGGAAGTCTATTTCCTTTGCCAGATTGGGGAAATTTTCTTTTATTATTTGTTCAAATAAGTTTTCCACTGGTGGCTGTGCCTTTCCCCCTTCTGGTACCCCTATAATTCGGATATTGGAGCGTTTAAAGATGTCCTGGAGGTTCCTAAGCCTCTCCTCATTTCTTTGAATTCTTGCTCCTTGACTCTTTTCTGTTTGGCCATTATTTGCTTTCTTCTGGTCCACTCCATTGATTTGAGTCCCAGTTTCCTTTTCATCGCTATTGGTTTTCTGTGGAATTCCATTCATTTCCATTAGTTTAGCCTTCATATGTTTCTCTAATTTGTGGCTATAATCAACCAGATCTGTGAGGATCCTGATGACCAGTGTTTTAAACTGTGCGTCTGAGAGTTTTGCTATTTCTTCGTTGCTTAGATTTATCTCTGGGGCTTTGAGGTCTTCTTGCGACATTTTTGGTCTGTTCTGGCCCTTTAAGTGAGAGAAGCGGTGCCTTGGACTCCCAGGTCGCTGGGTTATGACGCTCCATGTGGAGGCGTGGTCAGAGCGGGGAAATGGCGGCGCCCTCTACCGCTGCGGCCGGTCCAACCGCCCACTCCCTCACCTGTCCGCTCACGCGCAAATAGGCGACCGCAGTCAACACGCAGCACCACCTCCCCACTGTCTCCTCTGCAGTCGCTCACCCGGTGGGTCCCTCGGTCGCTCACTAGGTCCAATCCTGCATTTGGAACCCGTGCGTCTGGATTCCGCGCCTGGGTCCGTCCGACCAAGTCCTCCTGTGCAACCCCTAACCAGACGCCGGTTTCGCCCCTTACCGGTCGGGCTGAAGAATTTGTTGTTAACGGACTTCCGAAAAGTTCAATTTTCCGTGTTCTGGTTGTGTTTTCTGATGCTAATATTTAGTTGTCCCTAAACTTGGTTGTGTGAGAAGGCACGGCACATCCACCTATACCTCCATTTTTGCGGAAGTCCTAGAGTAAGGTTTTCATTCAATGCTTTCATATTACATAATTATAAGCAATAAAAAATTTATTTAAAATATCTTAAAACATGCAACTCCTTAATTGCTACTTGTAGTATGCAAGTTTATATAGAGTCAAGTAAAAAAAACTCTAATATTCATGTTTATAGATAGAATACAAAAAATCAGTTACATTTAAAAAATTCATACTAAATAGGTTATATTTTGACTTTATGAAAATATTAACAGGAACAGTGGTTTTTTTTATGAACTTTTTAGTCTTTTTTCAAAATCCACATCAAATATAGATCTTTTCATCCCCTCCCTCCCCCTAAATAATCCTTCCACATTTTAAAACATGTTAAATTTAGAATATTAGAATGCTCAGGATAGTTTACATACTCTTCCTCTTCCATATAATCATAAACATATCAATTCTAATATTTTAATTTTTGTTTTAAAGTTCTAAGAACTAAAAATTTATGTAAATGTGTAAGACATCTAACTCATATTCAATCAAGATCACATATATTATGTAGCAGGCTTTGTCCTAGCCGCTTTCATATACATCGCCTCATATCAAAATATATATAACACTAAAATTTTTCCAAGACAGAAAAAAAGTTCTTATATAATTTTAATCATTAGACTTCTCTTAAACTTTGTGTTCCACAGATGTCACAATCACCTAAAACTAAAAAATGATCAATATTTAAGCACCAAGTCAGAAAAACTATAAACTCTGAATTGCAAGATTTGGCATTTCATAAGACAAATAGAAACTATATTTTTTAATGTAAATGCATTGTTATTTTATTATCTTTATAACAGTGAAATTCCAGCTTTATCAGGAATTGATTAGTAAAGATTTGTAAGTAACCTTTACAAACTTTGCATCAATTCATATATTCACATTCTGAAACAGTCATATTTTGGAGTACAGACACAAAGTAAAACATACTCTACACTTGCTAGGCCAGTTCTCAGTTCCTGTAATCCATCTTTCCAATGCTGTTGCTGCTGAAGCAGATAGATATTCATAAGAATTACCACCTATTAGAAATGAAAGTTTAATAGTCTCAAAGTATCACCTGAAAAGGTAAATTTTCAGTGGAAAAACTGGACAGACACTGCCTTAATTATCTAAGTGATCAATGTTAACTCAACCTAAAGTATGACAAATCGATACCTCATTAAGGCATTAAGAAAGGCAAAACACCACTTCTCTGGCATTCCTGCCAAAACTGCATAACCCCAAATCTAATCACGAGAACACACCATATAACCCAAATGTGAAGATATCCTACAAAATAACTGATAAGTACTTATCCAAAGTTTCAAGGTCATGAAAAATAAGGAAAGACTGAGGAGGAGGGGACTACAGAGACTCAACAACAAAATGCAAGGTAGGGTTCCGAATTGGATCCTTAAAAAAAGAAAGGCATCGTGAAATTCAGAAATAGTTTATTTCTTAGTTTTGTTAACTATACTATGGTTATATAAGTGGTTAACAACAGGAAAAAATGGGCAAAGGGTAAGTATGAACACTTCTGTTTTTTATAACTTTAAGTTTCAAATTATTGCCAAATAAGAAGTTATACAAGAGAGCAAAATATAACCAGAGACATGAAAATAAAGAACAAATTGACAGTAACCAGAGGGGGGTATGGGAGGGGGATAATGGAGGAAAGAAGGGGAAGGTTTGTCAAGGAACATGTAAAAAGGACACATGGACAAAGCCAAAGGGGGATAGGACTGAGGGTGGTGGGAGGTGGGGTTGGGTGGGGTGGAGTAAATAGAGACAACTGTACTTGAACAACAATAAAAATAAAAAGGGAAAGATAGTTTGTAGCAAACCTACAGTAATATCTGAGACATTATCTAAAGTGGTAGCCAGGCTTTGCAACACAGTAGTATTTGGAAAACTTATAATAGGTTAATTATGAAAACTTGAGAGGTTTACCAAAGAAATCGATCCAGGGACTTGAAAACAAACCTCGAATATCATTGGATGATAACAAGATATCAAAATTATATATGTATCAGTATACATTCATACATGTATCAGTATGTGTGTGTGTGTGTGTGTGTACTTTTGGAGGAAAGATATCTGGACTTCTAAGTATAAATTTATCAGATGTTGCAAGTAATTTACCAAATGCTAAGATTAGTTGAAATTGTCTGAAGTGTTTAGCTTATACAATTTTAAAATAAATAAGAAAAATAAAATGTTTTCTCATGTAGTAGCATTTCTAAGAATTTTGTATCTTGATTTCATCTTCACACTTAAATTATAGAATGATAGTAGAGCTACAAATCCAGATTAGCTTCCTAGTTCTTTTCCTTGCACTCAGAAAATATTATTCATTTGTCTTTTTATTGAATAAGTTTTCTGTTGATTTTATTATCAATAACTGATTTTTGTTCTAGAATATTCTATCTCTGATCTTACATTTCACCATAATATGTATTTGTGAGTTTTTTTTCTTGGGGGGGGCATCTCTTTAGTTCACAGTTTCAAAAACCAGCTTTCCATTAGTGGATACACTCTGTCATATCGAGTACCCTGCTACCAGTGGATGCTGCTTGATACTGCTTTTTTTAGTCCTGAAGTGGTAACCTGATAGACAAAGATCCATTCAGGATAACGGGAAAAGTTTGTAACAAAAAACTCTTTGTATCCATGGCACCCAGTCTCTTCAGCCATAGGTTACCATATCGTCCTACATAGTAAGTGCTCAATACTTTCCATTTCCCAGATATTTCCCATTCTTCTTGTGCCATATTCTGGGTTCATTGTCCTCTGGTTTTGTAAAGGACAGAATTCAGAAGTGGGAGATTCTTACTGTTTATACAGTAAATGTAGGTTTTTTCCAAATTTTTAAATCAAATTCATAATGGCCAAATTATTCCATCAAGTATATTACATTTCATCATTATGATGTTTTGTTTGTTACTTCTTTTCTTTTTCCTGACACCATTGTCATAATTTAGGTTTTAAGTATTTCTCAGGTAGGTTATTGCAGAAAACTCTAAATTTGACTTTTAATATATACTTTCTCAAAATCATATTTCATATCATTATTACATTAATTTTCCTAAAAAATATATATTTTTTTCTCACAGCATAGCTCCATATACAACCTTATTTTTGAGCCTCTTCCATAGTAAGGCAGATCTCAGTGTTATGTAAACAAACCATGGGGATTCTGTTTTTTTATCAAAACGATGTCTAAAATATAAAAATGCTATTTCTTCCTGTAGTTTTCTAGCTATGTTAGAATCATAATGGCCAGATAAAGTCCCAGCATCTTACAGAAGCATTTTCAGCTGTTACTCATTTTTCACTCCATGTTTTTGTAGTAGTAATTTATACTTACATAATAATTTCCATAAAAGTTGTACTTTGAACTAGGTAAGTTAAAATATGGCAATAAGATATAGTAATTGCCTTAACTTTGGAGAGTTTTGAAATTTATCCATGTCAGTGTTTCAAGTGAAACAAACTTAATGTCACATTCCTGTATGAGTTTTTTACATTATTATATGGTTATGGTTCAGTATTAGCTAAACTTAAAAGAATAATTACAGCCCTGTCTGGGTAGCTTAGCAGGTTGGGGTGTTGTCTCATACACCAGAAGGTTGCAGATTCAATTCCTGGTCAGGGCACATGCCTAGGTTGGAGAAGTGATCCCTGGGTAGGGCATGTATGGGAGATGTTTCTCTCACATTGACGTTCCTCTCATTTTCTCTCTCTCTCCCTCTCTCTCTAAAAATGAATAAACATATCCTCAGGTGAGGGTTAAAAATTTTTTAAAAGAATAATTATATTTAAGCAATTAAAACAAATTTTTGACAAAAAGTAAGTAATACTCATCTGGGCTCTAATCACTTCCCATTAACTATACAAAGTATCTTAGCCCTCACTGGCATGGTTCTATGGGTTGAGAGTGATTTCACAAGCTGAAATGTGGTCTGTTCGACTCTTGATTAGGGCACATGCCTGGATTGCAGGCCAGGCCCTTAACTGGGGGTATAGAAGAGGAAACAGATTGATGTTTCTCTAGTACATCAATTTCTCTCTCTCTCTCTTTCTCCCTCGCTTGCCCTCTTTCTAAAAAAATAAATAAATAAAATCTTTTTCTTTTCCCCTCTACCGTTTTTTTTTTTTTTTTGTTTTCCCGGTCGGTTATCCTTCATGCCTGGCCTATTTCACTTAAAAAATAAATAAAATACCTTAGGTGAATCACTTCTGAACTTTTTCTAAGCTTTTTCCTGGGTAAAAAAGTTCTTTGCACTCATGTGTTTATTTCCTCATTCATTCATTTATTAAATATCTATTGGTGTGCCTACTACATGTTAGGCACTATAATAGAGGTACTATGATTTATTAAGAGATGATAAACAACACACACAAAAATATAAGCATTACAATCTTTTTGGGGAACTCAGGTGAGGTAATGATCAATTTAGCTGAGAGTAAGTCAGGGATGGTTACATGAGTCAAGAAATTTTCTAGAATATATTAAAGGTTACATGATAAATAAGAAATTCTCTGGGTTAAAAATAAAAGAGGAAATGGTGTTTTAGGGGCAAGAGAAAATCTGCCACATTTGTTATTTTAACATGACTGGAATGAAGAATGCTTGGATTGGAATGGCTCAACACAAGAGCAAAATACTTAAGTAAGACTAAGTTGAAAAGGCTTAAATGTTGTTCCAGAGTGGTTACATGTTTTTCCATAAGCCATGGGATTGAGGCAAATCTAATAAGGGGGGTGTGAAAGTAATAAGAAGTAAAGATCTGTGTTTTATTAAGGCAAAATCAATAACGATGGAATCACTGATTAGATTGAGATATTAGATGTTTGAAAACCAATTACAAGGGTGCCGGGGTCCAGCTGCAGCAGGGTCCAGAGATCCCGAAGGTGGGTAAGGCGTCGACGATGGGTAACAGACAACACGCCTCAAAGGACAGTGAAGCTCTGTTCCGTTTATTGCAAGTTCAAGCAGATTTTTATATTTTCATTTTAGGTAGTGACTAACATTTGCAGGTGTATAACATGATCAGTTAAGCAGAAAAAAATCAATACAAAGGAAAAATATGAAAGTTACCATAGATTCAGTTATAATAAACAAAGATTATTTTGACCAGGAGAGCCATTAATCAGACAATTAGAAGTAGCTGTATGTACAGAATTTGAATGTCTTAATTGTATATTAAAGTTTCTCAGAATTTGTCATGGGGCAAAAGGATACGCTAGATTAAGTAGAGGTAATAGGAAATTTATTATAAGGCCTTTGTGATGTCTAACTGAGCTATCTATCCTTTTCTATCTAAAATGTTTCTCTGTGTACTATAAACTGACTCTCTAGTAACTGTTTCTAAGTGTTTAGTTTGTAATAGTTAACCAGCCCTTTTTTAATTTCTTTGCCTGTCCAATTGATATATATTCTTATTCAAGGTAAAGGAGGGGCTGTTACTTCAACAATTTCTAAACATTCAGGGACTATTTCATTAGAGGGAACTTTGTTCTCTGGTCAAGAAATTATTTTGTACAACTTCATAGGAATTATGTGAATCAATGAACCTGAAATACAGGTGTCTAACAATCCCACCACCTTTTGATCACCAAAATAAACATGTAACTTGTTTTTCTTATTTCTGGTACACTATGGTGGTCCTGATCGCTTTAAGTTGCTCAAACCAGGGTAATTTATACAAGTATAAAAAAAGGGAAACTTGACATGTTTTCCCTTATGGTTAACAATTATATTGCCCTGGCTGTCATACACCCCTGTATAAGGGAGAGGGGAATCTGTGGAGATTTTTCCATCCTTTCAGGCAATTTCATGGGGAGTACTAATGTTTTCCCCTGAACTGTTCCCTCCTCTTTGGTGATTTTCATAGGAATAAGTAAGTACAGTACAATGTCCATACGCAGTAGCAAGAGTAAAATAATTAAAATAAAATAACCAAATGTTAACCCATTTTGGATGCCACGTTCTCCTCTGAGGAGACGAATTCCTTGAACTCAAATCCTCCATGCCCAGACCTTGTCAGACAACATGACTGGAAGAGGATGTGGCACAAGGGAGTTACAGAGCAAGATGGTGGAAACTTTATTGAGTACAGTGGTAATCTGTTTATAGAGTAAGATCAAAGACATTTTGAAAGCACTGTTTTTTTAAACTATATTTTATTGATTATGCTATTTCCATTGCCCCATTTTTTTCTCCGCTTTATCCTCCTTGGCCCTACACCCCCTCTCCCTCCAGCATCTTCCCCCACCCCCACTTAGTTAATGTCCATGGGTCCTATATATAAGTTATTTGGCTTCTTCATTTCTTATACTATTCTTAACTTCCCCCTGTCTATTTTGTACCTACCGTTTATGCTTCTTATTCCCTGTTTCTTTTCCTCCATTCTCTACCCGGCCCCTCCCCATTGATAACCCTCAGAGAGGTCTCCATTTCTGTGAATCTGTTCCTGTTCTAGTTGTTTGCTTAGGTTTTTTTTGTTTTTGTTTTAGGTTCAGTTGTTGATAGTTGTGATTTTGTTGTCATTTTACTGTTCATAGTTTTTTATCTTCTTCTTTTTCTTAGATAAGTCCCCCTAATATTTCATATAATAAGGGTTTGGTGATGATGAACTCCTTTAGGTTGACCTTGTCTAGGAAGCACTTTATCTGCCCTTCCATTCTAAATGATAGCTGTGCTGGATAGAGTAATCTTGGATGTAGGTCCTTGCCTTTCATGACTTCAAACACTTCTTTCCAGCCCCTTCTTGCTGGCTAGGTTTCTTTTGAGAAATCAGCTGACAGTCTTCTGGGAACTGCTTTGTAGGTAACCATCTCCTTTTCTCTTGCTTCTTTTAAGATTGCCCCTCCCCTTATCTTTAATCTTGGGTAATGTAATTATAATATGCCTTGGTGTGTTCCTCTTTAGGTCCAACTTCTTTGGGACTCTCTGAGCTTCCTACACTTGCATGTATAGTTCCTTTGCCAGATCGAGGAAGTCTCCCTTCATTATTTTTTCAAATAGGTTTTCAATTTCTTGCTCTTCCTCTTCTCCTTCTGGCACCCCTATGATTCAAATATTGTAGCATTTAAAGTTGTCCCGGAGGTTCCTAAGCCTCTCCTCATTTTTTTTTTTTTTGAATTCTTGTTTTTTCATTCTGTTCCGGTTGAATGTGTATTTCTTTCTTCTGCTCCAAATTGTTGATTTGAGTCCCAGTTTCCTTCCCTTCACTGTTGGTTCCCTGTACATATTCTTTTAGTTCACTTTTCATAGCCTTCACTTCTTCTGCTATTTTGCAACCATACTCAATCATTTCTGTGAGCATCCTGATTACCAGTGTTTTAGCATCTGGTAATACCAAAGGATAGCATCTGATGAGTTGGCTATCTTTTCATGGCTTAGTTCTTTGTCTGGAGATTTGATCTGTTCTTTAACTTGGGCCATTTTTTTTTAATGCAGTGCACTGGTTATGTTGTGAGGGGCAGAAACTTAGGTAATTGCCAGGGTGGGGCAACCCATTTTGCTGGGTGTGGTACTGTAATTGAGGGACAAGTCAGAGAAGGAAAAATGTCACTTGCTGGGTTCTTGCCCTGCTTTCAGTCACTTCCCTTGGAAACTGGTGCTGATTTTCAGGTGGGTGGGTTTATTTACATACTAGGACCCCATGAGTCCTTCTAATGAACTCTCCTGTGAGAGTGGGAGGTTCTCCTGCTGCCTCAATCCCCACAGATTTTTTTTGTGTCTGTGAGTTTTGTTTATTACCGTTTTTTTAAATTTAATTTTTTATTGATTATGCTATTACGGTTGTTCTATTTCCCCCCTTCATTCCCCTTCACCCTACCTCCCCATCCCCACCATTACCCCCCTAACCCTAACACCCCCTGTAGTTTATGACCATGTGTCTCAAGCTCTTTAGATTCTATATTTCCCATGCTATTCTTGCCCCCCCCATCTATTTTCTATCTACTGTTTATGCTACTTATTTTCTGTACCTTCTCCCCCCTTCTCCTCCTCCCAGTCCCCTGTTGCTAACCCTCCTTGAGATCTTCATTTTTATGTTTCCACTCTTGATGTAGCTGTCCTCTTAGTTTGCTTTTGTTTTAGGTGTGGTTGTTAATAACTGTGAGTTTGCTGTCCTTTCACTGTTCGTGTTTTTTTAACTTCTTTTTCTTAGATAAGTACCTTTAACATTTCATATAATAAGGGCTTGGTGATGATGAACTCCTTGAATTTGATCTTATCTGAAAAGCACTTTATCTGTCCTTCCATTCTAAATGAAAGTTTTGCTGGATAGAGCAATCTTGGTTGTAGGTCTTTAGATTTCATGACTTGGAATACCTCTTTCCAGCCCCTTCTTGCCTGGTAAGGTCTCTTTTGAGAAATCTGCTGACAGTCTGATGGGGACTCCTTTATAGGTGACTGTGCCCTTAGCTCTTGCTGCTTCTAGGATTCTCTCCTTCATTTTAATCTTGGCTAATGTAATGATGATGTGCCTTGGTGTGTTCCTTCTTGGGTCCAACTTCTTTGGGACTCTTTGAGCTTCCTGGATTTCCTGGAAGTCTATTTCCTTTGCCATATTGGGGAAGTTCTCCTTTATTATTTGTTCAAATAAGTTTTCCACTTGTGGCTGTTCCTTTCCCCCCTTCTGGTACCCCTATAATTCGGATGTTGGAACATTTAAAGATGTCCTGGAGGTTCCTAAGCCTCTCCTCATTTTTTTGAATTCTTGCTTCTTCACTCTTTTCTGTTTGGCCATTATTTGCTTTCTTCTGGTCCACTCCATTGATTTGAGTCCCAGTTTCCTTTTCATCGCTATTGGTTTCCTGTGCAAGTTCATTCATTTCAATTAGTTTCGCCTTCATATGTTTCTCTAATTTGTGGCTATAATCAACCAATTATGTGAGGATCCTGGTCACCAGTGTTTTAAACTGTGGATCTGAGAGTTTTGCTATTTCTTCGTTGCTTAGATTTATAGGCTCTGGGGCTTTGAGATCTTCCTGAGCCATTTTTGGTCTGTTCGCGCCCATTAAGTACGAGGAGCGGAGCCTTGGACTCCCAGGTTGCTGGGTTGTGATGCTGTATGTGGGGGCATGGTCAGAGTGGGGAAATGGCGGCCCCCTCTGCTGTTTTGTGCCACTGGGTGAGGAGCACAGCCTTAGGTGGTTCACCAGGGCACGTTCACTTAAGTCGCTGGGTTAATGCTCTATATGGAGGTGGGGTCAGAGCAGGGAAATGGCGTCGCCCTCCGCTGTTTCTCGCCACTGGAGCTTGCTGGCTCCCGTCCAATCACCCACTCCCTCGCTTGTCTATCCACGCACGAATGCACAACCACAGTCAACCCGCAGCCCTGCTCCCTCACTGTTTCCCCACGGTCGCTCGCTGTGTTGCCCACCAGGTCCAACCCTGCGCCTGGATTCTGCGCGCCAGAGTCCATCTGATCGAGTTTTCCTGTGCGACCCCGCTCTTCCAGCTGCTGGTTTCACCCCTCTTACCAGTCAGGCTGAAGAATTTGTTGTTATCAGACTTCCGAAAAGTTCAATTTTCTGTGTTCTGGCTGTGTTTTCTGTTGCTATTATTTAGTTGTCTCTAAACTTGGTTGTGTGAGAAAGCACGGCGTCTCCACCTATGCCTCCATCTTGGCGGACCCCACAGATTTTTATAGACAGAGGTTTTGAAGCTTTATTTCCCTGCATTTGAATCCTTGGTTGTGCAGTGTGTCTCACTTCCCAGTTATTCCTCCTAGTTTATATGCCTATGAGTGCCAGCCACCACCTTGCTGTACATCTTCTCTACCCCAGATTCCTGTCTCCACCTCTCCTACCAGTCTGGATGAGTGTTTCTTCTTTAACTCGTTGGCTGTTGGATTTCCATACAGTTTTATTTTCTGACAGTTCTGCTCTTGTTTTGTTTTTAAATTTGTTGTTGTCCTTCTTTAGATTGTGCAAGGAAGCAAAGCATATCTACCTATACCTCCTTCTTGGCCAGAAGTCTCTAGAATCAGTCTTCACATGGCTATTGTATAAATCTAGTAGAAAGTAGATGTGAACACAATGTTAAACAAAAATCTTTTTTTAAAGATTTTATTTTATTTATTTTCAGGGAGAGGGGAAGGGAAGGAGAAAGAGAGGGAGAGAAACATCAATGTGTGGTTACCTCTCACATGCTCCTCACTGGAGACCTGGTCTGCAACCCAGGCATGTGCCCTGACTGGGAATTGAACCAGCAACCCTTTGGTTTGCAGGCCAGCATTCAATCACTGAGCCACACCAGCCAGGGCATAAACAAAAGTCTTTAACTTCCACATGGGAAAATATTTTTGTGAGTACAGTTTTACTGAACTATAATGCTAGCCAAAAGAAAGATGTGTGTTGGGGCACAGAGTATAAACTACCAGTAACATTGCTAGTTAGAAAAGACAGCATGTCCATTATTCCAGAGTTTTGTCAGCATTTTTATATATCAAGTAGGCAAAACCAGGGGGGTGGTGGGGAGGTGGTAGTCTGAAAGAAATTTAAATGAGCTGTAAGCAGAGACGGGAGAAGGTGAACTGGGGTGCAGATTTTCATAAAGAATTATCTACTTCTATAGATCAGCAGTGGATGGCAATCCAGGAATCCACATGTAAACCATGGATGAAGAGTCCTGGAGATAGATGGTGTCCAGCTAAACTAATCTACTGAAATAGCCACTTGGAATTCATTGGACGTTGCAATAGCAATGAAAAGAATGTGAGCAGTCTGTGAATAATGACAGTTTTACTTCTTTCTTTCCAATTTGGATGTCTGACTGCTGTGGTTAGGACCTGCAGTACTATGTTGAATTAAAATGAAACAATCTTTTCTTGTTCCTGACCCTAGAGAAAAAACTTTCAACTTTTCAGCATTGAGTATATTAGCTATGGGTTTGTCTATGTATCTTTTGTTATGTCGAGGTACATCCCTTTATACCCACTTTGTTTAAAGTTCTTATCATATGTTAAATTTTGTTTTTCTGCATCTATTGAGATGATCATATGATTTTTAGTCTTTATTTTGTTGATGTGGTATATTATGTTAATTGACTTATGAGTATTGAACCATCCTTGTATTCCTAGAATAAATCTCATTAATGATAGTATTCGAGTACAGTCTTGTAATATAATGTTGCATTTAGCTTGCTAATATTTTGTTGAGGACTTTTCCATCTACATGCATCATGAATATTGGCTAGTAATTTTATTTTATATTTTTGTGGTGTTATTGTCTGATTTTGCTGTCAGGGTAATGGTGGTTTAGTAATATGTGTTTGGAAACTTTCCCTTCTCTTTAATTTTTTTATTAAATCTTCTTTGAATATTTGGTAGAATTTGCTGGTGGAGCTATCTGTTCCTGGACTTTCGTTGGAACGTTCTTAGATTAATAATTAGATTAATTTTGATTAATGATTTAATTTTACTACTAGTAATCAGTCTATTCAAAATTTTTAAATTTCTTCATGATTTAGTCTTGAAGATTGTATGTTTCTTGTGTTTCTAGGAATTTATCCATTTCTTCTAGGTTATCTAATGTGTTGGTATATAACTGTACATACTAGTCTATTATGCTTCTTGGTATTTCTGTGATGTCAACTTTAACTTCTCTCTCATTTATGTTTTTATTTGAGTATTCTCTCTTTTTTCCTTGGTTTCTAGCTAAAGTTTGTCTATTTAAAATTTTTTTTAAAGATTTTATTTATTTATCTTTAGAGGGGAAGGGAAGGAGAGAGGAAGAGAAATATCAGTGTATGGTTGCCTCTCGCGTGTCCCCTGCTGGGAACTGGCCTCAACCCAGGCATGTGCCCTGACTGGGAATCAAACCGTGGTTGTTTGGTTCAGAGGCCCGAGCTCATTCCACTGAGCTACACCAGCTAGGGCTTAAAAATCTTTTAAAAGAACCAAGCCCTGGCTGGTGTGGCTCAGTGGACTGAGTGCCTGCAAACCAAAGGGTCACCAGTTCCATTACCAGTCAGGGACCAGGACCCCGGTAAGGATTGCATGAGAAGCAACCACACGTTGATGCTTCTTTTCCTCTCTTTCTTCTTCCCTTCTCCTCTGTCTAAAAATAAATAAATAATATCTTTAAAAAAATAAAGAACCAGCTCTTAGTTTCATTCATCCTTTCTACTGTTTTTTTTTTAAGTTTCTGCTTATTTATTTTTTTGTTTGGATCTTTTCTATTTCTTTTCTTCTAGTAATATTAGGCTTTGGTTTTTTCTTTTCCAGTTCCTTTCAGTGTAAACTTAAATTGTTTATTTGAAATATTCATTTTTTATTGATGTAGGCCTATATTGCTATGAACTTTTCTCTTAGTACTGCATTTGCTGTACCGTATAGGTTTTGGATGTTATATTTCTGTTTTTGTTTGTCCCTAGACATTTTTTATTTTCCCTTTGACTTCTTTGCTATCCCACTGATTATTCAGTAGCATGTGGTTTTACTTGCTTTCCTCTTGTAATAAATTTCTAGTTTATACCAGTGTGGTTGGAAAAGATTTGTGCTTGATATGATGTCACTCTTCCTACATGTATTGAGACTTCTTTTGTCTTAATAAATAGTGTGGGGCTCGATGAAAGAGCCCCAACCAGGGCTCTTTTTAACTTTTAATCATTCGCTATTCCTTGAAACTTTTCACCTCCCTTGGCTTTACTGACACACTCTAGTTTTCTTCCTTATCTCTAATTTCTTCCATTTTGGGGGGGCCCCTGCTTTTCCTGTGCCTTCTCCTATGGTTCCTTAAATGGAGAAGAACTCACGTATTGCTTTTATTTGTTATATTGAGGACCAAATCCTGCTTAATTTTTTAAATGACGCAGTATCATAATAGTGTGCCATAACTCTTCCAGCCTGATTTTCTCCCCGTCTCCATTCCATTTTCTAGATTCCTGGCAGTGACTGTTCTAAGAATGCAAATTGTATCATGCTGGTTCCCTAAAGGAAGAGTTTCTATCCTTTGGGCTCTCCAGTGCCTCAAAGACAGAGTACAAACTCCTCTGTGAAGTTTGTCCTCATGCACCTCTCTTCCAACCTGAAGTATAATATTTCTATTATTGTACATATACACTGAATTAAATACATGTCTCCATAAATAGGAAGGAATCTTCTTTGTCTTCTTTCCACCTAAGAAACTGTAAGGAAGGCAGGAGAGAACAGAGATAGGTAAAGAACTTGGAGCACTATGGTGTTAGTCCTAGCAGCAACAAGGTAGTATTAATCTGAAGTTAGGGTTCAGAAAAAGGGTTAATATGGGAAGAAGAGACTTAGTCAATTTCCTGTCGCGTAAAGCTGCTGTCATCACACTTTCTGATCATGGAGTTATCTCCATTAAAAAATTTTTTGACTACATGCCTCCAATACATGCATAGTGATTTTTTTCCATCCTCACCCTGGAATATATTTCCACTGATTTTAGAAAGGAAGAGAGAGAAAGAAAAACATGGACAGATTGCCTCCTGGACACATCCCAACCAGAGATTGAACCCACAACTGAGATATGTGCCCTGACTGGGAATTGAACTAGCAAACTTTCAGGGAGCAGATCAATGCTCTAACCAACTGAGCCACACAGCCAGGGCTATGCATAGTGATTTATAAGTTACATGTATAAAGTGATATGCCAGTATTCCTATATCAAAAACTAAAGAATGGGGTAAAAATTATTTTAAAAATTCCAATAATCTCAGTTGTTTGCCACTGACCTGAAGGATGGCTCCATGACTCATTAGCATAGGAAAAAACCCTTCATCATCTGGCCTCCAGCTACCTCTCCAGCCCACCTGGAACAAACTCCCAGCTACCTCGGTACTCTCAAGCCTCCAGATTAGTTTTTAATGCTTTATCTGCCAGTAAGGTCCAAGGAGTTATTTTCTATCTCTGTTTTTGCATCTGCTTGCAGTGGCAAACTCCTGTGGACTCTTCAGCCCCAATATTATCTCCTCTGAAGCCTTCCCCAGCATCTCCCCATACAATCACCATTTTGTGACAGAAGTTGCAAGGACATAGGCAAAGGCTCTGACTGAAAAGCATGAATCAACATGACTCACAGGTGTGGGGACTGTAAGGGAATGTTGGTGCTGTGTCAAACATACAAACTGCTAAGTGTGAAGTGAGACTGGCAAGTTAAAAATTAAAGTGACTCTTTCACTCATTCTGTTTGTTGTAAAGAGATTAAAAAATTAAATTTATTTTATAACCAAAGAAATAAATGTACAATAATTTGCAAGAGTTTTTGCCAGAATTCTTGTAATGAATTCTTTTTAAACTTTTAATTATGAAACATTTAACACACTAGCAAACAGAGAAATAATATGTAACAAATACCCATTTCACATCACTTGGATTAAGCAGAAGTTAACATTTTGCCTATTTCAGATTTTTGTTTTCTGTAGAAGACACTTAAGTTATAGGTATAATTAAAGCCTTAAACCTTAGTTTCAACCCCCACCAACTCATGTCCAGAGGCAGCTTCCTGTAGAAGGGGTGTTTGTTAGCCACTCTTGTGGAAAATATTTGATGTGCAGGGAGCCAAAGGTAAATTCCTGCCAGAGTGTACAAAAGGTGTAGTCAACAGGAGAAAGAATATGGATTCTGAATCACAGTGTAAACCAATTCATTACTGTGTGTCTGAGGTCATGATTGGTTTGGGATTTTTCTTCTGCCAGAGGTGGCTGTCAGCAGGGGAAGACATGAATTCACATTTCAACTGAATATTTAGTGTGGCTATACTTGGCTCTGGTTTTGGTTTCATCTTCTGTAAAAGGATAAAATCCTGTCTTGCAGAGATTTTGCAAGACTAAAACTAAGTCTAGATAATGTACATAGCACAAGGTAAATGCTTTAAAAGTAGTTTCAATTTTTAGAAAAGATTTCATTTTTTTAAAAAGATTTTATTTATTTATCTTTAGAGGGTAAGGGAAGGAGACAGGGAGAGAAAGATCAATGTATGGTTGCGTTTTGTGCGTCCCCTGCTGGGAACTGACCTGCAACCCAGGCATGTGCCCTGACTGGGAATTGAACCACTATACTCTGGTTCGTAGGCCCACACTCAATTCACTGAGCTACACCAGCCAGGGCTCATTTATTTTTATACAGAGTGGAATGGAGGGAGGGAGAGGGAAAGACACATTGATAGGAAAGGTAAGCATCTATCGGTTGCCTCTCTTACCTGCCCTGACCAACTGGAGACCAAACTTGCAACTCAAGCATGTGCCCTCACTGCGAATGGAACATTGTGGCCTTTCTCTCTGTGGACAAATGCCCAACCATCTGAGCCATACCAATCAGGGCTAAAGCAGTTTCAATTGTTATTGCCAATTTAATTTTGTCCAGAATTCTAATTACATATTCTGGTTAGACTACAGTATTTCCTAACCCTTTAATGTTATTTTACACATAGGGGATATTTATTTAATACTTACATAAATGGTTAACCAACCAAGCTATTTGGGACTGGCTTGATGTAACTACTTCAAGGGCTCTAGCTGGCCCAGGCAAGCCCATGGGCAGAGGGGATTGCTGGATGGCTGTGCTCAGCAGGCGTGCCAGTTGGTGTTGGGAACCATCCTGCCTAGTTTCAGAGGCTATAAACCCTCTGACAGGTGAAAAGGCCCCTTGGCTAGGAGACCTTGGGACCATAAGCCTCTAGGGAGACAGAACTTATCCTCCCAGCAGAAGCACAGCCCCTGCCCCCTTTATTTCACCCTGCTTGGCCCTGGGCAGATGGCTGCATAGTTAATGACAGGTAAGATTCCTCAAGGGAAGGACAAGCTAAGACAGGCATGGTCATGAAGTGTCCATCAGGGAAGGAGTTAAGGGATTGCAGAGAAGGGACAAAAACCCCTAATTCCTCTGTTTTATCATAGCCTGAATTCTCATTCTCTCTGTAAAAAGTCTCCTAATCTCATGGCTGCCTTGCTTCCCCTGTGTCAGGCCTGACACAATGCCAATAGGGGGTGCCGCCCTGTGCCGGAACTGGCAGTTTCCAGTGGGAGTGCGCACTCAGGCCTAAGAAAGAATGAATAGAGTCCTGTGAAACCTGCTTGTCTAAGAATGTCCTCAATTCAAATGTTAAGGGTCCAAGCACAAAATAAGTTGGTTTCCTACGGTTTTACAGCCAATTGGCATCACCCTGTCTACCAGACCCTGACTCAAAAGTATCCCCATGATCTCAGAAATGTTGTCTTTGATATGCAAGCTAAACTCAATAAAAACCCATTGAAAAAAGGCTACAACACCTTTCTCCTCTGAGAGACTGGTCAGTCTTCCTCCCCAAGCAGATCATGTCTTGGTAGAATTATTTTCATCCACGGTGGCCAAGGGAGCTCTGCTGGTAGAGCCCCAACCCCCTCCCCTGCCACACACACACACACACACAAGTTGGGAAGCTTTGCTTCAGAAGACCAGGCTAATAATATAATTTGGTAGACTAGCTGACATTTGATAGTCCCTTGCATAGATAGTACACCCAGTCTGTGGAAATGCTGCCTCACAAATGTGTTATTAGTTAAGAAAAGGGACAGATTTGCCTCTTCTTTATTAGAGAAGCAATTCCAAGTACATACTCTCTTGATCAAATAGCATCATCCTCCTAGAACAGTCAAAAGAAAGTCCCAAAAGTAGAATTAGTTGTACCTAGGAGAGTATAAAATTTGGGTAGTACTTTACCATTTACAAAGTGCTTTGAACGTTTGTATCCTAATGCACTCTTACTATAGCTTTATGAGGGGGCTCAAAGATTGAGAGATAGATCTAGTAAAATATGGTGACTGATCTAGTCAGTCACCAGTTGGTGTTAACATTCTAATGGATGGGGTTTTTTTAATAGTTTTTATTTTATCCTTCGACCCCTTAGTCACAGCCTGGTACATGGCTCAGTCACTGTCTGCAATAGTCATGTAACTATTCTATCCGGCCATTATCCTTAACTTCCTCCTATTCAATAGAGTGTGCTTCTTTTGATATTGTTTTTTCTTATTTCCTTATTCAAAAGAGTATAGTTGATGTCGGGAATCCAAACTCCTAAGTTCCAAGCACTTTCTATTTAACCAATTTGTCTATTTCAGTGCTTTGAACTATCTTTTTGAACCACATACACTTATTCACTGTATATTATTAAACTGACTTCCTTTCATGCTTTTGTGTAGTAAAATCAATAGTACTTACTATTTATTGAGACATACAGTGATTCAGGCATTGTACTAGATTGTAGTATATTTTTGTAATTTTACAAAAATTATCCTGTGTCCTGAAAACAACTTGTAACTTCAAACCGAATGAGGAGATGAGGAACTGTAGAGGTTAAGTGATAGCTAACAAGCAGGGAGCTGGAATTTGCACCCTGGTTAGTCTTCATTCCAAAGCTCAGGCTCTGTCTACTATGCCTTCCTTTTTTCACAAGCAACTGTCCTCTCCTCTCCATGAAGCCATCCTGCTCCTTCAAAGTACTACTCAAAGCACATCTTGAAGACTTTCAAAATTGCCACCTTTCTCTAGTTATTTTGATCATTTTAGAAACTTTCAGCATCATGCTAATATTTCTGTATAGATGCAAACAATCAACAAACAAACCCACCCCAACCTTGTTTGCATTCTCCTACAGAGACGATGACCTTTCTTTCATAACTACACAGTAACCAGATAAGTGCTTTGCATTAGTGGTATTTTTATAGATAATCTTCTGTGTGATAATTTCTAAAATAACCTTATTTTAAAAAACTTCTGTCAAAGGTTCTCCAAGGTGTACATCTTAAAGGTAAAGCAAGACAGAAGATCCTAAAAAAGCCACTTCCTGGTGATTCTGAAGAGGTTGCTCTTGAGGATCATAAGTACGGTTTAAAGGGAGACCTTTACCAATAGGTGCAGAGAAACAGGCTGAAGTGCAAGAGATGCTACCAATGGTCAATCCAAGACTTGTTCCTGTCAAAGACTACAGGATGTTCAAGACGACAAAGGGCTTACAATTAGTTGAGGCACCGGTAGAAGAGAAACTACTGTCTGAAGAAACAGTGATGCTACAAGCACAATTTTCAGGCATGTCCCCCAATGACCTTTAATATTTACAAAACAGCTCTTAATTTTTCTGAAATATCATTAACTACTTTGCTATTGCCTGTGAAAACACTGGCTGAAAAACACTGGCTTTTCACTGGCTGAGAAGTGGAAAGTCTTAGTAGCATAAGAAAGAAGAATGAAAAGTAATTGCCAAAATCCTGTTATGACTTTCTAGTTTTAAAAGTAATATGTTTATTATAGGAAAAGCAAGGAAATATATAAATTTAAAAAATAACAATAAATTTAAAAAATAACAATAACTCGGAGTTGAGATCATATGGTTTATACCATATACTATACCTTTCTCATCTTATAATGCATTTACCCCATGTTACTCCAAATCTTTATACACAGTTTTAACTGCTAAATAATCTATCACTAAAGTCTTTTTAATAAGGAATTGGACTGCATGATATGCAGAATCACTGAGCTTGAAAATAGTTTGAATCTCCCAATTTTTTCTAAAATATTCCATATAGTAAATATGTACATGCATTGAAAAACTAACTTGTCTTCTTTGTGAATCAGGATGTTTGAAGAGGGGCAAAATAAGAATTGCCAACTTATTTTTTGATGAAAAAAGCAGAGATTAAGGATTTATGTTCTGGTAAATAAGAAGCATGACCTGTCAGTAGGAGAAGAGTATGTATTGCTAAAGAAGGAGAGTATTTTGTGTTTTTCCAAGAGGGGAACACAGGTAATAAATACATGTCCTCACATAGAACAGAGTTTTGGGTATATTTGGTTTGTTTGTTTTCCCTCTGAATGGTAGGCAAGATTGTCTCTTCCATCTGAATAGTGCCCTATCCCCAGAAATATTCCTCATGTCTAATCTTTGTTTTCAGATAAATATAGCAAGGCAACAAAGTGAAACAATAAATGTCCTCATAATTAAGAGGCTCAAGTTTATCCAGGCATTATAGTCTTTTTCCTGTTCCTATAAAAATCCTACTCAGGCAGTCAGTGAATAGTTAAACATAGTAGTTGAAGTTGAAACTTTTTTCTTTCTTCTTTCTAGTGGAATAATTCAAGATGAACAGGATAAATTTGTCAACAGGCTCAAAGATAAGATATTCATCTCAGTACAAACTCAGTTAAAATGTGATTGTACAGTGAAACCTCGGTTCTTGAACAACTGCTTTTCGACCAAGCTGTTCATGGAAAAAATGTCTCAGCTGTCTAACAAAACTTCGGGTCTCGATTCTCTCCCTAACAGCCGTTTCCATGCTGCTACTTACGTGATCAGTCACACTTCTCTCCAGTGACAAAGGAGATTCAGTTTTCGAACAAATTGCTTCTGGAACAGCCTTCCAGAACAAATGAAGTTCGAGGACTGAGTTTTCACTGTATTTGAATTTTGGTGCCTGGTGCCTTTTATATACAAGTGATATGCTCTATACCTGAAAATGTCACTGTACACATTTTTCATCACTATTACATGAGGAATAAATAAATTTAACAGATTTTAAGTGGGAATTGTATAACTGGAAAGAAATATCCGGGTACTCTGCAGAAATGAAGTAATTTGTATGTATACTCGTCACTGTGCAAAAACCAGGACTTGGCCATTGCCACCTTCACTCTCCATGACTCAACAATTAGTGTTGAAGGAAACAGGTTTTTAGTAACAGGGTTCCACTCGGGCTCAGAACCCTCCTCTCCCATGAGACTCAGAACCTCCCTTGCTCCCCAAAAGGCTGCAAGCCAAAACCAACCCAGAAGTACCCTGTGTCCTTATCTGTCCATCAGCCAGTCTCTCAAACAGATCTCCATCCTCTCAGGAATGTGTGCTGTGGGTTTCAGAGTCCCCATCCTCTCTCAGCAGCTGTCCTTCAGGATCTGGAGTGTTCTGTTCTCAGCCTCCATGTAGCAGTCCCAGAAACAGTGTGCCCTGTTGCGCTGCCCAGAGGGTGGAGCCCAGGGAGGCACACACCCCTGTGTGGGACACTGCCTCCAGGTGTGGGCTCCCCACCTCTGCAAGGTCTAAGCCTCTGGTGGGCCCTTCATATCCTAGTCCCATGAGTGCTCTCATCTGTGTGGGGAGCAGGGCCAGAGGTCCCAAGTGTCCAAATGCCAAAAACTGAGAAAGAGAGCTAGCGAGCTTGCACCAAGCTCTGAAGTCCCATACCAAGAGAGTGACTCCTCCGTACATCCTTCAGAGAAATAGAATTCTTCAACTCAACATTCCCGGTCACAATTCAGCTGGAAGCAGCTCTCATGTGTCTGTGCTTGGCTTGGCAGGTCCCTGTAGCTCCATCAGCTCTGCTGCTGTTTTCTCCAGGCAGGCAGGCCTTGTGGCTGACCCCTCCACAGACCTCCTCCGACTTTGTGGCACCCTCCTGACCTTTGACCCACCCTAGTTTAAATGCTCAGCTTGGAACTTCCTATGTGATCTCATATCTAGCTCTTACTATGGTGCGGTAGTGAGGCAGGAGACAGCATAGGAAGAACTCTGAGACTGAAATACTGTTATTGGCTGGCATCTAGCATCCTGGTTGCCAGGAAACACCTTTTACAGATTAGGTACATTAAATACTAAAACAAGGCAGGGAGGAGGAAGGAGACATGTCTCACACAGTAACTCTGCAGTCCTGAGCTTGGTGTCTGATAATATTGCCAGCTGTTCCAACATCACAAGAAACACTACATTAGCAAGAGAGAAGGGAAATCCTTGAAATTCTATGTAGCATTTCCACTATCTGGGAAAGAAAGCCTTGAAACTGCTTTCATCCCATGGCCTGGAATGCAGGAGAGGGTCCACAGTGCCCGAAGAAGAACCTTATAAAACAACTTTGGTTAATTGTCTATCTCTGGTCACTATCTGTTTTACAAGGGAGTCCCTAATGCTTACAGGAAGAACTCATAAACAAATTTGGAAAGTGCCTCAATTTTAATGAACTGCCTCCTCTCATGTATTTGTTTTACAACAAGATGAGCAAATGGAGTCTGGAGCAAGATAAGGATTTGGGCTATCACACATACCTAAATTTGGGTAGTCATGTTCCCCCAGGAAAGCTGGCACCACATTTACCTGTTAATCAATATGTAACTTTTTTCTCCTATTCCACCAACTATACAGGTCCTCAGAACAAAGGACTCTAACTCTTGTTCCCCAGCGGGCTTGGGGCGCTCTTGACCCTCTTGGCTTGACCCTCAGGCCACTGAGCCCCTCTGGTCACCTGGCCTCAGGCTGCCTGGGGGCTTGCCACCCTGGTCTTCAGCTGCTCCTACTTTTGTTGCTTGGCTTTGACCTGAAACTTTGCCTTTCACCGCCTCCCCTCCCCAGTCCTGTTCTCTTCCATGGGAACAGGTCACTAATAAACTGATTACACCCTAATAGATCTGCTGATCTGTAATTCTTTACATGTGTCAGCAAGAAGAACCAGGTCTCTCCCGTCATCAATAGTGTCTGCCATTTTTGTCAGCTTCCCAGTATCTTTTTGGCTGCCATCTTTTGTCAGGGCAAGAGTTCCCTGGGCAGTGACACACAGGCATTGAGGTGCTCATCTGCCCCCTGGCTATGTCAGGAACCGCTGCATGTTCTCACAGTTTTGTACACAATTCGCCATGGGCAGCAGCCTACCTGCCATCAGGAAGGCAGGGCTATTGATTTTGCCTTTCTTTTGCAATGTGTCTTAAATGCTGTACCTTCTGCCATTCCCTGCCCCCAGTCCTCATAACAGGGTGCAGCCTGGGAGCCCCCCAAAGAGGTATTTGTAATGGGGTCCAGAACTCAGGGTGTCCAGGAAATATTAAAAATATAGGATGTCCTCACCCTATAGTCTGAATTGGGGGATGGGATGCATGGAGCAGGGCCATTGAGAGTTGTTTTGCATAGCAACAATTTTGCAAAGAACCTCAGGAATGGTCATTTAACGTATCTATAACTTTTGACCAGTTTCGTGGATATGTTAATAGATGTGGCCTTGCTTTCAGCCAGGAAGGTGGGACTGACTTTGAAGCAGTACCTAACTGGGAGGCAGCTCCCCCTGGTTACAGCCCCTGTGTGAGAGCTTGGAGATGTGGAGATGACTCACTTCAAGCCACGGGGCCATGCCTGCCTGGACTCAGAAAAGCTGGAAAAATATGGGAATGCTGGCAGGTGTAGGCAATGTGGGAGGAGTCAGAAATGGGGATGCAGAGAAAGACTGGTGCTGGGATTTAAACCCAGGCACAGAAGCCATGAAGGGTAGAACCACGTGGCTTTGGGGCTCCCTTTGTTACGCAGCTTGGGAAGCTGGACAGCAAGATGTGGCAGTGATGCACAGCTCTCTCTTAGCAGTTTGGAAGAATGCAAGAGAGATGTTGCAGGAAGGAAAGGGGCAAAAGGACTCTTGCTGGTGGGCCATGAGGAGGTGCCATGTGGGTTGCTGTTGAGATCCTGGTGACACAGCTGATGGTGCTGGGAACCAAGGGAGGCCTGTCAGCCAAAGCCTGGATTACTGGGAAGGACCAGGGGCTACCTGAGCCACAGACTTCTATTTCTTTTCCTGAGATATGTTTGTGGGTGTTTTAAGGGACTTCAGGATTTTAATGAAGAGATTAAGTCATTACTCTTAAGTCTGTATAACTTTTGAATAAACAATTCCTTTCCTTTTCACCAAACTCTGGTATTGAAAGCTATAATTCCCTGCAGCAGGCAAGGCAGACCCAGTACAGGGGAACCCTGGGAGAAGGGGGGCCCATTCAGTAATAGTATCCCGTCCCCCAAGCCCTGTCCGGTCAGTAACATCCAGACTGAAGGCAGGATTGCTGGGGTGTTCCTCTATTATCAGGGGACACATGCTCTGTACCCTGTTACACACTTTGTAATAGCAAAGTCTATGATTATGTAAGAAAGATTCTTAAACTGCCTCATTCTTCCATTCTGGGAATGTAAGTGAACATACTTTTTAGATATAGTCATTTGTTCTTTTATTGCATTTAGACACTAAGGCAAATTACACACAGACTCTTTTAATATGTTATAAATTTAATACTCGACTTTTACTGTGTTTTAATACTGGTTTTACAGACTCCTTTTAATTTTTATTCTCAACATTTTCTTGGTTTAAACAACAGAAATCTATTGTTTCACAGTTACAGAGTCCAAAATCAAAGTGTCTGCAGGGTTAGTTCCTCCTAAGAGCTTGTGTGGGAAGGGCCTGTGCCATGTCTCTCTCCTTGGTTTATAAAATGGTGGTTTTTTCCTGTGTTTTTCACCTTATCTTCCATTAGACATGTGTGTTTCTTTGTCTAAATTCCTCTTTTATGAGTCATGTTGGATTAGAATTCACCCTAGCAACCTCATTTTAGCTTTGTTACCTCTGTAACGACCCTGTCTCCAAATTAGGTCACATTCTGAAGTACTGGGTATTAGGATTATGATATGACTTTTTTGAGGGACACAATTCAACCTATACCAGTCACTTTCCTTCAGCTACCTGCAAACTTAAAGCCAACTCCTTCCTGAGGCTTACTGACCTTCCAGTGATGTGCCTTCTGCTGGGCTCTGCAGCTTATCTCTTCCCTCCCTACATGCCTCCTTGCATTCCATGCTCTAGTTGTTAGACATTTCTTGCTTCTTGTTTTAGGGACTTACTTTTCCATCTGCCTGAAATGCCCATTGTCCCTATGTTAGTTCTGGTGATTAGTCCTCAGCTTTCAGACTCAGATTAGCTATCATATCCTTTCAGGAGCCTGACTTGCCATTCTTCTACCAATTCTGGATTAGGAACCTTGCGTGCATCTACAGTATTGAACCAAATCCTAGTGCTTCCACACCATCTTCCCCACTCTACTGTGAACTGCCCAGATATGAGGCCTGCATCTGGTTCTTTGTCATACCCACATACGCTAACCCCTGAGTGCTGCCTGGAACACAACAGTCCCTTGTTTTTTTTTTGATAGAAATGCCTACATGGCAATTTAGGATTTTGAATAGTTATAAGAAAGAAATGCAGGAGATTTCAAGTTGCTGTCTAAAAAGCAGCAGAGACCATCTAGGAATGGCAGGAGCCATCTCTCCTGGAAGGTGCCTTTGGTTTCTCATGGCTTCAACTTGGAAGCAGATGTCCAGGGACTCTGAGCTGGGAAAACTCTTAGAGATCATGGAGGCCAACCCCCTCACTGTAAAGAAGGGGGAAATTGAGGCTTGATGGGAGGAAGGGCCTTAATTATCATGACATTGTGTTTCTGTTTTGGAGAAAACATCTTTTTTTTATTGAGATGTAACTGATACATATCATTATATTAGTTTTAGGTATACAACCTTTTTTCAATATTTGAATATATTGTTAAATGATCACCACAACAAGTCTAGTTAACGCCCATCACACACATAGTTTCTTTTTTGTTGTGATGAGGTCTTTTAAGATCTAGCCTCTTAGCAACTTTCAAATATACAATAGAGTCATCATATTGTACATTATATCTCCTATTAAAAATTAAATGAGAATTTTTTCATATACACTATTATGGTAATACTACTACTAAAACATTTAGAAATGAGAAAAAAGGAAGAAAAAGCACTAATTGTTCCTCTAAGTTATTTGTAAACAATTACAATGAACATTCAGGGCCCTAGCTGGTATAGCTCAGTGGATTGAGCACGGGCCTGTGAAGCAAACGGTTGCTGGTTCGATTCCCAGTCAGGTCACATGCCTGGGTTGCAGGCCAGGTCCCCATAGGAGACACATGAGAGGCAACCACACATTGATGTTTCTCTCCCACTTTCTTCATCCCTTCCCCTCTCTCTAAAAATAAATAAAATATTAAATTTTGAAATTTTTTATTTGATTTTTTTAGAGTGACAAAAGAAGGGGAGAGAGGGAAAGAAAGAGAGAGTACCTGGATTTAATCCTAAAGAGAGAAAGAGAAACACTGATATATTGTTCCACTTATTTATGCATTCATTGGTTGATTCCTGTATGTTATGTGCCCTGATGGTATTGAACCCACAACCTTGGTGTATAGGGACCACATGCTAATCAACTGAGCTACCCGGCGAGGGCTAATGTTCAGAAAATTTGCTTCCAGGCTTTTTTCTGTGCTTAGATTTACTAGTTTTTTACATAATTATGATATTTAATGGCTTTGTAATCGGAAGTAGTTGTACTCTGTTAACAAGGGCATTCTTCAACTATTGAACATTAATACTGCTTCTATTTTTTGGTTGTAAATGCTATTTCCTATATTGAGTGAACATTTGTGTATAGTCTTATTCATTTTATTCCATATTATCTTACCATTAAGGGGAGAGGTTAATACTTTCTTATAAATATTAGCTTTCTTCTAAGAAGGAGACATTTTTATAGATGGTATGGTGATAATTCTTCCTCCTACAGCTATTTAAAAATTATATTGATTGATTTTAGACAGATAAATACTGATTAGTTGTTGTACTTATTTATGCATTCTTTGGTTGGTCCTTGTATATGTCCTGATCCAGGGTCAAACCTGCAATCTTGGTGTATAGGGACCATGCTCTAACCAACTGAGCAACCCAGGCAGGGTCCTTCCTACACCTTTTTAAGTCAAGTTCTCTCTTCTGCACTGGTTTGGTTTGTGTAGGAAATTCCATATGACCTATCTTTTTTTTTCCATGATGTTCTTCATTTCTTATAGTTCTGCATCAGCTCCCAGATAGTCTTCTCTGTCAGTTCCAATTCACACTGATCTTTTTTCTCTTCATGTCATTTTGCAACCTTTGCTCTGACATTACCTATTTAGATTTACAATTTTAGTATTCAAAAAGTTGCTTATTTCTTTGGATACTTTGTCTGAAACTAAGGTACCTTATTCAGTGTGATAGCAATACATGTTTGTTATAAAACATTCAAACAATATGTGAGTATGTAAATACCAGGAAGTAAAAAATATTCATAATACTTCTATACTCCTAATTCTCCAAGATAACCATGGTTAGGAGTTCGGTGTATATTCTCCCAGATTTTTTAAAAATCAAGCTATCAGCCCTGGCTGGTGGGGCTCAGTAGATTGAGCACTGGCATAGAAACCATAAGGTTATCAGTTCTATTCCCCGTCAGGTCACATGCCTGGGTGTGGTCCAGGTTCCCAGTTGGGGGTGTGAAAAAGGCAGCCAATTGACATGTCTTGCATCGATATTTCTCTCACTGTCTTTCTTTGTCTTTTCCCCTAAATATATAAATAATTTTTTAAATTTTATTTATTTATCTTTAGAGGAGAAGGGAAGGAGAAAGGGAGAGAAATATCAATGTATGGTTGCCTGTCATGTGTCCCCTGCTGGGAACTGGCTGCAACCCAGGCATGTGCCCTGACTGGGAATCAAACTACAATTTTTTGGTTAGCAGGTCCATGCTCAATCCACTGAGCTACAGCAGCCAGGGCTATAAATAAATTTTTTAATAAAAAAATAAAAATTTAGCTATCAATAAAATTTTGTTTTAATGGCCATCTATTATTTCAATATATTAGAAGTACCTAGATTTCATTCTAAAAAACATTTGACCTGTCAAATATGTTCACTCATATTTATTTACATTTCCCTTCATTTTCTTATTTTAAAAGATATATATTTAAATTAAATGTTGATTATTCTACTACAGTTGTCCCAATTTCCTCCCTAGTCCCCCTCCTACAAAGGCTACAAAAGCACCCTGGTTTTAATGCTCATTTCATTTAGTTCAGTTCCAATGAAAGGTCTTTTACTTAAAGCAGAGGTCAACCAGAACAAATGTGTGCTAATTACCCAATAAACTGTTTAAGGAGAAATGTTGAAGTGCTAAAAGAAAAAGAAAAATTGCTAGTGATAAGTATAGCAAGTAAAGACAAGGCTGTGAAAGATAGAGGAGGGAGTGTTTGAGTTGAGGTACTGAAGGTAATATTGGGAGCTATTACACCTTTGTCAAAAAAAATTGGGAGAAAGCTAGGAATTGAAAGAAGCTTGTGTTTTAAGTGTACTTATTTGCTAATATTATGTGCTTTGATAATTTCATAGCTTTTATGTAAAATATTACAATATTAATTAACACCAAACATCACCCTAAAAGAAAGAGGTACACGATTTGCAGACATCCTGGTCAAGAGGATCTTTTTAGCCTTGTCTGTGTCCCTTGTTTCTTTGATAGAAAGCCACTATTTTATATAACTTAGGTATATAAAACAAAGTGGCATAAAATGTAAATTAGGTGATTAATTTAAAAAAATGGTATATTAATGACTATATTCATTTCTAGGAAAGCATATTTAGTAGGCTATCTGCTCCATAACTTGGCCAGAGGAATGATTTTGCTGTTCTGTGAACCTATGAAAAGAGTTATTTTAGTCGAATAATAGACAGTAACACAATCTTACATCAAAGAGACCTAATGCAGACAATGACATTTAAGTGCAAGAATGACTAACATTCTAAAGTACTGACTATGTCACAGGAACATCATGAATTTCCATTAAGTTATTTTGTTATGTCTTAACAAAGCAATATAAAAAAGAAAGGAGTGGATTATGAAGAATGATAAGAATGTCATAGAATTTCAGAATTAGTATCTGTTTAGAGTAGTGATTTTCTATTTTTTCATCTTGTGGCACACATAAACTAATTACTAATATTACATGGCACAGCCTGACAAATAATATAACTTTGATTTGTTTACACTGACCGTTGTTGTGTTGGCTGTTGTCATATTTTAATTTTACAGTCTGAGGGAAAAGAGGTCAGGGTTCCTGAACAGTCAGTAATGGTGTGTTTTAAAAATTCTTGCAGTGAACCAGTGTTCTATGGCACACCAGTTGAAAATTGCTGCTTTAGAGCAAATAATAGGAGAACACTTTATTTAAAATGGACCTACAATGAATAGTTTTAACTTCATCCATGTTCTCCTTACTAAGAATGTGTATTTTTTCATGACAATGGTATGCTTCTTGGTATGTTTATGTTTATGACTGACTTGTAGGACAGTAAGAATGAAGTGTTGTTTGCATGTGATTTAATGTGTCACTTAAGGGCCATGTTTCCTTAGTGATATTCTGTCTGGATAATCTATCCATTAATCTAAGTGAGGTGTTAAAGTTCGATCTTATTATTTCATTGCTTCCAATTTCCACCTTTAGACCAGTTAATATTTGCTTCATATATTTTGGTGTTCCAGTGTTGGGTGTATATATCTTTATAAGCATTATAAATTCTCGATTGATTAACCCTTTTAAGGGTATTATATAATACCCTTCTTTGTTGTATATTACAGTTTTTGTTTTAAAATATCTTTTGTCATATCGAAGTATAACTACTCCAGCTTTTTTTTCATTTCCATTTGTATGTAATATCTTTTTTCATCTCTTTACTTTTTTTAGTTTGTGTGTCTTCCTTACTTCTTTTTTTTTAATTTTTAAAATTTTATTTACTTATCTTTAGAGGGGAAGGGAAGGAGAGAGGGAGAGAAATATCAATGTATGGTTGCCTGTCATGTGTCCCCTGCTGGGAACTGGCCTGCAACCCAGGCATGTGCCCTGACTGGGAATTGAACCGCGATACTCTGGTTCACAGGCCTGTGCTCAATCCACTGAGCTACGCCAGCTAGGGCTTCTTCCTTACTTCTAAAGTAAATTGCTTGTAGAACTTTATGAATGTGTCTTCCTAATTATCCATTCAGCCATGTTTTGTCTTTTGATTGCAGTGTTTAGTCCATTTACATTTTAAATAATTACTGATAAGTATGTATTTAATGCCATTTTTAACTGTTTTCTGTCTTCTCAGTTCCTTTTTCTTCTCTTCCCTGTGTTTTGATGGTTTTCTTTTGTGTTATATTTAGATTCCTTTTTTATTTTATTTTTTGTATTTACTGTGTTTTTTCTTTGTGGTTACTATGAAGTTAACAATAGCCAAATCAATAGCCAAAGGGGAGTGGGGAGGAGACAGTGGGGAGAAGAGTTTTCAGGAACTACTATAAAGGACACATGGACAAAACCAAGGGGGAGGGTGGAAGCAAGGGAGGGAGGTGGGTTTGGCTGAGGTCAGGGGGAGAGAGGTGGGGGGGAAATGCAGACAACTGTAATTGAACAATAATAAACTAATTTTAAAAAGTAAATAAAAAAATTAAAATGTTTTTGTTTACATCTCATATGTAATATATAACCTTTTTACCATTATTTCTGAATTATAAAAATTTAGAATTCATCTCTTCTTGACATATTAAACCTTTATTATTGCAAAGTAATTCTTTTAGTGCTTATAATTTTTCCCATTTCTATGATAATAAATCTATATCATCTTTATTTTAATGACTATTTCTTAAATACATCTTACTTCACACCTTTACACCCAATTTTTAAATTACTTTTTAATTAGTTTGTTTTAGAGAGAGAGTATAGCTGGATTTTGTTTGATCTTTAGCTGGAACATTTAGTCTATTCATATTAATTTGGATTTCTTTATATTAGTATATGTAATGTTTTGTATTGCCCTACTTTTTTTCATTTCTTTATTGTCTTCCTTTGAACTGATTAGTTTCTCTCATAATTTTCTTTCTTAGCTTATAAACTATATACATTTTCTACTTTTATAGTGATATTCTAGATAATTTACTCTACATATTTAGCTTATCAAAGTTAAACTAAATATATTTACCAACCTGGCAGAGAGTTCAAGAAGCTTAGGATACTGTATCCAACTCCAATATTATATTGTTATTAATATACATTTTAGTCTTTTTGTTGTTTACAATCAATGCTTATTTAGATTATCCCCACATTTATCATTTTATTATCCTTTATTCTTTCCCACTCCTCAGGTAGTTCCATTTGGTGTCATTTCCCTTATGCCTCAAGTACAGAAATAGTTTTTTTGATGATAAACTCTTGGAGTACTTATTTATCTGAAAATGCTTTTAATTTATCCTCTGTTTTAAAATTATGTTTTTTGCCCTGGCTGATGTAGCTCAGTGGATTGAGCACAGGCCTGCGAACCAGACAATCGCAGTTCAATTCCCAGTCAGGGCACATACTTGGTTTACAGGCTGGTTCCCTGCAGGCCAGTTCCCTGCAGGTCAGTTCCCAGCAGGGGATGCACAAAAGGCAACCATACATTAATATTTCTCTCCCTCTCTCCTTCCCTTCCCCTCTAAAGATAAATAAAATCTTAAAAAAAAAACTTGCTTAAAAAATAAATAAAATTATGTTTTTTATATTTACAGCCTATCACCTCTCATTATATTGAAGGTATAGTAAGATATACTACTACTTTTTTCTGGTTTCTATTTTTGCTGTTGAGATGGCAGCTTTTGCTCTTTTGACCTATCTTTTCTGCTGCTTTTAAAATATATTTGCCTTAGTTTTCTGCAGTTTTAATCTGATGAACTCATTTAGTGTTGATTTGCTTTATCTTTAATGCGTTCATTTTTTACATCTAGCTTAATAATTAACAGGCTTTTTGAAGTTTGATCGGTATTGTTCATCAGTAGCTAGCAAGGCCTCATTTACTTAAATACTGACTCCCCTTACTATTTCCCTCTTCTGGAATTCTGATTAGATATGTTAGATCTTTCTCTTTATCTTGTGTCTTAACTTATATCATATTTCCCTGTTTTTCTGTGATGCATTCTTAGTAAATTCAATAGATCTTTCTTCCAGTTCACTCATTCTCTTCAGCTAAGCTTAATCTAGTACTAAAGTTTTACACTTTAATAATTTTTTAAAAAGTCCTTTGCTTTTTTTCCAAATCTGCTTTTTTATCACAAAGTTTTCTCATTTCTTGAAATATTTAACATAACAGAAATGTTTTATATTTTGTGCAGTTACTCTAGAATTTGAATTCTTTGTGTATTGGATTTTTTGTTGAATATGGTAACTTCATATTAGTGTCTTGTTTACCTGTATGGTACTTTTATTTTATTAAAACCATGAACTGCTAAATTATATTGGCAACTTCATTTATAGGAATTATTTGTGGCTTAGAATTTAAATGTGTTCTATATCCAATTTAGATTGTAAGTTTAGGGTTTGTTGTGGGTCAGGGTAGATTACGTTCTTTTCAAATACTCTGACATACCACTAGTCTGTAACCATATACATTAAATTATCTTCCTGAAGTCAGACAGCAGCATTCAATAACCAGATTCACACCGCCAAGGTAGTACATACAAACTAACAGTAAATTTCAATTTTGACAACTGTTTTGTGTGTGTGTTTGATCATTGTTTTAGAGGATTCTTACATAATATCTCCCCTCTCCACTTAGTACCAAATAAGAATGTGAAATTTCCCTTGTAGTCCTAGAGACAGAGGTGATGGTTAGAAATCAGTTTATTTCTATTTCATCTTCTACTGAGGCTACAGTCTTCGGAGTTTTTGGTTTTTTGAAGGACTTTTTTTAACGTCTTCAACTTGAACAAATGCTGAATTTATTTTTGATCCCCAGGCTCATGTCCAAGAATACTCAAGGTCAGGTTCACTAGCATCAGTGAACTTCAGTGACTTGCTTGCCACTCTATCACCCTTACTCTGGAGAAATAAAAACCTTTCTGGAATATCCCATGTATCCTTAAAAAGTTCCAGCTTTAGGTAATTCTTCACATACCTTAAGAATTAGCTTTGTAACCATTTTTCTAGTTAATTGGATCAGAATGGACAATAAAACTTCTCTTACCACTCTGAGAGAATCACAGTTTACAGCCCATAATTCTGGGCTGAGCAAGATTATCAGTGACCCTTCGTCAACTTTGTTTTAGTAGATGCTGACAGGGATATGGCTGCGGGAGGCTGAAAAGCACAAGAACCCAGTTGTAAAGGGAAGGGTAGTGTAGAACTGCACATGGTCTCAAGACTTTACATATACAAGTATAGGTATTCCCCATTCTGAAGTTTGAATTATGCCACTTCACTTTGCCAGATGTATTTAGTACAGTCATCACTTCTCCCCCTGTACAAGTGAAAATCCTCTGAATTTCTTTCAGTGAGAACAGGTATTAATGTAGGTCTCTCGTAAAAGTGCAATGGTATAATGGGAACTTTCTGAATGCAAACTTACTGTTTGTTTTATGCCATTTCAGTTTATGAGGTTTCATAGGAATGCTCTACTTCTGAAACTGGAAAAAACTGGAAAAGACTTCAAGCTGTCTGTCACATACTGAAACCAATAATCAGAGATAGGGATTGAACCTTTACGGATGCTTTAGATGGCAGGCAATCTGAGAAGATGGCGGGTTCATAACCTAACAGACTGTCTTAAATTCCCTTTTAAAATGGCCCTTTTTATAAGAACAAGATGTAAGGGGCTTGGAATTCAGGGGAAAGTTAATTGGATTAAGAAAGCTGCAGTATTCTCCCCCTGGGCAGAGGTCCTTAGCTGTGTCCTGGGCTGTGGTCATCTTGATATGGGAAACTTTGAAAAACCTCTATTTAACCTTTATTTGCCCAGGCCCCAGGCGCCCTAGAGAGAATGATGGGGCCGTCTGGGACGGCGGGTGGCCGGATAGTGAGGACTGGAAATGAAGGGAGAGGTCCTAGGAGACTTTGACTCACCTAGTACCCCTGCTGGGAATGCTGATAGCCGGATAGTCAGTAGGGCTGGGACTAGCACCCCTGCTGATAGAACAATTGTCACATTCTGCTTCTGTATCCCGCTTTTGTCAGTGGACAGGAAGACCCGTAGACTATATAAACCCAAGAATCCTTTGTTCGGGGCTCAGAATTTGGAAATGACTCCTCTGGGCCCGTGCACGTTAAACAATAAACCTCGTACTCCAGAATCCCTCGGTGTCTGGTTGCTTCGTTTTCCTATAACAATATCACCTTGGAGGACAATGGCTCAGATACCACCTTGACTTCTTGCAGTCCTCCTGAGGAACAAAGGTGGAACTGCTTAGAGTCAGGGTGGAACATACCTTCAGTTCCTGGCACAATAGTTCTTACAAGCATTGATTACTAAGCTTATTAGCTATTACTTAAACTGAAAACTTCCAACTCTTGAACCCCCATCACTTTCAATGCAGAGAGTAGGAGGGCTGTAATGTAAGCATGCTCACTGACTTGAGGCAAGTAATCTGTAGAGAGAGCAGTGTCATTGATGGAAAGAAATCCCAGAGGGAAATGGAAAGTATACAATTATAACTGCTTAAGTGGAGAAAAGAGACCTATCTAAAAACAAAACACAAAACAAAAAAAGTGACTACAAAAGGCCTACCATACATGGTTGATATTTCTTAACCTGACTTTTTAATTTTGAAAAATAATTTGTTTCTGCCCTGGCTAGGGTGGCTCACTGGATTGAGTGCTGGCCTATGAACCAAAGGGTCACCGGTTTGATTCCCAGTCAGGGCCCATGCCTGGCTTGCAAGCCAGGTCCCCTGTTTGGGGCCAGCAAGAGGCAACCACACATAGATGTTTCTTTCCCTCTCTTTCTCCCTCCTTTCCCCTACTTCTAAAAAATAAATAAAGTCTTTAAAACATAATTTGTTTCCAAGTTTTTTCCACTTCTGTGTATTTTATCTGCACTTAAGTGCTATCTTGCTCCCACCCCATCCCCCGATCTCGGTAAGGTTCAAATCAAGGTCCAACTCAATGACCTCCACTCCCATAAAGCTCCTTTTGATCGAGTAGTGCTTTGTCAACAGCTTAACACTGCATCTCACATTACCTTAATAGGCTACCTCTTTTTAAAGTGCATTTCTCTTTTGTCTATGATCACTTTTACCCACGTTTCTATTTCCCATTTTTCTTTGAACATTGATTTTAATGACCAACCTACCAGCCTGGACTATAAATATGGGTTCAAATTAGCTTGGGCTTAAGATCTGCCCTCCTCTAGAGCTAAAGGAAACTACCTAGCCAATGACCAGATCCTGCCAGAATACGACCGGCCTCATCAAACTCCGGGGTGTGAAATCTGATCTGTACTCATGCTCAAGAGCAACCCACACACTCTAAATGGAAGCGCGCGCCTTCAACAGTTCTCCCAAATTTCCCTCTTTTGCCGTTTCTTCGTGTTAAATCATAAGAAAGGAAGCAGAATTCCTTCCGAGTAACTGTCGTTCAAAGTCATGGAAGCGGCAGGCAATAAGAAAGTATGAGAAATTTGGAGGCAATCACTGAGCGGGAAAACCTGCAACGACTTGAAACCTTCAGGTCGGCCTGTTTCCTTCCCCGGTCCCACTTTACGCAGCTCAAGCACGTCACCTGCACCGAGCCAACCCCCCCTCCCCAGCTCCGTCCGGCCCCGCCCCCCTCTCTGGCCTCCCACCCGCCTGGCCGTGCTGGGTTTTCACGTAGCTCGGGGGCTGCTCTTGCGCACTGGTGAAAAACAATATCCCCGCTGGCGGCCTAGCAGGGTGTGCTGAGTGCTGCAGCCCACTGCCGAGCAAACTCGGGTCCTCTCGGTACAAAGAGCTGCACTGTCGAAGTTCCCGGCTACCGTGAATCACAGTAAATTTTACTCCGCCCGCCCCGCCAGCGCCGCTCGTTGGTCCGCAAGGCGGGCTCCTAGTTTGGCGCAGGGCTCTTATCCTTCCTTCGGGTGGTCACCGCGCCAGACGCCGTGAGCGGAGACGGGCCGCGTCACGTGTCAGCAGCCAATTGGAAAGGCGGGGGACTGCACTAAGTCGAGCACTTCAGGGAGCCTCTCTCTCTGTTCCCGGTTGGTGAGGGGGTTTTGTTGTAATCGACTTGTTCTGCGCTGTTTTCGCTCCCCGTGGTTAAATCCACTGCCATCGCTGTTCTTCTGAGGCCACGCCTGAGGATGCGAAGCGGAGCGGCGGGACGAACGCTGAGGCGAGTTCCGGGGCGAGCGATGGGTCTCTGGCCGCGAGCTCCAAAAGGGAATGGAGGACTTGATGGAAAGAGGGGATAAACGCGTGTGTCCTAGAAATATTGAAGACAAATTTGGGCCAAAAGTAAATTTACTAAGAGGGACACACACACACATACACACACACCGTGTGTGTGTGTATGTATTTGCGTTTTACTTGGTCGTTTCCTAATGCATAGGTAATGGAGCTGTTGGTATGGTCGGGCGAAGGTGTGTGACCCCAAAGGAGCATAAATGAGTCTAATAGGAGAAGACGTTGACTTTCAATTCAACAGACAGTTTTCTTGTAAGACCCTTTGCAAAAATGTGGCAATTAAGGAAATAAGGTGAGGTTTTGGTAAGCTCAGGGTCTAGTGGGGGGGACTCCTCAATAGCAGTCTTAAGAGGGGCTGTACAGAAGGGTTTTGTTTAAGGAGTGGGGCATCATAGAAAGCTTTCAGGAGTGGGAATATCTTAGGACGATGCTGTACGTTTACAGTATGAAATTGCAGTTTTCATAGAAAAACAAAATGGGGCTAGTTAGGGCATAATTTCTATTTTGCTTCTTGGAAGAGCTCCTTAGCATATTAAGTGGCTTATTTATTTCCTGCTCACCAGAATGTTTGTAACTTCTTCGTTTCCTTCTCTTGCTCGCAAGACTCGCAAGAAGAATTCCAGCATGTCCAAGCAATATTGTTTCTTTTTCCCCTTTTTGTTACTTTGTCCAAATTCTAGTCAAAAAGACTCAGCTCAAGGTATTATTTATTGACATCTACTTTCTATTATAATATGCTTATATTTTATTTGACTGAAACTCATAGAGCTGTTGATTATATAGCTTTCTTAACAGTCACATTTGGGGAAAATTGGTCCATGCAGAATGAGCATGCTTGGCATGCAAAGGGTAGGATCTGGATTGATTGATTGATTGATTGATTGATTTATAGAGATGTTATTTGTTTATTTTTTGGAGAGCAGGGAAGGGAGATAGAAAGTGGGAGAGACTCCTGTGTGTGTGAGAGAGACACCAGTCAGTTGCTCGCAGGCCCCTAGCTGGGGACCTGGCCCACAACCCAGGCATGTGCTCTGACAGGGAATGTAACCCCCTTTCTGTTCCCAGGGCAGCACTCAATCCCACTGAGTCAGGCCAGCCAGGGCTGAACCTGCTTTTCTTATGAGTCTATTCCTAAGGGTGGAATTGCTGGGGAATATGCTAACTCCTCATGTCCAACCAACCTCTTGAGGAAAGCTAGCTGAACTGTTTTTCCAAAGTGGCTGCACCACTTTACATTGCCATTCATAGTGGATGAGAGTTCCATTTTCTCCACAGTCTCGTAGGTGTGAAGTGGGGGCTCACTGTGGTGGTTGCCCTAATTTTAAGGGCTCAGAGTTTGTAAGGAACCTGCTAGAAGATGCTCCTTGAGTGCAGAGACAATATCTAAGGTGAATTTGTCTTTTCAGGCCCTGGTACACAGATAGATGAGTGTCATATGTGTTCCTGAAAAAACCTCCTGTCCAACCAGTTATGCATTTGAAAGAACCAGGGCTTGTGGGGAAACCCTGTGCAATTTGATAATCTTGAAAATAAGCAGTGATCAGCACGAAGTAGTCTTAATGCCCTCCTACCCCATCAAAGGTAACTTTAAATGGATAGCACCATGGGGTGTAGGTGTATTAAAACAGGAAGGCCGGTGGGGCTAGATTTTACTGATGGAAGTGGAACTGTGGGCAAAAGGGCTTCTTTTCAAATGGGTTCAGAAGTATGGAACCTGCTGAGAACCTAGGTGGAGGTGGGTGGGGCTGGGGAGGGTACCTGGAATGGGGGCGCTGAGTTTTCAGTTTTTTAAAGATAGAGTGAAAGTAAAGATGCTGCCAGTTCACCTCAGAGTACAGAGAAAAGAGGGCTTTTTTTCCTGCTCAATTGGATTCCAGGTGTTGAGGTTCTCTTAGGAAAGATGAAACAGTGGCTGTCACATTATTCTGGTGCATTCTTTGTATTACTGCAGAACAGATTTACTCAAATGTAGACTGCTTAACCGAAAGTCACTAACTAATCCAGGGAAGCCACAAGGGGTCACTGCCATAGGTATTGTTGGTGTACTTGTGGATAGAGAAGTTTGTACTTGGTTATAAATGGAATTTTTCTTAGTCGAGTTGTATTTATATTTGTTTATCACTTTTGTGTGATTTTTGTTACTAGTTTTTATTGTTTTGCTGAGGACACTGAGGTTCTCATTTTGATTATTTGATTATATCTTTGCTTCCTCCAATAAATTCATATCCAGTGATTAAACCTTTTCACTGCTGTTCACATAATGAACTGTTGTGATTACTGAACATGTTAATGAGGATATGTAAGCTATTTTAAATATATTATTTGCAAAAGGCATTGGTTGTTACACAAAGTAATTTAAAAGAAAACATCTCTTTTCAGGAATCTTAGAGATGTCAGAAAAGGATTCCTGGGTCTTGGAAAATGACTGGAAATAGGAAGAAGAGGTAGTGTATCTTTCTGTCTTAAATGTAGAAAGTACTTCTGGCACAATAATGATGAGTTGGAAACGAAGGACTGTCCAACTAAAAGAAAATGGATTTATAAAGGTAAAATCTATTTTGTTGTCCTGATATAATGAAGTATATTTCTAGTAACTGATTTACATTCTTGCTGAGGTTTTCATCCCCTTAAATCTCTGGGTTGTTGTGCGATTTTTAATTTTTATTATTATTTTTTCTTCAGAAAGCTGTGGAGTTTTGAAATTATTGTTGACCAAAGATAAAGGCAATTCTGAATTTTAGACCTTTTCAGCTAATTCATAAGTTGTACATTTTACTTTTTGGATGTGGATTGGGGCCCTCTGTATTACTTATATACCACTATGTAATAAATTACCCAAAACTTATTAGTTTAAAGTAACAAACACTTATGGTGGGTGGAGGGGGACATCTACTTCCAAACTGTCTCACTTGGCATGTCTCAGTTTTTGTTTTTTTAATCCCCACTGGAGGATATGTTTATTGATTTGGGGCGGGGGAGACAGAAATGACAGTGTGTTCCTCCCATACATGGACTCAGCAGGGATTGAACCTGCAGTCTGGGTATGTTCCCTGACCGGGAATCGAATAGGCGACCCTTTGCTTTGCAGAGGGTTCCCAACCAGCTTGAACCACAGTAGTTAGGATCCTCTTGTCTTTTTCTTCTGAAAGCTTTAAAACTTTTGATCATTGGAAACCTTGTCTAGTAACAAAGGCATTACACATAAAGCAAGGCATAACCAGTTTGGAATATACTGAAGTATGATTAGCCTTTCCATCTCAGGTCTGATGGTGAGAGTATGCCTGTAAATTTCCATAACACAAGGTGTGCAAAGTAGATAGATGATATATTTGAGATTATATTTGTTGTGGGCTTTTTCTGATCAGTAAAATTGGGGCTCTCATCTCTTCTACCTGAGAGAATTGAAATGTACAGAAATGTGCATGTATTATGTATTTTTTAATGGCTAAGCACTGAAAACATTATGACTAGAGCATAAGTTAAAAATAAGAAAGCATAAATGTCCAATGATTAAACTTTTACCACTGCTGTTCACATCATGACTTGTTGTGATTAATGTATGTGGATGAGGACATAATGGAAAATGGAAAGTGTGAGGGTCATAATCGGTATTAGTTTTTGTATGTTGTTTTACCTGTAAATTTGTTTTCATTTAGGAATAAAGTTGCAGGATGTTTTTCTTAAGAAAACATCTGTATGCTTTTATATGATCAAGAAATCAAAGAATTTATTTAATAAGGTAAGAAGTTTGTAAATTAGTTTGGATAAAACATTTTAAAAACTGAGCAAAAAATTGACATGAGCAGAATTTTGATATTGTATTCAATTAGCAGTTTTTTCCTTCATTCAGCTTTCAAAAGTAAATATGATTTCAAGGACAGTATAATTTTTCTGAATCAGTAGTTTAAGAACAGGCCATTGGTTGGGGGTGGGGGGGCAGACCTTTTAACAGTAGTCATCTTTTCTTAAAAATAATGACATAATCTTTTCAGCCCCTGAAATTCTCAGAGATCAAATGTTCTGGGATTTACATTTGCTGAACTACTAGACATTTTATAAGTACTCTTTGATGTACCAGTGGGTGATCATCCTATATGACTTGAGCTCTGTTCAAGTCAGGCAGATGGTTGCAAGCTGGGAGTCTTGAATCTAATACTAGGTTAATTTGTCATTAATTAGGCATATTGTCTGAGGGGTTTCTCAAATATGAGAAATATAAAGGGGGGAATTTTATAAATAGTCAATGTTAATTTAATTCATTCATTCATTCTCATTCTCTCTCTTTCTCTATTTCCCTTTTTCTCTGGCCCTTGCTCTTCATTTAGAGAGAGGAGAGAAACATCGTTGTATGCATGGGAGATACATCAACTGGTTGCCACTCAAACGCCCCCTAGTGGGGTCCTGGCCCACAATCCAGGCATACCTCTTGACCTGCAATTGAACCAGCAAGCTTTCAGTTTGCAGGCCAGCGCTCCACCCACCAAGCCATACCAGCCAGGGCAAGTTAATTTTCTTTTAAAGGTCGATGTAAGCTTTGTTTATGGCCCTGAATGAAAAGATTTACTAAATAAATGAATTCAAAAACAAAACTGATTGCTGTTTCAGCCTTTTTGGCTAAGATAAAGAAAGTCAAAACTAAAACAACATTAATGTGATGGACGCTCCTCTTTTACATCAGTCAGCATTGTACTGGTTGCTGTGGAACAAGTTGTAAGTACACATGGTCTTGTGCCTTGTGATGATTGTAAAGTTTTCTAATCTGGACAACAGTAGTTTTTGCAGAACTCAAGATCATTAAAATGAGCAAAGGGGGTCTAAGTTGTCAAAAAAAAAATAGATTTTTAGATTGTCTACAAATCCTAATTGGGAAAATTGTGTGAACATTCTTCTAGCTCCAAAGAGTAATTCAGAGTCTTGGAACTAGCGTTCCTTTGAGAAATAGAGTTCCGTTGAGAAGCTCCAAGTTTTATGTAACTAGGATTAGGACTGGCTAGTAGTTACCTAAATTTAATTAAAGATTGACTGTGAACTAATACAAGGTTTTCTTTTTAGATGCATGTAGTTCTTACTTTGCACTGTTCCAACATGCATTTTTCACAGCTAAGTAACACCAGCCCCCACCGTGGTTGAAATTCAGTTACCAATTACTAACTGAATTGTTACATAAACTTTGCAGCTCGCTCTTTAGTCCATAAACCATTTTGCAAATAAAAGATGTGCATCATGATTAGCAACCAGTTACATCACTTCTTTCAAAGTTTGTTGGTGGTGGGTTAATTTCCACACAGCAGTAAAGAATAGTTGTATTGCTTTCTTGTCTTCCTGTGATAAACCTGTATGACATTTTACAAAAGTTGATAATCAAAAGAGGGAATTGGTCCAGAATGCGGACAGCAGTAAGGAAGCAAAAAGCGATAACACTGGAAGTGAAATTGAATATGGTTAGATTCGAAAATGGTGATAGCAAAGCAAAGACAAGGCGAGAAGACCGAGGCCTACGTGAAGCTCCATTACAAACCATATTTTAAAAGCCTGATGAATGTAAAAACTAAGGTAAAGTTGCTGCAACCTCTTTTAGTTTAAGTTGCAGTAGGAAGAGAAAGCTGCTTAGGTTTCAGTTGGAGCATTTTCTTCTACTTTAGGTTGAGGACTGTAATGAGAAACAAATCCCAGTCAGTTTCACTAGCATTCAGGCCAAGGTATCTTAGTGCTGCACTGAAGGGGAAGGTAATTACAAGGAGACAACAAGAACATTCTATTTCCAGCAAAGAGGCTGGTTGCATCGTTTCAGAATCCTGCATGAATTGATTAACCTTAAACCATCTGGTGAAACTGCAAGCTCAGGTTAAGGATGCTACTGTGAAATTTGCACCCAGACTCCAAGAGTTACAGACAGTGTTGACTCCTCATAGTCGGACAAGACAAGTGTGAAAACTACAGGATGTGGATGGAATGTAAATGGAGTTCTAGAAATAGTAGATGACTCTGGGAAATTGACACTGCCTCCATTGAAGAAGTAGTGCTGGGTATGCAGCCAGAGGAACTAAGTGAGGAAAGGGGTTGTGGCGTGAAAGATGAATGTGTCTCAGAGGAAGTGATGCAGATGAGAAAGCTCACTAAAGGAACTCTGCGATTTTTCTGCCATTGAAAGCACAAATAAAACTTCAGAAGCTGGTCCAAACCTGCCATGGCATAGAAAGGGAACTCATAAAGAAAATAAAACACTATAATTCTCAATGTTGAATGTCTTAAATATTTTTCTTTTTTTAACATTTATAACCAACATCAAGAGAGCTTACTGTTTTGATGTAAGGTCACAGTAATCATAGATTAAGATTGCTTTCCACAACTTTGACTTTGGAGTCTGTACATTTCACCAAATATAAATACATCAAGTCTAGAAAGGGGTATATTTGAGCCTTACTGGAACCAATTATAGTTGACATTTTTCAAGTTGCCTTTTTATCCTACTATATCAAGCTTTGAAATAATTTATAATACTTACATGTCTCGTTTTTTTACTTAGGGTGTTAATCCGATTGTAGGCTGAATCCTAATAGAACAGGGTTTGACAAACCTCAGGAGACTCCATTTACTCAAGGGCCAAGGGCTGGAGCATGGGCGCAGTAGGCTTCCTAAGTGTAGGTCAGGGTGGATCTCACTCATGTGACTTGCCCTGCTTTACAGATCTACACTGAGGGCCTCAAGGCCTAGAGGTGGCAGAATGATCCAGTGGTTGTCATGTGTGGGCTCTGGAGCCACACAACTCCTCTTTCTATCCCAATTTGCCTTCGGCTCCTTAGCTCTGTGCTCATTTGCTCACCCGTAGAATCACAACAGTAATAACCACCAACTTGACAGACGTTTTTTCTATGCATTGGACAAGGTTCCAAATCTTCCTGAAGGAACCCATTTAATGGGGATGCCAGAGTCTATCTCCCTTACATGGAAGTATCTGTATAGTGCTCAAAGCCCTGCCTGGTACAGACTAAGACCTTTATAAATGGTAGCTTTAATGGAGAAGCCAGTCTGGCTCTGCCAATGCTTGGGTCCCTCATCTTGGCTCACTGCTAGGTTTTAATAGCATTGGCACATGGAATGCACTTGGTCATCCTCAGTGGTGGTAGCCAAAGTTCAGACGGTGCAGACATCCTCAGTCCCCCAGAGAAGAGCAGCTGGATCATGAGGAGCTGCAGAGGTGTGTGCATCTCAGTTCCATAATACCAGGCACAGCGCAGCTAACACTTCTCATGTTTGCCCTGGAGGGCCTGGGCTGGTCTCCCATGAGGTCTGCCACCAGGTTCAGCCTCCAGTCCCTGGGCTTCCTTCCTCTTGCTGTTCCAGACTCTCAGTAACTGCCTCAGTCGTTCATCCAGGTTACCTGGATACTTCACCTTCAAGACATTGATCTTGGTCTCAATCACTTCAAGTTGAAGAGTCAGCCTTCTTTCTCTCTCCCTTCCCTGGGTGATCACAGATTACATAGGATGTCAAATGCAGCACTCAAGTGTTGCTCTTCCTACATGACTTAGCCGGCTATGTTGGCTTCAAGGTCACCTAGGAACCACAGAGAGGTCTTGGCTTCACAGGGAGGCCAGCATATGGTGTGCTCGGGATCCATCTCACCTGATGAGGAGAGGCTGAAGCTGTTCTGTCTGCACTCTAACTTCCTATTGCCCTTGGGGTCATGGCACAGGAACTTGAGCCCAGCCAGTTCACTGACTGAGCAGGCAACCTTTTGTTCTGCAGGAGTTCACCCAACCAACTGAGCCACCCTGGTCAGCATGGTTAACACACCCTTGTAATGAGCCTTATCCAGTCCTGGCCCATGTGCATTCTTTGGAGCAATGTCCCTTAAGTGGATTCTATCCGTGGCAATTCTCCCTATAGATGTTTCTCTCCATGTCTCTCTTCTCTCCCTAAACTCAGTAAGCATGTCCTTGGGTAAGGACTAAAAACAAATAGCAGGGGTTGGGTTGGGGTGGGGGGAAGGCAGGAAACTGTACTTGAACAATAAAAACAAACAACCAAATAAGCCTTAACCACCTTCGAGAAAGCACGTAATGCTAACTATCCTGTAATCCACCACCACCCGCCCCTGCTTATTTTCTCATTTTTTTCCTTCTGCTTATTTTCTTGTTCCCTTTTTAATTTGAAATATATATTTTAAAAGTTGCCATACTTATTCTCTGGAACATTTGAGATCTTGCTCCTGGGCATAAGTCATCAAATTTGGCTCAAATGAACTCATAAAAATTCTCTACACATTTGGATATTTCTGACATAAAGAGCCATATTTTACACTCTGTACAAGAAAGAGAAACGTTCCTTCCAATGAAGGCACTTAGGGCTTTAGGAAAGAGACCGTTGACTAATCCCTGGTAAAAAGAGAACTGGTCTAGAAGTTTCGAGGACTTGTTGAATGCAGGTTCTGGTACTTCAGCAAGTAATTTTCCTCCGGTTGTACTTTCTTCACTGGAAATACTGTTCCCCTAATCTAGGAACAACATCCGGGAAACACACTAATTAGATGCCAGGCTGTCATTAAACCATTTAATATAGTTCCAGTAACTGGGGCAAATGCTAACAGAGCTCAAATTGTACCACAGGATATTAATGGAACACCTTACCCATAATGCCTCTTTGGAGTAACGAATCAAGTCTATCCACGACAGCCTTAGGGTGTGGCCAGATCGTAGGGATTTAAAGTTCCCAAGACACAATGTTGCAGAACCAACTGTTTTAAGAACTTGGTCACAAGTTACTGTCCCTGCAGTTAAGGCCCTTGTAGACCGATTTTCATGTGGGTTGTCTGGTGTGGACAGTGTTACCGGGGCTGTTCACTTCTCCGAACTAGTGCTACGTGGCGTTCCGACAAGCTCCAAAGGTCTTCAGCCGCACATCTAAATTCAGTAGGATTTTTCCCTTTCATACAGTCCAGGCTACCGCATGGACTCCGTGCCTACTCTCTGTCAGTACCGGTCCCTAGCACCACGAACGCGCGCAAAACGCCAAAGAGAGTGGTCCGGAAGCTTTAACAAGCTACCCTGTCCCTTCCTGCGGCTTCCTTCCGGAACTGCCGTGGCGGATCCGGTGCTGAAATGGGCGGGGCGACGCATCGCTCCCGGAAGCTAGTCGGCCGATTGGGCGGGGTTGCGGCTGCCACGTCGCAGCGGAACGTGGAGGTGTCCGTGACCCAGTAGGAGGCGCGGTGGCGAATGTTGAGAGAGTCTGACTGGAGTCGAGCTAACGCAGGAACCGGTCCCCTAGAGTCCCTGCCAGGTATGTCTACTCTTCCCTCCTCACCTCTTCGCCAGCCCTTGGGCCTGAGGTTGAGCATGGGCCAAAGCGGTGACCACAGCCCCGGTCGCCTCTGGTACCCTCCAGCCTGCGGCCCGGTCTCCGGTGGCGGCGCGCCCCTGGTCTTGGTTTCGGGCCCGGCAAGACGAAGCCTGGCCTCACGGCTGTTTTCAAGATCTTGCCGGTTCACATCCGCCGCCGTTTTCACTGCTGAGCAGGAGTTCCGCTGAAGTCTGAGGTTAGGAGATCTTCAACCCCTTGTGCACAATGAGGTGCGGTCGCCAAGGGTGAGGGAAGGAAACAAACCTCAGGATTCCTTTGGTTTGGTTAGAATTTTTTGTTTGTGTTTTAACTGTTGCCAGATTGAAAGGTTGGCAGTTTTTAACTGAAGACTACTGTCGTTCAGCCAGTATTGGTTTATTCTATGGACAGTGGTCGCCAATCTCAGCCTATACCTCAGAGGAAGTCTCATGAATGCTGTAAGTTTTTGCTAATAAATCATAAGATGTTAAATTACGGGGCAGGTGCCAAATATATCAAAGTATTGCCTGGGCTTGTGGATACTGTAAACTTTTCTGTTTGCTCACGGAACTAACCACGGAACGGACCATCACTTTGAGTGATGGTCTGTGTACAAAAATTATTTTTCTAAACTGTCTTATGTAAGTATAGAAAACTGAACTGTGATTGTCTGTGTCGGCAACTGTGACTGTTAATTTATAATTAGAGATTCCTCCTTGTAGTACACTATACAGTATTTTCTGTACATACCAACTGTTCCAGAGTTGGCTAAAAAAAGTTGACTGCTCTGATTAGTGATTCTTCTGTGCTCCTTGTTTCTCATTGTCCCTTAATTACAGCTCTGGGAAAGGCTTGTAGGCTGTAAGAACTTACATGAGATTTGGAATGGATTTGGAATTATATTGCTAAATTTCATATAAGTAGAGTCTTTTCTAAAACTAGTAACATAAGAATAGAAAGAAGTTTGTAAACTGTAAAGAGCAGTGATTGTTCAGCTTTTGGAATTCTGCTCTCTTTGGAGAATCTGATGAAGATACTGGGTCATTGTCCCAGAAAAAATGCACACACATGTAAGATTTTCTATATAATTTCATGAGATTTGCCAATCCCAAGTTAAAAACTCACTTGAGGTGATATTATTAACTTGTTTTTTCCATTGTTTTTAGAAATATCATTCTCGAATAGCTTAATTTCAGCTCAGAAAGTTTATATTTGTTAGACTCCAGATAAGTATGAGACTTTCTAGTTCAGTGATCAGTTGCTTCTTTGGTTTTGGTTGAGTGAGATGAGCCTAGAACATTGATCAAACCAAGTAAGTTCCGTAGAACAAATGTGCCCATCATAATGAGATGTTTTGCCCACACAAAATAGGTATTTTTACTAAAGGCAGTATGAGCTAGGGACTGTATTTCAACATTTCCAATTCTATTACCATCTACACTTTTTACTTTCTGACATGTAAGTCCTCTCTCTGTGTTGCATTATAAGATTGGCATTTTTTGGAGAATAGTACTGTTTTGTTTCAATATTGTTTCATAAAATTATCATTTAGAAAATGAGCAGAGCTCTGCTGAGTAGCTCAGTTGGTTAGAGCATTATCCTAGTACACCAAGGTTGTGGGTTCAATCCCTGAGGACATATAAGAATCAAGCAATGACTGAATAAACAAGACGAACAACAGATTGATGTTTCTCTCTCTCTCTAAAAATTTTTAAAAAATAAAAAAGTGAGCAGAAAGAAAAAAGTTTCCATTTAACTGCATACAGTTATTGTGGAATGTTATATGAAAATAATAAGAGTTCTAGTCTGGAACATACATTTTCTTCAGTAGATGTACTCATGAATATTCACTGCGATAAACATTTCATTTTGTTTTTAATCCTCACTGGAGGATATTTTTGTTGGTATTTGTTGGTGAGAGAGAGAGAAAGATCAATGTGAGAAGAGAAGGGCTGTGAGAAGAGATTAGTTGCTTCCCACATGCACTCAACTAGGAACAAAAACCTTAATATAGGTTTATACCCTGACCAGGAATCAGACCTGCAACCTTTTGATGTAGATACGGCGCTCCAGCCAACTGGGCCACCCAGCTAGGGTGAGATTTTTATTTTACTTATTAAAAATTTTATTTATATATTTTTAGACAGAGGGGATGGGCGGGAGGAAGAGAGAGAAACATCGATGTGTGGTTGCCTCTCTTGAGCCCTATACTGGGGAACCTGGCTCACAACCCAGGTAGGTACCATGACTGGGAATCAAACCAGCAATGCTGTGGTTCCCAGGCCAGCACTCAATCCTGAGCCACACAGGACTGACATTTTAAATTGTTATTCTTAATAGCTCACAATTAAGAGCATTTATTTGCTACCTGCTGCACACTCTTTTCAGCACTCTGTGTAATACCTCATTTAATTCTCTCCACAACCCTATGGTATCAGTAGTTGTGTTACACTTATTTTACCAAGTGGGTAGGCAAGACACCATAAATAAGGTTACATGCCTGAAGTCAGATGTAAGACATGGTGGAGCTGGGATTTAAACTGAGAGTATTGGCTCCCAGCTCTGTACTCTTAACCGCCGTACTACAGATAATATCTTGTAGGTGGCCTCTGTGAACAAGCCACATTCCTTACAACTTTCTTTTGATATTGTCAGAATGATTGCGTTCCATGTAAAATAGTCTTGAATGAGAAGTCCGCATAATGTGGATTCTAATTACATAGACTATTGGAAAAACACACAAAGCTGTTAAAGCACGCTTCATTTGGAAAGTACACATGGTTTAATTTAAGCCTTCTTTATGTTTTAACGATGAATGATCAGATCTTACAGAAGGAAATACACCTTCATCCAGATGAAGCTATATTTCAATAGCATTCTTAGTTTTGAGAATGATTATACTACATAGATTATGGTACTCTTGTTTAATTAGATTCAGGCCACAATGTATTTGTAGCTCATTTTTGTAGTATAATGATTATTTACTTATTTATTTTTCAGATAGCATTGAAGCCTTCTGTTCAGTACGGGTTGATCAGTGGAACTGCTTCTGGTGGCACATAGAGTAAAAATAGACTTTTATAAATGCTTTTAATCCTCACTTATTCATATTCTTGCAAATTTATCTTTCTCTTTCAGTAAGTGCTACACATTAAATGTTCATGAATTACGTATCCCTTATACCTTTGCTCTTTAGAGACACTGTAATTCTATTCAGTTAGGTTTTTAAATTTTTTATTTATTGAGTTTAGAGAGAAAGGGGTGGGGAGGGAGACAGACAGACGTCAGGATGTCCACTTGTTGTTCCACCTGTTCATGCACTCATTGGTTTATTCTTGTGTGTGCTCTAACTGGGTATTGAACCTACAACCCTGTCATATTGGGACAATGCTGTGACCAGCTTAGCTACCTGGCCAGGACTTCAGTTGGGTTTTTAAAAAATATATAGCTATTTTGTTTTTGCTTTTATAAATTAAATTACTCTGAAGGCAGTTTTTAAAACCTTTTCTCCTAACAATGCTTGCCTCTATTTTTCAAATGAGGAAAGGTCTTTTAAATAGATAAGAATTTAAAAATTAAATGTTTTATCTGAAATTGGCCTTTCTAGCTTATCAGTCTATTTGCATTTCCATAAATATAAACATTCAGAAGAAGAAAAATTTCTGTGGACCTACCCCCTTGTGCTGAGTAATTTGATCCCCAAAAGGGTAAAAACTATAACACGCATTGAAAAAATAAGTTATTTGTGTATTTAATGTGACAAGGTGACATATAAAACTATTGGTAAAAAGGCGGTGGGAAAATATGTCAAGAATATGTACTAATATGTTATAAAGTTTTGTTAAGATAGACTAAGACACTTATAAAATGCTTTAGAGTGTGATACAGACAAATATAAAGTTAAGAGGTTGTTTAGATCAGTGTGGATTGAATCATTAGGGCACTTTTTATGAGGGTGCTGGAACTTAAACTAGACAGTTGGCTGAAAGGAAGAAGATGGCATTTCATAAAAGGAAAATAGGCTTCTTTTTCACTTAGAATATTGGTGGTTTTTTTTTACATAATAATCTTAAGAGACTACATGCATAGTATTCATGATTAACCTCATGATAGTACTAATTTCAAAAAGTAGTTAGCACATTAAAACACTTACTAACTTATGTTGAAGGCACTGAGTCTGGCCCTCGATAAAATAAATTATTTCCTTTAAACCTCAGAATATCCCATGCAGTAGTCACTCTTATCCCAATCTTACAAATGTAAAAACTGGAACTCTGAGAGGTTTCAGTGCTGTGTCCAAGGTATCATAAGTAGCAGAGCCAATATTCAAATCAAAGATCGAGTTTACAGGCCTTGGCTTTTAAGCACAAGTTATTCAACGTCCTAATCCACTGTTGCCTAACCCAGCACACTTTCAAAATTTTTTTTTTCTTTTAATTTTGTCATGTGTCGTACATGCTTTGCCATTAACCATTTCTTCCTAATGTTAATATTTCATCTGTGATTAAAATTGATATCTGAACTTGTTGAAGCAACAGGTAAGGGCTTGGACTCTGGAGCTGATCTTCTGAGTTTATATTTTGGCTCTGCCTCTTGTTAGCATGTACAGATTATTTGATCTCTCTATGCCTTAATTATCATCTGTAAAATGTTCTTGAAGTATATAAACATTTAGAACCTATAAGATACAGGGCATATTATTAATCTAAGGTCATCTTAAGGAAACTAGTAGAGGACGAACTTCATTCTCTAGAGATGAGTAAGAAACTGGCAGTAGTACTGTTGGAGATTATGGAGTATATTTAACCAAAGACTTAAGACTAAAGAGTGGGAATAAGGGGGGAGGGGGGGAGTCTGTGTTAAATATTTGACAATGTAGGAATTGGCTGTATAACTTTAAACCATTAAGAGAACTGGCTGCAACTGACGTGGATCAGTGGGTTGGGCATTGTCCCGAAAATCAAAAGGTTCGATTCTCAGTCAAGGTGCTCACCTGGATTGCAGGCCAGGTCCCCCATTGGAGCTGTGCGAGAGGCAACCAATGGATTATTCTTTCACACATTGAAGTTTCTTTCCCTCTTTTTCTCCCTTTCTTCCCCTTTCTCTAAAAATAAATGAAATCTTTTTTCTCTTTTATTTTTTATTACCATTTAACTCCCTTATGCCCACATACAAATAAATTCTTTTAAAAAATTAAGAGAACAAGGAAGCAGGAAGAAAATTGAAAGTAGAATAAGTTTGTGGATTGCCTCATCTGTAATGGCCAGGAGTCAAAGAACATCATTTAAAGCTGACAAATCAGTTAGTAGAAGTATAAGTCTATTTAACAGTACAAAGGTAAACACTGAGAAAGATAATACTACTGACTGTAACTGTAATGCAAGAGGGACAGTAATTTTATACAAGCTAATTTCTTTTGTGCTCATAGTTACTTTTAGACAATTAATGGTATTAAATAAAAATACTTAAAATCATAGTTATAAAGATAAAACCAGAACTACATGTCAGAACAAAAGTAAAACATCCTAATTGTCAGGAAAATTATAAGTGCACACAAAAAATAGACAACAGTGAAAGGATTTTTAAATTCTAAAACCAAACATAGCAAAATGAGACAGAACTAAGAACGACCTTATCTGTCATATCAGTAAATTTTAAATGGCCTTGTTAGTTGATCTGTTGGATTTTCCAATAGAATCACTGAGCAAAGCTCTTTCTTTGTGTTCACTAAGCAAAGCTTAATTTCTTTTTTAAAACAATTTAAGACAGCCAGTGAAAACACAGTGGTTCAAAAGTTGAAAAGGACAAAATATACTCATAAAGGCAAATAAAAAGGAAACTAAGGTATTGATCTAAATAGTCACCTTAATATAATGTGATCTTAATTCAGGCCCAAAGGCATTATTTAAAACTAAGAACAATACTTTATAAAGCGAAAATGATTGATACTTAATATTTTACATTATGAGTATCTGTCTACCAAATAAGGATGTATTAAATACAAAGTAACTTTTATAAAGCAAGTTTCAGGAGCTACCAGGAGAAATTGGCACAAATGCATTGGTGAGGAGACCTTTGTTTTTTAAAGATTTTATTTATTTATTTTTCGGTATGGGAAGAGAGGGCAAAAGAGAGGAAGATAAACATTAATGTGTGGTTGCCTCTGACACATCCCCTACTGGGGACCTGGCCTGCACCCCAGGCACGTGTCCTGACTGGGAATCAAACCAGCGACCCTTTGGTTCACAGGCCCTCAGTCAGTCCACTGAGCCGTACCAGCCAGGGCTAGTGAGGAGACTTTTAATTCACTGTTGGTTCAAGACAGATCAAATGGGAAAGAATTAGTATAGAGAAGATGTAAACAATTAAGTAATAGTGTTGATTTGATTAAGAAATATTGAACTTGATCCTGAAAATAGATCACCCTTTTTTAAAAATGTTCAGTGATCTCTGAACTACTTATTGGCCTCCTCTCTACTATGACATGCCCCACTTCTGTTGTTTTAACACCTCAGAAGTTTGGTGGTGTTGACCTCAGATACCACTTTGCTGTCCAGAGTCCTGTGGGTAGTGGGTCTTGGATGGATTTCAGAGTCACTGCTGTCTAGAGTGTTACCAGGATGGAAGTCCTCCCCTTGTTCCAGCAGGTAGTGATAGTTGGCGACCTCACCCTCCAGTTTGACTTTGATGTTCATCAGGACCCTCGCATGCCTGGTGCTGCCCCTGTGCCTGGGTATGGGCCAGCTCTGACTCCAGGTGCAGCAGGATCTTGTTGAGCTGCTCCATCTGCATGGCATTGCGGGTCTCCACCTCCCAGGCTGTTCTCTAAACTGGCCTCTCCCTGGCTGTTTTCTCCCTGGCTCGAGGCCAGGCTGTTCTCTAAACTGGCCTTCAGATTTCTAATTTAGTCCAGGTAGATCTCCAAGGACAGGACTGCAGTCTCAGCTCCGTGAGCGTCATCTCAGCAGCTCCTGTCTCAGCAGTCTGTAAGGTGACCACTGTGGTGCTCTCTTCAGTCTGCTGGGACCAGTACTAGGCTGCTCCTCTCAGTTGTTCTGAGCTAGCTCATTATCCTGAGCCTGGATGTCTGCTGTGATCTGGCTGAGGTCCTGAAATCTGGGGGCATTCCACTCCATGGTCGACCCAGAGCTGGCAAAACCCAGTCTGGGTTTTGTAGACTACTTCATCCTTGCAGTTCTTGAAGACCAGCTCCTCCTTGAGAGCCCTGATCTTTGTCTCCAGCAACATTTGAGTGATATCGGTGTCATCAGTGATCTTTCGGAAAACCATTGATGTCACTCTCCACAGACTGGTGCATGGCCAGCTCCATCACGTATTTCACTCTGAAGTCATCAGTAGCAAGATGGCATTGTCCACAGAACTTGCAAAGATCTCAGCCCTCAGGTCCTCAGTGGTCTTGAGATAATGCCCCCAGTGTCTGACCCAGGGTCCCTTCTTCTCTAGGTGTTCCTGGATTTCGCTTTCCAGTCTTCGATCATCAGCCTCCAGACATCTCACTTCTTCAGGTAGGATGCCAGCTGGTGATGCAGACATTGCATAGTCTCCTTCTCGCTCTGGATTCCCCATGTGCCCTCTGCACCCCAGGCCATCCCCACAGCCAGGCACCTGGAACCCCAGGCACTTTGCACGCTGGTGGAATGGGACACACAGTTCCAGGAGCCTAAGCGCCCAGCACTCGTATAGAGTCTGGTCACACTGTTGGCCGGCCAGGCCTGGTGTCTGGGCGACTGCATGGAATCCAGGATCTGGTCATTTGTGGAGAAGCTGGAGAGGGCGTGAAAGCTCATGTTGCTCAGGGGAGAAGGCAAGAGGCCAAGACTCAGGTTTGAGCAGCCAGAGCACTGCCCTGTTTAGTCTCATGGAAGAGTCACAAAAATACCTATATAGGTCCTAGAGAAAACTTCAGTAAGCATCATTAAGGAGAAATAGTATCAAAAAATCACAATGTAGTAAAAATTAAGGCTCTTCCACTTCAATATTAAGCTCAATTCTTGGATCAGTGGAGAATACAAAGAGCAATTGTAGTATGTATAGGTGATCATAGTAATGAAAACACAAGGAACTATGATTTACCAAAAATGATCTTGCATAAAGAAAATTCAAGTAGACCAGTTTGCATCGAAGACAGAGAAAATTACTAAAGAAGCAACTTCCTCAGTGGTATCAGGCCCAGATGTTTCACAGGGTAATTCTTCTAAATCCTTAAAGAACCAATAATTCCACTGCTGCTTTTCAGACTGTTCCAGAGCACAGAGAAAGAAGGAAAACTTCCATATTTGGGGGGAAGCAAGTGTAAGATTGATACCAAAACCTGACAAAGACTGCACAAAAGAAGAAAACCATAGACTGAAGCTCACTTTTGTGACTCTAGATGCAAAACTGTTTTAAACAAGTAGAATCCAGCAGCACATCAGTAAAACAATGCTTCATGATCAAGAGAAGTTTATTCAGTTAGAAATACTTTTCCTGCAGTATTACTCATCTGCTTTAACATCCACATATGCAGTGATTTGAACTGGTAAATTACTGTGGTTATTAGATTAACAGCTTAATTTAAATATTCAGATGATAATGCATGAAACATCATTACCAGTAAGGATTTTGACTAGTAAATTGACATGGAATGCTATGAGAAGTTGGTGCCATTTCAGATTGTGTCACGTGGTAATCTTATACCATAATTTGCATAAAACTGTAGTAGAAATTCATTTTGAGATGTTAGCATGTTATATGGTATACATTACTGTGGTGTACATGCTGTAGATATATTTAGATGTTTGGTTACATAGTTTCACAATAAGTTACAATACCTCAGGCTCTAGGACCAAAAAGGGAAAAAGAGAGAGAGAGAGATAAGTTTATTCAGGGTATGAGATAATTGAGTGTTAGGAAATTTATTAGTATAATTTGTTTTATTGATAGGCTTAAAGAGAAGAATCATAGGTCATCTCCAATTACCTAATAAAAAAGCATTTGACAAAATTCAGCACCCAGTCTTTATAGATAGCATTCAGTAAAACAGTAATCAACAGCTGTGTCCATACATTATATATACTCAATGTGTATACATAGGTATATATATCTCAAATCCCAGTATCATGCTCAGTGGTGATACAGTAGGCTTTCCCACTGAAAAGAAAACAGGACAAGAAATCTCACTGTGATCACTATTGTTTAATGTGCTGCTACAGATACTAGCCAACTGGGACAAGACAAATTAGAGGAATAACAATTTGAAAGAAAGAGGTAAGTGTTACTATTGGCACATGACATGACTCTATATGTGGAAAACACAAAAGAATCTGTTGAGAAACTACTCAAAAAACAGAATTCAGTAACATAACAGGATAAAAAAATTAATTAAATCATTAGGCTTTATATAACAATAACAGAAAGGTAGACAGGATAATGAAGGGGGGGGAGCCACATTTACAAGCAAAGCCAAAAGGTGAAATAGGAATAAGGAAATCCAATGTCAAAAAAATTAAAATAATACTGAAAGATACCAAAAGAAGACTTGAATGAAGACACCATGTGCTCACTAGGAAGAGTCAGACATTGTGTTAGTTTTTCCTAAATTGATTAATTTGATGTAGATTCCATAAAATTACTAACATTTTCTCTGGAATTGACAAAAACCTTTGTGACATTTGTGTAATAAAATAAAAAGTGATAACAAAGAAAACAGGGTGGGGGAAAGCAGTGGGTTGGGGTTACTGAAATCATATATAAAGTCTCAGTATTTAAAACAGTGGACTGCTGAACCTGTCAATAAGCAAATGGGCCTATGGAAATGCGGAAATAAACCTAAACATACAGAGGAATGTAAATCCTAAACTACATCCTAATACTTACAGGAATATAAACCTAAATAGTAAATTCAGAAATAAACCTAATGAAAAGAATTTAGTACATGATAAAAGTGATACCTAAAATTAGTAGAAAAAAGATGTTTCAAAAAACAGTTTTGGAGTGGTAACAGAAAAAGAAACTTTGAATATCCATTGTATCCCAGGATATGTTCCAAGTGAGGCAAAATTTAATGTAGAGCATAAGCCATAAATGGATTTTCTAGAAGAAAAATCTGGGTGAATTTATTCATAATCTGGCATGCACAAGTCCTTGCTAACTAATCAAAATTCAGCAACCATTTTTAAGTGACAAATCTGACTATAAAAAATAAAAAGTATACATCAATACAATGGAACATTTTTTCATGCTAAAAATAATTGAGCTGTCAAGTCACAAAAAGACATGGAGAAAGCTTAAATGCCTATTGCTAAGTGAAAGAAGTCAGTTTGCAAAGGCTAAATATTCTATGATTGTAACGAAACAACATTTTGGAAAAGGCAAAACTATGGAGACAGTAAAAAGATCAGTGGTTGCCAGGAGGGAGGGAGAAAGAGAAGGGTGAAAGCATAGAGAATTTTTAGAGCAGGGAAACTTCTACATGATACTATCGTGGTGGGTATGAGTCATTATACCTTTGTCAAAACCCACGGAATGTATAACACAAGGAGTGAACCCTAATGTACATAATGGGCTTTGGGATATAATAATGTGTCTTTGTTGGGTCATTGTCTGAAACCAATAAATGTGCTACTGTGGTACAGGGTTTTGATGGTGGAAGAGTGTGGTTGGGGGGTGGAGGAGAGGTATGTGGGAACTTTCTATAGTTTCACTCCATCTTTCTGTGAACCTGAAACTATCCTAATAAATAACATCTATTTTTAAAAATTAAATCTTGTGGAAGGTAAAAAATACATAAGCAAAACTAACAGATAAAGTCTGAGAACATAATGCAAAAATAGGCAAATGATACAGTAAGAACAGATAGAAAAGATGACAGAGACAGAGAGCCCTTGCCAGTTGGCTCAGTAGGTTGGAGTGTCCTCCCATATGCCAAAGATTGTAGGTTCAGTTCCCGGTAAGGGCTCATACCTAGGTAGCCCTTTGATTCCTGGTTGGGGCATGTATGGGAGGCAACCAGTTGTTTCTCTCTCACATCAATGTTTTTCTCTAAAATCAATAAACATATTTTTTGAGAACTTAGTTATGTTTTATTAAGCCAGGCACAAAAAAAGGCAACACTACAATTCTTCTCAATTTTTGTTTGGGAAAATACAGCAGTGTTTCATGTAAATCTTACTCATGTTAACATGTAATCAATGAGTTTATTACCGTTACCTTAAGGACATCAATACATAAATTTTTAATCCTGCCTGTTTTAACTTCTGATAAATAAATATAAGTAGAGAATCCACAAAGACAACAGCCCTTTGGGAGTCTTCAAAAAATGTTAAGAGTATACAGTGGTCCAGACACCAATGCCAACCATTGAACAGAAACCACAGCTGTTCTTAAAACTGGTTGCAGCTTCCTTTCTGTCAGTGTCTTTTACTGTTCCAAAATGCTCAGTCCTTAGATTCACAATAAGAAATTGACTGTTACATTACAATCCAATACAAACATATTAAAAATTAAAAAAATAAAGGTGAGAGAAGGAAATAATGTTCAACATTCTTTAAAGTCTGAGAATTGCAAATTGTACTACTATATAGAGCTAATATTTCACTGATCAGTCCTGTTGTTAAAAGTCAAATACTGCCCCCCCACAAAAAAAAATAGTGGTATTCTGGTAAGGCTGTAGGGCAGCAGCTATTCATGTATTACTCTTAGGAGTGTGTAAAAGTACAGTTCAATGGAGGGCAACATGGCAATATCCATCAGAATTGAAATCTCATTTGTCCTTTAACCTGGCAGTTTTACTTCTGGAAATGTATAGCTATCCTTGCCCCTTAATGAAATAATATGTACAATGGCCATTTATTTCAGCTTTTGCTTTTGCAAAAATAGCAAAAAGAGTAGAAACAACTCAGGTGTTCATCATTAATGGACTAAACAATTAAATTATGGTGTATCTTTACAGTGGACTACTGGGTCATATGAATGCATTTATATAGGATTATATATATATATATATATATATATATATATATATATATATATATATATATTAGTAATAGCACTGTCTTTCCTGAAATTTTCTACTGAAGTAACTTGAGCAAAGAGACTGTATAAAATAGTAGTATGGGGATTGTAGCTTGTAGTGAACAGGTCTTTAAAAATTTCTGCTTTATATTTAAAACCTGTGGGCTTACTATATTCTTCTTTGTAGTTAGTCTGTTTAATTTAAAATTAATATTAAAAACTGCCCTTATTGAACGATCCTGCTCCAGGAAGATGCACCTGTGCTTTATGTGCCTTCTCTTATCCCTGGTACGTTGCCAAGTATCCTTGTCTGAGAAGCACAGAGTGTAGTCAATTTTTTTCCACACTGATTTTCTAGCTGACAGACTATATTCAGTAAACATCAGAATAGCCCTATATGTGTCTCAAAATTGACCAAGTGTCTCTTCTTTCTAACATTTAACTTTCCCAAGAAATGATACTGAATTGGATTTATTGGTGTTTGGGCATTATTAGTGATGTAATGGTTTGTCCAGTGTATTTTTATGTTGTATATTACATGTTCAGTATATTTCTATGTGAAATATTCTGTTCAGCAGGATGAAGTTAAAGGAAGTAGATCGTACAGCTATGCAGGCATGGAGCCCTGCTCAGAATCACCCCATTTACCTAGCTACAGGTAAGTTCAACAGAGAAGATAGTACATCTGACTTATTCATACCTGTTTTTTAAGATTCAAGTCAAGCTTCATCTCTAGAAAGCCTCTTCTTCCCTGGCAAGATACCTCCTTCCTTGCTGTCAGCTGGATTCAGTGACCTTCCTCTGTGTTCCCAGAGCACCTTATAGATCATAGCATTAAACACAATATATTTACAGTATCTTCCCCACTTTATACAAGGTGTGTTTTATCTTTATTTCTCCAGTATTAAGCACAGCCCTGAGCTAGGATCTCATTGTTGTAGTGATTTAAAAATCTGCTCAGTGGTATGTGTGCTGAGATTTCAGGCACTATTACAGCACTCATAGCTGAGATCATTGAAAAACATGCATTTAACTTCTATCTTGTATGATTTCCTGAGTCTTTTATTTTTGCATTTTGCGTGCATAGTTACCATAAATGTATTTTCTGTAGGAACATCTGCTCAGCAATTGGATGCAACATTTAGCACTAATGCTTCCCTTGAGATATTTGAATTAGACCTTTCTGATCCATCCTTGGATATGAAATCTTGTGCCACTTTCTCTTCTTCTCACAGGTATGAGTATGAGATTCAACCATAAATTCATGTGGCTATATTTGAATGAATGTTGTGATTTGTGCCTAGTTTTCTATAAATATATCATTATTAGAAACTGCAAAGAATATTACCAACAATGACATGAAATATTTTGTGAAAAATACGTTAATGAATTTCTGTGGAAGTAGAGTCTATGTTGATTGATTTTTCAGTTGTTGACTGTAATGTGTGGGATAGGAAGGAGAGAATCAAGTTTCTTGTATTTTCCCCCTTGTGATATAGTAGTAGAGTTCCTTTTTTATATTTATATAAAGATTTTACTTGCCCTGGCTGGTGTGGCTCAGTGGATTGGGCACGGTCCCCAAAACTAAAAGGTTGAGCATTCGATTCTCGGTCTGGACACATGCCTGGATTACAGACCAGGTCCCTGGTTGGAAACATGCAAAAGGCTACTGATTGATGTTTCTCTCCCACTCTCCCTCCCTCCCTTCTCCTTTCTCTAAAATAAATAAAATATTTTTTTAAATAGAGGAAGCAGAAGGGAGGGAGGAAGAGAGGTACAGAAACACTGATTTGTGAGAGAAGCATTGATCGGTTGCCTCTTGCAAGCACCCCATCCAGAGACCAGGCCTGCAAGTCCAGCATGTGCCCTGACCAGAACTGAACCGGCAACTTTTGGCTTTGCGGAATGATGCGCAACCAACTGAGCCATGCCAGCCAGGACTTTCTTAGAGAATTTTAGATGATTCCCTTCACATTTACTGTTTAACAAATCACTTGTTGGTGAATACTTCCATAGTCAAATAGAATCAAGGGAAGCGGTTGGAGCTCTATTTTTCAGATAAACCAGAAGCGGCCTAGAAAGATCAACTAACTTGCCCAGACCTAACAGTTTCTAGCTGATGAAACCACTTGTAACCCTGTTATCTTTGACACACAGATCAAGTACACTTTGTCACACTGTATTACCTCTTACAAAAGCATATTTTTACTCTTTTAAATTTTAAAATCAAATATGAACATGAGTATAATAACGAAAGTGCCATTTTGCCAAGACATTCACAGCTACCATGACTAGAGGAGAAGCAGTGTTTTGGCAGTATTTATGAATATGTGAAGAATTAAATGTGTGACTTCAAATTAAATTCTACATTTATTTGACTTAATTCAAAAATTAGTGGCTTTATTCATTTTTTCTTAAAGGTACCACAAGTTGATTTGGGGGCCTTATAAGATGGATTCCAAAGGAAGTATCTCTGGAGTTCTGATTGCAGGTGGTGAAAATGGAAATATTATTCTTTATGATCCTTCTAAAATTATAGCTGCAGAGAAGGAAGTTGTGATTGCCCAAAATGACAAGCATACTGGCCCAGTGAGAGCCTTGGATGTGAACATTTTCCAGGTTAGACTTTTTATGTTTATTTACAATCCTTGAGATATGGGCTATATATTTGTAATAAGTATATGAATCTACTATGCCTCAGTCTTGGAATGAGAAGCTAAGAATGCATGCCGATGAAGATTGATGAGTGAGTATATATGTTTGACAAATGGAGCGTTCAGAATTGAGTTCAGGATAAATGATACTAACTCCATGGAAGTATCTGGCTGATTTAATTCAGAGAAGTCTTGAGATGCCATACATCGAATTGGACAGTTTTTATACATTCAGAGCCCCATAGGTTGGAAACCTTCCATTTTAAAAGTTTGTGCTATGCAACATTGGGTTGGTGTCTGGGTTAATCCACTGTTTTATTAATTGAGAAATTTGGTATTTATGACAAAGAGGTCACTCCTCTATGACATAATTAGAAATATACACAAATATAATACAAAGTTAATTAATAGATGGTTAAGAGTCTTTCTACTGTTACCATTATAAACATTATTAAATATTAATCTTATAAGTATATAGGTTAATAAAGATCTTGAGCTAATAGACTACTAGAGTCTATTAAGCAAAAAGTATGACTATCATCTTAAAGTTTATATTAGTTATTTTCCTTTTGTTGTATGTGCATACTTAAGATATAGAACTTAAAGTCCAAAATTCCTAATTTCTGCCATTATAGTATTTATTCTTCAGATTAGAAAGGTAGTTCCTTTGTTACTTGAATCAAATAGCTGCTGATTTTTGGTTAAAATACTGTATTATAGGTACCTGTTAGCATAGAATTCCTCTATTTTCAGTTATATGTCTGTTGATCAGAGAAGAATTTATGAGAGTGAACAATAAAGGATGAAGATTAGTGCATGAAACTCATTATCTTGCTGTACTTCATGTCAGTTTTAGGGTCTTTTTAACCATAAAGGTATGCAACAGAGAAAACCTAGAAATACTGCCACCTGGAACAAGATTGAGTGTAAATGAGGTAGAATTATGTGAGAGATTTAAGAGGAGAGATTTTACTAATACTACCTTGTTCTGGCTCCAGAAACTAGGTTTGCAGTACCTGGAGATACATGCCGTTATTTTAGGGTTCACCAATTGTTGAAAGCAATAATTGTGATCTGTTTTTGCCTTCCACAATCGGATTCCCTTCCAGAGATTTAAAACCACAAATGATAATCCCCATGGGGTTGCATGATTGTTTAAGAATTTATGCATGTAATTATTTTTTAATGTCTTGTATTAAAATGTCAATACACACATTATCTTTTTTGCATTAAATAGAATTTTATATTTTTTCTAAGAAACTATTTAAAATTTATAGTTATTCATAGTAGTTAGAAATTCATGCTTTCTGCTTCTTCCATTAAATGGAAAAATTGTATGACCTCAAACTGACAGATCCTTCTAGATATGAACTGAGTTAACTTGAGTTCTTTTAATTTTTTGTAAGTGCTATTTAGTTATTAATTGTTTCTTATTGCAGACTAATCTAGTAGCCTCTGGTGCTAATGAGTCTGAAATTTACATTTGGGATCTAAACAACTTTGCAACTCCAATGACACCAGGAGCCAAAACACAGGTATTACACATTTTGCTGTGATCAGAAGACCCAAAATCAGTTCTTCTATCTTTAATTTATTTCAGGTTTTTTCCCCACACTAAATATATTTGTTTAAAATCAGTGTTTAGATGTCATTGACTTTTCTTCAGGCAGTGAAGTATTAAATCAGTGTTTTTCAAAGTATCAGTGAGTCTTTCAACAGCAAATATTTATTCACTGCATCTGCCAGAGACTATTTAATGTACTAGACATACAGTAGAGAATAAAATACTTGTCTTTAATAATTGTTTTAGATATAGTATTTTAACACAATCCAAACTTAGAATAAAAAAATAGTCTCTTGGGGGAACTTATTTTTGAAAAGATTTTAATTATTTACTTTTAGACAGAGGGAAAGGGTAGAAGAGAGAAGCATCAATGTGTGGTTGCCTCTTGTGCACCCCTTACTGGGAACCTGGCCAGCAACCCAAGCTTTTGTCCTGAGTGGGAATCAACTGGAGACCCTTTGGTTCATAGGCTGGCACAGAGATCCACTGAGCCACATAGCCAGAGCAAGGAACTTATTTTTAAAAAAGCAATCCAAGGCCCTGGTATAGCTCAGTGGATTGAGCACAGGCCTGCAAACCAAAAGATCATAGTTCGATTCTCAGTCAGGGCACATGCCTGGGTTGCAGGCCAGTTCCCAGGAGGGTCTAGTTCTCAGCAGGGGACACATGAGAAGCAACCATACATTGATATTCCTCTCCCTCTCTCCTTCCCTTCCTTTCTAAAGATAAGTAAAAAAAAAAAAAAAAAAAGGCAACCCAGCCCTAGCTTGAAGTCCAAAAGACCCACAGGATTATTGAGTTCTAGACAATATCAGGTACTAGGTCAGTTGCCTGTTTTATTCTTGTGTGATGGCTCTAAGGCATTATTCCCTATATTAAACAATTTTAAAAACATATCTCATCTCAAAGATAGATAGGGTCGGGTACAGGTTTAGCCAGGTCACATAGGCCTACTGTGGGAGTAGGTAACAGATCCCCCTTTATTTTTACTCATCCTTCAGGGGTGCTGTGGGACGAAGGTCTGCCTTCTGTAACTGTTTCAAGCTAAATCAGGGTTTTCTAATAGGGCCCTTTGGAGGAGTGAAACCCTTCCCTGGTTACTCTTATTTAAGTCAGTCTCCTAGCTGTACTTATAACCATTCATTCCCTTGGGTAACATCTAAAGCTTGATTGATTCAGTCTTTTAGAACAAAATAAACTAGACTTAAAGGCGTTATTCACGTTGATTGGCATTCCTGCTGAACAGTAGCTTGAAGTCCGATGAGGACTCTCGAGTATGTTGAGTTTTCTACAACTTAAGGTTCTAAGCCAGTCACTTGTTTTACTCTGGTGTGATGGCTCCAAGGCATTATTCCCTGTACTATATGATCTTTTTTATTTTTTAAAAATATATTTTATTGATTATGCTATTACAGGTGTCCCATTTTCCCCCTTCACTCCCCTCTGCCCTGCACATCCCCTACCACCCACATTCCCCCCTTTTTAGTTCATGTCCATGGGTTATACATGCAAGTTTTTTGTCTTCTGCATTTCCTATACTATTCTTACTCTCCTTCTATTTTCTATCTACCATTTATGCTACTTATTCTCTGTACCTTTTCCCCATCTCTCTCCCTCCCACTCCCTGGTTGATAACCTTCCATGTGATCTCCATTTCTATGTTTCTGTTCCTATTCTATTGTTTGTTTAGTTTGCTTTTGTTTTTGTTTTTGGTGTGGTTGTTAATGATTGTGAGTTTGCGGTTATTTTACTGCGTATGTTTTTTATCTTCTTTTTCTCAGATAAGTCCCTTTAACATTTCATATAATAAGGGCTTGCTGATGAGGAACTCCTTGAACTTGACCTTATCTGAGAAGCACTTTATCTGCCCTTCCATTCTAAATGATTGCTTTGCTGGATAGAGCAATCTTGGATGTAGGTCTTTGCCTTTCATGACTTGGAATACTTCTTTCCAGCCCCTTCTTGCCTGTAAGGTCTCTTGAGAAATCAGCTGACAGTCTGCTGGGAACTCCTTTGTAGGTGACTGTCCCCTTATCTCTTGCTGCTTCTAGGATTCTCTCCTTCATTTTAATCTTGGCTAATGTAATTTTGATGTGCCTTGGTGTGTTCCTCTTTGGGTCCACATTCTTTGGGACTTTCTGAGCTTCCTAGACTTCCTGGAAGGCTATTTCTTTTGCCAGGTTGGGGAAGTTCTCCTTTGTTATTTGTTCAAATAAGTTTTTCACTGGATGCTGTTCCTCTTCCTCTGGTACCCCTATAATTTGGATGTTGGAATGTTTAAAGATGTCCTGGAGGTTCCTAAGCCTCTCCTCATGTTTTTGAATTCTCGTGTCTTCATTCTTTTCCGTTGGGTTGTTTCTTTCTTCCTTCTGGTCCACTCCATTGATTTGAGCCTCCTTTTTCTTTTTATCACTATTGGATCCCTGTGCATTTTCCTTCATTTCGCTTTGTATAGCGTTTATCTTTTCATCTAATTTGTGACCAAAATCAACCAATTGTGTGAGCATCCTGATCACCAGTGTTTTGAATTGTGAATATGATGGGTTGGCTATTTCTTCAGTGCTTAGTTGTATTTTTTCTGGAGCTTTAATGTGTTCTTCCGTTTGAGCCATAATTTTTGGGTCAGGTCACGCTTGTTACATGTGAGTGGCAGAGCCTTAGGTGTTCACCAGGGTTGGGTAATCCATGTAGATGTGTTGTGCCACTGTACGTGGGGGCCGTGTCAGAGAGGGAACAATGGCACTTGGTCCACGTTCTTGGCATTCAGTCCCCCTCTCCTGCTTCCCACAAGAAAATTGAGCTTTTCTGATGCTGGTTTCCTGGTAGGTGGGCTTGTGTATGTTCTAGGACCCTGTGGGTCTCTCCAGTGAATTCTTCTGTGAGGCTAGGAGTCTCTCATGGCACCTTTTCAATTGGTGCTTTTAGGGTTTATTTCCTGGTGCTGGAGCCCTGGCTTGCTCTGTCTGTCTTGCTGCCTGTTTTTGCTTAGTTTATCTGCACGCGAATGCATGACCAAGGTCAGCCCTACTCTGCCTGCATTCCCAGGTGTGGCAGCCACCGCCTTTTCCTGCTTTGACCCCTCTCTGCCGGCCACCAACTCCGCTCTTCTTACCAGTCTGGTTGAATGGTTGTCAGACTTCTGTACAGGTTAATTTTCTGCCTCTTCTGGTTGTGTTTTGTTTCTACGTCTTTGTTGTCCTTAATTTTGGTTGTGCGAGGAGGTAGAGTGTTCCTACCTATGCCTCCATCTTGGCTGGAAGTCTTAGATTTTTAAATAATCTATTTTTTAAAAAGAAGGATCAGATGTTATGCTTAAATTTAATTATAATTGAGAAATGGTCTTTAATAGTTTATTCTTTATAGCCCTCAGAAGATATCAGCTGCATTGCATGGAACAGACAAGTCCAGCACATTTTAGCATCAGCCAGTCCTAGTGGCCGGGCCACTGTATGGGATCTTAGAAAAAATGAACCTATCATTAAAGTTAGTGATCATAATAACAGGGTAAGTATATGATTTGTGATGAACATTTTGTATTCTTCTCTAGGTAATCCTATATCATTTGTCAGAGCTGGCAACAAATAAAATTTTTGTAATGTTAAAGCCTGTATATTCATGGACCAGTCATGTTGGAACAATAAGATTTTTCCTTAGGGAATATAAAGTTCTCAGTAAACCATGTTGGATATTACTAATGATGAAGAGAGAGATTGGGGCCTTAGTCTATGATATTCTGCTGGTTCTGCCAGCTATTGCAAAGTATTACAATAGGTTTTTAAATATATATTTTATTTATTTTCAGAGGGAGGGGAAGGGAGGTACAAAGAGAGGGAGAGAAACATCGATGTGTGAGAGAAACATCAGTGGTTGCCTCTTGCACATGCCCGTCTGGGGACCAGCCTGCAATCCAGGCATGTTCCCTGACCAGGGATCAAACTAGTGACCTTTCACTTTGCAGGAAGACACCTAGCCAAGCTACATCGGTCAGGGCTACAGCAACTTTTAAATTCAGCTTTACTTTTCTCTAAAATGTAAAGATTTTTCCCTGATAGTAATTTTATAACCGTGAACTTGTAGTTTCCAAACTCCTGGCTTCATCTCTTTTTATTAGGTACTGCTAAAGTGAGCTAATGTTCTTCTCGCACTGCCTAGTCAATTCTGTTTTATAACACATCAAATATTTTACCTTAAATTTCGTAATTTTATGCCATCATGTCCTGTAAAGATAGTTTAGATACCATTAGGGCCTTGTTTTGTTAGTTTGTTTTTAATTACATTTTATAGCTGGACATTTTCAAAAATAAGTTTGCTTAAATTAGAGAATACATACATGATTTTTCAACAACAACAAAAATATTTAGAAGGGTATTTCTCCAGGGTGGGTTTTTTTGTTGTTATTGTTTTTTTTAGTGAATCAGGTGTTTTAAAACAAGTTTCAATGAAATGGAGTATACAATAAACATTTTAGTCATCTTCTGGAATACTTAATAGGATCCTAACTTCCAAGTAATTCTCAGTAATGCTAATTTGTCCCCATGTGAACATTTGATGGTAGTCGTTGCTTAGACATATTATCTTGATTGTTCTGGTAAAACAGAAGAAAGATGTGGATTTTTATTATTAAAATCTTTGTTATTTTTATTTTTTAAAAGTGTCAAATTTTAAATTTAATAGAAGACTTCCTTTTAGTTATAATTTTGGCAAAAAAACATTTCTGATATAGAATAATTCTGTCCCAGAATGGCTTTATGTGTCAAATAGCTGGATGAATTGAAAACATTTAAACTTTATACTTTTAAGATTGCTGTCTAACAAAATTTAATTCTTTATATATTTTTTAATTGAATATTGGGGTGACATTGGTTAGTAATATTATATAGGTTTCAGGTGTACAGTTTAATAATATATCATCTGTATATTTTATTGTGTGTTCACTACCCCAGGTGAACCTTCCATTACCATTTATCTCTCCTAGACCCTCTTCACCTTCTCCCCAGATTTTTTTTTAAATAGACTAAGCCTGACCTGATGTTTTCTACTTTTTATTTCAGCAAAAGTATATTCCTTAAGTTCAGTTTGGCTTTTCATAAAATTATATGACTAATAAAATATGGGCCTTAACTATCTGCAGATGCATTGCTCTGGGTTGGCTTGGCATCCTGAAGTTGCTACTCAAATGGTTCTCTCGTCTGAAGATGATAGGTTACCAGTGGTCCAGGTGTGGGATCTTCGCTTTGCTTCTACTCCACTCCGAGTCTTGGAAAACCATGCCAGGTATCATGCTTCTCTTTTAAGGAACTTCTTTATTTTTGAAAATATTTACTTACTACTTCAAATTATCAGATAATTTTATTAAATTATGGAATCTGCTTTGTCTCTCTGTCTTGTAAAAGTTAATGTAAATGGTTTGTTTTTATTTTAAGTAGTAGACATCTGATTTTCTATACCCTAAAATGGTAGCTAAATTGTATCATATCAATTCAAAAATGTTTAGAGGATTTTCCACTACTGACTTTAAGTAATAATTTAATAGAGTAAAATTCCAGTAGATCATAGCACTTCAGGACAACTCTTGACATCATACAATTTGCTGTTTCTTAGGGTCATTATACTTGTGAAAAGTCTTGCTTAACATTCAATGTCAAGCCAAAATTGAAAAGTTTGTTTTATTTTTAAGTTTTTATTTTGATTTAAAAGCAAACATTTTTGAGAAAGTAAGTGGCTCATTCTGCTTTTTAGTTTTTAATGTATAGGTGCTCTAAGAAGACATGAGAATTTTCTCATGTTAATATTTTAGTAGCAGTAAATTTAGTTAGTAATTTGACAAATTTCCTGCCATTGATATTCAGGTACCCAGGGAGTTTATACATATTTGTTCAATAAATTTTTAAAAATTTACTTACTGTTCATAGAGTGAGAAAAAGGGAGAAGGAGAGAGAGGAAGAAAAAAACATCAATTTCTTGGTCCACTTGATTTATGCATTCATTGCATGATTCTTAATATGTGCCATGAGCAGGGATTGAACCTGCATCCTTAGCATTCTGAGACAGCACATTAACCAACTGAGCTATGCAGCCAGGGCATAAACTAAAGCTTTAAATCCATTTTTCCCTCTGGGGAGTAAATTTGCACACTAAGAAGTCTTAGAATTGTGACCTCTCCTTGAGTTTCTTACAAGGAAGAAAAGAGTCCAGTCAAAATGTAATCCCTATTCACATATTATACTTCAATCAGCTTTTAGTAAAGAAGGGATGATTCTGAGAAATTTTGTTTGTTTTTAATTATATCTTATTGATTATGCTATTACAGTTGTTCCAATTATTTCGCCCTTTCTTCCTCCACTGAACATCCCCTACTTTCTCAGGAATGTATTTAAGTTCTTTGGCTTCTAGATCTCCTATACTGTATATCTCATGACTATTCTGTAACTACCAATTTGTACTTTTTAATCCTTTCACCTTTTCACCTCTCCCCCTCATCCCCCCAGCCTACCTGGATGCCACCAACTCATTCTCTGTATCTTTGATTTTGTTTCTGTTCTGCTTGTTTGCTTAGTTTGTTTTTTTTTATTCTATTGTTGACAAGTAAGTTATGGCCATTTTGTTGTTCATAGTTTTGATCTTTTTCTTAAATAAATCCCTTTAACATTTCATATAATAATGGCTTGGTAATGGTGAACTAACTACTTTAGCTTTTTCTTGTCTGGGAAGCTCTTTATTTGCCCTTTGATTCTAATGATAGCTTTGCTGGGTAGAGAAATCTTGCTTTTAGGTCCTTGCTTCTCCTGACTTAGAATATTTCTTGCCATTCCCTTGTAGCCTGCAAAATTTCATTTGGGAAATCAGCTGACAAGTCTATGGGAACTTCCTTGTAAGCAACTACCTACTTTTCTCTTGCTGCTTTTAAAATTCTCTCTTTATCTTTAACCTTTGGCATTTTGATTATGATGTTTCTTGGTGTGGTTCTCTTTGGGTCCATTTTGTTTGGGCTTCCTGGACTTGCATCTTTATTTCCTTCACCAAATGAGAGAATTTTTTTTCATTATTTTTTTCAAATAGATTTCTATTATCTTGCTCTTTCTCTTCTCTTTCTGGTACCCTTATGATGCGAATGTTGAGATGCTTGAAGTTGTCCCAGAGGCTACTTACAATATCCTCATTTTTTTGGATTCTGTTTCCTGTTGTTTTAATTTTGGGGATTTTTTATTTTTTATTTATTTATTTTTTTGCTTCCTTATATTCCAAATCATTGGTTTGATTCTTGGCTTCATCCACTCTACTGTTGTTTCCCTATAAATTGTTCTTTATTTCAATTAGTGTATTATTTGTTTATGACTGGGTCTTTTTTATGCTGTTGATTATCACTAAGATCCTTGACCATCCACATAACCAGTATTTTGAACTCTGTATCTGATAGATTGCTTATCTCCATTTTGTTTAGTTCTTTTTCTGGAGTTTTGGTCTTTCATTTGGTCCATGTTTCTTTGTTTCCTCATCTTGGCTGTCTCCCTGTGTTTGTTTCTATCTATGTACTAGGTGGAGCTACTATGACTCCCTGTCTTGGTAATGTAGCCTAGTGTAGTATGTGTCCTGTAGGGTTCAGTGGCACAGCCTCCCTTATCACTCAAACTGGATACTCGGGTGTGTCATTTGTGTGGGCTGAGAACACCTTCTTTTTATGGTTGAGCCCTGACTTCTGTTGGCCAATCAATGGGAGGGAATTAGCCTGGCCAGTCAGCTGCATGGACTGGTTTTGACCACTGACCGCCACCCTCTGCCCTCTGTGGAGAATCAGCTGTGCAGGGGCTCACTGTACAGAGCAGAGTTTACTTCAGCAGGCCTGTGAAACCCACTTGTGTTCTGTCTGGGGCCCGTAGGCATAGACTGTAAAATGGTTTGAAGTGGGGTGCTTCTGCTGTGTTTGGAGGTTCCCTAGTGAGGCCAGTCTGTGAACCAGTGCCAGCTGTTGCTAGTGTTGGGCCTGGGACCGCTTAGCAAGATTCCAGGGCATGCTGAAGCCAGCCTCTGCTTGTTTGAGCAGATTCAGAAAGATTAGAAGCATGTGTCGAGACAAGTCATTCGTACAGAATGTTAGCCACTTGGGTGGGCCTATAAGGTGGGTGGGGTGGGGTCTCAGGGAATCACTGTGATTGGGCAAACAGTGTGAGATATGGTGCCTGCCCTGCTCTGTGGCTCTTTTGGGGGAGGGCTCAGAAGAGCATTGGTGGGACCTGGCTCGTGTGGCTCAGTGGATTGAGTGCTGGCCTGTGAACCTAAGGGTGCCAGTTTGATTCCACATTGGGGCACATGCCAGGGTTGAGGGCCAGGTCCCAAGTAAGGGACATGGGAGAGGCAACCACACATTGATGTTTCTCTCCCTCTCTTTCTCTCTCCCTCTCTCTAAAAATAAATAAATAAAATCTTAAAAAGTAAACAGAAGAGGAGCAGTGGCCTCTGCTCACCTTTCTGTCTTGGAGAAAGCTGTCCCCCAAATCTAGCTCTGATGCCAGACACTTCAGTTTCTCTCTATATGCCACTGGTGCCTTTCAACCTGCTTCCCTGGTGCTGGAGCTCAGTGGGAGTGAGTCTGAGTGTGTCTGTCTGTGGGTCCTTTGAGAGGAACTGCCTAGGACTCCAGCACTTTCTTCTACCAAGTCAACCTCTGCTGGGTTTTCAGCCAGGAGCCATGGGGACTTACCTTTCTGGCCCTGAAACCCCTGGACTGTGGGGGGGGGACCTTGGTGTGGGGCTGGGACCCCTTGCTCCCAAGATATCCCTCATGCTTTTTATTCACCACACGTGGCTATGGTATCAACCCATTTTGAGTTTCCATGTCTCTACCCATTTTACCAGTCTGGATGGAGGTCGTTTCTTATTTAATTCTGTTGTTTGCAGGACTTCCATTCAGTTTGATTTCTGCTGGTTCTGAGTGATGGTTGTTCTATAGTTTAGTTGTAATTTTAATGTGGTTGTGCGAGGAGGCGAGCCGTGTTTACCTAGGCCACCTTCTTGGGTGAAATTACAGTTCCCAGGTCTGGGAAGACAGTGGCACCACCAGCTTCTATATCACTAATCTCACAGAACACACACCACAAGCCCAAGGCCCTTCCAGAAACCTCTGGCCCCATCTCCTGGAAGGTGTTGCAACTGAATCTGAGAAACTTATATTTTTCTCATGGTAGGTAAGGTTTTTTAAAAAAATTCATTTAACACATTCTCATTGAATACATACTCTGTACCAAATACTGCACAAAAATTCAGTAATGTAGGCAAAAATTTATGCCTTCAGGGAACTTACATTATAGTGGGAGGATAACTAACACATAACATGTAAGCAGTTTAAAGTATGCAAGCACTTTAAATGTTAGCTCGATTAATCCTTATAAAAAACCTATGATGTGCATACTATTATCTCTCTTTACAGATTAGAAATTAAAGCTCAGCAAGATTAAATTTGGCCTGGGTCACATAGGTCAAGTACTGACTTCTAGTCCAAATATTGTAATCTCAAAGTCCATGTTCTTAATGTTTCACTATACCATGAATTTTAGGAATGGTTATAATTTAGCAAGATAGATATCCATACTGGGTATCAGGAGGAAATCAACGTTTCTTTTTCAGTTTTCTTCCTCTAATATGTGCGAGAGGTGAATTATATGATCTTTAGGGTTATTTTCAGGTCTGTAATTCTGTGATTTTAAAAAAAGTATTTAAAGCCTAAATGTTTTTAAAAATATGATACTAAATATATAGATTTGTTTAAAAGACATTCTTGATGTGCTTTGAGATGTATGATTGGATTCTAAAGGGGGTGGCAGTTTAGAAAGTACATTATTGAGGAAATTTGAATATGGGTTATTTATTTAAAATAATTGCATCTAAATAATAATTTTTTCAATATGTAATTGTATTGTGGTCATATAGGAGAAGGTTCTTATCCCCAGAGGTAAGTATAGGGGTGACCTGTTATGGTATTGGCACTTAACTCTCAAATAGACACAGAGAGAAAGACATGAAGTAAACATGGCCACAATTATGAGTCTAGGTGAGGATTATTAGAGTATACATCACATTGTGCTTATAATATTTAGAAAGATTTTAACTTTTTAAAAATAAACTATTGGAAACAAAAGTCATAAACTGTTTGGGTCCTTTTCCTATATCAGTTTCCTGATTCTGAAATGACTTAGATTGTAAGAAATATAAAATTAAAAACAACTTTTTTGGGAGCCCTGACTAGTGTGGCTCAGTGGGTTGGGTATTGTCCTGCAAACCAGAAATTTTGCCAGTTTAATTCTCTGTCAGGGCATATGCCTGGGTTGCTGGTCAGGTCTCTGGTTGGTGGGCATAGAGGGGGCCACCGATAGATGTTCCTCTTTCTCATTGATGTTTCTCTCCCTCTTTTTCTTCCTCCCTTTCCTTCTTTCTAAAAATAAATAAATAAATAAATAAAATCTTAACTTTGGGGGGAAAGTAAGGCATCTCTAAATATACACATTGAAAATGAGGCTTAATCTTTTTTTTTTTTTTAACTATGCATTTTAGAACTACTGCGATGTTTCCAAGAGAAAGGAGGGACATTAATTTGTATGTTTTTTCTTTTTAAAGAAATACGCAAATAAGCCCTCTCTGGGGGTTCAGTTGGTTGGAGTGTCATCTCATACACCAAAGATTATGGGTTAGATCCCTAATCAGGACACGTACAGATTTCAGATCCAAGCCCTGGTTGGGGTGCGTGTAGGAGGCAATTTAATTGATGTCTCTCTCACTCTCTTTCTCTTTCTCTGTAAAAGCAATAAAAACATATTGTGGAGTGAGGATTTAAAAAATATATGCAAATATTATTTTTCTAGTCTAGTACTTTCTGCTATCATGTACTTAAATTTTAGTTTCTAGTATTTTCTTTATGATAATGTTTACTTACCTACTTCTATCTCTAAATAACAAAGGATGAATATAGAAAACACAACGTGTTAATAGCATTTTTGTGTGTTTGATGGTGAGATTTTTATTTAACCTAAACTAAGTTTTCATATCAGTTACCAAAAGTATTACTTTTGTTATACTTAGGATAAAAATCAAAAGCTATTAAAATGGAAAAATGACTGTAAAATCATATCTTTGGCAAATTTTTAAGTTTTTCTTTTAATTAAAAATGTCATATACTAGAACTTCTCTGGTAACAAAAGGTAGAAAATGTTGACAAAAAGGAAAATGCGAAATAGTTACATTTCCATCCATAGGTAAAACATTTTATTGTACATATTTTTCTTTATATGTACATAACTTCAGTAACTATTATAAATATTGTAATTATGCATTTTATACAAATTAATGTGCATAGTTCACCTTTTTTATTAATTATAACCAGCATTTAATAGTTTTTAAAAAAAAATAAACTACCTTTTTTTAAAAGATTTTTTTTCTTTACATATTTTTTTTTAGAGGGGAAGGGAAGGAGAGAGGGAGAGAAGTATCAATGTATGGTTGCCTCTTGTGCATCCTCTGCTGGGAACTGGCCTGTGACCCAGGCATGTGTCCTGACTGGGAATTGAACTATGATCCTTTGGTTTGCAGGCCTGTGCTCAATCCACTGAGCTACACCAGCCAGGAAAATAGTTATAAATATTTCCACAACATAATTTTTAACTACACATTTTCTCATCAAAAGATGATCTATAATTTTTTATTGCACAATTCATGTTGTTGGGCATTTGTTTTATTTTTCATTATTATATACTGTACACTGTATTGAATATCTTTGTAATGATTAAAACGCATGTGCACTACTAAACTGCTTCCCGGAAAGATTATATGAAATTATACTTTTGTTAGTTGTGTATGTCTTTAAAGCCTAGACAACTAATGTGCAGATTTGGTTGTGGTCAAGGTTAAAACTTTTTTCATCTCTTTCTGTTTTGTGTAAGGGGGATTTTGGCAATTGCTTGGAGCATGGCAGATCCTGAATTGTTGCTGAGCTGTGGAAAAGATGCTAAGATTCTCTGCTCCAACCCAAACACAGGAGAGGTATGGAGAGGAAACATTTCTCAGACTTACAGCTATCATACTATTTTATTTCTAGCTGAATAAGAAACTTTTCATAAGGACCCTTTAACATACTATTACAATTCAGGACATGTGAAAGTAGATGGGCCCTGGCTGGTGTTGCTGAGTGGACTGAGTGTGGAATGAGAAACAAAGGGTCGCTGATTCGATTCCCAGTCAGGGCACGTGTGTGGGTTGCAGGCCAGGTTCCCAGTAGGGGGTGTGTGAGTGGCAACCACACACTGATGTTTCTTTCCCTCTTTTTCTCCTTCCCTTTCCCTCTGTCAAAAAATAAACAAATAAATAAATAAATGGGTAAATAGACAAATGGGTAAATAAATAAATGGATAAATAAATTAAAATCTTTTTTAAAAAAGAAAGTAGATGGAGGTATCTATGAAAAGATAATCTGGTAGAGATTTTTTATCAGAAACATTTTCTAGGTTAAGTTGTTTTATCTGGGAAAATTAGTCATTAAAATAGTGCATTTGAAATTAGTGATCGCCCCTATCCTCCATTTCCAATAAAAGGTGCTTACCTAGACTCAGAAGTGGTTGGTTTGATTTATTTAACATGTAGTTTCTGGAAACTGGTGCCTTCAGAATAGGAGTATTCAAGGTTTGGGTCTTTTTCCTGCCTTATCATTCCTGAAGATCTTCTTTGACTTCTGGAAATCAGTAGAAATAGGTTTTTAATTTCTCTTGTGAATTATTCAGCAAGGATATAATATCTTTTAATATTAATTTGTTAAATGTTTTACTCAAAGAAATTTAGATGTAGGAATGCCCTGGCCAGGTAGCTCAGTTGGTTGATGCTTAGTCCTTATACAACAGAAGGTTGCAGGTTCAATTCCTGGTCAGGGAACATACATGTCACGAGGCATATGAGAGGCAACTGACTGATGTTTCTTTACTCTCTCTCTCCCCCATCCTCACTCCCTCAAATCAGTGAACAAATTTTGGGGTGAGGATTAAAAAGAGAGAGAGAATGTAGAAACTGTCTCTCTAGAAAAAAAGAAATTCAGATGTAGGAAAATTTACATATTTAAATGTAAATGTTATATAAGTATAATTTTATTTGCTTTGGGTTGTGTACTAAAATGTTCTTTTAATTATGATTTTATTATTCTTAATAGTTGAGTGGTTTTCTCTCTTTCAGTACTGGGCAAGACACTGCAGATTTTAATTATAGCTTCTAAACTTTTACTTTTTCTAAGTTAAGATAGATTATAGCAAGTGCTTTGCTAGTTACCCTGATGGAATACTGGTAAAAATAAGAGTATCTTTAGGTTTTAATCTATAACATTAAAATGAAAACAAGTACTTCTGTTACTTGATTTGTGGCCTAAAGTTTTCAGATGAAGTGTCACTTATAAGAATGTAGAAATGCTAAATTTAGGAGTGACAGGAGAAAAAATTAAAACAGTAAGTTTTGCCTCATATGATTTGTAGACTAAATAATAGAAATCCTGCATCTTTCTTACTGTCTTCCCAGGTGAGTTCAAAATTCATGAAAATTACTGTTTTAATTTTATCAGTTATATAAATTGATGAAGTGAATTTTTGCATTTAATTGGTTTTGTGTGCTTAGACTTTGAAGTGATAAGTTTTTTCATGCATGCTGCAACTAAAACAAGAAACAGTAAATGTTTTGTTCAAATGCCAATTAAAAATACACAAGTAATTCAAGTATCATGAAGGTTTGAACTGTAGCAACAAACTTAAGCATCAAAGACAAGCAGGCCAAATACCTTTTCATTTAATTGTTTTCTTACAAAATAAAACATTTTTAAATATTATATAAGCCAAAGTTAAGCTAATTTGACTTCTATTTCTTTTTAAAGATGCATGCTGACCCTATGTTTTTATTGTGGTAAAATACCCATGATACCATTTTAGACATTTTTCAGTATGCAATTCAGTAACATTAGTACATCCACATTATTGTGCATCCATCACCACCATCCATCTTCAGAACTTTTTTATCTTCTATAATTGAATGTCTGTACCCATTAAACAGTTACTCCCCATTCCCTTTCTTAAAGCTACAAAACCTGTGCTTTATGAGCATGTTACTTTCACACTAATTTTTTTTTAAGATTTTATTTAGTTATGTTTAGAGGGTAAGGGAAGGAGAGAGAGGGAGAAATGTCAATGTATGGCTGCCTCTCGTGCGTCCCCTGCTGGGAACTGGCCTGCAACCCAGACATGTGCCCTGACTGGGAATCGAACCACGCTCCTTTGGTTTGCAGGCCTGTGCTCAATCCACTGAGCTATACCAGCCAGGGTCTATGACACTAATTTTGAGTGAACAGTTACTACATTGTAAAGATTTTGTATCAGCCATTTTTATATAGTTCAATATTTTTTTCCTTATGAAAAAGACTGTTTATGCCAAATCCTGTTTCGATTCTGCAGTAATAAGAATGATGTATGCCTGTTTTCTTGCTTTAATAAAAAGCCGAATTTCTCAGTGAAATCTTTCAAGATTATTATTAAAATTTGGTCTTCAAGTAGTCTAAATATAGTTGTTTGGGTTTGGGCAGGCAAAAACAGTTGGACAACATACCGGTAAAATAAGCTAACTCTGATAGAGTGTTCTGGTCTTTCACATGCATCTACTAATATCATTTCAATAAAAACAAAAATACCTGTTTTTAAGATGTGCTTATTCTAAATCTGGTTGAAATTTTCAGTAGAATTTTCTTTTATTATAACAGACAATCATAATGGACTCTCTTGACCTTAAAAAAATTTTTATACTTGTTTTTCCTAGCTAAAGACACTGTCTATAAGAGAATGTTTAATTAAGCTGTATTTGTTGATCATATTAATTTATGTGTTTTGGCTATAAAGTGATTATACTATTTTCTTACCTTTTATTATTTTTTTGGTGTAGGTCTTGTATGAACTTCCCACCAATACACAGTGGTGCTTTGATATTCAGTGGTGTCCCAGAAATCCTGCTGTCTTGTCAGCTGCTTCCTTCGATGGGCGTATCAGTGTTTATTCTATCATGGGAGGGAATGCAGATGGTTTAAGGCAGAAACAAGTTCACAAGGTAATAGGAAATGTTGAGGTTTATTATGATAGAAATGGAAAAAAATTATTGTGTAATTATCTTGAAAATGATATTATAGATAAACAAAACTGATTAATTGGATAATTGTGATGAAAGAATTTCTTGCATATGACTTAAAAACATGTAATAGAGTCTTATATAAATTAGTTCTTCTCACATTATTGTTTTTTTAGCTTTCATCATCTTTTGGAAATCTTGACCCCTTTGGCACAGGACAGCCTCTTCCTCCATTACAAATTCCTCAGCAGGCTGCTCAGCATCATATAGTGTTGCCTCTGAAGAAGCCACCCAAGTGGATCCGAAGGCCTATTGGTGCTTCCTTTTCAGTAGGTGGATTTGTTATTGTGGTCCACAATCACAAAAGACTTATCATGGTAAAGTGTTATTATAGGATCACTCTCATGGAAGAAGATTGAGTTTGAGATGTGTCTGTGACCTTTTTTTTCCAAACAAACTTTGATTTCTTTATTTTTTTAAAGATATATTTATTTATTTTTAGAGAGAGGGGAATGGAGGAGGAAGGAAAGGAGGGAGGGAAACGTGAATGTATGGTTGCCTCTCATGTGCCCCCAACTGGGGACCTGGCCCCCAACCTAGGCCTGTGTCCTGACTGGGAATGGAACCTGCGACCCTTCAGTTTGCAGGCTGGCCCTCATCCACTGAGCCACACCAGCCAGGGCTGATTTCTTTATTTCAGGATTTTACCCAAACCGAGTAAGGTAATGATGTGTTCTTAGTAGGAGCACACTTAAGTTACACATCTTTTTTTTTTTTTTTAACATTGTTATTCTATTACAGTTGTCCCAATTTTCCCCCTTTGCCCTCTTCTGCCTAGTACCTTCCCCTGACAGTCATTCCCCACCCTGATGTCCATGTCCATGGGTCATTGATTCATGTTCCTTGACTAGTCCCTCTCCCTTCTTTCCATCCTTATTGCCCTCCCCACTCCCTGCTGTCAGTCCGTTCCTTGTTTCTATGCCTCTGGTTCTATTTTGCTGGTTAGTTTACTTTGTTGATTAGGTTCTTCTTATAGGTGAGATCATATGCTATTTGTCTTTCACCACCTGGCTTATTTCACTTAGCATTATATTCTACAGTTCTATCCATGCTGTCACGAAAGGTAGGAATTCCTTCTTTATTTCCTCTACATAGTATTCCATTGTGCAAATATACCACAGTTTTTGATCCACTGATTTACTGATAGGCACTTTACACTGTTTCCAGCACTTGGCTATTGTAAACAGTGCAGCTGCGAACATAGTAGTGCATAAGTTCTTTTTAACTGGTGTTTTGGGATTCTTAGGGTATAATCCCAGCAGTGGAATTGCTGGGTCAAAAGGCAGTTACAATTTTAATTTATTTTTGAGGAAATTCCACACTGTTTTCCACAGTGGCTACACCAGTCTGCATTCCCACCAACAGTGCACTAGGGTTCCCTTTTCTCCACATCCTTCACAACACTTGTTTGTTGATTTGTTATGATGGCCATTCTGGCAGGTGTGAGGTGATAACTCATTGTGATTTTAATTTGCATCTCTCTAATGGCTAGTGATGCTGAGCATCCTTTCATATATCTCTGGGTGCTCTGTATGTCCTCCTTGGATAAATGTCTGTTCGGGTCCTTTGCCCAGTTTTTAGTTGGGTTGTTTGTCTTCCTGGAGTGGAATAGTACGAGTTCTTTATAAATTTTGGAGATCAAAACCTTGTCTGAGGTATCATTAGCAAGTGTGTTCTCTCATACAGTCGGTTCCCTTTTCATTTTGATTATGGTTTCTTCAGCTGTATAGAAGCTTTTTAATTTGATGTAGTCCCATTAATTTCTTTCTTTATTTTCCTTGCCTCAGGAGATATATCGGCAGAAAATTGCTGCATGGGACATCTGAAATTTTACTGCCTACGTTTTCTTCTAGGTTACAGGGGTGTCCGACATGTGGCCCAGGATGGATATGAATGCGGCCCAACACAAAATCATAAATTTACTTAAAATCTCTTTTTTTGCCTATCAGTTTTAATTAGTGTTTGTGTAATTTATGTGTAGCCCATAGACACCAATAGGTTGGACACCTCTGCTAGGACATTTATGGTATTATGATTTATAATTAAGTCTTTTATCCATTTTGAGTTTGTTGTGACTTTTTCTTCATTTAAAATGTCTTCTCAGGAAAATTGGGACCTTCCCCCTATTTTTCTTTTTTAATTGTAAAACATGTGGTGGAACCCCCCCAGAACCTGGAATTTATTTATAAAAAATTGTGTATTCTTGCATGTTTAAACTTCAGTCACCTTAATAGTACCCTCCATTTGGTTACGCTTATTGAGACCTTTTTTTCACTGTTCAAAATAGGTTTTGAACTCATCAGTTTTGATTCCTTTTAGTACCTCTGGTGTTTGTTTTTTTTCTTGACTTCTTCCATATTGGTAAATTGTTTCCTTTTGAGGACTTTTTTTCATCTGGGGAAACAAAAAACACCACTCAGGGTGAGATTGGGTTAATAGAGAGGATAGGGCACAGGGGTGATGCCATTTTGGATCAATAACTATTGAACACTGAGCACGGTATGGGCAGTTGAGCTTGTAAATCACCCATCATGAAGTGAGCAAACATGTTGAAAGAGTCTTAAAAAAAAACTCACTGAAGCTGGTTGCAGCCTTTTACAACAACACCAGCTGGTACACTGATACAGATGGGTTCCTAGAACACTCACCTAGCGGGGGAAGCCTGTACTACAGGAAAATAATCCTGGGTTTTTTGGGGTCTCCTCTTTATACATAACAGAAAACCTCACTATTTTTGACCATTGTAAAATATACCTTTCATTGGAAAAAGTACATTCAAGGTATTGTACAACCTTCATCCATCCATCCATCTCTCCCCATTACATTCTTAAACTCGTCTTCCTTCTCTATCTCCCCTTCCTTCATTCCTCTTCTTCTTTTTGGAGATTATGTCCTTTCTTCTCTTCTTCCCTTCCTTCTAGCTTTTTTTTACTTGCCAATTTTTTTAATATGGTAAAAATACAAAGTATGAAGTTTGCCATCTTAACCCTTTTTAAGTGTTCAGTAGTGTGTTACCTACATGCATATTGTTGTGTAACAGATCTCTCAGACTTTTTTATCTTATAAAACTGAAACTCTATACCTGTCGAACAACAACTGCCTATTTTTCTCTCCTAGCCTCTGGTGATCACATTCTACTTCCTGATTCTCTGATTTTGACTACTTTTCTTTTTAATTATTTATATTTTTTCAAATTATAAGAGAAAGTTTACTTAGTCACAGAGGTAGAAGTGAGTTGTAGAAAAAATGGGCTCAAGAAACAAGTTATAGCAGAAAAAGGACCCTTAGAGTTTAGGAGAAAGAGAGAGAGAAATGTATGCCTTGAGAGAAATGGGAAAGTTTTATGTGTGTGGGGTTCAGGCATGTGGGGGTACAGGAGGAGGTAGAGGGGTAGGACCATGCATGTGGGCTTTGGAGGTAGAAGGGGGTGGGGAAAGGCACAGGTAGTTTCCATAGAGACAGCCTCTGACTTTTATTACTTTAGATACCTCATGTATGGAATTAGTTTTTGTCTTTGTGATTGGGTTGTTTCTCTTAGTATAATGTCCTCATGTTGTGTATGACAATATTTTCTTCTTTGAAAGGCTGAATAATATGTCATTGTGTATGTGTATATATACACACACACACACACACACAACATTTTTCTTAACCATTCATCTGTCAATGGACATTTAGGTTGTTTTCAACCTTGCCTGTTGAGAATAATGCTGCAATAAACATTTATGTGGAAATATGTCTTTGAGATCCTGGCTTCCTTTAAGTACAGGCAACTTTTATCTACATATACTATTGCTCCATGTAGGAAGACAGATGGAAAAAAAAAAACGAAAAGGAAAAAAGCTCTTAAGAGCTATTGCAAGCCTTTTACATTTCTTCCCTGAAAAACAATGTTAATCAGTGCTCTCCCAGGAGAGTATGGGGATGGAGAAGCCAGAAGTGTTCTTCCTCTGCTCTTTAACAGAATGGGATGAAAGTTCTCTCTGTGGCCATAAGGGATATATTGTCTTTATTCCCCTCAAATATCTTTGGGTTACCACCACTGACATTGTAGAAATTTTGGCTGTTTTTGTGATTGTCTTTAGAAATGTAAATAATTTACTTAAATGTCCATGTCTTGCTTGATAGATATCAACTTTACATAGTATTAATTGAAACTTTTATGTAATATTAGTACATTTATATTTTTTATTTTCACCTTTCCAAATTTTTCTTTCAGTTTCGTAAATTACGTCACCAAGATTTTAAAAATAATTTTATTATGTTCAGTAGCAATACCTAAGTTTTGGATGGTTTAAAACTGATGACTTGCCCTGGCTGGTGTGGCTCAGTGGATTTAGCACTGGCCTGCGAATCAAAGGGTCACTGGTGGCGATTCTCAGTCAGGGCACGTGCCTGGGTTGTGGGCCAGGTCCCCAGTAGGGGGCATGAAAAAAGCAACCACATATTGATATTTGTCTCCTTCTCTTTCTCCCTCCTTTACCCTCTCTAAAAAAATAAATACAATATTTAAAAACAAAAAACTGATGACTAAACAGCTTTTACATTATTTATAGTTATGCAACTTTATAATAATATTACATAAAACCAAGTAAATGAATAAACTTAATCATTATGTAAAATTCAGTTTGGTCTTGCTTTTGGGTGTTTTCTCAAATTTTCCTAGAACTTGGGGAAACTCAGTGCTTTTGTCCTTTTGTGAAATTCTGTATCATGTGTGGTATTATCCACACCTCATTTGGCACTTATATGTGCCTGTTGTATCCAGCTTTATTTTCATGTTAAGTTTCTGAAGCACAGTGATTTGTAATTTCTTCTGTCTTGGCATTTTCTATAGTGTCTGATATAACAAGCACTTTGACTATATTAGGTATTTAATAAGATAAGTTTGTGTAAAGTCCATAATCCTTGTATAAAAATTACTGAGTATGAGGAATCAGATTTGTTCTTGTACTTTCTTTATTTTTATTTTTTAAGATTTTATTTTATTTATTTATTTTTAGAGGGAGGGGAAGGGAGGGAGAGAGGAAGAGAAACATCAATGTGTGGTTACCTCTCACATATCCCCTACTGGGGACCTGACTGGAAACCCAGGGGGTGTGCCCTGATTGGGAATCGAACCAGCGACCCTTGGTTCACAGGCCTGCACTCAGTCCATTGAGCCACACTAGTCAGGGCCCATACTTTCTTCTTTACCTATATTTTTATGAATATATTAATTAGATATTAATTGTCTACTTACTATATACAAGGCAGATACTGGATACTTTAGGCAATACAAGAATAAAGTAGACACAGAACCTTTCTAGTAAATGTAGAGGAGGCACAACTTTGCATCTATGTCCATTTCTATGTTTTTCACGATGGCTTGAAAGTTAAGTTGACTTAAGACAGATTAACAGGAGAAAAGCATACAAAGAAGTAGTAAAACCTAGGTTGAACAAATGGTAATTGTAGAAAAGTAAATATATAGAGACTAGAGGAAAATAGTTGTTATGTAAAGGTTTTGTTTGTACAACTTCTCTTGACCTTAAATCTCATCGCTTGATAAGAATTTTTTTTTTTACTTTTGGCATAGGGAGAACAGCTCTCACGGGAGTTTTATCTCCTACTTTCAGGAAAAAAAGAGGAGGTGGAAAAATGAGTGCTTTTCTGCTCCTGCTCATTTTCAAGTACTTTTTTTTTTTCATTTGTGCAGTATAAGTCCACTTTTATTTGTTAATATTTTTTAAATTTTATTTAGTTATTTTTCAAATACAGTTTTTTGTCTGTTTCTCCCATCCCAGCCTCCCCCGCCCCGTGCTCCCCACTTCCCTCCCATTTCCACCCCCCTTAGTTCTCGTCCCTGTGTCCTTCCTATTTGTTCCTCCAAATCCCTCCCCCTTTTTCCCCTTAAATTCCCTTCCCTCTCCCCTCTGGTCACTGTCTCAAGTACTCTTAAGTTCAAAATAATCATTATGCCAAATGGTGTATTTTGGAAGAGTGGCATATACTGCCATCCTTCAAAACAGCACCTAGACCAGAAGATAAGGCAAATACATGTAAGTAATGGTTTAATCAAAAGGCATCTATAGTACACTAGTACACTGAAGGCATCTGAGATGGAAGAGGTGACATTTGCCTGGGCCTTAAAAAGAAGTAGCATTGAGCCCTGGCTGATGTGGTTCAGTGGACTGAGTGCTGGCCTGCAAACCAAGGGGTCACTGGTTCGATTCCCAGTCAGGGCACATGCCTGGGTTGTGGGCCAGGTCCCCATTGAGGGCCACATGAGAGGCAACCACACATTGCCGTTTCTCTCCCTCTCTTTCTCCATCCCTTCCCCACTCTCTAAAAATAAATAAAGTATGTATTTTTAAAAAAGTAGCACTGAGTATGTAGAAGTTAGTAAAATGAAGTAGGTTAGAAATTATAGGGCACATTTTATCAAGAAGGTGGATTTTGTGAAGAGGAATAATTGAAGACTAGGGTGAGATAGTAGGGTATGAGAGAGGGTGTCCACTGATTTTATCCAAAGGATATATATTTAGGTCACAGTCCTTCCTTTCTGTTAGCATGTATGTAATAAAAACATTTTTTGGCCACATCCTTGTATTCATACTGACTTTGTTTGTTCTTTTATAGTTTGGAGGCAAACTGGTTACCTTTGAGAATGTCAGAACGCAGTCTCAGCAAGGAGCAGAGCAGCCGCAGCAGCAGCAGCAGCAGCAGCAGCACGTGTTCATTAGTCAGGTCGTAACAGAAAAGGAATTCCTCAGCCGATCAGACCAACTTCAGCAGGTCATGCAGTCACAAGGCTTTGTCAAATATTGTCAGAAAAAAATTGACGCTTCTCAGTCAGAATTTGAAAAAAATGTGTGGTCCTTTTTGAAGGTAAAGTTGGTATTAAAACAATTTTATTTCATTATCTGCAGATTTAACCATTACCGTTATATTCTAAATCTGTCTTCCTAGTAAAGAAACGTTTGAAGGAATGTGATGTCAGGAACCTCAGGATGAAATTAAGGAAACCTTATGAAGAGTACACAACCTAGTTTTTTATGTCATGAGTTCTCTTTGAAAAGCCTAATATGAAGTACTTTTTTAATAAGTAAAAAACAGTATAAAAGAAAGACATAATATTCAACAGACCTATTTTAAAATTAGAACATAGAGCTTAGAATACTAAAAACAAATATAATAAAAAGTAGAATATTTATTTTTTGTAGTAGATCCAATTAAGGAAAATGGGAAAAAAATGGGAGAGGTGTAGGGAAGAGAGAGATTGGAGGCATTTCTCATCCCTTTTACTGAGTTGCATTTATGATGGTAGAATAACAGATAGAATTTGTGGTTGATCATTTGCCTCCACTGGAATGTGTATTCCTTAATAATGAATTTTCCAAAGATGAGAGAGATACTGAATACAAGGTTAAATTCTAAAATTATACAGTTTTTTTTTTTATAACAGTTTGTTTTTATTGTAAAGAGAGGGAAAAGGAGAGAAAAAGGGAGGGAGAGAAACATTGATGTGTAAGAGAGGGATGTGTGAGAGAAACATTGATCAGTTGCTTTTTGCATGCCTCGAACTGGTGCCCTGGCCTACACCCCAGGCATGTGGCCTGACTGGAAATTGAACTGGTGACCTTTCAGATAGCAAGCTGGCACTCAGTCCATTGAGCCACACAGCTAGAGCTAGAATTTATTTTTGTATTTTTTAATTAAGTATTAATTTGGGGAGTTTTGGGATATTAAATATTTCATATAGTGTGAATTCTTCACTCATATAGCCTTCAGACATGAGTTAGGTTTTTATTTACAAAAAGTATAGTTTAAAAGTAAGCTTACTCAACTAGGATAATTGCTAGTATACTTATTTTAAAAATTACTTATTTAAAGGAAAAGTATTCTTTGGATTTTCTTCTTACAGTAAACCTTCTAATTGATATAGTAGACTTTAAATATTTTTAGTAAGTTTACTTGAAATGTGATCAATTAATTAAAAATTAAGCCTTTATATGCTGGCCTTTGTTTTAAGAATATGTCTTTTTAAAGGTAAACTTTGAGGATGATTCTCGTGGAAAATACCTTGAACTTCTAGGATACAGAAAAGAAGACCTAGGAAAAAAGGTAAACTTTTAGAAAAGTGAAAAAGTTGTGCTTATACAAGTAAAATATTTCTGTAGAATAGGTTTTTTAAAATAAAATTCTACACAGATGATCTCAGTTATTCAGTAAATATTTACTAAGAATTTGTGTTTGCTTGCTAAAGTTTTGGATCATATTGTTAAATGTAAAATTCCACTTATACCTGGATTTTGAAGTTCCCAGAACTACCTTCTATTCAAACTTGTTTTGAAGAGTTGTGTCAGGGAGGAGTGGGCTATAATGATAAGAGGCTATGAACCTCAAATACTGGAAATAACACAGATTTTAAGAGGGTGTGTAACCAATGGCTCTGGGGAGGGGAAAAACTGTTAGAGATCATCCCACATTCACTACAGCTTAAGTGATAAAAAAATGGTACTATTTCAAGCTATCACAATTTTCCAACCTAGCCGTTTATGCCTTTAGCCCACCATTCCCAAAGTGTGTATTGAGTTGGTTCAGCTAACAGCTAACTAGTAAATGTTTCGGAACAAGGGCAATTTATTCCACTGAACCCGAATAAACAAAAAGTCCAAGTGATTTGTTTAACATTTTAATTTTAAAAAAAGATTCCCTTATAAAAAGAGGAAGTTATATTCCACTTTTATAATTTTCTTCTCTAAGAGGGGCTTAATTATTATTCTGCAGTGTTGACATGAACAGCAGTAAAAACACTGACTTTGGAAACCTAGAAGGAAATGGTGTAGAATCTTTGTGTAATTAACATTAGCCCTTGTTCTTTAAAAATTACTAAAGTGTTCTGTAGCATTGCATGGTTGTCGCATGCAGTACAGGTTGGATTCTGCACACTCTAGACATGCCGAGCACACTTTTGATGTCAGTCTTGGGGTCACATTACAGCTCCACTGCTTATTGGCTATGTGTCTATGATCACTCTTTAGATTTTTTTATATTTAACTTTATTATTAGTCTATGTATCTTAATGCTATAACTTCTTTTGGTTTTTAAGAGATTAATATCAAAATTCTACTGCACACCAGATAGTAAAAACAGAAAATTAGAATTTGTCAGAATGCTTTTTTCTTTTAAGGTTTTAAATTATTTATTTATTTATTATTGATTTTTAGAGAGAGAGAAACAGCGACTTGTTTTTCCACTTCTTTATGCATTCATTGGTTGATTCTTGTATGTGCCCTGACTAGGGATCTAACCTGCAACCTTAACGTATAGGGACGATGCTCTAACCAACTGAGCTACCCAGTCAAGGCTTCAAAATACTTCTAATAGCGTTTGTCTCCAGAGTGAATACCTGAAGACATATTTAAAAAACTAATTGTAGTTATTTTATTTAAAACAAAGTAGAAGAAAACATGCTTGTTTTCAAGTTTTGTCATTGAACAACAGAGGGAGATGATATGTCAGCAATGGAATTCCTTGTAATTGAAACTAGAACCTTTGAGAATCAGTTCTGCACAGATTTCATTCTTTTTTAAAACATGTTATCCCTGGTCAGAACTTCTGTGGATTTTTGCCAATGAGGGAATAAGGGATGAATGTTTGGTATATACCTTGAAATAGAATTCCATTGAGTAGGTGAGTGGTTTTTTAATTTTTTTATTTCAGATTGCTTTGACCTTGAAAAAAGTGGATGGACCTGATGTGGTAAGAAGGCCTGTAAAAATAGCTATCTTCTAAAATTTTGGTTTAGGTGATAACAAAGAAGGAAATATAATTTAAGGAATTGGTTTTATTGCTTTATGGTATAAAATAAATGCTGATTGTAGATATTTTAATAAGCCAATAAATTCTCATTTTAAAGCAGTAGAAATTTATCTATCTGGTAGAAAGTATCTTGTTCTTGATGGTATATGAATTTTGCAGAAACAAAGGAAAAACGAAATCAATGACTATTCAAATACTTAATTAACATTAAGATCTTTGTTATTGAGGGGACATTTAGTAGAAAAAGGGAAGGTCTCAGCTGTAATGGCTCTTCGCTTTTCTTCTGAGAGTGTGTCTCAAATTTACTTAATGTTGCTTCTTAAGATTAAAGTAGCTCTTAATGTTGTTTATTGGGTCTTTTGTCTTTATTTTTCACTAATAACCTTTTCATGCTACTAACTTCAACCTCCTCTGCAATTGTTTTGTGTACTGAAGGCTCTTAAAGACTCTGATCAAGTAGCACAGAGTGATGGGGAGGAGAGCCCTGCTGCTGAAGAGCAGCTCTTGGGAAAGGTACTTACTTTTTTTATTTTTAATTACATTGGAGAAATATGTGCTATTTGTTTATCACAGACTGAAATGTGGAAAATTATCTTAACTATATCTTTCAAAATTAAGATGGAATATATTGTTTTCTTAGAGATGTTTAGGGTAGGAGTCTATTTACTAGTTTTAAAGAAGTATCATCTCTGAAATTTTTAGTTCTCTGACCTAGCTTCTGGATTATCTGGTTTAAAATGAACACTTGATGTGTGATTAACTTAATTTGGTCAGATAGACAATATGATGTCAAACTGAAAACAGATTTTATTCAGATATCCACAGTTCATTGTATGTGAAGTTAATGTTTTTATCTTGATACTTTAATGTTTAGGGCCCACTATTAGTGGCATAGGCTTCTGAATTAGTCTGTTGAATTTTAGAATTCAAGTAAAGAATACTTCACTAAATAAACTGATTGTCACAATTACTATAAATGTTTTCTCAGTTGTATTTGATAATTTTTACAACTAGCTTAAAAGAGTCCTTGAACACAGAATTGTACCATTGATTTTTTCCTTTTAATTTTCTGGGTTTTTTTTAAACCACTAACAAATAATTCTGTAATTACTTTTCTTGCTTTTTAATTATATTTCATCTTGGAAAATCAAGAAGTTTGTTTTTTCTCATCTCATCTTTTCTTTTCCATTGCTCTTTTTGATATGGGAATATCTGACTGGAATATTTCTTATTTTTTACTAAGTTACGAACACAGTTCATCAATAAATTTAGACTATTACAAGATGACTATAAAAAACATCTTTCTTGGAAGTAGCTCATCTAGCATTTATTTAACTTGAGAATAAAGGATATGGGTAAAATCTTACAAAAGATTTAAACTAATTTTGAGAATACCTAGACAAAATTGTAGGATACATTAAAAAATATACTTTCAGCCCTGATGAGTGTGGCCCGGTTGGCTGGATGTTGTCCTGCAAAGTGAGGATCGTCAGTTTGATTGCCAGTCAGGACAATCAAACCCAACATACCTGGGTTGTGGGTTCTGGCCTTGGGTGGGGCACCTGCAAGAGGCAACAGATTGATTTTTCTCTCCCTCTCTTTCTCCCTTCTCTCACTTCTCTCTAAAATTAAAACAGTAAAATCTTTTTTAAAAAAGTACTTCTATTTATATACAACTGGATAAACTATGTATTATCAAATAGAAGATCATTTGGAGATACACGCAAGAGTAATATGTATTTTGCCCTGGCTGGTGTGACTTAGTGGACTGAGCACTGGCCTGTGAACCAAAGGGTCACCAGTTCGATTCCCAGTCAGGGCACATGGCTGGGTTGCAGGCCAGGTCCCCAGTAGGAGAGGGTGCATGAGTGGCAACCACATACCAATATTTCTGTCTCTTTCTCCCTCCCTTCCCTGTCTCTAAAATTAAATAAATAAAACCTTTTTTTAAAAAAGAAGAAGAATATGCATTTAACAAAAGAGTAATCATCAGTGTGTACTTTCAGAGTATTTGAAAAAATTTTAAGGAGATAAAATCTCCTTAATGATGCTATTTGTTTACTAAACATAGTAGATAACACATTGAAGATACTCAACACATAATAAATTGGGCATTTTGGGCCTTATGTATATTTCAGAAGCTCATACATAAAGGTTTATCAGTTGGTTTTAGAAAGCAGATTTGAAAAATCATGATTTTAAAAAAAAGAAGAGGGCTTTTTTTGTTGTATTAGTGAATATAGTAATCAAATCAGTCTCTGATTTTTTTTGTCTATAAAATATTTTTATTTTTTAAATGCTATTTTATTGATTTATGCTATTACAGTTGTCCTGAAATTTCTCCCTTTGCCCAGCTGCACCCTTCACTCCCCACTCCCTCAGGCAGTACCTTCACCATTGTTCATGTCCATGGGTCATACACGTTAAGTTCTTTAGCTACTCCATTTTCTATATTGTACTTTTGCATCCCCATGGCTATTCTGTAACTGACTACTTATTTGTACTTCTTAATCCCCTCACCTCTTCACCCATTCCCCCACATCCCCCTCCCATCTGGCAGCCATCAAAATACTCTCTGTATCCATAATTCTGTCTCTGTTCTTGTTTGCTTACTTTGTTTTTTAGATTCATTTGTTGATAGATAGGTATTTTTGTCATTTCATTTTTCATAGTTTTGGTCTTCTTTTTCTTATATAAGTCCTTTTAGCATTTCGTATAATGATGGTTTGGTAATGATGAACTCTTTTAGTTTTACCTTGTCTGGGAAGGTCTTTATCTGCCCTTCTGTTCTAAATGATATCTTTGCTGGGTAGAGTAGTCTTGGTGTTACCGAACAGGAGGAGGTCCGAGGGAGGGGCAATACAATATTTGGCCCACCTAGGGATGCCCAAAACAGGGGCCCCTCCAAAAAACAAAATACGAAAATCTACTGGGCCCTTCTGTCCGCCGCCAATTGGAAAGACATCTCTTAATGCCAGAGATTTGTGAAAAGGAAACAAAATGTTTATTTAATGCTATTCAGGCCTAATGCCACCACTAAAATATCATAGTCCTTTAGGGCATACACCTATACCCACACAGCTCCTGCTTCCCCCACTGTCCCAACTCCGGGTACCGTAAATCAGGAAAAGAGCACACGTCTGTATTGCAGGCTGCTGGCACCGTCAGCTGTGTCACTGTGCAGGATCTCGAGTTAATCCAAAGTACTGTGGTACCCTCTCATGGTCCACCGGCAAGAGTCCTCTGCACTCAGTTCCAGTCAAAGTCTCTCCTGCTTTTTCAGGCCACTCGGCCAAACGGGCATCCCAAAGCCGCGTGGGCCTCTTCTACCAAAGCTGCAGGGGTTCACACTCCACCAAAAGCATGTGGCTTTCTTCTTTACCTGGCTGCAGGGATCTCCATTCTGGCAAAGCTGCGTGGTTTTCCCTTTCACCTGGGCAGTTATCGCCTCATGTCCTGGAGCCAGTCTTTTCCAAGCTCTCTCACAGGCCTTCACTCAGGAGCGCAGCCCCTCGTTACATCTTGAGTCCTCAAGCCCTTCTCACTCAGGAGTGCAGACCTTAGTTACATCCTCCTGAGTCCCAGTCTTTCTCACTCAGGAGAGCAGCCCTTAGTTGCCATTCTCCTGAGTCCCCGCTACTCCCTTCTTCCTCGGCCCCAAACTTGGCCACTGCTATTTAACTTATCTATGAAACCAGTTAAGGGTTATACATATGTTAAATAACCATTCCAGAGGTTAGCTGCAAAACTGTTGCTATGCAAAACAGCTCTCAATGGCCTAGCTCCATTCATTTCTTCCCCCTGGGGGGAGGGGTGAGGACATCTTATATGTCTCTCCAATATTCCTATACACTTTGAATTCTGGACACCATTCCAAATCTTTTTTGGGGGCCCCCCCCTGGCTGCACCCTGTATCATTGGCTGTAGGTCCCTGCTTTTTACGACTTTGAATATTTCTTGCCAGTTCTTTTTAGCCTGAAAAGTTTCTTTTGAAAAATAATTTGCCAGTCTTATAGGAACTTCCTTGTAAGTAACTACCTACTTTTCTCTTACTACTTTTTAAAGATTCTCTTTATCTTTAACCTTTGGCATTTTCATTATGATGTGTCTTGGAGTGGGTGTCTTTGGGTCCATCTTGTTTGGGATTCTCTGTGCTCGCTGGACTTGCATGTATATTCACCAAATTACAGAATTTTTCTTTCATTATTTTGTCAAATTATTCCAATTTCTTGCTCTTCCTCTTCTCCTTCTGACACCCTTGTGATGTGAATGTTGGATCTCTTGAAGTTGTCCCAGAGGCTTCTTATACTGTCCTTGTTTTTAATTCTTTTTTCTTCTTGTTCTGTTTCATTGTTTTTTTCTTCCTTGTGGTCCAAATCATTGATTTGATTCTCGGCTTCATCCAGTCTGCTGATTTTTCCCTGTAAATTATTTTTCATTTTAATTAGTGTATCATTTGTTTCTGACTCAGTCTTTTTTATACTGTTGAGGTCCTTACTAAATTCCTTGAGTATCCTTGTAGCCAATGTTTTGAACTCTGCATCTGATTGATTGCTTATCTCCCTTTTGTTTAGTTCTTTTTCTGGAGTTTTGATCTGTTCTTTCATTTGAAAGAAATGAAAGAACATTTTTCCTTGTTTCCTGTGTTTGCTTCTATATATTAGGTAGAGCTGCTTTGACTCAGTGTCTTGGTAGTGTGGCCTAATGTAGGTAGGTGTCCTGTAAGGTCCAGTGGCATAGGCTCCCATATCACCCAAGCTGGGTACTCGAGGTGCACCCTTTGTGTGGGCTGAGTACACCCTCCTCTTATAGTTGAGCCTTGGTTGCTGTTGGCAGATCGGTGGGAGGGATTTAGCCACACCAGTCAGCTGCAAGGATTTGCTGTGACCACTGACCACCAACCTTTGCCCTCTATGGAGGATCAGCTATACAGGGGCAGGGTGGTGCTCCAGCATGGTCTATAGCTATCCACTGGGTGCACTGGCCCTGGGGTTTCCCAGGTACTGCAGGACAAGGTCAGCTCCCACCTGTGTTTTGTACAAGGCCACCCTATCTGAGCTGTAAAGCAATCTGAGATGGCTTCTCTTTTTCCCAGGCTTGGTGAAGCCAAGCTGTGAATCTAGACTGGCTGCCACCAGTGCCAGACCTGGGGCCTACTGAGGCCAGCTGTTGTTTATTTGAGAGGATTTGTTTTAAGAAGTTGTAAAGCATGAGCCAAAACTAGCCATTCATATGGAAAAGCATCTTGGGTGGGCCCATAAGTTGGGTGGGGCAGAATCTCTCAGGAATCTCCAAGGCAGGTCAGAAAGTGTTATCCAGGTTGATGGAGTCTTAGATGTGGCACCAGCTTGCGAGCTCTGTGGGGGGAGGGGTTCTTCAAGAGGAACTGCTTGAAGTTCCAGCAGTTTCCTCCACAGACTCAATCCCTGCTTTTTTTTTTTTTTTTTTTTTTGCTATAATTAAGTTGTGGGGATTTATCTTCCTAGCACTAGAAGTCTGGGCTGAAGGGCCAGGTCTGGGTCTGGGACTCCTCACTTTCAAGATATCCCTCTTTAATTTTTTTCCATCACACACGTGTTGAGGCACCAGCCCATTCCATATCTGTGCCCCTCCTACTAGTCTGTATGGATGTGGTTTCTTTAATTCTGTAGTTGTTAGACTTCCATTCAATGCGATTTCTGATGGTTCTGAGTGATGGCCATTCTATTTTTTAGTTGTAATTTTGATGTAGTTGTGTAAAGAGGAGAGCCATGTCTGCCTATGCCACCATCTTAACTAGAAGTCTTGTTTTATTTCTTAATGTGAAGTATTTAAGTTTTGATATTCTTTTAAGTTTTTAAATTCTAAATGCTCTTTAGTTGGGGAAAGAGTTAAAGTTATAGTTATTCTCTTGTAATTGTCCATATTAACTATAATTAAGCATTATTTACCTATGATGTCATGCTGTGCTCTTCACTAAAATTACCCAATCCAAAAATGCCCCTGATTTTGAATACTAGACACTTTTACATTCAGGCATGTAGGTTACAAAAGTACAGAAGATAGGTCTTTTATCTCATATGAGACAGCTATGCTTTCCTTTAAAATTTTCTCAGTAATCTTTTATATGTTTTAAAACAATTTTTAAAGGTTTTATTTGTTTAATTTTAGAGAGAGGGGAAGGGATGGGGGAAGAGAGGGAGAGAAATATCAGTGTGAGAGAGAAACATCAACTCTCTGCCTCTCTTATGTGCTCCAACCAGGGATCAAACCCGCAACCCAGGCATGTGCCCTGACTAGAGTCGAGCAGCAACCTCACACTTGGCAGAAGGACGCCCAACCAAGGGAGCCACGCTGGTCAGGGCTGATATATTTTAATTTTTGTCTTTTAAAAAAAATTTTATGCATATAAGTGAAGGCGTATGTGCCTCCATTATACTTCTTTTCTCCTAAGGAAAAAATTATTGAATTTATATTTACTCACTCTCAACACGTAGTCTCAGAAATTTACATCAGAACTGTATATATTTTTATCAGACTAATCTGTTCTGGGTATGGCTAATTGAAGAGAACACAAAATCTATAATCATAGTATATTCATAAACAAATCTGTTTACCTTGCATTTAGGTAAGGGTACTAAGTGATTTTTTTCATATTTTGTATGTTTCAAGTTACTCTTAGTTGAGGTATCTGAGAAAACAATGGTTGTTCAGCTTCAATAACTTCTGAGCTACCAATAATGGATATGTATATTTCAGTTTGTTTAACATTACTTCTGATGATCTTGGCTGTTATTTATGATTGTATAATTGGAGTTAATCCTTAAGGAAGTTGTAGATCTTAAGGGTAAACTTGGATCTGAGCACTGTCTGGATTAACTTGCCATGTTATCTAGTCAGTAAGTGAATACTCTTGTATAAATTTTGTTTTGCCAGTAAGTTATTCCACAGTTTCATTCTACTAAATTGTTGCCCTTTCATTTCTTCAGCATATCAAAGAGGAAAAACAAGAATTTGAACTTCTACCTTCAGCTGGAGGACCATTTAACATCTCCATCAATGGAGGTAAGAGCCTGTTGGTTTTTTACTTCTAGTTTTTTTAACCATTTCAAAGCATATAGTTCTTAAGTTTAAGTTAGAAATATTTTGCTGCAGGTTGTAGAAGGTGAAAAAGAAGAACTCAGTTATCATTTAGTTATGTGTAATTAGTGTCTTAGAAATGGTGGGATGTTCTTGCACCTATGTAATAGAAACTATATGATCTTTATTATTCCATTTTAAGCAGTCTGTAAAGTGCGGTGTCTTACTTGATTTTCCACAGATCTCAACAGCTTCTGTTAAAAATTAATCACAAGTAATAATTAGAAATTAGAATTGTTTTCTTCTTTGGGTATGTATATAAAAGTTGATATGTGTAATATTTTTTCTTGTAACAAAAACTTTGACTTGGGTGTATTATATCTTTATTGCAGATATTGATGGTTTAATAACTCGGGCTTTGTTGATGGGTAACTTTGAGAGTGCTGTTGACCTTTGTTTACATGATAACCGCATGGCTGATGCCATAATATTGGCCATAGCAGGTGGACAAGAACTCTTGGCCCAAACCCAGAAGAAATACTTTGCAAAATCACAAAGCAAAATTACCAGGGTATGTTATTTTAAAAATAGATAAACAAACAGTAACTTTTATCTGATTATAAAAGCAATACACTTATATTATAAATGACTGAAATACAGAAAACAACCCAAAAAAACCCATCCATAATTTCTTGACCCAGAAATAGTGATTGTTCATAGTTTGGCATGATTATTTCAATTTTTATTCTTTTAAAAAATTTTAAATTTATTGATTTTAGAAAGAGAGCTATAGAGGGGAAGGAAGAGAGAGAGAAAGAAACATCAATTTGTTGTTCCACTTATTTATACATTTATTGGTTGACTCTTATATGTGTTTGATTGGGGATTGAACCGCAACCTTGGCATATCTGGACAACGCTCAGACCAATGGAGCTATCTAGCCAGGCAATTTTTCTTCTTTATGTATAAAATCAATAATAGTGTTCTCCCTGGCTGGTGTAGCTCAGTGGATTGAGCACAGGCCTCTGAAGCAAAGGGTTGCCAGTTCAATTCCTGTTTAGGGCACGTGCCTGGGTTGCAGGCCAGGTCTCCAGTGGGGGATACATGAGAGGTAACCACACATTGATATTTCTTTCCCACTCTTTCTCCTTCCCATCCCCTCTCTCTAAAAATAAATACATATTTTTTAAAATAATAAAATAAAATCAATAATACTTTTTATGTTTTTTTATTGTGAAAAAGATAGAATATAGAAATTTTTTTAATCCTCTCCTGAGGACAATTTTTCATTGCTTTTAGAAAGAGGAAGGGGGAAAAAGAGAGAAACATCGATGTGAGAAACATTGATTTGGCTGCCTCTCGTAGGCTCCCCAACTGGGGATCAAACCCGCAACCTAGTATGTGCCCTGACCAGGAATCAAACCCATAACCTTTTAGTGTATGGGACTATTCTCCAACCAAATGAGCCACACTGTCCAGGGTTAGAAAATTTTAAAGATAAGTATTTAACACCCTCTAATTCTTTCATCAGATTGGTGTCTCTCAATCTCAAATTGGCTCCAGCTTTCCCTACTTCTTCCTGTATATTTGTAGAATTTTGAAAAACAGAATCAGGATCATATATGTATATATGTGTGTGTGGTTTTGCTTATAAATATTATCACAAACATTTTCCCATACTATTAAAGATTCTTACAAAAATTTTAATTGGTCTACAAAATTCTATAGTAAGGATATATTTTTTCCCTTACTTGGGGGTGTTTAGGTAGTTTCTGATATTTCCTAGTACTGAAAAGTTAGTGATAAAGATCCTTGTTATGCCTAAAGATCTGTGAGAATTTCTAATTATTTAATCATGTTACAGTCCTAGGAAAGGAATTTCTGGAGCAGAGGGTCTAAACATTTTTAAGTCCCTGCTTGATGTTATTATTTTCTTCTAATAAACGTTGTTTGAGCCCTGGCTGGTGTAGCTCAGTGGATTGAGCACAGGCCTGCGAACCAGAGGATCACAATTCGATTCCCAGTCAGGGCATATGCCTGGGTTGCAGGCCAGTTCCTTGCAGACCAGTTCCCAGCAGGGGATGCACTAGAGGCAACCATACATTGATATTTCTCTTCCCTTCTCCTTCCCCTCTAAAGATAAGTAAATAAAATCTTTAAAAAAAAAAAAATCCACATTTTAAAAAAAAAAGGTTGTCTCAGATTTCAGTCCTTTTAGCATTGGTTGCTGTCAGTCTCCTCAGCCTTGTCTCTTCTCACTTTCTTCCCTATTATTTTTTAGCCACTCTGGCCGCCTTTCAGTTCCTCACACATTCCATGTGCCTTTCTCTTTTGGGACTTTGTACCTAGTGTTCCCTTGGCCTGGAATATTTTCTTTCCTCCTTGATGAAATTAATTCTGACTTCGTATCAAATGTCTGTATGCTTAGAAAGTTGTTCTTGATCCATCAGACCAGGTTATGACTTTCTGTTAAATGTTTTGATAACACTTTATACTTTTTCTTCTCAGAATTTTATAAAGTGTGTTGTGATATTTTTTAAAGGAAAAATAATACCACATTCTATGTTAGTTGGTTCAAGGATATATTTCACTTTGCTGCTATTTATTCTACATGAAATATTATGAATGATAAGTTTTTTAAAGATATGATAGATTAGCCAGAATTAGTTATTATTAATATACCAAAGACTTTTAATATTCCCCTTTTTCTTTCCCAAGCTAATTACTGCAGTGGTGATGAAGAACTGGAAAGAGATTGTTGAGTCTTGTGACCTTAAAAATTGGAGAGAGGCTTTAGCCGCAGTATTGACTTACGCTAAACCTGATGAGTTTTCAGGCCTTTGTGGTAAGAAAATGAGCTTTATATTATGTATTTGGCATGGTACATTGTAAATAAAATTGACAAGTACTAGAAATTTTCAATCCTATCAAGATGGAGACATTAGGTAAACACTCCTTCTTTCCACGCACAACTACAACCAAAAGTACAGATAGACTACAAAACAGATACCACCCAGAATTGTCAGAAAACATGACTATATGGCAGTCTGACAACCAAGGATTTAAAGAAGCCACATTCATCCAGATGTGTAGGAGGGGTGGAGATGCGGAGAGACGTGGAGAGGTGCCAAGAGATGCAGAGTGGTGCACAGAGACATGGAGAGATGTGGAGTGGCACAGAGAGGTGTGGAGACACAGAAGTTGGTCACACATCCATGTGTGGAGGATGAAAATCAGGAGGGATACCTTGGGATCAAGGGGTCCCAGCCCCAGACAATGCAGCTCAGGGTTCCAGCACCAGAAGGATAAGTCCCCATAACTTCTGGCTGTAAAAACCAGTATGGGTGGGAGCTGCAGAATTCTCAGGAGACTCCTCTTAAAGGGACTGCAACTAACTTAGGACTTATGCAGACTCACCCCCTCCGGGATTCAGCATCGGGGCAACAGCTAGAGGGTACCAGTGGCATATGGGGAGAAATTGAAGTTGGCAAAAAGGCAAGTGCTGGGAGACAGCTTCCTCCTGGGCAAAACTCTGGAGACCAGGCAGCGGCATTATCCCCTCTCCAAGCCCTTCCCCACACAGAGCCACAGAGTGGTGACAAAGGCTGCCCTCACCCTGGCGATTATCAAAGGCTCTGCCCCATACAACTTACAAGTGAGCTTTTCTACAGTGGGCTACATTACTAAGATGGGGAGTCAAAGCCTCTCTGTACAAGGACCTACAACCTATTCTGCAACAAATTATTCTCTCCAGCAAAGTTGTCATTTAGAATGGAGGGGCAGATAAAGTGCTTCCCAAACAAAAAACTAAAGGAGTACATCATCACCAAGCCACTATATGAAATGCTAAAGGAAATTATATAATAAAAAAGATCAAAACTTTAACATTAAAATGGCAATAAATTCACAATTATGAACAATTGAATCTAAAAAACAAACTAAGCAAACAGGCAGTACATCAGTTGGAGGAATGGACATCATTTGGAGGGTTATCAGTTTAGAGGGGGAAGAGGGTGACTAGAGGATAAGGTCCAGGGATTAAGAAATACAAATTGGTGCTTACAAAATAGACAGGGATGTTAAGAACAGTATAGGTAATGGAGTAGCCAAAGAACTTGTCATGCACAACTCATGACATGAACCTAGGTTATTGTTCGAGTGGAGTGGGGTACTGGAAAAAGAGCAACAAAGGGGAAAAATTGGGACAACTGTAATAGCATAATCAATAAAATATATTTTAAAATTATAGAAATTCATATATCACAAATGTGTGTTTAGTTTGGCCTCTTTGAAACTATATTATGCATGTACTGATTTTTAAAAAAAATACAATATCTTACCTTGGAGGAAAAAAGAAATTTTCATAAACCTACCAATCACAAATAAGAAAAAGGAGTTCTCATTTGAATGCTTTTTCCAGAATTATTAGCTACATTAATTCTCCATATCTAATCATTATTTTTAATAATACTGTTTAATGATTTTGATTTCAGACAGACCAGACTTAGAATCTTGTTTCTGGCACTTACTAGCTGTACAGCCTAGTCAAAAATGCGTTCTAAGCCTTGGTCTGTTCTTATGTAAAATGATACATAATCAGCTCTCACTTAATAAATATTAGCTTGATAAAATTAATAATTATAGCCTGTCTTGTGCGGCTTAGTGGGTTTCACATTGTGTGCCAAACTGAAAGATTGCTGGTTCAATTCCAGGTCAGGGGACAGGCCTGGGTTATGCGCCAACTCCCCAGTTGGGGTCTGTGAGAGGCAACTGATTGATGTTATCTCTCACTCATCGATGTTTCTTTCCCTCTGTCTCTCCCTTCCTTTCCCTCACTCTAAAATCTTTAAAAAAAATTAATAATTAAACATTTGAGTAGAAATTATCATGAAAGCCATGACTAAACTAGTGACTAAGTAATAATATTTATCAGTAAGAATGAAAACTTTAGACTGCTTAGTGTGGAAGGAACAGCAATTTGTCAACTTGAAAGTATTGTAAGAATATGAAAATTAAAAGATAACAACTTTATTATTATAAATAATTTATAGTAATCTTAGCTGTCATTGATATTTATTACAGTTGTGCCATATTTTAAACTACTGCTTACAAAAGCATCTGATGTGATGAATTGGAGTTAGATGCTTATTAGGATTTTTCTGTACAAATATTGTTTCCATTTTTTCCCCCTAATATAATTAATGTAAATCCATTCTATAGCTAGGTATAGAATCTTGTCACTTGGAGTCTTGTCTATTATATATGATTTGTCATGCACTTTTATTTCATTTGACAAATATTTACCGAGACTTTACATGGCACAGTGATTTTCTACCTGCTACTCACTGGTTGTGAAGTTTATACTTTTGAAAATTTTTATTGGGCTGCTCACAATTTCGCATACAGAGTGCCTTAGATATAATCTTATTTTGTTTCTCTTTTGATCTGTAGATCTTTTGGGAACCAGGCTTGAAAGTGAAGGTGATAGCCCCCTGCAGAGTCAGGCATGTCTCTGCTATATTTGTGCAGGCAATGTAGAGAAATTAGTTGCATGTTGGACTAAAGCTCAAGATAGAAGCAACCCGTTGTCACTTCAGGTTAGTATCTTTGAAACCTTTTTAATTGTCTGTCACCCTGTTTATAGTCTAGAAGTTGATTGGTTCTAGTTCATTGCTTTTACCCTTAGTTATTTACATTTTAGAAGTTCTTTTTACCAGATAATGATATATATTTATTGCTGTATTTTGAGGGACAAAGTTTGAGGTGATGTTATAGTGAAAAGGGGTTGCAATAGTTTATGAGGTCAGGGTTGTGATTTGGTACTTAATTGGGGAAAGTAGATACCAAGGCCATGAAAACAGCCCTTTACCTCTTTTTTCTTCATGCTCCTCTCTCTGCCTCCAGTGATCCTGTCTGTTTTGGGCAAAGAATCAATGCAGGGTAACCAATGGGAGGCGTCCCCAGTACCGATAGAGAATCTTCATGGTTAAGGGGAAGTGAAAGTAAGAGATCAGTGTATTCCCGTGTAGCACTAATATGTGGACAAGCGAGAAGTAAAAAATTATTTTCAGGCACTGAGTAATTATCTATTTAAATTTTTTCCCTAAGGATTTAATCAGCAGTGTCTCATGATATTTCAATCTAACATTTCTTTTTTTTTTCCTGGAAAGAGGTTTATAGGAGGTTTGTTGCTTTAAAGATTACTCTGTTGAAACTGAAAATCTGGTAGGAAATCCAGGTTTCCTTCTATGTGCTTCTGAGAGAAAACACTTGTTTCACACTTTTGGATTTGTGTATTTATAAAGAGCAATAGGTAGGATATTCTTGTGTTTTATACCTGAAGCATAGCTCCCCATTGTTGAAAGAATTGGTATTGAACAGCAATATGAGAAACTTTGGGTTGAAATAGTAGTCCCATTTGTAGGTCACCTCGTAGTACTATTTTTATAATATAGATAATATGATGTTTTCACTCATAGTTTCTCCTGTTCCTGCTAGAACCCAACTTTCTGCCTTTGGACACTTTGGATATTTGCCTCTTTTAAGCTCACAGATATCTGGCAGTTTAAGGATGTTTAGGAGAGGGTGGTAACCTGTGCCCTATTCATGAGTAAGAGACCTTCTTCCTCCTTTTTCAGTTACTTAAATGGTGGCAAACTATTCCAGACCTTTCTAAGAGAGATAATAGGTACTGTACTTTTAGTAGGTTTTGGAAATCTTAGTAATTATATTTTCCTGTTTCCTTTTATACAGATATTGGTATCTTTCTCTTTTACTTCCTTTCTTTTTCTCACTTAGGATCTGATTGAGAAAGTCGTCATCCTACGAAAAGCTGTACAACTCACCCAAGCCATGGACATTAACACTATAGGAGTTCTTCTGGCTGAGAAGATGAGTCAGTATGCCAGTTTGTTGGCAGCCCAGGGCAGTATTGCTGCAGCCTTGGCTTTTCTTCCTGAAAGCACCAACCAGGTAATTATATTTGGTTGTCTTTCTTATTTTAATATCTGAGTAAAGTGAGCCCAGTAGATAGCACTCAGTATTAAACACACATGCTAGTAGGTGGAATGTTTTGGAGCAGTTGAATGTCTGTCACCTGAGTATAAGTGAATATTTTGTCTGACAATTTTTCAAGGATCATTTTAGGAGTGCCCTTAAAACTGTGTCAAAGATATAGTATGCTCTTGTAGTATGATAGAGCTCTTTGTACAGAGGGTCACAGTATTTGAGGAAATAAATGGGAAAAGGACTAATTTTGTTTCTTAAGCCAGATGCTACTTCTGTGTACAGGGGCCTTTGTAGGACTCTTCTTTGTTGAAAAGCTGTAAGTATTAATGCTTAATCAGACTAGTGGGTTGTTATGTCAGAATTCCCACAAGTTCCATCCCAGATATTAGCAAAGAAGTCCATTCTGTATGCCATCAGTCTGACACCATCTATGAGCAAGTTTATTTTTTAAGTATTCAAGGCAGAGAGAACTACACTACTTCCTAATTTAGTTTCCTTATTTGGTGTGTAATAAAACTCAGGGTTTTTCATGGTTTGATTTTAATTCAATTCAGTGAGTAACTGAGTATACAGTGCCAATTTTTTTCCAAGATCTTGGAAAAAAAATGCCAGGATCTTTTCCCTGGGGGAATTTCCAAACTCAGAATGATGGTAGACGAACAAACATAGGATTCCACAACTGCAGGGTGCTATGGTAGAGGCAGTAGCACTGTGGGAGCACAGAAGATAGAAACCTAAAACCCATCATGGGGCATGGGTGGAGTCAAGATGGGATCTGAGGAAAGTTTTCCATAAACCGGGTATTTATATCTATACTGTGTGTCTGACAGAACTTAATTTTGAACCTTCTAAGTATTTTAGTTCTATACTTTTTATTGTGAACTTTATTCTGTTCTTATGGGTTTGGTGTTTTGTGTGTGTGTGTTTTGTTTTTTTTTTTAGTTAAAATTGTTTTCAGTATTTTGTTTGTTCTAGAGAATTATCAGTAAATTTCATAGAGTAAACACAGCTGTGTTCCAAGACCTTGGAGTTTTGATTCTCCAGTTGGTTTTATATATACTTACATGTAGAAGACAGCCCATATCTTTCTCAAGTGTTAAGCATATTGGGTAGAATAGAAACTTAGTCTTTATGATGACTTTAGCTTAATAGTTTTTTTTTTAATTACGACTTTTTTTTTAACAAAGTCATTTTTTTTTTTTTTTTTTTGGTTTTTATGTATTTATCTTTAGAGAGGAAGGGAAGGAGAGAAGGAGAGAAGTATCAATGTGTGGTTGCCTCTTGTGGGTCCCCTGCTGGGAACGGGCCTGCAACCCAGGCATGTGCCCTGACTGGGAATCAAACTGTGATCATGTGGTTTGCAGGCCCCCACTCAATCCACTGAGCTACACCAGCCAGGGCTAGCTTAATAGTTTTATATGACTTTTTACTTAATAAAGTCTCATTTTTATTCATACATAAGACCCTTATATTGTCTTTATTTTAAGACCAACTCAATCATAGATCTTCTAGCCTTAGAATTAAACTCTTTTATTTTCAGTACCATTTATAAGTACATACATTGCCTACACATTGTTCTTTATGATTTTCTTTGGACTTTTAAATAGTATTCTTTATGCAGATGTCATAATATTTTTTAAAGATTTTATTTATTTATTTTTAGAGAGGGAGGAGGGAAGGAAAAAGGGGGAAAAATCAGTGGGTAAGAGAAACATCAGTCAGTTACCTCTCACACCCCAACCAGGGACTGGCCTGCAGCCTAGACATGTGCATGGACTGGGAGTCTAACCAGTGACCCTTTGTTCCACAGGAGGACACTCAACCAATTGAGCCACACTGGTCAGGGTGCAAATATCATCATTTTGATGTTACTTCACCTATGTATCTCAGTATACCTTAGATTTTTTTTGAGACTCTGATATCATTATAGTATACAATTATCCTCCTAAAAGACAATAAAGAAAACCTGAAATGTTCATGCCCTGGCTGGTGTAGCTCAGTGGATTGAGTGTGAGCCTGTGAACCAAAAGATTGCGGTTTGATTCCCTGTCAGGGCACATGCTTGGGTTGCAGGCCAGTTCCAACAGGGAATGCACCAGAAGCAACCATACATTGATATTTCTCTCCTTCTCTCCTTCCCTTCCCTTCTAAAGATAAATAAATAAAATAAAAAAAAAAAGAATACGTGAAATATTTAAAATATGAATTTATAGAAACATTTAATTTTTGAAGGTATTAAAATGAATTTTTGCTGAAACATTTCAACATTGCTTTCTTTTTGTTGTAACGTGTATATAGTCAACTCATACTGTATATCAGGTTAGCTGTTATGAGTTTGACATCTTACTCTTTTATTTCAAATGCTTTTTTAGATTAATTTTTGACTCTCAGATCATTATTTTCTTTCATCACCATCTTTAGCAGTTGATTCTCTTTGGGGGGCCTTTTTCCCTACAAAGAAACAAAGTTATATTTTTTAACTACTTTTGTGATTTGTGAACATTACTCAACTACAAGAAAGTAACAAAAGAGCAGTGATGAGAAGTGACACTGATCTTGCATGCTACCATGTAGTAGGCATAATTCAAATCACTGTCTCAGTTACATTGCAAGTCAAACTGTATATCATGACCTCTGGTGTCAGTCTTGAGTATTAGAAACCATGATGTCAAAACCTAATGTGCCAAGGTCTGTTGTAGAATACACAGCATATAAACAAATATATGAATGATCAAGCTTCCTATAAGAAAATCAACATGCTGTCATATATTTGGGTGAACTCTTAATAATTTGCGTTGTTTTCTTCCATTGCTTTGTATAGCCAAATATTGTGCAGCTTCGTGACAGACTTTATAGAGCACAAGGAGAGCCTGTACTAGGACAGGAATCACCCAAAGTACCTTATGAGAGGCAGCAGCTGCCCAAGGGCAGGCCTGGACCAGTTGCTGGCTACACTCAGATGCCAAGAGTTGCACCTCAACAATACTATCCCCATGTGAGTGATATGGTCCAGATTAAGTAGGAACATTTTATGTGTTTCTGTTCAAATTGGTGGTTTTAGTTTGTTGAGTAAGAAACCTTATCTGCTATGATAAAACTAGACAACATATTGTTTTGTTAGTTATGCTTTTTGTATTCTTCAAAGTGGTATGTATGTCTTTAAAAATTATCCCTTTAGTCTAATAGATTGTATTTTAGATACAAACTAAGCTCTCCAGGTAGATTTCTTATTTCTCCATAACTCAAACTTTTTAATGCATGTGCATCTGTTCTTGAAATTTCTACAATTTGATTCATCTAACAAAGTTTAAGTAAAGTGGTGGCAACAATTCTATAGTTAATTTTATAAAATATTTTTAGAAAATAGTCTTTTTTTGAGTACTTTTCTCTGAATCATTAGTGTAGGATTATTATATCTTCTGTATCAACATGATAAAGAGTTGAGAGTATACACTTTTTGGAGAAAAGTGAGTGACCAAAAGTTTATGAAGTTATGGGGAATTTGAAGATGATTAAATATGTTTTATTAATTTATTTATTAAGTTAAACTTACCAAATGTTTAGTGGCAAAAAATTGGCCCATGTTGTCTTTTACTATTTCATGTAGAGGTGTATTTCTAGATCATCAGATAACATAGATATTCTTAAAGGAAAGGTATATTTTTGTAAGTAACAAATGGTCCTGGTTGAAAACAAAGTTAACAGATACTGTGCTCATTTTAAAATAGAACAAATTACTGATAGAATTGACAGGCTCTTTCTTACATTTCATTGTAGCAATGTAAATATAAAATCATGAAAACTAAAAAAAACATGGTTTTTGGTCTTTTGTACTTTTGGTTAGTACATAATCAGGATAGATTACATTTGAATATAACTATCTACAGTACTCTCTTTTAACAGTTTTCTCATTCATTTGACAAATATTTATTGAAAGCCTTACTGCCCGTCTTTATTCTACATGTTAGGGGTATGTTGGTAAACAAAACAGATTAAATTTCCCACTCTCATGGAGATTAAACTACAATTGGAAAGTCTGTGACATAGGTAGAGCAGATCAGGTCATGGCTGGGAAAACTGAGAGTTGGAGAGGTCAATCAACCAACCAGAGTTTTAAGACAGCATTTGTAGTTTTCAGCATTGTGGGGCTAATTAATTGGCAGTTTGAGGCTACAACTCTGAAGCACCGTGAGTTGGACCACACACTGTTTCTTGGGATACTGACATAGTAAGGCATTCTCTACATTGAGAGAAGGGAGCATTTGCTCTTCACGCCTTTGGATTTATCTCTCTCTTTCTAGGAAAACATAAAACATCAGAAGACTTTTGTTTTACTTTGGCTTACCAGTGTCATGCTTTAAGAAAAGAAAGACAGATTCAACCATAAATTAAGCAATGATTTTCTTGATTAAAGCTTACGCTATGCTGAATGAAGACAGTGGCTTCTGGTCTTAAAGGAAGGTTTACAGGCAGGAGTAAAGGAATGAAAGAGAGACCAGATTTGTAGGAGTTCTACTCCCACTTCAGTTAGCACATCTTGCTATTTATGTCTTGGAGTTTCTATGAAAATTTACTTGACAAAAAGACTTTGATGGCTTAAAAAAATTTTAAACCTCTGGACTTCAGGGTAAGCAACATAGTGTAGCAGACACTGACTGGCCTGGGAGTCAGGAGACCTGAATGAGTCCTAGCTTCCTTCACTATTGAGTTGAATGGACCTCAGCAAACCACTTTATATCTCAGGGCCTTGGTTTTCTCGTTGGTATAGGGTGAGGATTAGACTGGAGATTCTTTGATGTTCTCTGTATGATTCTAAGCCTCATGTAGGACTAATTTTTTTTTCATGGCTCTAATGAAATTTAGAAAAAGGAACTTATAGCAATATGTTTACAGAACTATTAGTAGCATGAATACTATTAATGCTTTAGAATAACTTTTTAATCAGTTACTTTTTTTCTCAGTTTCTTCTTTCCTTCCCTACTTACAGGACCTAGCTTTCCCTCTTATTCTTGACACTTAAATGGTATTGTTCTTCATGCTTTGATTTAGGTTTTCATATTGATTTTTTTCTACTGCCTCCCTCCCCTTATTTTATTGTGAATGTGTACTTTTCTTTTGGAATCCCAGCTACCTTGAAAGCAATTGCCTGACTAATATGCCGTCTTGCTGCCCTTTAACATTTTGCTTTGCATATGGCTGTTAATGCCTTTTGGGTTTTTTTCTTCTTTTAACATTTTCATTTTTTATTTTCTGTGATTGATGTTTCTTTGTTCAATTCAGGTTAGAATTGCCCCTACTGTCACTACCTGGAGTAACAAAACTCCTACCGCCCTTCCCAGCCATCCACCTGCAGCCTCTCCCTCTGACACACAGGTATATCCTTCATTATTCCTCTTTGAGCAGAATTCTGCTCACCTAAATATATATAGTTATTCTCTATCCCCTTTACTAAGGTTCCTCTTCACCATCTCTCCATCTGCTTATTGCATTTGAGTGCTTTTAGGATGCAAGAAGCCATTAGCACAGTTAATTTATTTTAATTATCCCTTTCTCCTCCTTTGCAGTTCTAAATTGATTTGAGCGAGAAAAACATCAACCAAGGTTCTAACAATGGTTTAAATCTGATTTCACTGAAGATTTTCTTTTTTTTTAATTTTCTTTCTACTTTTTTAATTTTTATTTTTGAGCATTGCAGAAATTGAAGAGAAGCAACCTTCCCTTGTGGCATTTATACTTGGGGAATTGTGGATGGAATTTAGTAGAGATGAAAAATCCTGGTGACTTATAAATATCATTGACACTATTTTATGAGGCTATTAGCACCTGTGGTTATTCATTGCAATTATTACTTTCAACCTGTCTGATTTTTAAATCACTCAGAATGTGTTTTTCAGAAAATGTGCTCTGACGAAAAAAGAATGTGCAAAATGCAGTGTTTCTTATATAATAAATTATTTTTTAATAGAATTCCATTTTGGAGATTATAAATCCATCATATAAGATTCTTGATGAATTTTCCTTTTACTATATTCTCATTTCCTAGGGAGAAAATCCTCCACCTCCAGGTTTCTTGATGCACGGAAATATTAATCCAAATGTTGCCGCAGCTCCGCTTTCCACATCTCCTGGTCATATGCACACCCAGGTACCACCTTATCCACAGCCACAACGTAAGTAGTGTGACCAAGCAGCATGCCTTGTCCAGTGTGGTAACTATTTACTTTGAGGCTCCAAAGCCATGATCTAATTAATTTAACAAGTAAGGAAAGAACCAGTGTACATAGGGCCCAAATCCTTGCTATGGAGAAACATGGTTTCCTTAGATAGCATCCTGAATCACCACGCTAACAAATACTTCTGTCAGTCCATTCAGAACACTTGGCTCCTGTTCCTGAGTCTTTACTAAGACATAATAAAGAGAGTCAGCCCATGATTTGTTCTAAAAAAAAAATAGAATTTTTGAAATTACTTGGTGCATACTGTTTTCCTTCAGGCAAGATGACACAAATCATTTTTGGAAGAATGGTTCCAAGGGACATTTGTTGTTGTTTTCCACTTATTTTTTAAGAAAGAGGTTTTATATTTTTTAGAGCAGCTTTATGTTTACAGCAAAACTGAATGGGAAAGTACAGAAAGTTACAATATATCACCTGCCCCTCTATGCAAACCTCCCACACTGTTGACATTCTGCACCTCAGTGGTACATCTGTCACAGTCGTTGAGCCTACACTGACACATCATTATCATCCAGAGTTCATGCTTTAGGGTTCACTCTTGGTGTTGTACTTTCTGTGAATTTTGATAAATGTATAATAATAACATATATACACCAGTGCCTTTTTTCCCCCAGAAAATATTTGCTGTTGGGTCCTGGCTGGTGTAGCTCAGTGGATTGAGCTCGGGCCTGCGAACCACACGATCGTGGTTCGATTCCCGGTCAGGGCACATGCCCGGGTTGTAGGCCGGTTCCCTGCAGGCCAGTTCTCAGCAGGGGACGCACAGAAGGCAACCATACATTGATGTTTCTCTCCTTCTCTCCTTCCCCCCTTCCCCTCTAAAGATAAATAAGTAAAATCTTAAAAAAAAATTTGCTGTTGGAGAGTAAAATATCACTACTGTTTTAAAATTTAAATGAAGAACAAAACAGAAATCTCAAAGGGGAATATTATATGAGTAAACAAGTATAAAAATAATAGGTCATTGCCTACTAAGAAGTAATCTTAATGAGCATGTTCTGTACTAAAGTGGATGTTTGTACTTAACATGAATACAAATATGATACGACTTAATTCAAGTGCTCAGTGTGAAAGTGCTGTCTTCAGAGTAGAATGAGGTGTGGTTCTACTGGATTCACTGTGTAGAGGTTCATACCTACCCCTGGTCGTACAGAATGTGACGGTATTAAGATCTATAATCCGAGTTCAGTTCATCACATTAAAATATTAGTTGGCTGCCTCATTACTTACTAACCAACTATATAATATGAAACATATAGTAATTGTTTTGTCGGGGATCATAGAAAGTTGATCATTAATTTGGAACTATACTCAAACTCAGAATTTGAGTAGCTGATAATTTTACTAAATGTTGTAGAAGACATTTGATTCATTACGATAGTGCTTATGCTACAGTTCTTGTGGTGGGGGAGATCTTATGCTGCCACCAAACTCCCTTTAACTAAAGGATGTGTAATTTCTCTTTGAATCTGTAATTCCTCCATGGTTTCATCTGGTGGCTAGTAGATGTCACTGCAGTCTTTTCTCAGGAACAGGATGTCTCAATCTTTTTTTAATGGATTTTACTTTTTAAATTTACCTCTGAATTACAGTTGGTACACAGTATTATGTTTCAGGTATACAGCATAGTGATTAGACATTTATATACTTTAGAAAATGATTCCTCTGGAAAGTCTAGTATAAAAAAGAGTCAGTCTTACAATCCTTGGGTCTGGTGTTTCAGAGATTTTCATAGCCCACAGCAATGTGGAGATGGCAGGTTTCAAATATGAGATTCAGTGACTTTTAGTATGTTTAGGGCATCAGAGCATTGAAAAGCATAACATATAAGTGTTTATGTTTGTTTGTAATTTATTGTTAAAAGAATGATAAAAACATTTTTCATAGAATGAGATAAGTGATTTTCTGTTGCTGTCCGAATAAACTTGTAATTAATGAAAATTTCTGTTTCTTCTCCTTGGTGTAGCTTATCAACCAGCCCAGCCGTATTCCTTCGGAACAGGGGGGTCAGCAACGTATCAACCTCAGCAGCCTGTTGCTCCTTCTGCTTCAAACACTTACCCTAACACCCCTTACATATCTTCTGCTTCTTCCTATTCTGGGCAGTCTCAGCTGTATGCAGCACAGCACCAGGTCTCTCCACCTGCCTCCAGCCCTTCTGCCTCTTTCCCCCCACCCCCTTCCTCTGGAGCATCCTTCCAGCATGGCGGACCAGGAGCTCCACCATCTTCAGCTTATGCACTGCCTCCTGGAACAACAGGTACACTGCCTGCTGCCAGTGAGCTGCCTGCGTCCCAAAGAACAGGTCTGAGCTTGAGAAGGATTCGGTTTGGCTTCCTCCTTTATTTTTCATGAATACCTGGGTGGAAAGAAGGGAATTATTTGTTTGTGTACTGGATAATGTGAAGTGTTGGTTAAGTTTTTATAACAAATTTTAAAACTTTCTAAAAGGGTGGTTTTTCCCATAATGAATTTAGTTACTAAATGAGGAAAGCTTTAGAGCTTCAAAAGGGTAAGAGCATACAATCTGCATTGAATTTCAAGTGAGGGGTGAGAAGTTAATTGACAAGATCAGTGGTGGTTGGAACCAGATCTGATTGACACTTGTATCTTTACCAGAGTAAAACTATGCTCTATGCCTCACTGCGAAGTTTACAATTTTTAAAATTACTTGTATCTTAAACTCATTCATGGAGGTTAAACAGTATGGAGTCTTAGTGAGATTGTACAGATTTTATAAGTATATTTATTTGGAAAGTGAGGAGATATGCTTATCTAAAGGAAAAAAGTAAGAGAACAAAAGTGACAGAATTGCTAATACAGCAGAAAGTCATTGCGCAGTATTGTTCTAGTTCTCCACTAGGGCAATACCAAGCATCCTCTGAAACATTTTGGCAATTTCTAGGCATGTTTTTTGTTGTTGTTGTCTAGTACTATAGTTGTGCCTGAAATTCATAATTAAAAATTATAGTTTTACATTGTTTTATAGTGAAATACGCATTTTATTAATTTTATTCTCATGTTACAATTAGAGCATTATGTTCATTTGGGGGTAGGTTACATCTGATTTTCATTTTTGGATAGTAAAAAAGTCTTAAAAGCATGTGCTATAAAAAGGGATCAGTGAGTCAGAGTTAAAAACCACTAACACAGTGGTTAAAACGTAGACTTTGAAATTAAGCTTTCTGGGTTTGTCCCAGCTTCACTGCTTTCTAGTTACATGACCTTGATTAAGTTACCTAATTTCTTTAAGCATCAGTTTCCTCACAATAATAATGTTCCCACTTACAAGCTTATGAAGGGAATTAATGTATTAGTACATTAAAACTATTGAGGGACAGTGACTGCAAAATTAGCTGTGGTTACACAAAACCCTACATGAAAATTAGAGTTCTGTACATTTTGGTATTTGAAAATAGTTTGGCTTTCAGATTATGACTGATGGTTTTGAACTAGAGGGGCAAAAAGATACGTGAGTGTTGCTTTGCTCCCAATACTGAAGTTGCTCCTGAGGAGTCCAGTATATTTTCTTTTTTATATGCTGATTATTAGCTTTATTTACTAAAAACATTTATTTAAAAAAAAGAGTCAAGGAAAATTTTTTCTAATAAAGCCTTATGGATCCAGAACTACACACATATCTCCTCCTTTCTTCTTTGATATATATTAAAATCCAAAGTACCAAAAATCACACACATATTCACAGACAATATGTATCATCTTTTACAGCACAAATAGGATTTCTAGAATATTCAATACAGATATTTCAGCAAGGAGTGCTAATTCAGGTGTAGAGTTTTTAAAATTACATTTTAAAGCCTGGCTGGTGTGGCTCAGTGGATTAAGCACCAACCTGTGAATCAGGGGGGTCACTGATTCGATTCCCAGTCAGGGCACATGCCTGAGTTGCTGGCCAGGTCTACCCCCTGCACCCTGGAGAGGAGTACGTGAGAGACAACCACACATTGAGGTATCTCTTCCTCTCTTCCTCCTGCCCTTCCCCTTTGTCTAAAATAAATAAAATCTTTAAAAAAATTACCTTCTAAAATCTGAATGAATGAAACTGTATGAACATTGTTTCACTGAATAGTTGGATACTAGACTTTGTGAATGAAAGATGGATTCGAGTAAACTCCTACTGAAAAGATGGTGCAGGGAAGTCAATGATCATTTATTGAACATTCATTGGACATGTACCAGCACTTGACAAGTATTTTGTTATTTAGTTCCCACAGCCATGAGAAATAGGAAAAATTATATTTAAAAAAATCGACATGAGGAAAGTTGACTTTTCTAGGAATTGTATTATGTTCTTACAGTTATACTGTGGTAATTCCAAGTTGAAATACAAACCTAGGTCTCTCAGTCTTCAAAGCCCTATTCATTCTTATTTATCATAGAGTATAGTCCTAATATGATAGAATAGGTATCAGTGTTAGAATTAGAAAAATCACTTAGCAACAGTTTTAGGTGTTTGTTACTGCATTATCTAAGTTAAATATTTGCATGGGTATCTCTTTCTTCTTCAGCAAAAGTGCATTTGGCTGTGAGGTAAAATGTTTGCTTATATACAGAGTAACAGAATGTTCTAACCTGGCTGAGAAACAGAGTGACTATTAAGAGGCCGTCAAACAAACTTTTTCATGCTGTAATTGGCATGCACTAAACTAGCTGCTTTGTTGCCACTTGCATGTTAATAATCCTGTATATTTTAATTAACAGTTACAGCTTTATCATATTTTACTTTTGACTTCCTAAAATTTTTGCTTAGGTTGTGATATAAAGGATTGTGACTGAAAATTTTATCTTTATTCTATTGTGTCTTAGATCATATCATGGTTATCTATAGGATTTAAGAATTCTGCTTGTCCAATGGATGATTCTTGACAGAAACTTAGGTTTTTCAGTCAAGCCTTCTCAGTATTAATGAATCACAAAGTAATGTGCCCATACTCAGAAACTAATGTTGCAATCATAACATTCATTCAGTAAATTCTTTTTTGTTTTTTAATTTAGTAAATCCTTAATGAGGGTCTCTTTGGTCTATAATCAAGATTATTTCCAGCCCTGGCTGGTGTAGCTCAGTGGATTGAGTGCGGGCCCGCGAACCAGACAATCCCAGTTCTATTCCCAGTCCGGGCACATTCGTGGGTTGCAGGCCAGTTCCCAGCAGGGGCCAGTTCCCAGCAAGGGGTGCACCAGAAGCAACCATACATTGATATTTCTCTCTCTCTCTCTCTCTCCTTCCCTTCCCCTCTAAAGGTAAATAAATAAAATTCTTAAAAAAAAAAAAAGATTATTCCAGACAGAAGTATGGAGGTGGAAAAAGACAGTGCAATTCTAGTGAACAGCACATAGCTTTGTTATAAGTTGGAATATAAAATTTGTACTTGGGCCAAATTTTGGAAAGCCTTAAATATCTGTGCAAGAATTTTCTACTTCTTATGGTAAAAAGAAAAGTTCTTATGAAGGAGTTTGAACCTGGTCATAGGCATGATTGAATTGGTACTTGCAGAAGGCTAATCTGAAGGTGGTCCTACAACATAGATTGTGGGCACCATGGCAGAGTCAGTGGAGAGGAAAACAGGCCTTTCTACTTCTAGGAGTAATGTGGTAACAGCCGGCATTAGGGTAGTGCAGTGTTGGTTCAGTGGTGGCAAGACAAGCAGGAAGATTTCCCTGTGTTAACTCTAGGATAAGTGGGACAATACTGGCCACTTTTTTTTTTTAATCTCTCATGTGTGTGTGTGTTAGTTAGGGTGAGCACTTTCAAATATGAAGACCTTGGAATTTTACTCAAAATAATATTTTTAATATGTTTTATTGATTATGCCATTACAGTTGTCCCATTTCCCCCCTTCATTCCCCCCCATCCTGCAACCCCCCTCCCCCACGTCCCCCCTTTAGTTCATGTCCATGTGTCACAAGTTCTTTAGCTTCTACATTTCCCATACTATTCTTGCCCTCCCCCCGTCTGTTTTCTACCTACCGTCTATGCTACTTATTCTCTGTACCTTTGCCCCCCTTCTCCTCCTCCCACTCCCCTGTTGCTAACCCTCTATGTGATCTCCATTTCTGTGGCTCTGCTCCTGATCTAGCTGTCCTTAGTTTGCTTGTTTTAGGGGTGGTTCTTAATAACTGTGAGTTTGCTGTCCTTTCACTGTTCATATTTTTTATCTTCTTTTTCTTAGATAAGTCCCTTTAACATTTCATATAATAAGTGCTTGGTGATTAAGTTTTTATTAAGTTTTCACTGTAGGATTTTGAAAGACTCTAACTTGACCTTGAACTTGACCTTATCTGAGAAGTGCTTTATCTGCCCTTCCATTCTAAATGAAAGCTTTGCTGCATAGAGCAATCTTGGATGTAGGTCTTTGGATTTCATGACTCACAATACTTCTTTCCAGCCCCTTCTTGCCTGTAAGGTGTCTTTTGAGAAATCAGCTGACAGTCTGATAGGAACACCTTTGTAGGTGACTGTCCCTTTATCTCTTGCTGCTTCTAGGATTCTCTCTGTCATTTTAATCTTGGCTAATGTAATTTTTTTTAATTTTATTTAGTTATTTTTCAAGTACAGTTTTTTTGTCTATTTTTCCCATCCCAGCCTCCCCCACCCCTTGCTCCCCACCTCCCTCCCATTTCCACCCCCCTTAGTTCTCGTCCCTGTGTCCTTCCTATTTGTTCCTCCCAAATCCCTCCCCCTTTTTCCCCTTAACTTCCCTTCCCTCTCCCCTCTGGTCGCTGTCCCCTTGTTCTCTATTTCAGTGTCTTTGGTTTTTTTTTTTTTTTTTTCTGCTTGCTTGTTTGTTTTATAATACTGCTTTAGTGGTGTTGAAGTTCCTTAGCTTTTTATTGTCTGGGAAGCTCTTTAACTCCTGTGATACTGAATGGTAGCATGGCCGGATACAATAATCTTGGTTGTAGTTTCCTCATTTTCATCTAGCATTTCATGCTAGTCCCTTATGGCCTACAAAGTTTCTGTTGAGAAATCAGCTGACAGTCTTATAGAAGCTCTCTTGTAGGTAATAAGCTGCTTTTCTCTTATAATTTTTAAGCTTTTCTCTTTGTCTTTTAACCTTTACCATTTTAATTTTGATGTGCCTCAGTATGGGCCTCTTCAGGCGGGGGAGGCTGGGATGGGAAAAATAGACAAAAAACTGTACTTGAAAAATAACTAAATAAAATTAATTATTAAAAAAATAAAATAAATAGAACCAAAAAAATGGAGATAGTATAAGGAGCCTCTGGGTAACTTTGAGTGTACCAACATTTGTGTCATAGGGGTCTGGAAGGAGCAGAGAGAGAATAAGGAATTGAAAACTTATTTGAAAAAATAATGATGTAAAACTACCTCAACCCAATGAAGGAAATAGTCATACAAGTTTGGCTAATGTAATTATGATGTGCCTTGGTGTGTTCCTCCGTGGTTCCAACTTCTTTGGGACTCTCTGAGCTTCCTGGATTTCCTGGAAGTCTATTGCCTTTGCCAGATTGGGGAAGTTCTCCTTTATTATTTGTTCAAATATGTTTTTCATTGGTTTATCTTCCTCTTCCCCTTCTGGTACCCCTATAATTTGGAAGTTGGAACATTTAAAGATGTCCTAGAGGTTCCTGAGCCTCCTCCTTTTTTTCAATTCTTATTTCTTCATTCTTTTCTGTTTGGTCATTTCTTTCTTCTTTCTGGTCCACTCGATTGACTTTAGTCTCAGTTTATTCTATCACTATTGGTTTCCTGTGCATTTTGCTTCATTTCACTTAGTGTAGCCTTTGTTTTTTCATCTAATTTGTGACTAAAGTCAACCAGTTCTGTGAGCATCCTGATCACCAGTGTTTTGAACTGTGCGTCTGATAGGTTGGTTATCTCATGGTTGCTTAGAAGTATTGGCTCTGGGGCTTTGAGCTATTCTTCTGCTTGAGCCATAATGTTTTGGTCAGGTTGCACCTGTTATGTATAAGGGGCGGAGCCTTAGGTGTTCATCAGGGTGGGGCAACCCAGTTGCGGGGTTGTGATGCCGTATGTGGGGGCGGAGTCAGAAAGGGAGCAGTGGCATTTGTTTTGCTCTCTCTTGGATTTTGGTCCCCTCTGCCGCTTCCCACAAGCAAATTGGGCCCTTCTGGTGCTGGTTCCTGGATGTGTGGGCTTGTGCACCCTCTAGAACCCTGTGGGTCTCTCCAGTGAACTCTCTGAGCCTGGGAGCCTCTCCCAGCACCTTGATCCCCAAAAGTTTTTTTTTTTGAAGTTGTTCCTCCTTTTTTTTTTAAATTTTATTTATTTTTTTAATATATTTTATTGGTTATGCCATTACAGTTGATCTATTCCCCCCTTCATTCCCCTCCACTTTGCACACCCCCTCCCCCACCGTTCCCCTCCTTTCGTTTTTCCAGTTGGTGCTTTTAGGCTTTATTTCCCGTCTCTAGGGCCCTGGGTTGCACAGTCTTTCTCACTGCCCATTCCTTTGCCTGGTTTATCTGCATGTGAATGTGTGACTGCAGTCAGCCAGCCACCTTGTGCCCTCACTGGGTCTGCCCTTTGCCACCTGACACCTGGGATCTGCCAGCCGCCCTTGGGGCCTGGGTCTGTCCCACCGATTTTTCCACCCGTGACCCCTCTCTATTAGCTGCTGACTCCGCCCCTCTTGCTGGTCTGGATGAATGGTTCATTGTTGGACTTCGGTACAATTCAATTTTCTGTCTGTTTTCGTTGTGTTTTTGTTTCTAAATCTTTGTTGTCCTTAAATTTGGTTGTGCGAGGAGGTACAGTGTTTCCACCTATGCCTCCATCTTGGCCATAATCCATCCTCAGGCTTTAATTTAATAACCAGGGCTTAAGTCATTGCTGTGGAAGGTTAGAGAAAAAACTGCTTTCATCTTTTGCTCTTGAGTCTCATTGGACAGGGGAGAAGTGCATGTTGTTGGGACCACTTCCTGAAAAAAGAGGTTAAGGTCAAGCTATTTTCAGTACCTTTAGGTTTGTAATATATCTACCCCTTAGCCCAGAAGCTGAAGTCTAGTACTAGGAAGTACATCAGTAATTGCAGATCATTTCAGTCCTCTCTTATGGGGCACGCACAACTCGCAGGAGTTTATTAACTACTGTACTATGAGGTCATATCTTTCAGGGGGTGTTAGGTTATAAAGTCATTATTTAAGGCAAAAATAGGAAGTCACTTACAGTCAGTTAGATTTGATCACTCCTTTCTGCAGTCAGGCCTTTGGTGAAAAAGTTGGTTTGTGTTTAGGAGCCATATTGGGTAGCAGAGCATCTATCTATTCGTAAACTCCACATAGTGTGTGAGGTTTCAAGCTATGGGATTACCTCTTCCACCTCACAATTTCTTTGAGGTTTGTGCTCTTTGAGTAGAGCTCAGACTGAGTTGAACTCTGTCATAAATTGCTATATTGTCTTAGTTCCTCTCTACCCAAGTAAAGATAGTTGAGTTGAATTCCCATAAGTTATATGTGCATATGACGAACCTCCACTACATGCTTTTGATTTGAGGTTGGGCCTGGCCTAAGCCTGGATATTTGCCTAACCCTGAATAGTTTTCAGCCTTGTTTCTTCGTCTACTGCCAAAAACCAGTTCCCTTAAAAGAAGTAGTGATTTCTGGAAGACTTGTCCTCAACAGTCTGTAAATCCTTACACTTTTATGGAAAAGGCCATATAAGATGGTAACATATTAACTGAGCCTGTTCTCATGTATACTCATATTCATTGTTTGACTCCAGAAATTACAGTTTCTCCAAAATTCAGACACTTGGGGTCTCCCAAATTCATCAGTGAAGTGGTACCACCTTGTTAAGATTGGTTGATACGCATATCTTTAACAAGTGCAGTTCTGACCTCTATGGCCCAGTGTAGAAATCTCATTTTGACCAGCAGCATCAACATTACATGGGAGATGGCTGGAATGATAGAATCTCAGGCCCTGCACTATGCCCGTGAATTAAAATTTGCATTTTAACAAGTTCTTCAGGTGAATTGGAGTCACAGATTGAAAGAACACTAAAATGGACACATTAGTTATAATATGTTAGGCAGAACTTTTCCCCCCAATAATATATATTTCTGAACTTCATTGATCAAATGGTAGAAAAACAATTGATTCAAACAATTAGGGAGAATTTTTTTAAATAAGAAGGAACAGTATTTTTTCTTAAAAGAGACAGTGGGTATAGTAAGAGAAAAAACATGCTGTTTAAGAGTTAATTGGATCTGACACAAGTGATTTTCCTTTACCCCCAAATTGGTTACTTTCTTAATTAGATAAGAGATATTTCACATAACTTGATTTTAAAAGTTTTATTTCCTCATATATACTTTTATCATTTTTAAAATTTTCAATTACAGTTGACATACATTATTAGTTTCAGATATATACCCCAGTGAGTAGACATTATATAACTTACTAAGTGATCATCCAGATAATTCTTGCACGCGTCTGACACCATACCTCGTTATTAGACTGTTATTGACTGTATTCCGTATGCTGTGCTTCACATCCCAGTGACTGTTCTGTAACTACCGATTTGTACTTCTTAACCCCTTCACCTTTTTCACCCATCACCCCTACCCTCATAACCCCTTATAAAATTAGTTTGCTTTTTCTGGGAGTTGTTGGTGAGAGAAGAAACAATTATAAAATGAAAAGTAGAGTTTAGAATGTCTTTGAATATAATATTGTTTAAGTGACTTTTTATATTTTGTCTACAGAAAATCAGTTTATACAAGACCACGCACCTTTGTTGGAAGGTGAATTGGTTATAAAATGTACTTTTGGAAATCTCTAATCAATGAATGCAGTAATGATTGGACATTCACAATAATGCATGTGAACTTCAAAGCTGATGATATCCTAAATCTGATCAGTGTCATTTTAAATTTGGCTTCTTAATGATTCAGATCTCAGAACTGATTGAATTAATGTGGTGATGCTAATAGCTTTAAATCATAAAATCATCTATTTTAGGTAGACATAAAGACAATAACTATACCAAGATTGTCTTAGATATGCATAAGATTAGATATGAATGATTAATTTGTATATGACCAAAACGTGGAGAATTTGTTAAACAGATACCAGCATGTAGTTTAATATTTTGTGAATAGCTCTTGAGTATCTTGAGGTTCATTTGGCATCCCATCTTCTAGTAAACTTGTAGAAAATTTATTCTATCTTTAAAATCAAGGCAAATGAGTATATAGCTCATTAGGAGATCTCACTTTTCAAAAAAGTTTCCATGAAATTATTATTAATCACAGGTTCTTTGGTTTGCTAAGCAATTTTGTAATTTAATATTAAGGATATCAATAAAACAAAAGGCAAAATACTGAAAATATTTAATTTATTGAAAAAAGTAATTTTTGTCTTTATATATACACATATATAAAACTCCACAAAGTATAATATGATTATACTGTGATTTAGAAATTATCTTATTTCTGGCGTGTTTTATTTCTTTTCCTTTAAAGATACTGGCATTACAGTACTTATTTACTGAGTTCTGCTGCTTATATTCATTTCTCACTTTGAGATGACAGGGTTTTTGTTTTTTTTTAAGAGGACATTTACTAAAGCTGACAGTAGTTTAATTATAATTTGCTGCCAGCCTGGAATTTAGTTTTGTAGCATTAAAAAAAATAACACAAGTATTTGAATGTCCTTTTCTATTTTGTAAGTAATTTCTAAACCAAAGGTGATAAAAATTTCTAGTGTTGTATAGTTGGGCTCTCTTTTTTTAACCAGTGTTTCTCTACTGTGTGGATTGGTTTGCTAATGCAGAATTGCTATGTTGAATTCATCTCTTGGGAAATAGGAGGTTAGTACCTTTACTTTTTTTTGTCTGTTGACTATCGGAAAGCTTTTTAAAAGCAATCTCTAGTGATTTATTTTTTCTTTATTAGGAGAGAATTATTAACAGATCTTTGAAAGTTATACACTAATATAGACAAAGACTTTACTGTCCTTAAATTTAGGACAGTTCTTTCATTTTAATGGCGATGTCTTGCCTACTAAGCTGATGGCTTGTGATTTTTAGAGGTAATGAGTTTGAGAATCCAGGACTACCCAGTGACCTTCATAGCTCAGCTGGTAAAACTTATGACAGTTATCTCAGGGTTAAGGCACAATTTGAAGGTATTCTGTAAGGGATACAATTTAGTTTCTTCTCTTCAGGATTCTAAAGGAAAATGCCTTCTGTTATATGTTACAGGTCCTCAGAATGGTTGGAATGATCCTCCAGCTTTGAACAGAGTACCCAAGAAGAAGAAGGTACTAGAAAAAGATGTGAATCCAATTGCCTACAGAAGTTTTGTTAATCATATAGCCGCCTAGGGCACACCACACTTCTCTGATCCTTTAAAGGCAAAGCTTACTAGATTGATAAAGTATATTTCATCTTACATCTTCAAATCCATGAAGGAGAGGAAAGAAAGTAGAAAACAATATGGTGGTATGGATTAAACCTCTTCGAGAAGGCAAAATATAAATTCCCAAGTAGGTCTCTTTTCAAAGAATAAGAAGCAAAATTTCAGGCTTCTCAAATGACTTTTTTTAGGTGTTACTTTGGTTTTTGGGTTCCAGCAATGATCATGAATTTGGTAATTATATTTTATTTGTCATGTATAATATGAATGAAGAAATATTCTTATAGCTCAGCATTGTTTACATGTCGATAACTGTTGAGAGCTGTTAGAGTACAAGGTAAGATTTTTCTTCCCTTCTCCCCAAGCCATTTTATACCTTTTTTTTTTTTTACTCCTAGTGATCTCCTTCCCCCAAATATGGTAATGAGAGGCCATAACATAAAATTGGGAGACACTATAAATGAGTAATAAAACCCGAAATTTAGGTTAGTAATAATCAGAAACTTAGTCTACTACTTCCTTTATGATTGAATTGACAGGTAATCCACTAGGAAAAGTATATTACATTGTGATTATATTAAACACACAAACTTATTTGGTGTATCTGGTTTTAGTATTGCCAGATAAAATTCTCCAGACTTTTATATCCTCTTTCAAAAACACCATAGTTTGCGCTCCCCATTATGAGATTAGGGAAAGACAGCAAAGAGGAAACTAAAAGGTCTAGGTTTGAACTCTCCACCCCTTTAAGCCAGATTAGCTGTACTTTTGTTTTACTCCATAATTTTACAGAAAATTTCATTTGAAAAGTAATCTGTTTTTTAAAAAAACAACTTTTTAAACCATGGACTAGTCTAACTCCCTTATTTAAGGCTGAGGAGATATTGCTATCATTTTTTCTCACTCTTACTGTCTTTTATTACTATCTTTTATAGATGCCTGAAAACTTTATGCCTCCTATTCCCATCACATCACCTATCACAAACCCCTTGGGTGACCCCCAGTCACAGATGCTGCAGCAACAACCTTCAGCTCCAGTACCAGTGTCAAACCAGCCTTCATTCCCACAGCCACATCTTCCAGGTGGCCAGCCTTCCTTCCCTGGCATGCAGCAACTCCTTGGTCAACCAGGCATGCCACCGTCTTTCTCAAAGCCCAGTATCGAAGGCGCTCCAGGAGCTCCTATTGGAAATACCATCCAGGTAACAGTAAAATCTGTGGAAATGGAATGAAGAGATGAGTCTATTTCAGCAAACTTTTTTAATGTGTTAACTTTTATGGTTATAACTTTAGTAACATTTGTTAAAATTTGGTTTCAATTTAGACACACTGTATAAGAAACATTGTATTATTTTTCAATCACATGGCCATAAACAAACTTCTACAAGAGCCTTATATATTTGTTAGTGTATGTTTCCAGCAACTTGGTGGTTGCAGTATATCTAAGCAGTAGCCACAATTTCAGTTGAGTCATTTATTTGCCTCCAGGGTCTTAAGCAGAAGCTCTTTTCAAAGGTTCTTCCCTTAAAATGTAAAATAAAAATGTAATAAGTTATATATTTTCTTATATATGAACTAATATAGTCTTATCTTTAAATAAAGGTATGTCACATACAAACTGCTAGTTGGCAGAGTACCAGATGATGAAAAATCTGTTATATTTATATATCTGACTTTGACATGTGATATTTTGATCTATTAATGAAAAGAAGTGGGAAAATCAAGACAACTGTACTTGAACAACAATTTTTAAAAAGTTAAAAAAAGAAGAGAGAAGTAAAGAGCTTGGGCCCAAAGTTCAATGTAAGGTGAAACAAATTTCTGTTCAAGTATAAAAGTAGTTCTTATGTTTTTGTCTTTGACTCATTGAACTCAAATTTGTACTGATTGTATTTCTTTTTTTTTTTTTAAGATTTTATTATTTATCCTTTAGAGGGGAAGGAGAGAGGGAGAGAAACATCAATGTATGGTTGCCTTTCGTGCATCCCCTGCTGGGAACTGGCCTGCAGGGAACCAGCCTGCAACCCAGACATGTGCCCTGACTGGGAATCGAACCACGATCCTCTGGTTCGCAGGCCTGTGCTCAATCCACTGAGCTACACCAGCCAGGGCTTCTGATTGTATTTCTGTCACAAGAGTATGCCTTTTTGTTAAATAGTTCTGCCTAAGGAAATTCTAACTATTAAAAGTTGCATTATAAAAACCAGTGTTTTGAGGAAGGTAGGGGAACTTGATTCTTATTGTTTTGTTGTTGTTTTAAGATTTTATTTATTATTTATTTTTAGAGAGGGGGAAGGGAGGGAGAGAAACAGCAATGTGTGGTTGCTTCTCATGTGGCCCCCACTGGGTACCTGGCTTGCAACCTAGGCATGTGCCCTGACTGGGGATTGAACTGGTAACCCTTTGGTTCCCAGCCTCACTCAATCCACTGAGCTACACCAGCCAGGACGGAACTTGCTTCTTTCCACAAGAATATAAATTATAAAGATGTATTGTGAATTTTTTTTAATTTCAAGTCTCTCTTTGGGGAACTACCCAGCCATTCACTTTTGTTTAGACCTGGGTGCCCATGCCATACTCATTTAGACTGGAACCTCAGTTACGATCGAAAGGGAAAGCTGTTTATACTCTTTTTTCCTTTAGTTTCTTTTAAAAATCTATCCTCAGTCTTGTTGCTGTTACTTTAAATACTCTCTCAACTCTGTTCTTAACATTTCCATCCTGGTCCATGCCACCTTCTTCTCTAGTCTTCAGCAATGCAGGAATCTTGAATTTGTCTGCCAGCATTTACTTCATCCAACTCTTGCTTAAAACATTACAGCTTCCCATTGTTGTCAAGATAAAACTCAAAATATTTCACATTGTCTGGAAGGCCTCAGCTCATACACCTCCTGCTCTCTCTGTGCTCTAGCCACACTGGTCTCCTTTTAGTCCCCTTGTATTATGGTCTTTCCTTTGTGCATGATCTTTCTCAGTCTGGAATGCTTTGAAACCCATTTCACTGGTTAACTTCCACTTATCCTTCCAATCCCTGAAGAGGGCCTTCCCTTCAATAAAATGTCAGTTACATTGTCTGTTGGCTTACCAACAACTAGAGCTGCTATTTTATAAATGTTTATAACACTTTAAAATTTACTTTCTTTTCCATTAGCCTGTAAACTCCCTGAGGGCTGAGATCATTTCTATATTGGCTCATAACTAGTGCCTAGCCCATAATGGCCTAATATTTTTTTTAATAAATGAACTAATATATCAAATTTTTAAAAACTTAAACATCCCGCCCTGGCTGGTGTAGCTCAGTGGATTGAGTGCGGGCCTGCAAACCAAGCAATCGCGGTTCGATTCCCAGTCAGGGCACATGCCTGGGTTGCAGACCAGTTCCTTGCAGGCCAATTCCCAGCAGGGGATGCATGAAAGGCAACCATACATTGATGTTTCTCTCCTTCTCTCCTTCCCTTCCCCTCTAAAGGTAAATAAATAAAATTTAAAAAAAAAACAACCCTTAAACATCCCTTCTTTGTTTTTTTCATATTTGTATTCTGTAACATCATGGTCTCTTCTATTCTAACCTTTGGCTTAATCTCATAGTTTGTTAACAGCCCAGTCAACAACCCTAAGAGTAAACCAAAGAATAGAAGAGTGCCAGAATAAACGAAAATGAGCCAACAGACAGAACAAGCAGTTGCTTTAACCAGCCTACTTCATAAATGCCTTGTTATTTTTATTTCTTACTAGCATAGATCTACTTCCCATCAATTTATATACAGTAGTGATCAACATATGCTCCATAATTAATTAAATACTTTATATCCAGTCCTTTTTGTTGTTTTTTCATTTTTATTTCATAATCATAAACTTAACTCTGCAATCCAGCTAGACTTGGAAGGGTTAAGGAAAATATGGAACCCAATGAACTGCAGCGAGAGCGTGAAGATTATAGAACATTCCAAACAGATGGGGAGTGAAGGGGTGCTTTCCTGAGCTACAGAACATGAATCAAATTTATTAGACTTCTCCACAGTCAGTAATGGTGATCTTCTTGCTGGTCTTGCCATTCCTGGACCCATAGCACTCCATGGCTGTCATAACATCCATGTGTCTTTCACCTGGCGGAAGACTACATGCTTGCCATCCAACCACTCAGTCTTGGCAGTGTGGATGAAAAATTAGGAACCGTTTGTGCTGGGTCCAGCATTTGCCATGGACAAGGAGCCAGAACCCATATGCTTCAGGATGATACTCTCATTGTGAAGTTTCTCCCCATAGATGGACTTGCTGCCTGTGCCACTGTGGCATGTGAAGTCACCACCCTGGCACATAAATCCCGGAATAATTCTGTGAAAGCAGGAAACTTTAAAACCAAATCCTTTCTCCTTGGTGCTCAGAGCACAAAAGTTTTCTGCTGTCTTTGAGACTTTGTCTACAAACAGCTCAAAGGAGATGTGGCCCACAGGCTCTCTCTTGGCAGCGATGTGGAAGAACACAGTAGGGTTGACCATGGCTGGGCAAGGGAAGGTCCAGGAGTCAGGGGCAGAGGAGTCCAGGAGTCAGGAGTCAGTCTGCAAGGCCTGCACTCCTGGTTTTAAGAATCAGAGCTGTAGGAAGAGTAGTTAATACCTTCTACTGGATATCTGGTTTTCATTTTTACTTAACTCAGTGATTTCATGTTAGTTTTTTTTTTAATTTGTTTTTTGAATAGCCTGTCTAGAAGGTAGTAGGTTTCTCTGTACCACAGGTTTTCAGGGCTTTGTGTATTCAGGAGCTTCTGGCCATTTCTACTCATTTTTGTGGTATTATTTCTTCCAGCATGTGCAGTCTTTGCCAACAGAAAAAATTACTAAGAAACCTATTCCAGATGAGCACCTCATTCTAAAGACCACATTTGAGGATCTTATTCAGCGCTGTCTTTCTTCAGCCACAGATCCGGTATGTACTTTTTCTCATATTTTGCTTAATTAAAATAATCCTTTATGAAATTCTTCTGTAATCATTTCTTAAAATCCTGCAAGATATACTTTAAATGTTTGCACAAAAGTAATAAAACTACTAGTACTTACATAGTTTGCTTTAACATACAAAAATGTATTTAAGTACTTTTTTATATATAAATATATTTAATCCTCACAACAACCCCATGGTAGGTGGATTATCATCTATATTTTACAAATGAGGAAATTGAACCAAAAGACAGTTAAGTAACACTCAAGGTCAGAGCCAGCATTCAGACCTAGGCTGGCTCCAGAATTTATGCTCTCAGCCACCATGTGTACTGCTTCTCATCAGCAAACCTCATGCTTGGCACTATAATAGAACAGAAAAGTTGTATGCAAGAAAATCAATCTTGGGGTTTATTTCTGAGCTTACATTGAAGCTTTTAAAAGTAGATAATATTATATATAACTTTACAAAGACCTTAAAATATATAAATGTTGTAGATATTGGAGTCATATGCATGATTTTACTTAGTGGATGCCTGTGTAAAAAAAACTCCACAAAAACTCTACAAAGCCACTTTTGTTTTCAGTGAAATTTTAATTTCTGCCAACAAACATTGAATAGCTTTATTTAGCCACTAGATACTTGTGTACTTGAAAAACAGCTTCTGGAATTTGTTGTTTCATCAACATTGAGCGTTAATATGTGCAACCTTCTGCTGGTTTTTGGAAAGCGATTCCCTGAACTGAAGTTACCAGGAAAGCAGAGGCAGGGAAGGCTTAAGGTAAATCTTAGTGCTTGATGTTCTGAGAGTGATGGGAATATTAAACTAGTATGGAGAAGCAGATGAAGCCAGGTAAATACTATACCCTGTGCATACCTCTAAATAGACATGCCACATTCATTCAGAAATAGAGGTGTTTCTATAAAAATGTAGGGGAACTTCATTCCTCCTTCAGGGATAAGTCAGTATAGAGAGGGTGGGAGGACACTTAATTCATGGTCCACCTCAGTAAATTCTTAACTAAATTTAACCTCTTCTAGGTCTCCATGCCATCTTCCTTCTGGGTCCACAGGAGCACTAGGCAAAAGAGATCCACAAAAGACAAACTGTTCCTGTAATTTCTGTAACGAGTTGGGGGAGAAGTTCTAATATCTTCTCCTGCCCAACTACCGCCATCCTCCCCCCCTTGGGTTACGTGGGATTAACTTTGAACAGGAACTGCAGCAGTTCCCCTCCACATAAGTCCATTTTAATCAATAGTTGGAACCATTTTTATAGTATGGCTTTATTCCTGTTTTCACTTCAATTATGTCCATACAACACAAAGTAATTTTACAGCACAGCTTAGTTTGTAATATTATTATTGGCTTCATCTCTTCTTCTTTCCTCTTCTGACATGCTGACATTCCTTTCTCAAATATACCAAGAGTACTTCCACATCAAAGACTTGTGCTTGCTGCTCCTTCTGTCTGGAACTCTTCCCCCGCATAACTGCACTGCTCACTCCTCACTTGTTCCAGACTTGTGCTGCAATGTCCTATTAGTCATTAGGCCTTTCTTTACCACCCCCTCAACTCCCAGCACCTCCAGTCTTTCTTACCCTGTTAACTTTCCTTCATGGCACTCATCACCATCTGGCATAGAACGTATCATTTATTTAGTATCTTTTCCTACCCAGTAGGGTATGAGCTCCTTGAGACATAAGACTGTGTCCCCAGCATAATACATAGTAGACACTCACTAAATATTGAAGAACAGTGTCAGTTCTATAGCTGTTGTATAATGTAGAGCATTGTTAATTTAAAATTTTTCACTTTGGTTTTAGATTAGTTTTCTCTCACTGTATTTATAATATTAGGATGGGGTGGGTGGATCTTCTTAATTTAAGAACTTATTTTACTGCTTCCTTCTTAGTAGTCTTAAGTTACCAGATGACAGTTTTCTTTTTTTCTTGATATTTTTTAAATGCTCAGAGTCAGGATTAAACATACCAAATGACTAAGTGTATAAGTAATATTTTTGAAAGATTGTAGTTCACCAAATGTTTGCCTTCTAAACACCCACAATTTATAATGAGTGTACCTAGACATTTTCCTCTGTAGTACACTGACCCATTGCTGCCTCCAGGTGGCCCTGCTATTGTTTGTGAATATAGTGCACCTGTACGTTCATACAGCTTGTCAAGTGAGTTTGCAGTTCACGTGAAATCCAACCAGTCCTCTAATTTTGCACACCAGAAGGAAGAGGCTCATTCTCTTGTCCTTCTCCCATTAGATTACTGACCTTTGCCTCATAATCTGTTCAAGTTTCTTGGTTATAGTTGCCTACCTTTCTTTATAAAATGAAGCTGTTCGCCATCATGAGTGTAAGGTTTACTGAAATGAGATAGAGCAAATTTTGGGGATAAAAATTAATGTTCAAATATAACATACCTGTTTTTCTTCTGCAGCAAACCAAGAGGAAGCTAGATGATGCCAGCAAACGCTTGGAGTTTCTATATGATAAACTTAGGGAACAGACAGTAAGTTTGTGGGGGAAAATATTTATTTATTCCTACTTGCTAAAATAAGCATCTCATCAGCACTTGTCTGTAGTGTGCTTGGGGACAGGCTGGTGTGTTAAGATAACTGGCCTTCTGTTTGTTTCTTATGTCCCATGAGCCAAGAAATCAGAGTGGGGAGATACTCTTTTTTTCAGAGACCAAAACTGTAATCTTTCGCACTGTCAAGACTCCTGATCCCTTTTCCTCTGGCATGCCTATTACACAAAGACAAAGCCAAATGTAGCCAAAAGATGAGCGACTTAATGTGCTGTAACCGTGAAGAGAGCCAACAGTAGGAGAAAGTGTACTGTCTTCTGTTCCTTTGTCCCCACCTCTCCATTCTTTCCAGAATAGTTTTGCTTTATTAATAGAAGCACTGGGATAGGGAAAAAAAGAACTGGGACTTTTTATATTTTTGCATTTCAGCGTTTCTCTTTCCCATTCCCTACACCAATCCCATCAGATAAAAATAACCATTTATCTCATGAGAACTAAACCAAAAAAAGCTAGTTGATATAGCTGTGGAAGTGGTGTGGTCTGTGAGCTGATCCAAATAAAAGTCTTCCCTCAAAAGTGTGAACATTTAAACCAAGTAATGGGGAAAAAAAACTATCGGTTTTATGGTTTTAAGCTATGACAGAATTATTAAAAGCAGTTAAGAATAAATCAGTTGAGCACATGATGGGGGCTATTTCCCTACTAAGGGAAGTAGATCAGAAGTTCAGGATATCTATTGTAGACGGGATTTAAGAATAAAATGAGTCTGTCCTTTGAAATACCATGATTAAAAATCTTTTTTAAAGGTGTGAGGCTGTATCTAAAATAATTAAAGAATTAAAGCTCTTTTTAAAAAAATTTATTTATTGACGTTAGAGGACAAAACATCAGTCTTGTTGTTCCTCTTATTTATTCATTTATTGGTTGCTTCTTGTATATGCTCTAACCAGACATTGAACACGCAGCCTTGGCATTTTGGGATGATGCTGTAACCAACTGAGCTATCCAGCCAAGGCAAGATTAAAGCTTTTAAGTGGAGAGACTTGTTAGTGTTTCAACTTGGGGGAGGAAATCTGGCTTTTCTCTAAGAAACTCCTGGCTTATCATACATATTTAATTTATAAATAATATCCTTACATGTCATTTTGTCATGGTTCTGTTTTATAACTTAAATGTTGCTTGGTCTAAAAAACCTGCATCTAGACATGCTAAATGGTTTATACATTTTTTTGTAATGTTTATATCAAGCTCCTTTTACGTATCATGGTTTTAATGTCTGTAGAGAGTCTTAAGGGAAATTCTCCTTTAATTCTTTCTCTTGTTTCCTCCTTTATTTCAGCTTTCACCCACAATCATCAGTGGTTTACACAACATTGCAAGGAGCATTGAAATGCGAAACTACTCTGAAGGTTTGACCATCCATACCCATATAGTCAGCACCAGCAACTTCAGCGAGACCTCTGCTTTCATGCCAGTTCTTAAAGTTGTTCTCACCCAGGCCAATAAGCTGGGTGTCTAAAAGGACAGCTTCACTTCCTGCCAACATTGCCATTTTTCCAAAGAAACGTGTTTTAAGAAATGATAAGATGTGGACCAATCCTCATTAGCATGTTTTCATAGCATTTACACTATTTCTGCAAAGATACTCACCTTAGAACTGCTCCAAACCCTGGTGCTTTCTTTTGTTTTAATATTTTATTGCCTGTGATGATTTTCTTTTTATGCAAATCGTGTATTTCCTGGATTACACTTAGTATGTTTTCCTGAAGTATTCTGATAAATTGTGGTTTTTAAAATCTTAGTGTACTTTTGGAACAGAGCATCTGGTTATGCATAAAGCAGAGCTAAAACTAAGTTTTGTGTCCTTCATACTCCCTCTATGTCAATCAGATTAAAGTATGCGATCTTATTTTAAGTGTATGCAGTATTTTTTTTACACAGCTGCCCAGTTTACTTTAATCTTTATTTCCTTATGTCTTCGGCTTCACTTTGGTTCTGAATAAATAATTAAATCTAGAGCCTGTTACATAGATTTTAGCAAATACTAATGAAAAGTGGGATTATTGGCCTTAAGTATCAAAGGAAAAGACTGAGCATTTTCATTCTGTAGGGTGAAATTTATTAATAAATGTTTTCAATATTTGAATTTTAAGATTAAATTCTTTTATATATAGAAATTTGTTCATCTAATTTTTAAGAGGCACTTATAGGTCTGAGATTTAAGTGCAGAAAGAAAACTTCAATTTCTGTCAGCCTCCTGAATCAGAGATGGATATTTTTCAGCCAGTTTTCTTCAAGTGATTTTATAATCACTTGAAGCTGTTTTAAGATTATAACAAATTATATTTTAATATAATCTGTTTTAAGATTATAACAAAAGATAATATTCCTCTAGAATCTTGGAGAATCAGATAGTAGTAATTTTTTTGTAATTTTGTTGATTTTTTTAAAGATTTTATTTATTTTTTAGAGAAGGGAAGGGAGCGAGGAAGGGAGAGAAACATCAATGTGTGGTTGCCTCTCGCGTACCTCCTGCTGGGGACCTGGCCTGCAACGAGGCATGTGCCCTGACTGGGAATCGAACTGGAGACCCTTTGCTTCAATCCACTGAGCTACACCAGCCAGGGCTTGTTGATTTTTACAGAGAAAGAAACATCGATTTGTTGTTGCACTTATATATGCATTCATTGGTTGATTTTATTTATTTACTTACTTAAAATATATTTCATTGATTATGCTATTACAGTTGTCCCCCTTTGCCCCCTTTCATCCAGTATTCTCATTCCCTCCAGCAGTACTCCCTTAGTTAATGTCCACTGGTCATGCATATAAGTTTTGGGCTACTCCATTTCCTATGTTGTTCTTAACACTTCCTTGGCTATATTCTGTACCTACCCACTGGTACTGCTTAATCCTTGTACCTTTTCCCCCTTTCCCCCCTCCACCAAGTACCCTCCATTCCCTCTGACAACCACCCCACTTAGTTAATGTCCATGGGTCATGCATATAAGTTCTTTGGCTTCTTCATTTCCTATACTGCTCTCAACATCCCCTTGTTTATTCTGTACCTACCAATTTGTACTTCTTACTTCCTACACCTTTTCCCCCCATTCTCCCTCTTCCTCCACCCATCTGATAACCCTCCAAATTATCTCCATCTCCGTGATTCTGTTTCTGTTCTACTTGTTTGCTTAGTCTGATTCCTATTTATTTTTTTAAAGATTTTATTTATTTATTTTTAGACAGGGGGGAGGGAGAGAAACATCAATGTGTTGTTGCGTCTCACACGCTCCTTACTGGGGACCTGGCCTGCACCCTAGGCATGTGCCCTGACTGGGAATCGAACCAGTGACCCTTTGGTTCGCAGGCTGTGTGCAGTCCACTGAGCTACACCAGCCAGGGCTAGTTTGTTTTTTAGATTCAATTGTTGTAAGTTGTAAATTTATTGCCATTTTAATGTTCATAGTTTTGATCTTGTTTTTAAAGTTTCTTTAACATTTTATACAATAATGGCTGGGTGATGATGAACTCCTTTCAATTTACCTTGGCTGGGAAGCACTTTATCTTCCCTTCCATTCTAAATGATAGCTTTGCTGGATAGAACAGTCCATGTTGGAGGTCCTTGCTTTTCATCACTTCGAATACTTCTTGGCAGTCCCTTCTAAGGTGCAAAGTTTCTTTTCAAAAATTAGCTGACCACCTTATGGGAACTCCTTTGTAGGTAAGTACTCACTTTTCCTGCTTTTAGTTGTCTTTAATCTTTGGCATTTTAATTATGATGTGTCTTGGTGTGGTTTTCTCTGTGTCCACCTTATTTGGGACTCTCTGTGCTGCTTGGACTTGTATGTCTGTCTCATTCATCAAATTAGAGAAACTTTCATTTTTTCAAATAAGTTTCAATTCTTGCTTTTTTTCTTCTCTTTCTGGCACCCCTATGATTCAGATGTTGGTATGTTTGATACTGTCCCAGAGGCTCCTTAGCCTATCCTTGTTTTTTTTGGATTCTTTTTTTCTCCTTGCTGATTAGGTTGAAGGCTTAGTTCTTCCTTATGTTCCAGATCATTGACTTGATTCTCAACTTCATCCACTCCACTGTTGGTTCCCTGTACATTTTCTTTCTCAGTTTATTTTTTATTTTTTTAAATATATTTTATTGATTATGCCATTACAGTTGTCCCATTCCCCCTTCATTCCCCTCCACCCTGCACACCACTCCCCATCATCCCCCCCTTTACTTTATGTCCATGTGTCACAAGTTCTTTAGATTCTATATTTCCCATACTATTCTTGCCCTACCTCCTGTCTATTTTCTATCTACTGTCAATGCTACTTAATTCTCTGTACCTTCTCCCACCTTCTCCTCCTCCCACTCCCCTGTTGCTAACCCTCCATGTGATCTCCATTTCTATGGTTCTGCTCCTGATTTAGCTGTCCTCTTAGTTTGCTTTTGTTTTAGGTGCAGTTGTTAATAACTGTGAGTTTGCTGTCCTTTCACTGTTCATATTTTTTATCATCTTTTTCTTAGATAAGTCCCTTTAACATTTCATATAATAAGGGCTTGGTGATGATGAACTCCTTCAACTTGGCCTTATCTGAGAAGCACTTTATATGTCCTTCCATTCTAAATGAAAGCTTTGCTGGATAGAGCAATCTTGGATGTAGTTCCTTGCATTTCATGACTTGGAATACTTCTTTGCGTCCTCTTCTTGCCTGCAAGGTCTCTTTTGAGAAATCAGCTGACAGTCTGATGGGGACTCCTTTGTAGGTGACTGTCCCCTTATCTCTTGCTGCTTCTAGGATTCTCTCCTTCATTTTAATCTTGGCTAATGTAATGATGATGTGCCTTGGTGTGTTCCTTCTTGGGTCCAACTTCTTTGGGACTCTCTGAGCTTCCTAGACTTCCTGGAAATCTATTTCTTTTGCCAGATTGGGGAAGTTCTCCTTTATTATTTGTTCAAATAAGTTTTCCACTTGTCGCTCTTCTTCTTCCCCCTCTGGTACCCCTATAATTCGGATGTTGAAACGTTTAAAGATGTCCTGGAGGTTCCTAAGCCTCTCATGTTTTTGAATTCTTGTTTCTTCATACTTTTCTGTTTGGTCATTTTTTTTCTTCCTTCTGGTCCACTCCCTTGATTTGAGTCCCAGTTTCCTTCCCATCACTATTGGTTTCCTGTGCATTTCCCTTCATTTCAATTAGTTTAGCCTTCATATGTTCCTCTAATTTTTGACGAAAATCAACCAATTATGTGAGCATCCTGATGACCAGTGTTTTGAACTGTGCATCTGATAGGTTGGCTATTTCTTGGTCACTTAGAGTTACTGGCTCTGGGGCTTTGAGTTCTTGAGCGCACCTGTTACGTATGAGGGGCGGAGACTAGGTGTTCACCAGGGCGAAGTGAACTGGTTTGTGACAAGGTTTGTGACAAGGGTCTGGCTGAATGGTTTGTTGTCGGACTTCCGTACAGTTCAATTTTCTATGTTTTGGTTGCGTTTTTGTTACTAAAACTTTGTTGTCTTTAAACTTGGTTGTGCGAGGAGGCACAGTGTTCCCACCTATGCCTCCATTAGACTGGAAGTTTCTAAACTTTTTATGATTTCACTTAGTGTAATCTTCATTTCAACCTGAGTCTTTTTCATGCAGTTGAAGTACCCAGTGAGTTCCTTGAGCATCCTAATAACCAGTGTTTTGAACTCTGCATCTGATAGATTGCTTATCTCCATTTTGTTTAGTTCTTTTTCTGGAGCTTTGTTTCTTTCATTTGGACCATGTTACTTTGTCTCTTCATTTAGGTCGCCTCCCTGTGTTTGTTTCTGTGTATTAGGTAGAGCTGCTTTGACTATCTCTCTGTCTTGGTAGCATGGCCTATTATAGAAAAGTGCACTGGTAAGTTGGGTGGGGCAGAGCCTTAAGGAATCTTCAGGGCAGGGTAACCTGTGTGAACCAGGTTAATGGAGTCTCAGATATGGTGTCACTGCTCTGTGGCTGTGTGGGGGGGAGGGCTCAAGAAAGGGACAGTGCTGCTGCCTGGCTTCTGGAGTTTTGTCCTGAAGGAAGCTGTACCACAGCTTTCATTTGAATGCCTGCCACTTCAGTTTCTCCCCATATGCCACTAGTGCCCTCCCAGCTGCTGCCCTGGTGCTGGAGCTTGGCAGGAGTGAGTCTGTGTAAGTTCTAAGTTCAGTAGGCGCCCTTTAAGAGGAGATTCTTGAGAATCCTACAGTTTCTTCCACCACCCTAACCTCCACTGGTTTTTACAGCCAGAAATTAGGGGATTTATCTTCCTGGCACTAGAATCCAGGGCTGGGTGGTCTGGGTTAGGGCTGAGATCCCTTGCTCCCAAGATACCCCTCCTGATTTTTATCCACCACACATGGATGGGGGATTGTGCCTGTTCAACATCTCAGCTGTTCCTGTCTAGATGAAAATGACTTTCATTCCTTGGTGGTTAGACTTCCATACAGGTTGATTTTCTGATGATTCTGGGTGGTAGTTATAGAGTAGTTGTAATTTATTCTTTGGTTGTGCAAGGGCATGAGCAGTGTTTACCTATGCCTCCATCTTGACCGGAAGTCTGGTTGATTTTGTACGTGCCCTGATGGGATCAAACTGCAACCCTGGTGTATTAGAACTGAGTACCCCACCAGGGTTTAATAATTTTTCAGTGTCTATGCAATTTTACCTGAGTAGGTTGGAAAACTAAAAAATAATCACTGTGACTCTTGTGGAGGTAGAGGTGCTATTTTAAGGAGTAAGAGTACTTTGTCAGGTTTTTTGTAGCCTAAGGGAAAAAGTTTGCAAGAACCTTTCAGTTTGCTTTGCTGAGATTCCCTACTCTCCAAACAAAACTCTTCTTTATATAAAACCATAATAATCAACTCATTTTTTAGCTCAGAATAGTTTTATAACTAAGAAAAGGAGGATCTTGATAGCATGTATGAGCATTGGAGCCTTAGGAATGGGTGATGATATATCAACACCCTGCCCTGCAGTCTCCTGGGAGTTTGGTAGTCTGGATTAGTTCTCTGACTAATCAAGAGACAACTTGATCTTTGTACCTGACCCTCTAGTGTAATCTCAGCCTAAGACCCATCAAAACAGCAGGCTGGCCTCTTGTAATTTTTTATTTACTGTGGTACCTTGGCACGGTACTCATTAATTTGTTCTGGAACTTGTGACCAGTGCCAGAACCGACAGGTACTGAGCAAGCAGCAAGTGATGATGCATATTCTCTTGAAGGGTGGCGTTCTTGCTAGAACTTGCTAGAACACAAGTTCTAGCAAGTGCAATAAGTCCAAGCAAGTACCCCGTGCCGAAACTTTTTTTTTTTGTCAAAATGCGATGAGTATAGAGTTTGACGAGTTCTGAAGCTGATGAGCACCGAGGTATGACTGTATTTCCTGTATAGTTAGGATTTCTCTTATGGCTGCATGTTTACCCTGACATGACGGTGGCATAATTGGCAGCATTTTACAGAAAAACAAATTCCCAAAAGTTGAAAAATGAGAAGGGGACAGTGAAACCCTGGCTAGCCCCAAGGATTTTACAAGTATGAGTGTGAAAAACTTTGCTACTGGCATCTGAGTAATTATCTCTCCTTTTTCAGTACAGCAATATGATTTTTTTTTTCACTGTGGAGACATTTCTGTGCATGGCTTATAATTTTGGAGAAGTTTCATGTAAATGGATGGAGGTAAGAAGAGCTAAAACCCAAATATTGTTTTGTCTCTGAAGGATGACAATAATAGGAGAGTATGAATAGAGGTGTTTCTTATCCTGAAGAGAAGTAAAGCAACTTTCCAAAAGTTTTTCAAGTAGAGAAAAACATTTCAGTTTGTCAGTATGTTTTCAGCTCTTGACATTACTTCATGTAGTCATTCTTTCTGAATCCCAAGTCTGTTCAGTTGTGCTTATATTTTGTGCTTTTTATTGTCTTAACCTACTTAATTTTAAAACAAGGAAAGGGGTGTGAGGGGAACTGGTAGGTGGGGCTGGGGTATTGGCCAGGAGCTTTGTCACACCAGTGGGGATGGTGCTGTTTTTATTTTGTACCTCTCCTTTGTTCTTTAGCCCTTTGGGCTGGGTAGGATGGATGCACCCATAGTCCCCACTTGAGAATCTTTATGAGTAATGGGATACATAGCTGATGGAAGTTCATTTGACTAGTGTGGCATCAGAGGGATTGAAAATAACTGCTTTACACCTGACTGTTAAGAGTCCATTGAGCCTATATATTCCCTTGAAGTCAGAAAATTCCCTTGTATTATCCTGGGGAACAAGAAAGATGCAGTAGGATTCGTGGCAACGACATATGCCCTGATTAGCACCTGCCTGAAAGATAAAGGGAGGGATGGTGACTGAATTACGCTTTTCTGATAATCACTTGTCCCCTAAACCAGATTTGGGTTTGCCTAAGAGAGATTACAAGGCCATCTTGACTTCTCTGCCATGGTGGAGACTTAATTTGGAACTATCATGAAGATTGAGCAAATAGTGTGCCCACATCTATGCATGTGTGCACACATATGTACATATGCTCCCCTCTCCCATATTCTGTTGTTCCACTGCTGTGGTGGCAACATTCCAAAATTGAACCCTTCCCTGACTGGTGTGGCTCAGTGGTTTGGTGTTACCTGCAGATCGAAAGGTTGCTGGTTTGACTCCCGGTCAGGACACATGCCCAGGTTGCAAGCCAGGTCCCTGGTTGGGGGCATGCTAGAAGCAACTGATAGATGTTTCTCATATCAATATTTCTCTCCCTCTCTTTCTCCCTCCGTTGCTTTCTCTCTCCCTCTCTCAAAAATAAATAAATAAATGAAATTTTTTTTAAAGGAAGAAGAAGAATCCCTGACAGGGGTGCTTATGAAATGCCTAAGGTATCACAGGTAGAATCTCAAATTCATCGGTGAATAATCGGGACTGTCTGTGCACAGAAAATCTTAACTATTTGATTTTAGGAATAAATGCCCAGAATCTTTCAACCAAACTAGATTACAAAGAAAAAGCAATCAAATCAGCTTTATATTTTCACTTTTTCTGCTACACTGTTTTATGTATATTTCTATAGCATCTGTTGGGTTCAGTGCTTTGGTAACCATACCAGTCTTGGAGTCTCAGGTTGCATAGTGTACATATAAGCCTGATTGGGGTTGAACTGTACTGTTCTCTAATATCTAGCTGTTTACTTTTTTTTTCCTTCTGGGAGGTATGTGATGTTTGGGTTTTAAGTAGTTGGAGTAGATCTTGAAAAAGCTAATAAAATCAAACAAAAAGAAATAGACTTTGTTTTACACATGTATATTTTTTGCAGTCTGGATTTGTGTTTCCATAGATCTGCTAATTATTTAGTAAACAATGTTAATGTTACATCTGAAACATCTAGAATGACTTTGTACAAACATCATGACTCAGTAATGTCTCCATTCTTCACTTTAATGCTGTACTTCCTGTTGAATTTGAATTTGATTTTGATTTTGGCTGACATTCCATAAGCCTAGAGGCCTAGGCTCACCTTTTGTTCACCAGGCAAGCCTGTCACTGCTTTTGTTTCTGGTAGTTTATAGTTTCCCAATCCATGACCTTTCTAAAACCACCTTTTGGGTATCAGTGGCCTCATACTGTGCAAATAGGAGAGGGTGTTGGTTTTAGAAAACTTGTGAAATAGAGGAAACCTTCCTATTTCAAAAAGATACATGAGCTTATTGGCTTTTTAGTTCTTATATGTGAAATTAAACCTAAGAAAACCTATGTCTCTAAAATATCTGCTATTATCTCTTTTATACCTTTAAAGGCTATAACATTTCCCAGCTTTAGGGAGTATCATCCCATAGTTGTTACTAACTTGGTTTCTTTACCTTAGTAAATATAAAGTGCTTTATGGAGTTTAGTAGAGAATTCACATCTAAACAGATATGTTTCCAGGCAGGCAATGTAAAATGAACCGGTAGGGAGCCTATCATGGAATGGATTCAAAGTTGATTAGAAGAGAAAAGTTTCAGACCTTTGTTCTGAATAGTAAAAGGGCAGTGAGTACAATATATAATTTAAGGGAGCCTTAAGAATGACCGGTAACGGGGGACTTCTGCCAAGATGGAGGCATAGGTGGAGACGCCGTGCTTTCTCCCACAACCAAGTTGAGAGACAACAAAATATTAGCAACAGAAAACACAGCCAGAACACAGAAAATTGAACTTTTCGGAAGTCTGATAACAACAAATTCTTCAGCCTGACTGCACTTTTAAGAAATTTCCAGAGGACTTCTGCCAAGATGGAGGCATAGGTGGAAGCACTGTGCCTTCTTGCACAACTAAGTTTAAAAACAACAAAGTTTTAGCAACAAAAATGCAGTCAATCCACAGAAAATTGAACTACACGGAAGTCTGACAACAAGGAACCCTTCAGCTAAACTGCATCACAAACCAGCAACCTGGGTGGCCCCACCCTGGTGAACAACTAAGGCTCCACTCCTCATACTGTGACAGGCACAAACAGATCAAAACATGGCTCAAGAACAACTCAGAGCCCCAGAGCCAGTAACTCTAAGCAACCAAGAAATAGCCAAACTTTCAGATGCACAGTTCAAAACCCTCGTGATCAGGATGCTCACAGAACTGGTTGATTTTAGTCACAAATTAGAGGAACATGTAAAGGCTAAACTAATTGAAATGAATGGAAATGCACAGGAAACCAATAGTAATGGAAAGGAAACTGGGACTGAAATCAAAGGAGTGGACCAGAAAGAGGAAAAAAATGACCAAACAGAAAAGTATGAAGAAACAAGAATTCAAAAAAATGAGGAGAGGCTTAGGAACCTTCAGGACATCTTTAAACGTTTCAACATCCGAATTATAGGGGTACCAGAAGGGGAAGAGAAACAGCCAGGAGTGGAAAACTTATTTGAACAAATAATAAAGGAGAACTTCCCCATTCTGGTAAAGGAAATAGACTTCCAGGAAGTCTAGGAAGCTCAGAGAGTCCCAAAGAAGTTGGACCCAAGAAGGAACACACCAAGGCACATCATCATTACATTAGCCAAGATTAAAATGAAGGAATCCTAGAAGCAGCAAGAGATAAGGGGACAGTCACCTACAAAGGAGTTCCCATCAGGCTGTCAGCTGATTTCTCAAAAGAGACCTTACAGGCAAGAAGGGGCTGGAAGGAAGTATTCCAAGTCATGAAATCCAAAGACATCCAAGATTGCTCTATCCAGCAAAACTTTCATTTAGAATGGAAGGGCAGATAAAGTGCTTCTCAGATAAGACCAAATTCAAGGAGTTCATCATCACCAAGCCCTTATTATATGAAATGTTAAAGGGATTTATCTAAGAAAAAGAAGATAAAAAAGATGAACAGTGAAAGGACAGCAAACTCACAGTTATTAACAACCACACCTAAAACAAAAGCAAACTACAAGGACAGCTAGATCAGGAGTGGAGACAAAGAAATAAACATCACATGGAGGGTTAGTAACAGGGGATTGAGAGGAGGAGAAGGGGGGAGAAGGTACAGAGAATAAGTAGCATAGATGGTAGGTAGAAAATAGATGGGGGGAGGGTAAGAATAGTATGGGAAATATAGAATCTAAAGAACTTGAGACACGTGGTCATAAACTAAAGGGGGAATGGTGGGGGAGGGGCGTGCAGGGTGGAGGGGAATGGAGGGGGAAATAGAACAACTGTAATGGCATAATTAATAAAATATATTTAAAAAAAAGAAATTTCCACCAGAAAAGAAGAATGACCAGTAACTATGATTTAATTAATGATGAAAAATCATTTCATCTTGTACTTTGTCCAATAAAGGAAATTTCCACACTTGGAAGACTAGAATGTGTGGTGGAATTGAATATAAACACATTTTAGTAGGAAAGAAGGAGAGCAACCATTCCCTAAAAGTGAACTAAAAGTAATTTCCTTTCCCTCTGGGTATATCTCCAAATAGCAGATGACCTCTGACCATCTTTTTTGCCTTAAGGAGTCTCTGGGAGAGAACGAACCAGTTTTAACAGACTGGTCAAGTTTTAACAGTCAAGTTTACAAAGAGGTACTGCTTGGATACACTGTTTCTGTGTGCTGGGCATTGAGCTAGGTACTTAGCTCTCTCACTGAGTATATTAAGAGCTAAACTATTAATTCCAGTTGCTTGGCACAGCTGGTAAGTGGTAACATCTGGATTCAAATCCACTTCTCGAGGCCTAGTGAGCACATCATTTTTTCACAAACCCATATTTTTGCTACTACAGCAAAAATCAGTTTTGCCTTTGGACTTTGCTTTTTTCCCCCCTCCTATTTGCCTGCAGACATGTAGCATTTTCCATAAAAGAGGAATGTGGTTTGTTATAATTGGGTATACTTATTGAGCACTGTATGTTCACTTCTTTTCAGACAGGTTCTCTTTACATGGTAGGAAATATAGCCCCTGACAGCCCTAAGCCTCCATCTCCATGGCCTGTGATGTACAAAGGTAAGAGAAAAAACCACTCACAATATCCAAATATTGCTCACAAAGACCATCTCCTCCTGGGCCTCATGCCCACTTTTTAACAAGTTCTGTGCTTAGAGAGGTAGAGTACCAGAACTGGCTGGTCCAGCTAGTGTGCCCACAGGGTTCCAGACTGGAGGGAAGTCCTGGGTGCTAACGGTAAAATGCTACCAGGAAGCCCACTTTATCCCTATGGCAGTAAATTGTGTCGTCATGAGAGACAGTGCTAAAGAGCACCTATCAGTCAAGGAACTGGATTTTTAATGTCTTCCCTGCCACTTACCGTTAGTCAAATGGTATCAGCTCTTTCTGCCTCCATTTCCCCATCTGTAAAATGAGAGGATAAAAAAAAGAGGGTAGGACTAGAGGATCTCTAATTTCATTTCTAGATCTGGAAGTCTGTGAACCATCTACTTTTCCCTAAGCATCTTTTTATATTGCCTACATGTCTTCAAAAGGAATAGAAAACAAATTTGGATAAACACCAAAGCTTTGAATAAAGATGAAAGAATTCAGGCCTATTTACATTTGGGTACCTTTCTTCTTGTAGAGTAAAATTCATTTCTAATCTGCAGAAAAATCAGTGCAGCACTTTCCTTGATTGCAAATGAATAGGCAGGCATCAAAGAAATACTTTGTAATTTTAGGACTTAGAACCTATGTATTTGCTTGGCCTTGAGCCCTTTAAGTAGTGAGTCACCTCTAGTGATACACAGTTTTATGAAATTACCCTTTCTATATACCTGTTCCCCACATTAAGAATAGGCTACCTTTGTTTTGTTTTTTTGTTTTTTGTTTTTTGTTTTTTTGGTTATTCAGATGGACTAGTTTTTCCTCTGGTGCTACAAATCTAGGTTACCCTTTTGACATTTCTGAACTCTGTTAAATGCCCCCTCTGTGCTAGATAGAGAGCAACCAGGATCTTTGCCTTTTAAGAGCAGCCCATGGTAATTGACACAACAGGAAAAGAAAGAGGTCATTGAAACAGAAACAGTTACTGCCGCTGATGCTGAGAAATAAATAAGAGCTTCTCTACATGTATTTGCCCCTGGAAACCAAAATAACTATCTTAAAAGAAAATGGGTGGGTGTTGGTAGGGAGAGGAGAGCTGGAAGAGATGTGGGTGAAAACCTTGTCAATACTCTTTCTTCAGTCACAATAATAGGGATTGTTCATTTATTTCAGAGAGCTGGGAATTGGGAGACACAGTGGGGAGGAGTTTGATTTGTGGACCTTGCTCTAGACATGTTGGTCAAGGGAGAATGTGGTACATGTTAACATGCCATGGCTGGGTCTTAAAAAGCATGATCAGTGATTCCTCCATAGCATTTGTGGTATACACTGCTTATAGTGGTGATTTGATTATGACCTGTCCCCTACTGAACTATGAGTCCCTTGAACATAGTCATATACTCCTGTGCATGGAGGCGAGCTCATGCTTGGCTTCTAGAGGAAGCTCAATAAATAGATATTGCAGGAGAGAATTAATTGATTCAAACTGAAGAGAACTAGGAAACTTGCAAAGGGCAGCATTTTACTGACAGAAGAGAGGTTTGGGTTGGCTTCAGTACTTGAGTGGGTTTTTCATTACGTAGACTCTCTTATCCATTAATTAGGAAATAAGGGCCTGGAAATCTGGCCATCTCCCATGCTCACTGTCCTGCTGCCAAATTGCAGCATTCTATTAAGAGTGGTCAGAAGTTGTGGGAAGGGTCTTACGCAATAAGGCTGGGGTTTGTGTTAAAAGAAAACCCCTCTCCACATCCAAAGCAGTAGAAGCATTCATTTTCAAGGCACAGGTCACTCCTTGTCCACTGCTATAAAATCTCAATGGGAAGTTTTTCCAATCCGTTTAGTACAGGAAAGGGGAGGCCAATCTTCCTGTTACAGGAGGAAGCCGAGAAGACTAATTTTCTATTAACGCATGGTGTTGCTATATCTGAAACCCAATCTTCCCGTAATCTTAAAGGCTAACTTTCCAACTATATGCTCCCCTGAAATCATTCTAATCTAAAGCCTGCGAGTGGTTTTCTCACCCTAGGGGTACAAGGATTGTTTACATTTTAAAAATGTTTTTATTGTATTTTTTCTATTACCATTTAGTCCCCTTATACCTACTTCCCCCCAGGATTCTTTATATTCAAAATGGTTGTCTCTGCACTTCATCTGTGAGGCAGCCTCCCCTCTCTCCCGATTAAAGTACCTAAAAGCCACAGAGCACATCCCTTCCTTTGCCAAAGGAGTTGCCTCTCAAAGCACAGCAGGTGACTGTATTTTCCAGTTCCCTGGTGCTGCTAGAATTCATTCTTTCAAGTTCTGTATCCCTCCAGCCCACCCAGTTATGCTTGTTTTTCCAGACTGGGACCTCCAGATGTACCCTGGCTTCCTGGCCAGACAGGTTTCATAACTGCATTGAATCCTCCCTAGGATGATTTAAAAAACAATAAAATACCCACATTATTCAGTAGTTACTAGGTACCAAACACTGTACTAAGCTCTATTCCTATAAGATAGGCAGTGTCATCTGCATTTTTCACACATGAAAAAACTGAATCTAGATTAGTAGGTAAATTGCACAGGCAGGAATTCTCAGCATAGATCTGTCTTAATTCTTAGCTTACATAGTATAAAACCCAAATCACAGAGACTTTTTAAATCAGAGGGAAGGGCCACATTCAGATCTGGGTTTTTGGATGCCAAACCTGGATCATTTCCCAACACTAGCTCCTGATGCCAAAACCTAAATTTCTGTAAGAAAAGCACAGATATGAGAATCCTTGTAAATCTCTGACTTCAAGAATAGATCTTTTTTTCCCCTGTTTACTTTCTCCATAGAGTCTGTATTTTCTCCATAAATATTTTGACACATTTAAAAAGAATTCTTCAAAGCCTTTGAAGCAGTACAGCCTTCGCTAGATACTTCGTCAGGCCCACTCCCATTTCTGAGCCTTTTCTTACACAATTATCCAACCAGGAGTCTCCGTGAGGTCATTCTTTCAGGGCCTTGCTTGCTGCCACCTCCTTCATGAAGCCTTCCTGATTATGACAGACCACATACCTCACAGTTTTTGTAGGTGATGTTACCATTGAACCCTTTCCATCTGCTGTCTGTTCTGTCCCCTCTACGGGAAGCAACCTCTTCTCTAAGGCACATACTGCTGACCAGAATCTAGGCATTCTACGATGGTTTTTACTTAGTGTATCTCAGACCAAGCCTTACCTGGTAAAATTGACCAAGGAGCCAAAAGACTTGCACACTGAAAGCTACAAAATGTTGCTGAGAGAAAAGAAGACACAAAGAAATTTTAAAAATTCCATGTACATGAATCAGAGACTTAATATTGTTAAGACATCAATACTAACCAAAGTAATAACTGAATTTAATGGAATCTCTAACAAAATCCCAGGAGTAAATTTTTAAAATATTTTATTTATTTTCAGAGAGAGGGGAAGGGAAGGAGAGTGGGAGAGAAATATCAATGTGTGGTTGCCTCTCATGTGTCCCCCACTGGGAACTGGCCTGCAACCCAGGCATGTGCCCTGACCGGGAATCGAACCTCAATCCTTTGCTTCACAGGCCTGCGCTCAATCCACTGAGCTACACCAGCCAGGGCCCAGGGGTAAATTTTTTGCAGAAATAGAAAAATCCATTTTAACATTCTTAAGGAGTTTCAGTGGATCTGAATAGCCAAAACAATCTTGAGAAAGAAAAAGAAAAGTGGGAGTTTACATACTTCTTAATTTAAAAACTTGCTATAAAGCTACAATACTTAAACAATGTGATACTAGCATAAAGATAAAGATATAGAAGAATGGAATAGAATCCAGAAACAAGGCCATACGAGTATATGGTCAAATGCTCTTCAACAAGGAGTCAAGACCATTCAATGGGGAAAGGAATTTTACATTTATTAACAAATGGTGTTTGTAAAACTCGATTATCTGCATGCAAAAGAATTAAGTTTGACCCTTACCTTACACCATATACAAATGTTAACTCAAAATGGATCAAAGACCTTAACGTAATTGCTGAAACTATAAAACTGTTAGAAGAAAACATAAGGAACAAGTTTCATGACATTGGATTTGGCGATATTCTTTTTTTTTTAAATTTGTTTATTGATTATGCTGTTACAGTTGTTCTATTCCCCCCTTCATTCCCCTCCACCCTACCCCCCCCATCCCCACCATTACCCCCCCTTTAGTTTATGACCATGTGTCTCAAGTCCTTTAGATTCTATATTTCCCATGCTATTCTTGCCCCCCCATCTATTTTCTATCTACTGTCTATGCTACTTATTTTCTGTACCTTCTCCCCCCATCTCCTCCTCCCACTCCCCTGTTGCTAACCCTCCTTGAGATCTTCATTTCTATGTTTCCACTCCTGATCTAGCTGTCCTTTTAGTTTGCTTTCGTTTTAGGTGTGGTTGTTAATAACTGTGAGTTTGTTGTCCTTTCACTGTTCATGTTTCTTTAACTTCTTTTTCTTAGATAAGTCCCTTGAACATTTCATATAATAAGGGCTTGGTGACGATGAACTCCTTGAATTTGATCTTATCTGAGAAGCACCTTATCTGTCCTTCCATTCTAAATGAAAGTTTTGCTGGATAGAGCAATCTTGGTTGTAGGTTTTTGGATTTCATGACTTGGAATACCTCTTTCCAGCCCCTTCTTGCCTGTAAGGTCTCTTTTGAGAAATCTGCTGACAGTCTGATGGGGCCTCCTTTGTAGGTGACTGTCCCTCTATCTCTTGCTGCTTCTAGGATTCTCTCCTTCATTTTAATTTTGGCTAATGTAATGATGATGTGCCTTGGTGTGTTCCTTCTTGGGTCCACCTTCTTTGGTACTCTCTGAGCTTCCTGGATTTCCTGGAAGTCTATTTCCTTTGTCATATTGGGGAAATTCTCCTTTATTATTTGTTCAAATAAGTTTTCCACTGGTGGCTGTGCCTTTCCCCCTTCTGGTACCCCTATAATTCGGATGTTGGAGCATTTAAAGATGTCCTGGAGGTTCTTAAGACTCTCCTCATTTCTTTGAATTCTTGCTTCCTGACTCTTTTCTGTTTGGCCATTATTTGCTTTCTTCTGGTCCACTCCATTGATTTGAGTCCCAGTTTCCTTTTCATTGCTATTGGTGTCCTGTGCAATTCCATTCATTTTAATTAGTTTCGCCTTCATATATTTGTCTAATTTGTGGCTATAATCAACCAGTTCTGTGAGGATCCTGATCAGCAGTGTTTTAAACTGTGCGTCTGAGAGTTTTGCTATTTCTTCATCGCTTAGATCTATGGGCTCTGGGGCTTTGAGATCTCGCGACATTTTTGGTCTGTTCTGGCCCTTTAAGTGTGAGAAGCGGTGCCTTGGACTCCCAGGTTGCTGGGTTGTGACGCTGTATGTGGGGGCGTGGTCAGAGTGGGGAAATGGCGACGCCCTCTACTGCTGCTTGCCACGTGGACCGCCAGCCCCTGGTCCAACCGCCCACTCCCTCGCCTGTCCGCTCGTGCACAAATGGGCAACCACAGTCTACACACAGCACCGCTTTCCCGCTGTCTCCTTCGAGGTCGCTCACCTGGTGGCTCGCTCGGTCGCTCACTAGGTCCAACCCTGGGCCTGGATTCTGCGCCTCTGGATTCCGCACCTCCGGATTCTGCACCTGAGTCCGTCTGACCGAGTCCTCCTGTGCAACCCCTCACCAGCCGCTGGTTTCGCCCCTTACTGGTCAGGCTGAAGAATTTGTTGTTAACGGACTTCCGAAAAGTTCAATTTTCCGTGTTCTGGCTGTGTTTTCTGTTGCTAATATTTAGTTGTCTCTAAACTTGGTTGTGTGAGAAGGCACGGCACATCCACCTATGCCTCCATCTTGGCGGAAGTCTCGATATTCTTGAATAAGACACCAAAACACATGTAACAAAAGTAAAAATAGATAAAATGGACTATGTCACCCTGAATGGTGTGGTTTGGTGGGTTGGGCACTGGTCCTGTAAAGTGAAAGTTTGCTGGTTTGATTGCCAGTCAGGGCACATGCCTGGGTTGTGGGCCAGGTCCTGTGTTTCTCTCCCTCTCTTACTCCCTTCCCCTTTCTCTAAAACTAATAAAATAAAAAACTGGACTACATCAAAATGAAAAGCTATGAATCAAGACACAATCAACAGTGAAAAGGCAACCTATGGAATTGGAGAAAATATTTGCAAATCACTTATCAAATAAGGGACTTATATCCAGAGTATATAAAGTATTCCTGTAACTCAACAACAAAACAAACATTAAAAAATAGACAAAGGACTAGAATAGACATTTTTCCAAAGAGGACCCACAAATGGCCAACAGGCATATGAAAAAATGCTCAATATCACTAATCATTAGGGAAATGCTAATCAAAACCACAATCAGGTATCATCTCATAGCCATTAGGATGGCTATAATGAAAAAAATTACAAGTGTTAGCATGTGGAGAAGTTGGAGCCCTTGTGCACTGTTGGTAGGAATATAAATGGTGCAGCTGCAATGGACAACAGTATGGAAGTTTGAAAAAAATTAAAAATAGAATTACTATAAACTCCAGCAATACCACTTCTGGATGCATATCCAAAAGAGTTGAAAGCAAGGTCTTGAAGAGATAGTTGTTTATCTACATTCACAACAGCATTAATCACAATATCCAAAAGGTGGTTGGTTGTCCGTTGTCAGATGAACAGATGAGCAGATGACCAAATTAGTGTCCGTTGTCAGATGAACAGATGAGCAAAATGAGATATATACTATATTTTGGGGACCATAAGACACACCTAGGTTTTACAGGAGGAAAATAGGAAAAAAATTTTGAAGCAAAAAATATGGTAAAATATTTAATAACATGAATAACATAATATTTCACCAGTGTAACTAAACAGAATTGAACAGCAGCATTAACAACCATTATTCCAAGTTTGGGGGTACCTTATATTCCAAAAATATGATATGTGTGGTAGAACATTATTTGACCTTGAAAAAGGAAGAAAATTCTGTATATGCTACAACATGGTTGACCCTTGAAGACATTGTGTTAAGTGAAAAAGCTAGTCACACAGCAAGACAAATATAGTATTTCACTTATGAGGTATCTAGAGTAGTCAAACTCATAAAAACAAAGTGTGGTGGTGGCTGCCACCAGGTAGAGAGAGGGAGAAATGAGGAATTGATGTTTAATGTGCATAGAATTTCAGTTGTGCAAGATGAAGAGTTCTGGAGATTGGTTCCACAACAATGTGAATGTATTTGATGCTACTGAACACTTAAAAATGGTTAAGATGATAAATTTGCTGTTATGAGTATTTGACCTCAATTTAAAAAATCAACTTTCCAAAAAAACACCCTTATGCAGATATAACCTCCCTCTCCCAGCCCTAGTGTGAATTAACAACTCCCTCCTTTGTGCCCCTACTTTATCCCGAAAATACCATTATTAGGGCTCTTAACATATTTTGGGTAATTATTTGACAGGGTAATGGTTACTGTCCCACTTGCCACCATCAAGGGGTGAGATGAACACTCATCCACTTCTGGGGTCTTGGCTAGAAACTAAGAAAATATACTAAGGTCTTTGAGGGAAAAAACAAACAAATAAAAAAACCAAAAAATAACCTTAGGTGGGAAAAGAGACAGTAGCCTTGATGGAATAATATACTAAAGGGAATAGTCATTATTAGCAAAAGTACAAGGTATGTCCAGAAGGTATCCAGCCATGTACTCTGAAAAATAGAGACATCTATTGAAGAAAGTACTAGACATAAGAAACATTATACATAGGAAAATGACACTTTAGTCCACTGCAAAATGGGCACTTTGGGATCTCACACCTTGGGATTCTCCTAATTGATATGAGCTGCCCTGTCATATTTTCCTGAATCTCACTAACGGTCTGAAATCTCTTCCCTTTCAAAGATGATTTTAGTCTTGGGAAAAGCCAGAAGTCCCATGGTGCCTAATATGGGCTACAGGCGGGGGAGGGGGTGGCGGGGAGCTGAGTCACCTGGGTGATTTGATGTTTCTCAAAAAAACTGCATGGGACCTGATGCATGAGCCAGCATGTTGTGATGAAGCCGCCAGTCTCCGCTTGCCCACAGCTGTGGCCTTCTGAATCATCCACATAGTTTCTGTGCAGAAATGTTCAAGCTTTAATGTAGAATTTGATCCAGATTTGTTGCTGTACTTGCTCAGTCATTTTGAATGCCATGGCCACACAGTAGATGAGAGGTGTTGCTCTGAGATGAGATCTGGAAGAACCATTTTCCTTCAGTCTTCCTTTTGCAGGCCAGATATGAAAGACCTAAAGAGCACTTATCTCCACACCTGACCCACATACAAACATCCCTGCACCCACCTGTAGTCCAAACAGCTTAAGTGGATTGGTCCAACCCAGTCCGACCAATTGGAGGGAAGAGAGTAAGATGTTTATTCAAGATAGATTCAAGACACAGTAGCTTATCAAATAAAGTTCCCAGGGACCAAGTAAAGAACTTTTTTGCTGCCTTCCTTGGACTTTTTGTATGTAATTCTTGATTCTTAATAAGAATTTATTTTTTTCTGATAATGGACTGGACATTCCTGTCTTTCCAAGGTCATTGTCAAAAAGTTCTACTTGTTCTGTTTTCCCTCCTTAAGGGCAGGCACCTAACTACTTATCCTTGTATTTCCACTGTCCACTAGCCCTGACACACAGGAGGTGCCTAGTGCCAAACAAATGATTGAATGGTTAGTGAAGGTGAGGTGAGTCATTACAATAACCCATATAGAGGCTTTGGGCCAAGCAAGTAGTCCACTCTGGAAAAAAGGGGAGTCTGAACTAGAGAGCCAGAGGGGATATGTGGGTCTGGTGGGAGTGGGGGCAGAGGGAGCATGAGAAGAAAAAACAGTTATTATACATCCCAGATTGAGCTGGTTGATGAAATGTATTAACCCCTCCCCCCCAGTTTTGTGTTGTATTGTCTCATACAGTGCTGACATTTGGTCCTTTGCTAAGTGGCCACAATTCCACAGACACACGTACCTTGCTTCAGTTTTAAATTAGACATTATTTTATCTGGCTAATTGGACCTGTTCAGGTCTGTTAACAGTAAGATGCTCATGTATGGCTCTTTCATACAGCCAGCTCTTTGTCATTTTTTCCCCTTCATGGAATCCTGGACAGGATTCTCAGCAATAGGTAATCTAAAAAAATATCAGCTTTATTTGTCAACATAATGGCACCCTTTCAAGCTCACATTTATAGAACTTGCAAGCTGGAAGGAACAATAAAGATTAGTTCTGTTTGCCCAGTAAGGAAATGTGTGCATAGAGAGCCAGTGTGCGTCACTCAGACACCCTGGCTTCCAGTCCTGAGCCCTTTTTCTTCTGCTACCGGCCTACAGGTGCAGCCACACCTGCTCAGGACATGTCCAGGGCACCCCCTTCATTTCTGTGCAATTGCGGCTGGCTCTGGACAGGTCTAAATTATCTGTGTTAGGAGAAGAGGAATGAGCAGGCACAATTTTTTCACAGGTTGATTTTCCTTGTTTTGTGTGATTTTTTTTCTAAAGCCCAATTCTCAATGGTGCTGACTTGAAGGTACTGTTCTGACCGTCCTTAAGCGCAGTGGTTAGCCGAAAATTTGCCATAAACAGAGCTGCGCAGCTTTTGGCTAGCCCCCGATTAATTTCTGTATCCTCTAATAGGCACTAACCGAGTACCTATTACGTGCCTGGCTGCAGCTGCTTAAGAGTTGAGCAGCTGCTTTCCATTCCTCCACAGGCCCAAGAAGCCACACCAACCGGCAGACCCGGGACTTCTGAGTGCCACCTCGGTTCTAGCCTTAACTTGTGTTGAGACTCCGAGAACAATTTTTCAGTTCTTCAACATGGTGGTCTGTAGCTTCAAAAGTTAATAGAAAGAAAGAAAAAAGAAAGAAATAAGAGAAAGAGAAAGGGAGGGAGGGAGGGAGAAAGCGGAAAGATATTTTTTGGAACTGGAGAAACACACAGAAGAGCTGCTTAACAGGTTCCGGGTCCCAGAGCCACAGCCCACTAACCCCCAAACCCAGGCTGCCCACCGCCCGCCCAGCGGCCGGCCCAGGCCCTGGAGAGCCAGGGCAGCGGGGGTCCAGGGGGAGCCTTTCTCTTTAAGAGCCCCCCAAGTGATCGTGATTGGCTGTAGCTACGCAGATCTTTCTTCCCGGCTCCCTCCGAGCGCAGCCTCCCCCACCGCGTTCCCAGCTCGCGCGCCTCCCCCAGCTCCTCCGCGCACTCTCGCCCTAGCTCCTTCGTCTTCACAGCTGAGATCCGCTCCGGCAGCGGCATGGGTGATACGCCAGCAACAGATGCTGGGCTCCCAGGTTTCCATCCTTAGGCCACGCTGAAAGCCTGAAGAGAGAAGGAACCGGAGAAGAGCCGGGAAGGCGGGTACAGGAGGTGTGGAGATTCAGGCAGTAGCCCTCGCCCTCACAGGAGAGATCCGCGCCGGCAGAGCTTTGCCTGCTGCCGCCGCCGCCGCCGGCGCCCACCTCTCACAGCCATGCCAGGCCGGGCCGCCGACCGGGGGAAGGTCCCCCTCTGCAACGCCGCGGGGGAAAGCCGCGCCCGGGTTCAGGGCTCGGCGGGTGGCGGCCAGGAGAGGCCGGGCGCACGTGAGCAGCGGCAGAACATCGTGTGGAGGAACGTAGTCCTGATGAGCCTGCTCCACTTGGCCGCCGTGTACTCCCTAGTGCTCATCCCCAAAGCCAAGCCGCTTACACTGCTCTGGGGTAAGTCGGGCGCCGTGGTGAGGCCGTGCCGGAGCGCGTGGAGTCGAGGGTTGGCTGCAGGCGGTGCGCAGCCTCTTTCGCTCTCTATTAGCCTTACGCCAGGCGTTCAGGTCCCCGTGGCTTGCAGTTGCCCTCCCTTTGGGACGGGCACGTATATCTGCCCGGGTATTTTCAACTTCTGCCTCCCCCGCCGCCTGACGGAGTAGGCGCATTTGTCCGCTCCCGATGGGTCCCTCCCAGAGTCCTGTGGCGCCGCCGCTGTGCGCAGAGAGGCGCGCGAGGGAAGAGGCTGGTCACCGGCCCAACCGGGCTTTGAGCGAGGGAAGACAGGCGAGTCCATTGTGTTGCCCTTGAGGGCCCCAGGGGCTCTCCTGTCTTTTGTTTTGCCTTTCAGCTTCTCAGTGTCCTCGGCGAGCCACGGACCCTGGGGCCAAGTTGAGAACAAGAAAGTAAGTGAAGGGAGGTGGAGAGACCTGGCCCAGAGTAGTGTTGATTTCGCGCACAAAATGGAAGAAGCCAGTTAGTTATCTTCCTAGCCTCTGTAGGGCCCCTCTTACTTGCTCCCCTCCGTGGTCTTTATGCCCAGTTGCACTTCTGTAGCCTTAAAAGTTTCTTGGCGAGCACAACGTGCTTATGTTGAGAGTGTTCTGCCTCCAGCTCTAAGCCCCGATTGTGGTCATGCACTGCCCTTTTCAAGACCTGTACCCCTCTGGCCAGTGCCGGTCTATCACCACACTTGGGGCTCTCCCGCCACCCTCCTTTATAGCACCCCCGTCTCTGCTAGTAGGAGAGGGAACCCAGAAGTCGACAACCCCTCGAACTCTTCCCACCCCACCCTCCCATACTCTAGGGGCTCATTGCTTGCCCTAAGTGACTACAGTTGCTGACATCTAAACCACCTGGAAGAACCCCTCGCCTCAGTAACTGTTTTTGGCCTTGGTCAGCAGAGCGGCAGTAACTCGGACAAAAGGCGCAGGCATTGATAGTCAGTCTCCTCCTGGGCCGAGACTTGGACGAGCTGTACTCCAGGAAGCTCTTTCAGCTGGCTTTCTGAGATCACCAAGGAACGGGGGCAGGAGAAATACAACCTACTTTTATTTCCAGAGAGGAAGAGAAAGAGAAAAATAAGAAGACCTCTCTTTGCAAAGCTCTTTATTTGACATAGTGCCAGCTTCAAATGCCTAGGTTGATAATGCGGCCACTTGGGTTCCAAGCCTTTCCTTGAAATCCTGCAGTCCCTGCTCTCGAAAGCAAACCCATGCAGATTCTGGGTACCTTTTGAGGGGTGTGTGGCTGAGGGGGGGATGCAGAGTTGAAAAATAGTGAGACGGGCAGGGGTCTTTGAAAATCATAAAGCCTTTTAAAAAATATATTTATTTTTCAGAGAGAGGGGAAGGGAGAAAGTGAGAGAAACATCCATGTGTGGTTGCCTCTCACACGCCCCCTACTGGGGACCTGGCCCACAACCCAGGCATGTGCCCTGACTGGGAATCCAACTGGTGACCCTCTTGTTCACAGACTAGTGCTCAATCCACTGAGCCACACCAGCCAGGGTGAGAATCATGAAGCCTTTTAAAGTTCCCTAAAAGCTTTGGGAAACCCCTACTCAGCCCTTCCCCACTTAATGTACTTCTTCAGTTGTATCCTTTTCACCCTGGTCTTTGTTTTGTGTTGTTTTAGTTTTGGTCTGTCTTCCTTCTTACCTCCAAATGACTAAATTGTAAGATGTCTAGCCATTAATTCATGAACACACTTCTAGCCCGCCAGTAAAAGCCTTTTGCCTCAGAACCTCCATGAAGCTCCTCCTCCCCCCTCCAGGGGCAGTACTGTCATACTTCCAAGCCCACCTACCTCTGAGGGATTGGGGCTTAGCCAAATAGCTGCAGTGTCAGAGAGAGCTCAGGGAGAAGTGAGCACTTAAAATATGTTGCATGACTGGAGCTCCACTCTTTACAGCAACTGAACCCCACTGACTCTTGACACCCCAGGAGCCACAAGGATGAGGCCTCCTCTTAAGGTTTTCTAAGTCACGTCTGCCCTATCCAGGCTGCTCTCTGAGGTGAAGGCAGAATCTTTGTTCTGAAAGACCTTGGTCAGAGGACACCTGCCTTGGCTCCACACTCCCCAGAGAAGTCAACACCGAAGGAATCTGGTTTCCTTTTTGTGGTGATGTTGCCAAACCCCAGCTTGGCTCCTGTCTGCATAGTCTTCTGCTTTAGCTACTTTTTGTCGGCTCCATTCTCTTAATCTTAATTCTTTCCTGAGCCCTGGCTGGTGTGGCTCAGTGGATGGAGCACCAGCCTGTAGATGGAAAGGTCACCAGTTCAATTCCCAGTCACACATGCCTGGGTTGTGGACAGGTCTCTGGCTAGGGGCATGCAAGAGGCAACTGATCGATGTTTCTCTCCTCTCTAAAAGGAAACAAATCTTTAGAAAAAAATATACAGCATCCCTAAAAAGGGATGCATCCCTAAAAAGAGCAGGCAACTGTGGGTGTTGTAGTTTCAAGTTTCACAATTCCAACTTAGAAACATTCCAAACAAATGAATCTTATCTGATGGATACCTTGTGAGAGAAGATCGTTGTGCTGTGGCTAGGTTATTTAAGGCAACTGGAAGACTAGGGACACTGTCATTTCAGGGTTATTTTCAGTGAAAGCTCTGGTGCTTTGACCCACAAATTTCCCTTCACTAGATTAGATTCCCTCTTCATACCCTCTCCCTTGCTGGCTCTATCAATGCCCTCACCCCAGGTGAGGTTGCCCTGGAAACAAGAAGCATCTATGCAGTGTACACATCAGAGGGTGTGTTAGGTGTGCAATGTACAGAGAGTAATTTGCATGGTGGTAAAATGTCATCCATGAAAGATCTATCAAGTTGTTCAGTCCATATTCCTCCACTGCCTAGCCCCCACCTTTTCATGACTGTCCTTGGGGCCAGAACAAGTTGTTTTCTTTATCCTTGCAGTGTGCCAAGTGGTGCCCACAGATCCTGAGGGATGGGTTTATGAGTTTCAAGGACAGAATGCAAACTCTAACTAGAATATAATTTTCACCTGAAGCCTTGAGCTCATGAAAGCGCTTGCTTTGAGGGTTTTGGCCCAAGGGGCAGCTAGCACATGTCCTGAATCTCAAGATGAATTGAATGAGGGAGTAAGGAGCAGTTGTAGAATTCCTGGGACTCCTTCCCAGGGAGCTTTGCCTTTGTCTCCAGGTGTTCTGGTTGTTGGTTTCTAGAAATGGCAGGGACTTTACTGCTTTCTCTAGAAATGTCACCCTGAGTCCTGTTCAGGGGTAAAAGCAGTGTATCATGGTGACATCATGGGTTTTCCCTCTCAAAGGACAACTACCAGGCATGCAAAGCAGTGATTTGCTGCCTTCTAGTATCCTGCCCAGGGCAAACATGGCCATTGTTATTGTTAAGCTAATATAGCTTAACAATATCTGGTGTCCTGGTTGCTGGAGCATCTGGACCATACTGAGTGGGATTTGGCCTTTGGGGAGGGAGCTGAGAATTGGTAGGGATTAACAAAGCAGTCTGGGGGCAGGGAGGGTCAGGAGAGGCAGGGGTTTGGAAAGTACTGGTCCATCAGTCAAATTCTGGCCAATTCTGAGAGTCACCCGAAGATGAGCCGTCTTCTTTCGGGCATCGGATAACCTGCATCCACCACTTGGGATGGTCCTGATGTCTGATGTCTGTTGGATTGTGCTGCTTCTTCCATCAGTGATGGAAGGTTGTTGAGGAGCCACAGTGATGTGTGGCCAGAGACTTCTGTTTTGCCTCCAGGTTTTTTAGGGTGAGCAAGACTCAAAAGAGACAGATCTAAATGTGAATCCCAACTCTCCTACTTACTTACTTACTAGTTGTGTAGCCTTGGACAAACATCTCTATGCTCTGCTTTCACATCTGTAAAATGGGACTCATATTAACACTACTTGCTCATGAAGTTGTGAGAATTAAACTAGATAATATATGTAAATCACCACGGTACCTGGCCTTCAGTTACTGTACAGTAATTGTCAGCTACCATTATTATTATTGGTCCTAATACTGGCTGCTTTTCTTTCTTTCTTTCCTTCCTTTTTTTTTGCTTTTGCTTTTTAAAAGAGATTTTATTTATTTATTTTTAGAGAGAGGGGGAGGGAGAGAGAAAGAGGGAGCAAAACATCAATTGGTCGCCTCTCACACACCCCCAACCCAGGACCTGTCCTGCAACCCAGGCATGTTTCCTGATCCAGAATCAAAACCGCAGCCTTTCGGTGTGCAGGACCCCCAGCCCACTGAGCCACATCAATCAGGGCTGGCTGTTTTTCTTTATTGGAAGGAGAAAAGGCCTTCTTGTAGCACAATGCATTCTGCAAAGTTGGCACAGTATTTGGCTTCATTGCCTCTCTTGCATGGGTAAATAAATATTGCTTTGGCTTTGGAAACAAGGGTTCTTTCTTAAAGTCCCCAAAGAGAAATGAACATAATCCCTCCCTCTCCCCATTCCCTTTTCTTTCATTCTATTTTCCTCCAAAAGGCTACTATTTCATAGGTAAATCTTTTGTTCAGCTAACAACTCACCTGGTCCTTAGTGTTTTTCTTAAGGAACAGTTGCAGTAGAAACAGGGCCACATCATTTCTCTAACTCTTCTAGGGTCTGTTCTGAATTTTTCACCCCTTCCTGTCTCCTTGAGTCATCTTAAAAAAAATCTTTAATGCTCAATTAAACTACTACAAAACTGAAAAATATAAATGAATCTTCATTTTAAACCCTGTAATTGCCAGCCTATTTTCGCTGCAACTTTTGCATTTTTAGTAAATGAGCAAGCACTAAAAACCTTACCTTACCCAAGACTGGAGTGCAGCAAAGCCTACAAAATAGAGTAAGCTTTTGCTGGCTTTATAGTCCTAACATGTATAAATATAGGTTAACATTATTAGCTCAGTTTTTTTTAAATAACTGGTCAAGGTCACTGCAGACTGCACCACGATCATGAAAGGAAAAATAGTGCAGCTGAGGAGAAACCTGGCTGGAATCCTGGCATTGCCCTTGGTTGAACTACATACATGTTCCTTACCAGTTTGTTGTCCTCAATATCCTCATCTGGGAAATGGAGACAATAACACTGAGCTGAAAGTTGTTTTAAGAACTGAAGCATAAAATAAAGGGCCTGGCAGAGAGCAGACACTCAGTGCTTGCTGTTCTTACTATTTTCCATGATGGAGGCCCACATTATGAAACCTGCCCTGGCTTCATCGGCTGTCTGAGATTGTAGCACTTGTGGCTCAGATGGAAGGCACAGCCTTTAAGCCCCAATATTTGATCATGACTTCGCTATAAGGCTTTAGTTCTTACCTTATCTAGATTTGTGTGTTGTATAAAATTATAGCCACTGACAGATTTATAAAAGAATGACACAGCCATGGTGGTTTCTTTAAAAATTTACAGAAGACAACATTGTCTTTGGGTGGCATTATTCTCACTGAGCATTTATTTTGACATTCTGTAGTCTCTGGCCTGCAGTGTGCAGCCCTCTGCTGCAACGCGTCACGTTTCTATGGAAGTGCCACGACTCTGGGATTAAGAGTGTGGGGCTTTGGAGTCAGAGGGCCTGAGTTCCAAGCCCAGCTCCCCAAATTCAGCCTTTGGCAGAAAACTCCCCCTCCCTAACCTCACTGTCCCCAATTGTATTGTAAGGATAATAATAGCACAGCCAGTGGCTGGAGGGAAATGAGAGAATACAGCAAAGAGGGTGGTCGGGAAGCTGGCACAGATGCTTGTTAGCCTTGGAGCCTCAGTGGCACACACCCTCAGTGCTTCCTTACTGCCCTTTATCTCATCCCTTTGAGGCTAAGATTTGTTTCGGACTGTTCCCTGGTTGTCAGAAGACCCTGGTCAAGGGTAATGGTGGTGTGTCTCTGGTTTTATTTCTCTTGGCCATGGATTATGAGGGAGGACGGCTGGTACAACAACAGGTACCAGCCCTCCTCTCTCATAAGTGCCTGTCATTTGTTCAGTATGTGTGTGAATGGCCATGAGCGGGACCCTCCCAACTGTGAGGATAAGTGCAGTCATATTCATCAGCCACGAATTCATTCATTTCTGCCATTTCAATGATGTCAAAAGTGGCCATACATGAGAATCATTTGGGAAGCCTTTAAACTTTCAGAAGCCTGGGCCCTCACCTAGATATACTGAATTGGGAATCTCTAGAAGTGATGTCCTGGCTTAAAAAAAAAAAAAAGAAAGCCATCAGGTATTTCTGATACACAGCTGGATAAGAATCATGATTTAATTTTCTTGTTCAATAATATTTATTACACACCAGTTACCTGCTGGGCACTGGCACCATCCCTGACTTTATGGTACTTAGGGGCCAGTTGGAGGTGCACAGGTGGTAACAGCCAAGGGAGCATTAGTTACAAAGTGTCGGCTCAGGTAGTTGGGGAGGCTCCCCAGGGGAGGAGGCAGTTGTCTAAGCCTGGCAGGGAGCCCTTGGCTGGCTGGCCCAGGGGTTTGGGAGAGATGGCATTGTATCCACAGGGAACAGTGTGAGCAGAGCTCCTGAGAGGATGGGAAAAGAGCAAGCGGTTGGACTGATGCTTTAGCAAGGCTGAAGGTGTCCAGGGCCAGGAAGATTTAGCAGGACCACCAGGATGGGGAGGAGATCAGGCTTATGGAGATACTGCCCTTCAGCCTCTGCCTGACTCCTCTCAGCCCACCCTACAGGCCAGTGATTTCTACTTGTGTAGAATCGCCTGGAGCCCAGTTGCTAGACCAGACACTAGTTCGGGTGAGTGTGAAGTTTTTCAGGAGAGGCCCTGGGGGAAATACACTGGAGCTGGGCCCCTCAGGCTGGCTATGGCTGAGGGGAGGCCAGGAATAATGTTGGGTATTTGATGTTACAGACTCAGGTGCTGTCCCAGGACTAAAATAATAAAATGCTCCAAAAGGTATAACAGTACCCAAATACCAGACCCAGAGTGCCCTCCTCCTACTCCTTTCTTCCTCTATTCTCCATTCTTTCCTGTGTTTTTTTTTTTTAATTTTATTTATTTATCTTTAGAGGGGAAGGGAAGGAGAGAGGGAGAGAAACATCAATGTATGGTTGCCTTTCATGCATCCCCTGCTGGGAATTGGCCTGCAGGGAACCTGCCTGCAACCTGGGTATGTGCCCTGACTGGGAATCGAACCGCGATTGTCTGGTTTGCAGGTCCGCGCTCAATCCACTGAGCTACACCAGCCAGGGCTCCTGTGTTTCTAAAAGGTGGGTGTGTATGTGTTTGCGGGCATGTTCTCACCTCATTTTCTCCCTTGAGCCTGAGTTTAAACAGCTGGTTCTCACTCGTCCATATTTCAGGGATGATCACTTCTGCTTTCCATTTCCACAGTTGCTGGGGTCAGTGCAGGGTCTGGTGCTTACTAGGAAAGGTTGGAGGCATCTGCGACCCCCCCCCCCCCCGCAGACTGGTTCTCAGACCAGCAGCATCAGCATCACCTGGGAGCTTGTTAGAAATAAAGATCCTCAGACCCCCATCCCAGACGTATTGAATCAATACCTGAGTTTAATAAGATCTCCCGGTAATTTACCTATTTGCTAAAGTTAGATGTGCACTACCCAGCCTGTTGTCAGCTTCAGGCTGACAATTCAGAGAAGCTGGACATGAGTGGGATTTGTCAACTCTTCCTTTTTTCTTTTAATGGCTGCCTCCCCTTGGCCTCTCTCTGCCTCCCCTCCTACTCTTCTGCCTCCTTGTAGCTTATTTAGAACATATCAGGATCTGCTTCTCCTGCCAAAAAAAAGGCTATTGCTAAAATCTTTTAGCTGGAGCAGCAATGTTTAATTCATGGGCTAGAAATTAATTTTGTTCTCATAAATACAGCTGGGGAAAAATAACAGGGATGCTCTGTGCATTGCCCTTGGGAATTCAGCTTGTTTACGTAACAGATGAACTGGTAAAGGTGAGGAGGCCTGGCCGAGAGCCACCTTCCCCAGAATTGTGAAGCAAATTGTATCAGTTAGGATGCTTTGGGCTGCAAGTAGAATAAAACTCAACTTCAAATGGCTTAAATGATAGGGAAATTTTCTAATGTCTGTCACCGATAAGAAATACTGAGTTTGGCCATTTCTAGATGACTCAATAATGTCATCAAAGAGCAGGTTTCATTTCTGCCATGGTGGCCTTGTTGAATTTAATTTTCCTCATGGTTGCTGGATGGCTACCAGAGTTCTGGGCAGCATGAAGTTACAACAATGTCATACAGAAGAAGAGAGAGGGTCCCACTTATGATGTGTCTTGGTGTGTTCCTCTTTGGGCCCAACTTGTTTGGGACTCTCTGTGCTTCCTGGACTTGTATGTCTATTTCTTTCACCAAATTAAGGAATTTATCTCTCATTATTTTTTCAAATAAGTTTTCAAGTTCTTTCTCTTTCTCTTCTTCTGGCATTCCTATGATTTGGATGTTGGTACGTTTGGAGATGTACCGGAGGTTTCTTATTCTGTGGGTTTTTTAAAATTCTTTTTTCTTCTTGCTGTTCTGATTGCTTTTTTCTTCCTTATGTTCCAAATTGTTCATCTGATACTCAGTTTCATCCCTTCCACTGTTGGTTCCCTGTAGATTTTTCTTTATTTCACTTAATGTAACCTTCATTTCTGCCTGGGTCTTTTTATGTTGTTGCTGTACTCAATGAGTTTTTTGAGCATCCTGATAACCAGTGTTTTGAATTCTGCATCTGATAGGTTGCTCATCTCTGTTTTGTTTAATTCTTTTTCTGGTGTTTGGGTTTTTTGTTGTTGTTTTTTCAGTTGGGCCCTATTTCTTTGTGTCCTCAGTTTGGCAGCCTCTTTGTGTTTGTTTCTGTGTATTAGGTAGAGCTGCTTTGACTCCCTGTCTTAGCAGTGCAGCCTATTGTAGAACAGCGGACCTATAAATTGTATAAAGCAGAGCCTTAGGTGATCACCGGGTGGGGCAAACGGTTTTACTGCTTTGTGGCTCTGTGTAAGGGGAGGGCTTGAAGAGGGGACAGTGCTGCTATCTGGCTTCTGGAGGTTTGCCCAGGAGGAAGCTGTCCCTAGCACTCTTACTATTTCCAGCCTGTATGCAACTTGTGCCCTTCCAGCTGTTGCCCTGGTTCCAAATCCCAGCTGGGTTAGGTTTGCGTAAGTCCTCAGTTTTTGTGTGCCCTTTAAAAGGAGTCTCCTGATAATCTGGCAGTTTTTTCCACCTCCCCAACTCTCACTGGTTTTTATAGGTAGGAGTTACTGGGATTTATCTTCTTGACACTGGAACCCTGGGCTGCTGGGTGGTCTGGTTTGGGGCTGGGATTCCTTGATCCCAAGATATCCCTACCAGTTTTTATCCACCACACGTGAATGTAGAACTGCCAATTCCACCACCTCATTCCTCTGCCTCTCCCGCCACTCCCACAGCTCCGTGCCTCTCTGCCCCTCTCCACCTCTCTCCTTGTCTCTTCCCTTCCTACCCATCTGGATAAATGTGGCTCTTTTATTTAAAATTTTTTTTTATTTCTTTTTAGAAAGAGGGGAAGGGAAGGAGAAAGGGAGGGAAACATCAATGTGTGGTTGCCTCTTGCATGCCCCCTACTAGGGACTTGGCCTGCAACCCAGGCATGTGCCCTGACTCGGAATTGAACTGGCCTACCCTTTGCTTTACAGGCAGGCACTCAATCCACTGAGCCACACCAGCCAGATGAATGTGGTTTCTTTAAATCTGGGCTGTCAGACTTCTATACAGCTTGATTTTCTGCCGGTTTCTGGGTGATATTTATTTTGTAGTTTAGATGTAATTTTTTTCTGTGTAGTTATATGATTACCTGTACCTCCTTGACTGGAAGTCTCCTAAAATGTGTTCTTTACCAATATTTTTGTCTGTGTAAGAAAAATAATTCAAACCTGTAAGAACTTTTATGAGTTTATTTGAGCAAAACTCACAAAAATTGCTGGGAAGCAGAATTTCAAGGGATTGAGTAAATGGTCCAAAAAATGGCAGTTTTACCACTTTATACATCAGCATCAAAGGGGAAGATGTAATGGAGTTACATGAAATTTCTTGTTTATAAATTAGGGAGGTGGGGGAAAGCAGGAGAGGGGAATCTCTAAGATTCTCTAAGATTGGATAAAAAGTAAAAGGAATCCAGGGGTGTCCAGTCTTTTGGTGTCTCTGGGCCACAACAGAAGAAGAGTTGTCTGGGCCACACGTTAAATACATTGTGACATGTAATCACAAAAAATAGTTCATAATGTTTAAGTAAATGTATGATTTTGTGTTGGGCTGCATTCACAGCCATCTGGACTTCATGGTTGGACACTCCTGATTATAGACACATACTTCTTTTACATAGGTGGCTATAGAAGAGTTCAGAGTTAAAATTAACATGATAATAATAACAAGAGATTTGTGGTCTCTGGTGCAGTGTTTTTGCCCTGAGGGGCCTGGAAAAATGGAAATTTCTTTGATAGTCCTAAAGTTATTATCTGTTATGATATCTTATGTAAAAAGACAACTGACAGGTTCAGTTTGACCTTTGTTAGGGAAAAATATTACCCCAGGACATGACCACCCACCTCGAACTGCTTGTAGTTAGAAAGTTTTAATTTCAGACTATCTTGTGTGGTCTCTGAGTTTGTAAAGCCATCATGCAGGCTTAACCTGAGGTTGTCAGATTTAGTAATGTATTCCTTTTACATCCACATTTTCCATGGTGACAGTTTTCTTGAACTGATAAATATTGGGTTAGCCAAAAAATCCATTTAGTTTTTTCCCCATTAAATAAAAGACACATTTTTTAATTTTCACCAATAACTTTATTGATTTGGATATTTCGAGTATATCAGCTGGCTATCTCTTACTATTGGCTTCTAGTGGGTGGAGGCCAGGGGCTCTGCTAAACATCTTCCAATGCATAAGACAGCCCCACAGCAAAGAATTATGTGACCAAAATGTCAGTTGTACCAAGAAACCTCACAAACCACTTTTGGCATGTTCAGTCACAGCACTTTCTCCATATACTGCACAAATTTTTTTTTGCATTTTGATTGTCTTTTTACCTTTCTTGAAATAATAAAGCATAATATGCCAGAAATGCTGCTTATTTTATTCCATCTTCAATATTAAAATGGTTACACAAAAATTCAATTTTGATAGGTTTGTTTTAAATGCACACTGATATGACAGCTGTCACAATACAGTGTAATAAAATTATTTTGAATGACGTTAAAGACAACTAAGCACTGCTAGAACCATCGGATGGAAAAAACGGAAAGAACTTTTTGGATAACCCAATAGTTTTCTTGGTCATTTTCTTCATCTTTCAGGTGACATACTAAAGTCACGGACAGATTTCTGTTCTCTTGCATCAAATTTTACTTTGGGGGCCTTTAAAAGTCTGCTTAACCTCACCCAGCATGTACTTTTTATTTGCACAAAAAAGCTAGAAAGAAGCATTTTACCTAGGAAGTTGCTGACTATGTTACAAGGGAAGCAAAACAATAGCTTTTGGCTAGAGAGTGTGGAAAACTGTATTTTAAAGTATGGACCTGGAGAAAATAGTGTAGAGCAGGATTGTAGTGCAGCCATTTGTGTAAAGTCTTCAAGTCAAATACTGCATGTAAAGTGCCTACTTAAGGTAAGTACTTAATGGATGTCCCTGTGGTGGTTTTTGGATGGCTTGGATTAGGAGCTGGTCATTACTCTCTCCCTATTTGTAGGTGACATTGATATGGTAATCAAGGTCTTCCAGATTATGGAAGTTTTTTGAGAGTATCTTTGAAATGGGAAAAAAAAAACCCCAAATATCAGTGGACTTGAAAGTTAAGCTAGATAAGAGTAGAGTTTACAGCTCAGGTTTACATTTATTTTTTCCTATATCACTGCCTGTTACGTGAATATTATCATATACTTAGAATTTGACTATGTTGGTTTTAGGTTGGTTCCCTGAAGAGACAATGGCTTATAAATGCAACCTGTGACTCAGTGAGCAAGGTCATCTCCGATTGTATCCTCCTTCTCATCATCAAAAAGCATTTATTAAGCAAGCAATTAATTACTTATAGTCCTGAGCCAGGCACTATGTAAGAAGTCAAAGACCCAGCCTCGATCCTCCCACCTTTTATAACTCACAGGAACAGCTGTGATGTGCCCGTGTACTGTAACCAACACAGTATTCTCTCGGCATGGATAGATAATGGAAAATACTCTTCTTTAAAAGCCTCAGGCCTGAAATTAGAAATGAACTTCTAACATTTAACTGTTTCATGGAGTAGTTTGTCAATCTACTCCTCTAAAAATATGTATAATAGAAGGTTTTGCAGGTGGTCGCACTGAAGCTCGTCTGTATTCTCAGCCTATGACTCACACTTCAGTGTCCCTGAAGGCATTTGTTTTGCTCTAGAGTCTCTAACCAAAAGGGAAAATTTGTTAGCCAATGTGAATAATGCCCACCTATCTTCCTTCTTCCATCTCCCCTGCCTTTGCCATACCAAATGGGTTGTGCTTTGGCTCAGTAGCTCTTGAAAAGTGGGTGAGTCATTAACATTTTTGAGCTATGCTCAGATTACTCCAGAGTCTTCACTTTGTCTGGAGCTCTGGGGAGAATTACGTCACTACCCTCAGAGTTTAGTGTAGATTGCATATGAACCTAAACTGTTAGAATAAACCACAGTTATTAGAGCTAATATTCCCTCAAGCACAGAGCTGGTATTCAACTAGAATACAACACTGTGGCTCTATCAGTTGTTAAAATAGTGAATAGTTAATGTTTTTCAAGATATTCCTGGAATTCCCAACAACCCAGGAGTTAAAGGGTATATCAGCTGCAAAGATCAAATGTACATTGGTTCTGATTGATTTTAATTGGTTGGTGTACCCATGAGTTGTCAAATATTTTTAATGTGACCTCTGCATATGCATCTCTTGTTGTCATTTGAGTCATATGATCTTTGGCTTTTCTTTCACAATTCTATTCTAATTGAATAAGAACTTAAAACAAATCAATCTATCATTCCGGCTTACATTTATATCCCCCAAAACCATGTAAGGAAAGGTATTTGAGTCTAATCTAAATTCTGAAATTTTAGGTATTTCACCTGTCCTGATAAAAACTCCTTTTGTGATAGAGGCACTGTATGTCTGAAAGGTGATTTTAATTTTCTGGTTTATAGTTGCCTTTATATAAGATTTTCCCCTGAAAAGACTAGTATTATTTTTTAATGTTTTATTTGTTTGTTTGTTTGTTTATTTATAGAAAGAGGAGAAGGGAAGGAGAAAGAATGGGAGAGAAACATCAATGTGTGGTTGCCTCTCACATGCCCCCTACTGGGGACCTGGCCCGCAACCCAGGCATGTGCCCTGACTGGGAATTGAACTGGCAACCGTTTGGTTCACAGCCTGCACTCAATCCATTGAGATATACCAGTCAGGGCTGGTATTACTTTTATCATCAGAAGAAAATAACATTATTAAAATAAAATTGTAAAGTTATTTCTTTTTGGTGTTAGGAGCTGATAGGACAAGATGTGGAGTATGGCACCACAAGTTTAGGTGACCTCTTAGTTCAAACTTCCTGGCCCCTAATGTTGTAAATGGGTATCTAGGCTCTCATAGCGCAGGGTCAGTGCCACCTAAACCATACCTGAAACTTAGTACAGGGAATTGTATACCTGAGACTTAGTATAGGGAATTGTTTCAGTGGTAGGAAATTTCAAACACGTACAAAAGTAAAGAACATAGTCTGTACTCTCCTACACTCTCTAATTGCTGGGATTTTTTATTTTGTAACTTTTACTTTGGTATGTAATTTGACAAGCATAGGACAGTTGTAAGAATAGTATAGGGAACTCCCAGATATTCTATCCAGACCAAACAATTTCTTGCTTTATTATATTCTTTATGTATGTATACATATATGTGTGTATTATTCTTTTCTGAGCTCATTAGCAAATAAGTTGGAGATACCATGGCCTTTTATCTCTAAATATGTCAGTATTTAATTCCTAAAACTAAGAGTAAAACCACAGAACACCCAACCAAGATGGCAGAGGAATAAGTGGAAGCTACCCTAACCTCCCAGGACCAATCTGGAGTTACAATTAAATTGTAGAGAAATCCTGAATAACCAACTGAACACTAGCCACAGATGACTCATATACCAGACAAATAAAAGAAACCACTTCACCACAACATGACTGGTACGGAGTACGGAGGAGCATGAGAGGGCTGGCTGGACTCCCACAGGTGACAGCTGAAGTTCTAGAGGGATATTTCAGCAGCTGGTGGGAGTTCCCCTGAGAAATGTGGTATCTAAACCCCAAGATGGGTTTCCCATCCAACAGCAGAAGAGCCGGGAAAGGGGCCCAGATAATACTCACCTGTGTAAAGTAGCAGGGCTTCTGTCTGCTAGGGAGAAATGGCTGGAGACTCAGAGAGCCTCTTAAAGGGCCAATGCACAGAATTTTGTTGCAGCCACTTAACCTAGGCTCCGGCAGAGGGAGGACAGAGTGGACTAGAGATACTTGAGGGGACAGTCTCCGGGTAGTGCCTCTGGGGAGAGCACTGAAGGAACAGCTGCCAGAATCCCTGTGCTGAGTCATTTCCCATTTGCAGGAACCATCTTTCTCAGGCAGAGCACTCCCCTCCCAGTAGCATCAGCCTGGAGAAGCAATAACCCCACTTGAAGGAATTACTCTCCCCCACCCTGCAGATTGTAAGCCAGGCTGCTGAGTATAGCTTCAAGCTATATCATTGATTAAGTTTAACAAATAAGGTGGATCTCTGGGAGCTCTGAGACTTTAGTTGACCTTCCCCTGGGCCTGGTGCTGGTAAAAGCCAGTGTTGGTACACAGCCTGGTTCTTTCTGCACATAAACAGGCCCAGCAAAGGGAGCCATGTGGATCACTGATAGCTTCAAAAAGGTTGCCCAGGACAGGTCACAAACGGTGACAAAATTCTGTATCAGTCTCTGTAGTTCTACCTAATACATAGAAGCAAATACAAAGAAGCAGCCGAAATGGGAAGACAGAAACAGACCCCAAATGAAGGAACAAGAGAATTCTCCAGAAGAACTAAATGAAATGGAGCCAAGCAATTTATCAGATAATGAGTTTAAGGTCATGATTATAAGAATACTCAACAGCATTAGAAAACATACAGAAACCATAAAAAAGAACCACTCAGAAATAAAGAATGAAATACCTGAAATAAATAATACACTGGAAGGAATAGGCAGTAGGTTAAATGAACCTGACAATTGAATCAGTGATTAGGAAGATGAAGTAAATAAAACCACTGAAGCAGAACAGTAGAAAGTAAAAGAACTTCAAAAAATGATGAGAGCTTAAGAAACATTTTGGGCAACATGAAGTGTGATGATATCCACATCATGGGAATACCAGAAGGAAAAGAGAGTGAGGAAGGGATGGAGAATTTATTTGAGGAAATAATGACCAAAAAATTTCTCTACTCTGGTGAAGGAAAAGGACACAAAAGTCCAGGAAGCTCAAAGAGTTCCAAACAATTTGTAAACAAAGAGGCCTACACTGAGACACATCATAATTGAAATAGCAAGGCTTAAAAACAAGGAGAGAATCCTAAAAGCTGCAAGAGAAAAGCAGGTAGTTACATACAAGAGAGCACCAAGTAGACTGTCATCTGATTACTCATCAGAAACATTTCAGGCCAGAAGGGAGTGTTGCGAAATATTCAGGGTGATGAAAAGCAAGGATGTACAACCGAGGCTACTTTACACAGCAAGGCTATCATTTTCATTTAAAGTTTGAAGGAGAAATAGGGAGCTTCCCAGACAGGAAAAAGCTAAAGTAGTTTGTTAACACCAAATCAGTACTGCAACAAATGTTAAAAGGCTTGCTTGAAGAAGAAGGAGGAGGAGGAGGAGGAAGAAGGAGAGGAGAAACAGTTATAACAACACAGTACCAAAGAAACATAGTCTAACAATAAAATAGCACTAAATATATATCTATCAAAAATCACCTTAAATGTAAATGGCTTAACTAGTCCAACCAAAAGCCATAGGGTAGCTGAATAAGAAAACAAGACCCATATACATGCTGCCTTGAAGAGACTTACCTCAGATCGAAAGATACAGATTAAAAGTAAAGGGATGGAAAAAGATATTTCATGGAAATGGAAATGGAAAAAAAACACCTGGCGTAGCAAACTTACATTGAACAAAATAGACTTTAAAACCAAAGTTATAGTAAGAGACAAAGAATGAAACTACATAAAGGGAACGGTCCAACAAGAGGGTATAACCCTAGTAAATGTTTATGTACCCACCACAGGAGCACCTAACTATGTAAAACACATCTTGATGGACATAAAGGGAGAGATCAACAGAAATACAGTCATAGTTGGGGATTTTAACACCCAATTGATTTCAATGGATAGATCTTCCAGACATTAAATCAACAAGGAGATAGTGGCCTTCAACAACCCACTAGATCAAATGAATTTCATTGATATCTTCAGAACATTTCACCCCAAAGCAGCAGAATATACATATTTTTCAAGTGCACATGGAATGTTTTCTAGGATAGACTACATGTTAGGACACAAAACAAGTCTTAATAAATTTAAGAAGATTGAAGTCATACTAAGCATGTTCTCTGACTGCTATACTATGAAACTGGACATCATTGACAAGAAGAATACTGAAAAACATACAAAGATGTGGAAGCTAAATAACATGCTATTAAACAAGGAATGGGTCAACAACCTGATTGAGAAAGAAAATAAAAGATACCTTGAAACAAATGAAAATGAGAACAAAACAATCCAAAATCTGTGGGACACAGGGAAAACAATCTTAAGAGGGAAATTTATAGCATTGCAGGCCTATCTCAAGAAACAACAAGAAGCTCAAATAAACAATCTAACTTTACTCTTAAAGGAACTTGAAAAAGAACAATCAACAAAGCTCAAAGTGAGTTGAAGGAAGGAAATAGATACAAAAGATCAATGGATTCTAGAGCTGGTTCTTTGAAAAGATAAATAGCATTGACAGACCTTTAACCAGAGCCATCAAGGAAAAAAGAGAAAGGACCCAAATGAATGAGGAAATGAAAGAGGAAAAATAGCAACTGACACCAAAGAATTACAAAGGATTGTAAAAAATATGAGCGTTTGTTCATAATATGCCAACAAACTGGACAAACCTAGACAAAAATGGCTAAATTCCTTGAAACAAAATCCTCCCAAACTAAATCAAGAAGAGTCAGAGAATCTAAATAGACATATTACACCCAGTGAAATTGAAGTAGTAATCAAAAGACCCCCAAAAACCAAAAGCCCCGAATCGGATGGCTTTACAGGTGAATTTTACCAAACATTCGAAGAAGAACTAACACCTCAAACTAGTTCAAAAAATTCAAGAGGCCCTGGCTGGTGTGGCTCAGTGGATTGAGCACTGGCCTGTGAACTAAAGGGTTGCTGGTTTGATTCTCCTACATGACACATGCCTGGGTTGCTGGTTGGCTCATGCTAAAGGCAACCAATCAATGTTTCTCTCACACATTGATCTTTCCTCCTCTCTCTTTCTCCCTCCCTCCCCCTGTCTCTAAAATTTAAAAAAATAAAGCTTTTTTAAAAAATTGAAAAGGAGGGAAATCTCCCAAACTCATTTTACAAGGCCACCATTAGCCTAAATCCAAAACTGGATAAGGACACTACAAAAAAAAAACTAATTATAGACCAATGAACGTAGATGCTAAAATCCTCAACAAAATATTAGCAGACCGAATACAACAATGCATCAAGAAGGTCATACACCATGACCAAGTGGGATTTATTCCAAGAATGCAAGGTTGGTACAACATTACCAAACCAGTAAATTTGATTCACCATGTAAACAAAATGAAGGATAAAAACCACATGATGATATCAATAGGTGCCAAAAAAGCATTTGATAAAATCTAGCACACATTTATGATAAACACTTAGCAAAGTGGGAGTAGACGGAACACACCAAAACATAATAAAGACCATATATGACAAATACACTGCCAGCATCATACTCAACAGGCAAAAACTACAAATATTCCCCTTAATATTGGGAACAAGACAGGGATGTTCACTTTCACCTCTCTTTTTCAGCATAGTCCTGGAAGTCCTAGCCATCGCAGTCAGACAAGAAGAAGAAATAAAAGTCACCCACACTGGAAAGGAAGAAGTAAAACAGTCATTATTTGCCAATGACATGATACTTTACATAGAGAACCCCAAAGATTCTACCAAGAAACTACTAGTACTGATAAATGAATTCAGCAAAGTAGCAGGATACAAAATTAATTGCAGAAAATGCAGAAATCAGTTGCATTTTTATGTGCCAATAATGAACTAACAAGGAAAATTAAGAAAACAATCTCATTCATAATTGCTTCAAAAAGAATGAAATACCCAGCATTGAACCTAACCGAGGATATTAAAGACCTATACTTGGAAAAGTATAAGACACTGAAGAAAGAAATTGAAAAAGATACAAATAAGTGGAAGCACATACTGTGTTCATGGATAGGAAGAGTTAACATCATTGAAATGTCCATACTACTCAGAACAATCTATAGATTCAACCCAATTCCTATGAAGATTCCAAAAATGTATTTCACAGAATTAGAATAAATATCTGTAAAATTTATATGGGACCACAAAAGGCCCCACATAACAATAGTGATCCTGAGAAAGAAAAACAAAGTTGAAGGAATCACACTACCTAATATGAAACTACTATAAAGCCATCATAATAAATACAGCCTGGAATTGGCATAAAAACAGACACATAGGTCATTAAAACAGAATAGAAAGCCTAGGAATAAACCCAGACTTTTATAGTAAATTAATATTCTACAGAGGAAGCAAGAACACACAATGAGCTAAAGACAGCTTATTCAATAAGTGGTGTTGAGAAAATTGAAGAAAACATAGGAAGCAAAATCTTGGACTTTGCTTATAGCAGTATTTTACCATATATATCTCTCTAGGCAAAGCAAACAAAAGGAAAAAATAAGCAAGTGGGACAACATCAAACTAAAAAGCTTTTGCTCAGCAAAGGAAAACATCAAAATAAAAAGACAACCCACAGAATGGGAGAACGTATTTGCCAATACATCTGATAAAGGGTTAATATCCAAAATTTATAAAGAACTTACAAAACTCAATACCAAAAAAACCCAAACAACTCAATTTAAAAAAATGGTCAAAGAACCTGAATAGACACTTCTCCAAAGAGGACATATAGATGTCCAATAGGCATATGAAAAGATGCTCAACATCACTAACTATCAGAGAAATGCAAATTAAAACTGCAATAAGATATTATGCCATACCTGACAGAATGCCTGTCATCAGTAAATCAAAAAACAACAAGTGCTGGTTAGGGTGCGGAGAAAGAGGAACCCTTTTTGCACTATTGTTGGGAATATAGATTGGTGTAACCACTGTGGAAAACAGTATGGAGATACCTCAAAAATTAAGAGTGGATCTGCTTTTTGACCCAGCAGTCTCACTTCTGGGAATATAACTGAAGGAACCCAGAACACTAATTTAAAAGAACATAAGCACCACTATGTTCATTGCAGTATTAATTTTCAACCACCAAGAATGGAATCAACTCAAGTGTCCATCAGTAGATGAGTGGATAAAACAACTATGGGCATTTACACAATGGATACTACTCTGCCATGAAAAAGAAGAACCTTTGTGACAGCATGGATGGACCTAGAGAACATTATGCTAAGTGAAATAAGCCAGTCAGAGAAAGACAAATACCATATGATTTCACTCATATGTGGAATCTAATAACAAACTGAACTAACAAGCAAAATAGAGACAGACTCATAGAGAGCAGGATGACAGCTAAGGAGAGGAAGGAGAGATCAAGTAACAAGGAAAAATAACTCATGGATATAGACAACAGAGTGGTGATTGTGGTGGAAGATGGGGGTGTAAGGGGACTAAGTCATAATTGAAAAACTACAATAAAATATTTGGAAACACTGAAAAGAAAGAGTAATGGAGGAGAGAAAAAAAGAATAGAACCACAGTAAAGTTATTAAAGCCAGAAATGTCACCTTGATATTATCTACTCTACGGTGGATAGTTAAATGTCATCAGGTATCCTAGTTATGTCTTTTATACTTCTTTTTCCTTTTAGATTAGGCGGAAGCAAATTTTAGACAATTGGGTCTGTAAATACCCAGGTATTGAGTATCAGTTTGGGTAATTCTGGCTACATCCTCCAAATGGAAAACCTCAGGGACTGTCTTTATCCTACCTATTGCCTCCAGCTCTTTAGGGAACAGTTTTGAGAGACTTTCCAAAAGTAGAAAGAAGCCCTGGCTGGGTAGCTCAGTTGGTTATAATGTTGTCTGGATACACCAAAGGTTGTGAGTTCGATCCCTGGTCAGAGCACATACAGTGACTTCCGCTGAACCGTGAATGGTGGAACAACCAGTCGATGTTTCTCTCTCTTTTTCTCAAATTACTTTAAAAACTTTTTTTTTAAGTGGAAAGGGGTGGAAACAGAAGTAAAGTTGGTATAGGTAGTGAACAAGTCAGTACCTCTCAGCATGGTCTGCACACTGTCTGTATTGGGGTCATCAGTTGCTCCTTGAGCCTGAAGATTTGGGGGCTCTACCCAGACCTACAAGGAGAACCTCTGGGAGCAGGACCCAGGGATCTTCATTTAACAGGCTCTGCGGGTAGCTCTTCTACCCTGTGTATTGGAGGCATTTATCCTAGGGGCAGGTGGCCTGAGACTGAGGCTGTGCCCTTAGCAGCTTAACATTATATCCTCCTGCTAGTGGCTCAGATTTGTTGTATGACTTTGCTATATTGCCTGAAATTCCACCAGCCTGAGATGTCTTAGGGTTGAGAGAGGCACCATTTCCTGCCTGTGAATTGCTTTCTGCATATAGTTTCTTCTAACACAGGCTGATAACTGAGGGAGAGGGTTTCCCCTTCCCACTGGAAGGGGATGAGGAAAGTGAAGGACTTCGAATGCTTTGTGGGGGTGGAACAAGCTTGTTTTCTGGGGATGTGGGTGGCGGTGAGGAGAGGTGCTTGGATCACCCCTTAGACATCTGGAGGAAAAGCTGTTCAGAAGAGGTGGGGGAATAAAAAGTTCTGGAGAAAGCCTCCTTAGCCCTAGGCAGAAATCTTCACCTGCCCAGAAGAGGGCCCTGAGACCTTCTTTCATAGGACTGGTGTGAGGACTGAGTGAGTTGCAACAGCCGCCTGTCCAGTGACAGCAGAGACCCCCCATGTTCCCCTGTAGGAAGGACCAGCCCAACAGTAGGAGTAGTGACCATTATTATCACTCCCAGAAACAGATGTGCATCTTGGTGCTATAAATCCACTGTATAGAGGTCTGGCTGGGTCCTTTAGATTTGTTTATTCTAAGCATGGAGTTCTGCTCTAAGATTCCTTTCAAATCCTAGGGTGAGTGGCTTTACAGTTATCTTCATTTGCTGGGGAGCAGATACTTCTCAGATCATTCATGCCCCGCTGCTTGGATAGTTGGAGACAGTGCAGTTCTGCTTCGGACAAGGCACATTTTAGGGGGCATCCTGGACCAGGCTCCTCTCACCTGGGAGATACAAGGGCCCTTTGTATAATAAGTGTTTCTGGCCCACCAACAGTGATAACAATGGGGAGACACCTGGCTCTAGGTGTTAACTGTGCCTCCAGGAGACTGCAGAGGGTTAATCCTAACTTGCATCCTGCCCACGTGGCCATGTGACGTAAGAGGTACTATTGGCCTGAAGGGTGACAGGGGCCAGTGACCACCCTTACCTAAGACAGGAGTCCAGGTGGATATTTCCTCCCATTGTTAAATATTCCCCTTTGTTCCATGGAAAGGAGACACGTCTTCTTTTTTCTTTTAGCTCGAGAGCTTATCAAGCTAGAGCTCAGGCTTGCTGAGATCTGGGGCTCATTCAGTCTGCCCCAGGGGACCCTTGGGGCCTGCCAGGTGTTTCTTCAGTCTAAAGGCTGGAGGGAAAATTTTGGACTCAGATAATTTTTGCTGATTAGCTAAAGTGCTAATCTCCCAAGTCTCTCTCTGGCCAGGGCCATTACTAGTGGATCTTAACTGGGCTTATGAAAAAAAGTGTTTTGAAATGTGAAAGTGTTCTCTAGGCACCATTGTGTTGGCGCTGAGTAGGCACATTGGTGTTTTGATCTCTGCTTGGGTTTAGGAGCAGTGAGGGAGCATTACTGGGATGTCCTTTCCCCACCTGGTTAGAGACAGACTAGCTGAGAATTTAGATGTCTAATTAAATTCCATTTTTCATGCATTTGGGGACATGTGCCTAGTGTGGGCCAGGTGCTGGAAATACACAGTTGAGGAACTATTATTCTTATTCAGAAGAGGGCCAATTATAATTCAGTATGATGAATGCCAGGACAGAAGGAGGCCTGAGGGGCAGGATCGCTAGAGGATGGGGCATTGTGAGTCTTTTAATCTGTACAACAATTACCCTATGGAGTAAAGAGGCATAAATTTTCACTGCAGTCCTGAACGAAACTTTGAAAACAAAATTATTTCATAACTAATTTGGAGGGGAAATGACCCAATAAATTCATTTGGTGGCAAAATTTGACCTAAACTATTTCTTCTGTTTAGTATGAATATTCACATGAATGTGTTTGATGACAGACCCACCATGGGCATTATATAGTGCATAGACACTGTTACCTTTCTAAAATCTGAATTTTTAAGTATATCTGACCCTAAGATTTTGACAAAGGACTGAAGATTTGTCTTGGTATCATCTGCATTTTGCATTTGAGTTTGCAGAACAAACGCAGGGAGGACTCATTTGCCCAATCAGAGCAGCCAGGGCTTGTACAACAGTCCTTCTGACTGCTGAGCCCTGTTGGGCATGCCCAGCTGACTACCTCGAAAAGCACTGGCTCTCTACACAGCAGTGGTTTGGGCACTAGATGTGTGGGCAGCTGTGGAGTGGGCATGGGCTGGGATAGCATTGCCCTTGGACACATCCCTGGTGGCTGAGAGCCAGCCTCTTGGTGGACAGGGATAGGGTGTCAATCTATTGTCTTGGCCTGGGCTCAGCCACTCTTATTCTGGTGGTAGGTAGGTTGTCAAAAACTCAATTCTTCTTGCCAGCACAGTAAAGAATTACAGATCAGCAAGTCAAGTAGAGTGCAAGCAGAATTTATTTGTACATTCTCAAGAAATAGAACAGACCTTGCTGGGGATGGTGAGAGAGGCCCACGGTTCCTAGTCCTGAGGACTTATATAATTTGCAGGGTGGGGTGAGAGTTAGTATGACAGTAGAGAACAGGAGTTATATATTGATTGGTGGATTGTGGTGATGCTAACCATAAATGTTTTTTTCTGTGGAGGACATGACCATCTAAACATAGGCATGTGTAGAGGTCTGTTCCCAGGATCCTTACCTTCCACTCCAGGCAACATTTTGTCGTTTGTTATGAAACAGCTATATGACCAGAGACAGTCAAAATTATTTGGAGTTGCTTTTCTGTTAAGAACAATGGCTGCGAACCAGACAAACGTGGTTCGATTCCCAGTCAGGGCACATGCCAGGGTTGCAGGCCGGTTCCCTGCAGGCCAGTTCCCAGCAGGGGATGCACGAAAGGCAACCATACATTGATGTTTCTCTCTCTCTCTCCTTCCCTTCCCCTCTAAAGATAAATAAATAAAATCTTTAAAAAAAAAAAAACAATGGACCTGCTCCCACCTTTCTTCCTCCTTCCTCATTTTCTAACTCCCCCCTAACAGATTTTATTTAAGAGGAAATAATGATTTTGTGCCTCTCTACCTAAAAGATCTGTAACCTTGTCAAAAAGCCACTCCTTCAGTCATTTCTCATTATTCCTCTTCCCTATTCTTCATTCTTCTCACGTCTTATTTTCATCACTGACTTCTGGTCTGTCACCCCTATGGTCTCCTAGACCAGTGTGAGCTATGTATTTATGTGCTTACAAATAATACTGGAGTTTTGTAGGTGGGAGTCAGGGTCAGCCTGTGTGTAGGCAGGATGTAAGTAGCTGACATTGAGAAGTGATTTTAAGGACACAAGCCTTAAGTGACCCTCAATTTAATTTCTTCAGTTGTCTTAGCATTTGCAGCAGGAGTTTTGGGCTGGGATACATGCTTCACGGGTTCGTTCACGAGTCCCGTTAAATAGATTTCACATGTGTTGGTATTTTTCTTCAATTGGATTCTCAGTGAAGACTGTCTTTGAAGAGGTTAAGCATGCCCTGACTGAATGGCTCAGTTAGTTGGAGTGTCATCATATACACCAAAAGGTTGTGGGTGAGATTCCTGATTAGGACATCTACATAGCTTGTAGGTTCAATCCTCAGTCATTAACTGTACAGTAGGCAACTGATGTTTCTCTTTCACATCAGTGTATCTCTCTCTCTCTCTCTTTTTCACTTCCTCCCTCCCCCTTCCCCTCTGTCTAAAATCAATAAACATACCCTTGGATGAGAATTAAAAAAGAAAAGATTGCCCTGGCTGATGTGGCTCAGTGGATTGAGCACCAGTTTATGAACCAAAGTATTGTAGGTTCAAAGTCCCAGTTGGGGCACTTGCCTGGGTTGTGGGCCAGGTCCCCAGTAGGGGGCATGCTAGAGGCAACCACACATGATGCTTCTCTCCCTCTTTTTCTCATTCCCTTCTCCCTCTCTAGAAATAAATTAAATCTTTTTAAAAAATATTTTATTCATTTATTTTTAGAGGGGAAGGGAAGGAGAGAGGGAGAAAGATATCAATGTGTGGTTGCTGCTCATGTGTCCCCCGCTGGGAACTTGGCCTGCAACCCAGGCAAGTGCCCTGACTGGGAATCGAACGGCGATCGTCTGGTTTGCAGGCCCGTGCTCAATCCACTGAGCTACACCAGCCAGGGCAAAATAAATTAAATCTTAAAAATAAAGGTTAAGCACTGCTAGAAGCCACCACATTAAACATGCCAGTGTTTCCTAAAAGGATAAACAGTAAATGAGTATTCATTTATATGTTACCATTCATTATCCCATAGTGTATGTATAGTCAATATAGTCACTTTCAAGCTTTATTTAATAGATAGGATAATTAAGCTTTGATGGGACGAAGGGAACACCTAGGAGCTTCTGGATTCAGTAGATCTTTATAAAATAGTTCTTCATGGAGCCGCCCCAAATGAGGGATCCCCTTGGAATTTGGGATAGCCCAAAGACCAAAAAACAAAATGTATTTTCATCTTTTTACTTAAAATATACTTTTTTAATGGCCTCCTTATCATGAGGGTAGCAGCAATGGTACCTGTAGGGGCCTTTCCTTGCCTCTGCTTAGCTCTGCTTTTTAACACTGGTGATAAGAATCCTAAGGACCCAGGTTACTGGTACCATATTTTGCCATGTATAATGTGTACCCATGTTTTTGGCCCAAACTTATAGGAAAAAAATCTTTCTTTTCATTTTAATTTTTTCAATTTTTTATTTATATATAAAACCAATTATCATCTTCCAGGATATTTTGCATGTGGATATTGTTATTGCTTTCTAGAGTTACACTTTTAACACATAAGCATAAATGAAAGAATTAAAAACATTTATATAGATATAGAATTAGTACTACCCATGTATAATGTGCATTTTTAGTTATCCTTCAAAAATTTGGGCAAAAAAGTACACATTAGACATGGGAATATATGGTATTCTATTGTTGCTCTAACAAATTGTCACAAATGGAGGCAGCCCATATTCCTTGGCTCACATGGCCTTCCTCCATCTTTAAAGGCCGTGATGGCTGGCTGGTCAAGTGCTTCTCACATAGCATCACCCGACCTCCTCTTCTGCTTCTCTTGCACTTCTTTTTAAAAGATTTATTTATTTATTTATTTATTTATTTATTTATTTTCAGAGAGATAAGGGAGGGAGAAAGAGAGGGAGAGAAACATTGATGTGCAAGAGAAACATCAATTGGTTGCCTCTTGCATGCCCCTGACTGGGGACCTGGCCTGCACCCCAGGCATGTGCCTTGACTAGGGATCAAAGCAGTTCACAGGCTTGAGCTCAGTCCACTGAGCCATACCAGCCAGGGCTCTCTTCAATTTGTAAGGACCCTTATGATGACATTGGGCCCACTTAGAAAATCTGAGATAGATAGTCTTATCATCTTTAAAGTTAGGTGATAGCAAACATAATGCCATCTGCAACCTCATACCCCCTTTACCCTGTAATGTAACATATTCACAGGTACCAGGGATGAGGATATGGATATTTTTGGGAGGCCATTATTCTGAGAAAGAAAACTAATCTGCATCACTTCCTCTGGCCACCTGGACAGAAACGTTCACTTATATATAACCTTCCTCTGAGGAGAACTTACCTTTGTGATAGGCTAATCAAATGGTTATCCAAATTCTCTGACCTTATCCTCCCCTCCCTGGGGGATGGTCTGCCCACTTCATAGGTTGTAGCCCATCTGCCAGGAACTGCTGCACTCCTGAGGATCTTCCAAAGGACATTTGCTGACGACAGTGTTTGATGACTCACCTTCAACCAGTCATGGGGGATATATATATATATTTTTAATTTTTTTATTGATTGATTTTTAGACAGAGAGACTTTGATTTGTTGTTCCACTATTTATGCATTCATTGGTTGCTTCTTCCATGTACCCTGATCACGCAACTGTAGTGTATAAGGATGATGCTCTCACCAACTGAACTACCTGGTCAGGGCTAGGGTGACATATATTAGCAAAAATTGCCTGGAGGCAGTTTATGGTCTTAAAACCATCAGATTAATATTTTATTTGGGTTAGGGTTAAGGCGAGATCCTTAGCCTGCCTAGAATATCCCTTAGGAATGTCTGTATGCAGTTGCTAGCAGAGATGAGAGGACAAGAGTTGGGAAAGCAGAACACCCAGCAATGGCAATAGCAACAGCAACAGATACAAGTGCAAATATATGCAAGAAAATGAAGAAGGGGAAAGAGCCCCTGGTCATGTGACTTGTGAGTCACCTAAAAATGACAGCAAGATCTTGATGGGGGGATTCTTGAGGGGGAAAATGGATTTCAAAGGTCATCAGCTTTGGGGTAGGGCTTTGTCTGTGTGAGGAGACTTTATTGGCTAATTACAAGATTTAGGACTTATGTTGGTTTTGATTTGGTTTCAGTCACTGGTTGGGAAAACACCCCTTATCGTGACTGTGTGGAGTGTTGGCCCTGAGATCGGGGATGGGGAAGGTAGGAAGAAGGTGACAAACTTCTCAGAAGCAGGACCAGCTACACAGTTTATAGGGCCCAGTGCAAAATGAAAATACAGGGCCCTTGTTCAATAATTATTAGGGATTTCAAGATGGTGATAGCAGAGTATTTAAGCATGGGACCTGTCTAAATGTGGGGCCTTGTGTTACACACCAATGAAGCTGCCCCTGCCCAGAATAAGGTACCTGTACATGTCCTGGGCACACTCTAATATCATGAATGATGATATTCAAGGCCTATTTCCCAGAGAATTGCCAGGACTGTGGGCCTTGCCCCTGAGAACTCTCTTTCATAGGACAGAATTTTTCTTAATTGCACTGGATATTTAATGTCATTTGAAAGGTACTTTGCTCTGTTTGGGTGGGGGGCAACCTCCATTCTAGGGGTGGGAATGGAGAGGGGCCTAAGAAGGAGAAACTTAGGACTCTCAGAACCTTGTCTTCTCACCCAGCTGTGTGAGCTCAGACAAACAGAATTTAGATTCTGCCTATCCCAGTTCTTCATCTGTACAATGGAGGGCATGTTACGGACTCCAGAGTGACATAATGAGGTTTATTGGTTAGGGTGCTCTGAGAGATGACCTGGCATGTATGGGTTAAAAGGAGACCCTGTGGTCCTCCACCCATCCAACAGGTCTCCGGCCAGAACTAAAGGTCATGAAGTCCTCAGAGGAGCGTGAGCACAACTGCTAAGGACCAACCCTGTTTAGTAGGCCTGTTTCCCTACTTTCCATTATCTGCTCTCAGCACACACACCCATCCTACATCTGTGGAGGTGCTTTTCTCTGCAGGACCCAGAGCCCCTGAGTCAGAGACCTGAGCTTCCACAGCACCAGCCTACCCGGCATCCATCCAGAATTTGGGCAGCTCCCAGCCAGGTGTGAGGGAGAGAAAGCCTAGAGGTGAGGCTTGAGGGAAGCCTGTGGGAGGAAAAATAGGAGGATGGCTACAAACTGATCCAGACCAATGTTTGCCAGCTCTTTCCCGGCAGTCAGTTCATAGCAAGCTTCTCTTCTACCTACCCCACTCTGGCTCAGACCGAGGTGCTAATTAGCTATGAAGTGGCAGGCTGCAGGAGAGGGGGAGGGAGCCAAGAGGCCCAAATTCCATGGCCTAGAGATTTTGGAGTGTGCTGCGGAAATACAGCTGCTTCCCAGGGTCCCGTGGAGCCCATGGGGGCAGCCATGCAGGGCCAGGGGTAATTACAGCCTAAGGGTTTAGGGATGGCGCCAGCCCCACCCAGGGTGCCATTGCTGAAGCTTTGCTGATGGTCCAAGGGCAAATTCCTCTCTTCTCAAAGCTGATATCCTCACTTTTAATTGGAATCCTGAGAAGACAGGGTATATGGGAAAGTAGGTATGATACAGGGTGCAGCCAGGGCCCCCCCCCAAAAAAAAAAAAAGATTTAGAATGTGTCCAGAATTCAAAGTGTACAGGAATAATGGAGAGACATGTAAGATGTCCTCACCCCTTCCCTCCCCCCCCACAGGTGTGAGTTGGGGGGAAGGGACAGTTTTGTACAGCCACAGCCTTGCAGCTAATCCACTAGGCATTGTCTTTTAACATATCTATAGCCTTTGGCGGTCACTTGGATATGTTAAATGGCTGTGGCCAGGCTTGGAGCTAGGGGGATGAAGTCACTTCCCCCAAGATGTAACTGGGGGCAGGTCCCCCAAGTTACAGCGCCTGCGTAGGGGCTTGGAGAAGATTGGCTCGAGGACATGGGATGATTACTGCCCAGACTAACGATGGCAACCCAGTAAACTTGTATTAATACAGAAATACTGGCAGGTGTAACTGATCTTGGGAGGAGTTGGAAATAGGGGTACAGAGGAAGATGGATGCAAGGATTTAAAAGCCAGACACAGCAGCCATTGGGAGAGAGCCACATGGTTTCAGCAGAGTGAGGACCCCCTCTTGGTGAGGTGAAAGAGGGAGCCACGTGGTTTTGGCAGGGTGCGGACCCCCTCTTTCCCAGGCGAAAGGGAAATACCACGCAGCTTTGCCAGAATGGAGATCCCTGCAGCCAGGTGAAGAAGACAGCCACATGCTTTTGGTGGAGTGCAGACTCCTGCAGCTTTGGTAGAAGAGGCCCACGCGGCTTTGGGGTGCCCCCCTTTGGCCGCGGGGCCTGAAAAGCAACAGAGACTTTGACTGGAACTGGGTACAAAGGACTCTTGCCAGTGGACCATGAGAGGGTACCACAGTACTTTGGATTAACTGGAGATCCTGCCTGCACAGTGACACAGCTGACGGTGCCAGCGGCCTGCAACACAGATGTGTGCTCTTTTCCTGATTTACGGTACCCGGAGTTGGGACAGTGGGAGAAGGGAGCGCTGTGTGGGTGTAGGTGTACAACCTAAAGGACTTTGATATTTTAGTGGAGGCATGAGGCCTGAATAGCATTAAATAAACATTTTGTTTCCTTTTCACAAATCTCTGGCTTTAAGAGAGAGATGTCTTTCCAATTGGCGGTGGACAGAAGGGCCCAGTAGATTTTAGTATTTTGTTTTTGGGAGGGGCCCCTGTTGTATAGCAGTTTTGGGCATCCCTAGGTGGGCCAAATATTGTATTGCCCCTCCCTCGGACCTCTTGTTCGGTAACAGGTAGGGTGGGAGAGAAGCAGAATTTTAAAAGACTTTGGATCAGTTAACATTTTTACTTAGGCAGTAAGTTTATCTTATCTACTGGGAGAAAGAAAGAATGGAGGGGATGCTTAAGACCTAGCATTGCTTTCTTTCTTTCTGAAGAATTTTATTTTATATCTTATGCATTAAGTTATACTTGTTCATTGTAGATATCCTAGAAAATACAAGCATGAAAAAGAAAACAAATAACTTATATCTCCCATTTTAGAGATACCTATTGTTAACATTTTGGACTATATCCTTTTAGAGTTTTTTAAAATATTTTATTTATTTTTAGAGAGAGGGGAATGGAAGGAGAAAGAGTGGGAGAGAAATATCAATGTGTGGTTGCCCCTACTGGGGACCTGGCCTGCAACCGAGGCATATGCCCGACTGGGAATCGAACTGGCAACCCTTTGCTTCACAGCCTCATGCTCAATCCGCTGAGCTACACTCGCCAGGGCCTTTTTAGAGTTTTTTTATCTGCATAATTATAGTCCCAGTCTCTGTAATTATAGTGCAATCCTGTTGTTAGCTCTTTTTATTTGTTGGCACCTCATGGGCATCTTTTCATTCTCATAAGTGTGGATCATGGATTTTTTTCAGTCCTCACCTGAGGATATTTTTATTGATTTGAGAAAGGGCAGAGGGTATATCAGTGTGAGAGAAGCACCAATTGCTTGACTCCTGTACGCACCCTGACTGGGGACTGAACCCACAACGTCGATGTGTGCCCTGACCCACAATCTTTTAGTGTATGGAACAGTGCTCCAACCAACTGAGCCACCTGACCAGGGCCATGAATTGTTTTTTTAATGGCAGGACAGTATTCCAAAGTATGCATGTACTTAACCTCCTGTTATTGGAAATTCCGGTGGTTCTTTTGTTGTAGCTGTTGTTCTTATCAACAATGCTACATCCTACTGGCTTCATCTTCATGCACATCCTTAATTATTTCCTCAGAATAAAGTTCTGAATGCATTTCCACAGATACATTTTCATGTATGTTTTAAAGGGTTAGATCAGTGGTTTGCAACCAGGGGAGACCCCTCCTGGCAAGGGACATTTGGAAATTTCTAGAGACGTTTTTAGACATCATAGCTAGAGGAGAGGTTGCTGATCGTATCCAGTGGATAGAAACCAGGGTACTACTAAACATCTGACAGTTACAGCACAGCCCCCCACATCAAAGAATTATCAAGTCTGAAGCATTAATTAGCACCGAGGTTGAGAAACTCTTAGACACATGGATTTTTCCCCCTCAGTTTTATTGACACATAATGTGTAAGTTTAAGATATCTAATGTGTTGATTTGATAAACATTGCAAAATGATTACTACCATAATATTAGCCAACACCTCCATCCTGTCACATATCATTTGTGTGTGTGTGTGTTAAGAACATTTAAGATCTGCTCTCTTAGTAACTAGGAAGTATATGACACAATAGAATAGTATTAACTATAGTCATCATGCTTTATATTAGATCCCCAGAATTTGTTAATCTTATAACTGGAAGTTTGTACTCTTTAACCAGTGTCTCCTCATTTTCCCCACCCCTCTACCTCTTGGTAACCACCAGTCTATTCTCTGTAAGAGTTTGGCTTTTTAAGCTTTCACATGTGATATCATACAGTATTTGTTTTGCTCTTTCTGAATTATTTTACATAGCATAATGCCTTCAAGTCTCATCCATGTTGTGGCAAACAGCAGTATTTCCTTCTTTCTCATGGTTGGATAATATTCCATCACACACATATGTATTTTTATTCTTGGTAATATTTGTGATGCTGGAGCTTCTATGCCTCTGAGGAAAATGAGGTATTCAGTTTAATTGGCACTCACATAAAACCAACTCATTCCCATCTTGTCTTTTGCTTGCAGAAGGATTTGTGTGCCCAAGCTGTTTTGGAAGAGGGAAATGGCTAATGTGAGCCACTTGGAACCTGTTCTTGCATCCAGGAGAGAAAGAGGGCCTGGATGCCCTGGGAGAGGATGCAGAGGAAAGAGAAAGGCAGAGAGAAGGAATGGCAATGGGGTGGAAGCGGGGCAGAACAGTGCTGGACAATGTAGTCCTTGTTGCAATGAAAAGAAGATTGATTGTATGTATTCTTTAGGGATGTGAAAGCCAATTCTGGGCATTGGTGACCCAGGCAGGGAGAACACATTCCACTGTACAATGTAGGAAGAGGGAGCAGATCAGAAAGCCTCTATTATCTCCCTTGAAGCCAGCATAGGGAGTGTGAAGTCCCGTGTCTTGGGTGCTGACCATGACCCATGAGGAATGAAAAACATCACTCCCCTCACCATATATTACAGTGCTGTGAGATCCAAAATGTTACTCTATTCATGAAGTCTCCCTCTCAGATAAACCTGTGACACTCATTGAAGGTGATTACTTTATGTATTTATCTTTGGAGTGTGTTATACCCATTTATTAATAACACAAATATTTACCAGGTACCATGAGAGTCAATGAATAAAATAGACAGAGCTCCTGCCCTCATGGAGCATAGAATCAACAATGCCCCAAGAATTCTAAGCACCATGAAGAGGGACATACAAGGTGCTTGGAGCCAATGGGGTGGGGGGGGAGAGGTTGGTGTCAACTTTTCACAAGAAGAGATGTAAGTTAAGAACTGAAGGACCAATTTGGAGTTTGCCCAAAGCAGAGGAACATAGAATTTTCTCTGGAAGTATTTGAAAATAGAAACAGTTTTGCTCTCACCAAGGCCATTGCAATGTGTTCATCTATGAAAGAAGGCAGTTGGACTAAATATGCATTTAAAAATCAAGGTCCTTTTATTATTATAAACATTTCCATCATATACAAGGTCCGTCCAGAAGATATTCAGTCATGTCACAGGAAAAATAGACACATTTCTTGAAAAGATATAAGATATAAGAAACATTGTACACAGGACAATGACACCTCAGTCCCCTTCAGAGTAGGCACCTTGAGACCTCACACAGTCACCAACAGCTGCCCCATCATATTTTCCTGAATCTCATTGACGGTATGAAATCTCTTCCCCTTCAAAGGTTATTTTAGTTTTGGGAAAAGCCAGACGTCACTGGGTGTCAAATTTGGGCTGTAGGAGATCTGAGCTACCTGGGTGATTGATGTTTTGCCGAAAAACTCAGCATGAGACATGAGCAGGAGTATTGTGATGAAGCTGCCAGTCACCAGTTGCCCATAGCTGCAGCCTTCTGAAACATCAGAATAGTTTCTGTGGAGAAGTGTTCACGCTTAATGCAGAATTTGATGCAGATTCATTGCTCTACTCACTCAGTCATTTTGAATGTGATGGCCACACAGTATACATGCTCACTCAATTAGAGTCCCCTACCACCCTCCCTGACTAGTACAGTGAAGTTGTCCTTGTTCACGTAATATGCATTCTGATCTGCTCTCCTTGGCTGCCATATTATATCCATGCCTCACAGGGTATTCTCATTATATTAACAATGGCTGGATTTTTTTTAAACAGACCTCATAGAAAGGTGAATGGAATAATATAGCAAACATCTTATATTGCTACCATTCTGGTTCAAGGTACTCTGAATGATTCTCCTCCTACAAAGTGTCCTGACTGCTGTCTATGCCCCTCTTAGTTCATTCTGAACACTACATCTAGAGTGGCCCTGTTAAAATACAGCTCTGAGCATGTCTCTGTGCTCAAAATCATCCTGCAGCTCCCACCTCACTCAGTCTGTGTAGTAGTCCTACACTGTGGACCCCTTGCTCATTTCTGCTCCATCCTACCGGAATCCTTGTAGTTGCACAAGCACAGCAGGTACAGTCCCATTAGAGGCTGTTGTGCCTGAGACACTCCCCTCCACCCCTCCCAGGTAGCCAGAACAAGACTTGCTTTTTTCCTTAATTTTGAGGTCTTGACTCAACTGTCACCTTCTCAGTGAGGTCTTTCTGGAAGACCATGGTAGTAAGAAAAAGAGGCCACAAAATGTCTACATCCTAATCTCTGAAATCTGAGTATGTTCCTTTATATTAGGTTGGCCAAAAGGTTCTTTTAGGTTTTTTTTTCCATACGATGGCTCTGATAGCTCTTGGTTGTCTTTAAGTTCATTCAAAACAATTTTGTTAGACTGTATTTTGACAGCTGTCATATCAGTGTGCATTAAAAACCTTATCAAAGTTGGTGAATTTTTGTGCAGCCATTATAATATTGAAGATGGAGGAAAATATGCAACATTTTCAGCATATTATGCTTTAGTATTTCAAGAAAGGTAGAAATGCAACTGAAACCCCCAAAAAAGAAAACAGATTTGTGTAGTGTATGGAGAAGGTGCTGTGACTGATCAAACATGTGAAAAGTGGTTCTTGAAGTTTCTTGGTACTATTGACATTTTGGCCAAGTAATTTTTTGCTGTGAGGCTGTCTTATGCATTGGAAGATGTTTAGCAGCAGCACCCCTGGCCTCTACTTACTGGAAGCCAATAGTAGGAGATAGCCAGCCGACCTACTCAAAATATCCAAATCAATAAAGTTATTGGCAAGAATGAAAAAAATAAGTGTTGTATTTTATGGAAAAACTAAATAGACTTTTTGGCCAACTCAATACATCAAAAGGGCATTTGTAGGTGTGATTAAGTTAGGGATCTTGAGATGGAGAGACTCTCCTGAATTGTGCAGGTGGGCCCAGTGTGATCACATGGGTCCTTATAAGTGAAAGAGGGAGGCAGGTAATTCAGAGTTCGAGAGAGTTGATGTGAGAAGGACTCACCCTGCTGGTGCTGGCTTTGAAGATGGGGGAAGGCACCTTACATAAGACAAGGAATATGGGCAGCATCTAGGAGGTGGAAAGGGCAAGGAAGTAGAATCTCCCCTAGAGCTTCCAGAAGGAAGCACGTTGATTTTAGCTCAGTGAGACCATGTTGAACTTTTAATGTACAGAAATTTAAGATAAATTTGTGTTGCTTTAAGCCCCTATGTTTGTGGCAGAAATAGGAAACTAATGTAAACAGTGTTTTTAAAATTGTGCTCCATTTTGCACCTGGGAGTCCCTATTCCCCATTTTTGTTGTATTTTTTTCTATAGTACTTATCACTAGCGAATATATATTTTACTTATTTTGTTTATTGTCTGTCCTACTCCTTTCACCCTTAAGAATGTAAGCTCTGTTAGGACAAAGATATTTTCCTCTTTTGTTCATTGTTGATTTCTAGAAGAGTGCTCAAGACACAGGAGGTGTTCAATAAATATTTGCCAAATGGATGAATTTTTATAACCAACAACCAGCTTTGTCATCCATTCATTTCTTCATTCAACCAACATTGTTCATGTTACGACCTGGGAACTTAAAGGCTGTCGAGATAGGTTCTTGACCTTGAGGAGATAACTATCTGGGGAGAGAGAAAGACACAAATATCTATAATAAAAGGTAGTAAGTGCTATAGTTGAAGTGACTTACTAAGTGCTGCAGAAAATGCAAGGAGGAAATTTGATACATTTATGGTATAGTCCAATAATTCATTCGATAGATACTTACTGAGCCTCTACCTTGGGCCAGCCCCTGTGTGCTAAGTTTTGAGAATAGAGCAGTGACAAGACAGACGTGGACAGTCTCCAGAAGGATGTTCAACAAATCGTTACCAGGGTGATGGGGATAGTGAAGGAGAGATACAGGGGATGCCAAAAGAAGGAGCTCATGAAGATAGGACTGGCACTCCAAATAGAGGGAATGGCAAATTAGCAAAGGTAGTGTGAAAGCTTTGTGTGTTAAAGCAGTGGCAGGTGGTTTGGTCTGGTTCCAGGCGCAGGGTGTGGAGTAAAGTGAACCTTAAAAAAAGGCAAGGGCCAGATTTTGAAGAGCATGTCATGTTAGAGGTTGGATCTTATCTTCAGGATGTGATCATTAAAACCATGAACAATGGGAACCACTGAAGGAGTTTTAAGTAGTGGAACCATATGACCACAATTAAAAAGATACATATTGGTAATGTGGAAGATAGACTATAGGAAACGGAAAGTGGAAGGAGGAAAACTAGTTAGGAATCATGATGACTATCTTCTGTTTGTCCATCTAGATCCATTCTCCATCCCTCCCCATCATGCTTTAAGCTCTGGAGACTGAGTTGAACGAACTACAGCAATGGCTCCCTTGCCCTTGGGCTTCTGGTGCAATTGCAAAGCCCCAAAGGGAGGAAAGAGAGGTCAGGATATTTAGTTCTCTGTTGGACTGCAAAATGGACAAAGCCAAATTTCTCCCTGTAAGGCCACAGCCCATCAGGCAGCTCCTTTCCTAGTCTACATGTGATTTCATCCTCCAAGAGGCTAGCGGGGGCTTCCTTGCATGGAGGCAGAGAAACTTAGTTTCTTTTCTTTCCTGCTTGAAGCATCCCCTGTCTTGTGGTGGGTTCCTTTGGAAACAGACCCTCAGAGAAAGACTGGAGTGCAAGTAGTTTATTTGGGAAGTGATCCCAGGAAACAGAGAGAAGTGAGATAAGGATGATAAAAGATTCAAACAATGGTCTCTTAATTCGGTTACCAACGTGGCCACTTGGGGCTCAGTCTGTCTGGTAACATCTGAGAGATTAGAACCTGTCTTAGAGGGGGAGGAAGTGGGGGGTATGTATCCACCACAGTGCCCATCATTGGCTGAGGGATGCTGTCAGGGGCATTAATGTGCAGCACCTCTGTTCTTCTTCCTATGCTGCGAAAAGCTGTCCGCCGAGAATCAGAGGAGTTTGCAGGAAGAAGCCACTGACGACCGTGAATGGTGAGAGCTGGTGGGACAGGTGCAGATCACAGACAGTGTCGGCGCTGCCGCCATCTCACTGAACGAATATTATGAATTCTCACATTCTCCTACTTAGTCTCATAATTCCTTCTACTGTACACAGATTTTGCTGAGGAAGGAGGGTTGGGAGTAGGTGCGGAGTGCTGTCCCGCTAAGGGGCGGGGCTTCCCGAGGGCCGTCCCGCCCCGGAAGCGAAGGCCGGGCGCCATGCGGGCTGAGGGGCGAGGCGCCGAGGGCCGGGGCTGTCCGGGCCGCGCCTGTGGCAGCGCGGGTGGCCCTGGAGGCCACGAGGGCCCCCGTCCAGGTGGCACGGGAGAGGCCAGGGCCGTGGTGCAGGCTGTTCTCGCCCCCGGGCCGGGCGCAGGTGTCGTGGCAGCGCCCAGCAGGCCGAGGCCCGGAGGGCAGCCGCTGCAGTTGTATCCTCTCTGAGGGGCTGGGCGGGCCTGGGCAGTGCGAGCGGCAAGGGGGGGAGTGAAGGTGGGAGAGGGGGCCCGAGTGGCCGAGGGCGTGGGCTGGCGGCGGCCAGCGGGGGTGGTGGAGGGCACGGTACACAGTCTGAGGGACCACAAAGGAGGGCAAATTTGAGGGGATTAACACCGTTGTGAGTGGCCTGCGGGGAAACGAGCAAAGTCGGTATTGGGCGATGCCTTAACCGGATCTCCACCAGCTCCCTCACAGTGCCTTTCCCGTCATTCATGGAGGCGGAGATGGCCCACCAGTTCCTGGCCCCGCGTGCCCAGCCCCACGGAGGGGCGGGTGTGAAGGAGCTCACAGTGTCTGGCAAGCTTCTGATGATGTTAGTGCTAGAGAGGGCCAAGGTGGGGGGTGGCGGGAGATGGCGGGAGATGGCCAGGGTTGGTCTCCGGAGGAGACTATACTAGTGATTGGAGACCCCCAAAGTTCAGGTCTCAGGAGGTACTCATGGTGTCCTGGGCCTGTCATCATTGAGGGGGCAGAGAGAGCTCTGTGCAGAGCTGTCATATTTAACTTGGTTTTCTTTTCCCCCTCATTTAGCCGACTGACTGGTGAAGACCCTGTTGAAATCCGAAATTCTATCACCTCCTGTCTCGACCAGCTTTCCCTGTTGGTTTTTCCCCCATGTTTTTTCATTGAGTTCACAATGGAAAAAGGGGGCTAAGACAAACCTAGGGTGAGGCCTTCTCTAGGTAATGCATCCTTCCCCGGGGCATTGATTCCTATGGAAGTTGCCACTTTATTATGGGGGTCAAATTGTTTGCTTGTACTGGCCCTTCTGCGCCCTCAACTATATTGTTTCACTGTTACTGGACAGAGGAGTTCTTAATTGTTTGTTACAGCAAAAAATAAAACTTACCTGCTAAAAACAATGCAAGTTGACTGACTGCTTTCTATGATCACAGTGGGTGGGTGAGGTGTCCAAAAATTCAATAGCTTTCTTCAGATACTCTAGAAGTATAGTAAGAGTAGCCTAAGAGCTGTAAACAGTGGTTAAGCAGACTCTGAGCTGCAACTCTTTAACCTTTAGGCTTTCAGGTACTCCTGCTCTGAAAACAGCAAGGAGAAAGGGGGACAGGGGTAGAGAAAATTATGTGGAGGAAAATGTCACATATGTTCTCTTTTATGTTTGGATGTGATAGGAAGTTTATAATAAAGATATAGGATGGACATAAACAAATACGTTTCAGTTAGGTATTTTTTTCTGAGCATTTTTGGAAACTTTCTATTTTTATATAATTTCAAACTTAAAGAAAGGTTGCAGGAATAATAGAAGGGCCTCCCATATACTCTTTACCCAGATGGAACACATGTTTATTTTGCCTCCCTCTTCTGCCTTATAATGCATATATATAAGTACATATTTTTTAAAAACCACTTAAGAATAACCTGGATGCCCTGGTTGGTATGGCTCAGTTTGTTAGGTGTTGTCCCACAAACCAAAAGGTCATGGGTTTGATTCCGTGTCAGGGCACATGCCTGGGTTGCAGGTTCAGTCCCCAGTCAGGACATACACGAAAGGCAACCAGTAGATGTTTCTCTCACATTGATGTTTTTCGCCCTTTCCTTCTCCCTCCCTTCTGCACTCTACATGTCCTCGAGTGAGAATTAAAAAAAAAAAAAGTAACCTGGAGAAGTTGGACCTCTTTACCATTAAATACTTCCATATATATTTCCTAAGAACAAAGATGTTTTCTTATGTAGCTATAGGCAGTTATTTCTGAGCATTTTTAATTGCTTTTACAGTAGTTTTAGGTGACTTCCTACCACAGGAAAGTCTTTACCAATAAAACATATGCAAAAATGGATTAAATTGGTGCATGTGTAAAGTTTTCCCAGTGATATACTGGAACACAGGTTAAGGTTCACAAACCTTCCAAATTCTGTTGATTTTTTTTCAATCTTTAAAAAAAAATCTAATCCTCTATAAAGTGGTGAAACATTTATGAGCCTTGGGAAACACTGCCTACTTGATTAATATCCTTTTTCCTTGGTAGTCTGCTTCAGTGCAATGGTATTTTATTAATTTATTAATCATCAGATTCCTATTAAGAGACAGTGTTGGAGCTGGAAAGGATCTTTGAGATTCTTCTAGCCCTACTTACATTTAAGCAAACTGGGGACCAGAAATGTATTGCCTTAACAGTTTCAGGACAGTGGTTGGGACTACAGCACAAGGATCTTAACCCTAAACTTGGAAGGCCCTTCAGAGAGAATCAGTCTAATGTGTGTAAGAAGAGCCCCTGGGGCTCTTTGGGACCAAACAGGATCCAGGGTAGGTATGATGAATGGGAAGAGTGAGACCCTAGTCTTCAACTTCCAGCCCCCATCAGATAGACCTGTTTTTTTCTGTTTCATGTATTGAGCTTCTCCATATGATTTTCTGTGAAGAAAGGGCCTTGCTACCTGAAAACAAATTAGGCCTAGAGAGGTTGAATATGGGCTCAGTATTACCCAGCAAGTTGATTCCAGAGCTGGGATCAGGAACTGAGCCTTCTACCTCTATCTAATACATAGTTCCACCTCCACCCCACAAATCCTCCTGTCATTAATCTTGTTTCAGCTCTTCTTTAAAGGAAAATCATTGCCCTCAAGGAGCAAGGAGCAAAAGTACTTTTTTTAAGAAAAGGATTTATCTTATCAAAGGATGACTTCATTTTTCCAAGTTTCACCGTTCCTTTTCTTCCACATGTACCTTCACTCTTACATGTACCTGGACACCCAGGACCTGCATCTTGACCCAGGACACTAATCTTACTTCCCCCACATTATCACAGTGTTTTCATACTAATACGCTCAATTACAGATACTTTATCTTCACCTTTCACCAACTAGCTTTATGAAAGATGACATCTTATTTTTCATTACCTCACTCTTTCTCTATTTATTAGTCAGACTTTTTATTTGTACCTAATAGAGAATATTGTTCCTTATTTGAATTGTTATCCTAATAGTTATTTTAGCCAGTGTTATTTTTTTCCACAGTGAGGCATTAGGGTTTCCAACTTGCCAGACTACTTCTACATACAGTGGACTTTAATGTCCAAAGGACTTAGTTTCCTACCACATGTCCCTTGACAAGTCTTGTTTTAATTTTCTCATCTGTAAATGTAATGATAATTATACTATTTACTTTATCGCCGTGTTATACTACAATTCATTTAAAAAGTACTTAGAGCATGATATGTAATGAGTATTCATTAGTTATTTTTTATTTACTTATTAATTTATTAAATTTATTGAGGTGACATTGGTTAATAGGATCATATAGGTTTCAAGTATACATTCCTATGATACACAATCTGTCTATTGCATTGTGTGCCCTTCACCCAAAGTCAAATAATCTTTTGTCACCATGTATTTGGGGCCTTTTATGCTTTATAGCCCTTCCCTTCCTTCTGGTAATCACCATACTGTTGTCTGTGTCTATGAGTTTTGATTTTATATCCCATATATGAGTGAAATCATTGTTCTTAGCTTTTTCTGACTGATATTTCTCTTATTATGATATTCTCAAGGTCCATCCATGTTATTGCAAATAGCAATATTTCATCTTGCCTATGGCTGAGTAGTATTCCACAGTATATAGGTACTACATCTTCTTTATGTGATCATCTATCAAAGGGCACTTTGGTTGTTTTCATGCCTTGGCCACTGTGAATAATGCTGCAATGAACATAGGACCACATATATCTTTGTGAATAAATGTTTTCAAATTTTGGGGGGTAGATACCCAGAAGAGGATTGCTGGGTCATATAGTAACTTTATTTTCAGTTTTTTGAGGAGCCTCCATACTGTTTTTAATAGTATCAGTTAAGATTCCCAGCAGCAGTGTATAAGGGTTTTTTTTTCTCCACAGCCCCTCCAACACTTGTTATTACTTATATTGATGATAATAGCAATCCAATTTAAAAATGGGCAGAGGGGGCCTGGCTGGTGTAGCTCAGTGGATTGAGTGCGGGCCTGTGAACCAGACGATCGAAGTTCGATTCCCAGTCAGGGCACATGCCTGGGTTGCAGGCCAGTTCCCAGCAGAGGACGCGTGAGAGGCAACCATACATTGATATTTCTCTCCCTCCCTCCTTCCCTTCCTCTCTAAAGATAAATAAAAAATCTTTAAAAAAATGGGCAGAGGATCTGAACAGATAATTTTCTCAAGAAGGTATTCAAATGGCCAACAGCTATATGAAAAGACGCTCAGTTTCACTCAAAGCTACAATGAGATACCACCTCGTACCTGTTGGAATGACTAGTTATTATTTTTATATAGTAGTTTTGGGTTAATCTCAGCCAAATAAATGAAAGAGATCTAATTTCTAACATCCAGGGCTTTAATTATCTTGTAAGGTTGGCAGTTGAATTATATAATATACTTGAAATTACTTTTCCCTTCAAAATTGAATCTGAAGATATAGCAATAGAAATTATTTAAAATAAAGTGCACATGCACACACACAAAACTGAAAGAAATAAAGGAACAGCATCAGTGAGCTCTGAGACAACTTTAAGTGACCTAATAAAAGGGCAGCTGGAGTCCACAAAGTAGGGATGGGGAAGAAAAAAAATTGAAGAAATACAGGCGAAATTTTATCAAATTTGATCAAAATGAAAAAAATCTATTGATTTAAGAAGCTCAACACAGCAATCTCAAGAAATATGAAGAAAAAACCTATATAGACATCAAAATATTTCTTAAGAGTAATGAGAATCTCAAAAGTATCTGGAAAAAAATAGCACATATCACCTGCAGAGAAACAAAGACAAGGATAACAGCAAACTTCTTGTTGAAAGCAATGCAAGACTGAAAGACAGTGGAGCAGTGTCTTTAAAGCACTGAAAGAAAAAATATCTGTGGAGAATTTTGTGTCAAACAAAAATATCTTTCAAAAATGAGGATAAAATGCTTTTTCTAATGCATAAAAACCAAGAGAATTCATTGCCAGCAGACCTGCACCTAAATAAATGTTAAGGAAGTTCTTTAGTTAGATAGTAAATCTACCAACTGAAAGTCTTGATCAACATAAAGGAGTAAAGAGCATCCAAAATGGTAAATACATGAATAAATATAAAAGCTTTTTTTTCTTATTTAAAAACATCTTTAAAAGATGACTGTTTTAAGCAAAAATAATGACAATGTACTTTGTGGTTTAAAATATGTAGAAGTAAAATATAGGAAAATCATTGCACAAAGGCCATGAAGGGGAAATGAAATAGACTGTTCTAAGATTTTTATATGACATGCGAAGTGGTATAATATTACTTGAAAGTAGATAATGATAAGTTACAGGTGTATACTGTGAACACTAAAGCAACGACTAAACAAAACCAATTATCACTAATAAGCCAAATGAGATAAAATGGAATGAGAGAAATGTTCAATTAATTCAAAGCAGAAAAAGATTAAAAGGAGAACAAAGAGCAGTTGGACAAATAGAAAATAAATAGCAAAATGGTAGAGTCAACCAGCCATATTAAGAACAGCACCAACTGTAAATGATCTAAACCAGGCTGTCCAATAGAACTGTCTGGCAATGTTCTTTATCTATGGTCTCTAATGCCCAGTCACACGCACCTATTGAGCATTTAAAATGTAACTCATGAAATGAATTTTAAATTCTTAATAATTTTAATTAAAATAGCCACATGTGGTTAGTGGCCTGTTAGACAGCACAGTTCTAAATACCTGATTTAAAAGGCAAAGGTTGTCAGATTGGCTAAAAAGTAAGACCCAACTATATGCTGTCAAAAGAAAACTCTGACTCTAAAGATAAATTGATTAAAACGGAATGGAAAAAGATATTTCATGCAAACATTCCCCAATAAAGATTGATGTATTAGCCCTGGCTGCTGTGGCCCAGTGGATTGACTGCTGGCCTTCAAAGCAAAGGATTGCTGGTTCAAATCCCAGTCAGGGCACATGCCTCAGTTGTGGGCCAGGTCCCCAGTAGGGACCGTGTGAACAGCAGCCACACACTGATGTTTCTCTCCCTCTCTTTCTCCCGTCCTTCCTCTCTAAAAAATAAATAAATAAAATCTTAAAAAAAAAAAGATTGATATGTTTTTCAATATATTTTATTGCCATTACAGTTGTCTTATTTCCCCCCTTCATTCCCCTCCAACCTGCACAGTCCCTCCCCCACCATTTCCCCCTTTTGTTTATGTCCACGTGTCTCAAGTTCTTTAGATTCTATATTCCCCTTACTATTCTTGCCCTCCCCCTGTCTATTTTCTACCTACCATCTATGCTACTTATTTTCAGTACCTTCTCCCCCCTTCTCCTCCTCCCACTCCCCTGTTGCTAACCCTCCATGAGATCTTCATTTCTATGGTTCTGCTCCTAATCTAGCTGTCCTCTTAGTTTGCTTTTGCTTTTGCTTTAGGTGTGGTTCTTAATAACTGTGAGTTTGCTGTCCTTTCACTGTTCATCTTTTTTATCTTCTTTTTCTTAGATAAGTCCCTTTAACATTTCATATAATAAGGGCTTGGTGATGATGAACTCCTTCAACTTGACCTTATCTGAGAAGCACTTTGTCTTCCCTTCTATTCTAAATGAAAGCTTTGCTGGATAGAGCAATCTTGGATGTAGGTCTTTGGATTCCATAACTTGGAATACTTCTTTCCAGCCCCTTCTTGCCTGTAAGGTCTCTTGAGAAATCAGCTGACAGTCTGATGGGAACTCCTTTGTAGGTGACTGTCCCCTTAGCTCTTGCTGCTTCTGGGATTCTCTCCTTCATTTTAATCTTGGCTAATGTAATGATGATGTGCCTTGGTGTGTTTCTTCTTGGGTCCAACTTCTTTGGGACTCTCTGAGCTTCCTGGATTTCCTGGAAGTCTTATTTCCTTTGCCAGATTAGGGAAGTTCTCCTTTACTATTTGTTCAAATAAGTTTTCCACTGGTGGCTGTTCCTCTTCCCCCTCTGGTACCTCTATAATTCAGATGTTGGAACGTTTAAAGATGTCCTGAAGGTTCCTAAGCCTCTCCTCATGTTTTTGAATTCTTGTTTCTTCATACTTTCCTGTTTGGGCATTTCTAGAAAGAAATGGTCCTTCCTTCTGGTCCACTCCCTTGATTTGAGTCCCGGTTTCCTTTCCATTACTATTGGTTTCCTGTGCATTTCCATTCATTTCAATTAGTTTAGCCTTCATATGTTCCTCTAATTTGTGACTAAAATCAACCAGTTCTGTGAGCATCCTGATGACTAGTGTTTTGAACTGTGCATCTGATAGGTTGGCTATTTCTTGGTCACTTAGAGTTATTGGCTCTGGGGCTTTGAGTTCTTCTTGAGCCATCATGTTTTGGTCTTTTTGCACCTGTTACGTATGAGGGGCAAAGCCATAGGTGTTCACCAGGGCGGGGCAATCCAGGTCGCTGGGTTGTGACGTTGTATGTGGGGGCAGGGTCAGAGAGGGGCAATATTGATCCCCTCTGCTGCTTCCCACCACTGGGGCCTGTGCGGTCTGTCTTACTGCTTGTTCCTTCGCCTGTTTTATCAGCGCTAGGATCTGTGACCGCAGTCAGCCTGCCGCCTTGCGCCCTCACTGGGTCTCCCCATTGCTACCCCACACCTGGGATCCACCCATGGCTGCCTGCACGCCTGGGTCAGTCAGCGGATCTTTCTTGCCTGATCCCGCTCCACCGCTGACTCTGCTCCTCTTACCAGTCTGGCTGAATGGTTCGTTGTTGTCAGACTTCCATACAGTTCAATTGTCTGTGTTTTGGCTGCATTTTTGTTACTAAAACTTTGTTTTCTTTAAACTTGGTTGTGCAAGGAGGTACAGTGTTTCCACGTACGCCTCCATCTTGGCCGGAAGTCCTGCGAGAAAGATTGATATGTTAATAGCAAAGTAGATATCAAGAGGACTTAACAACTCCTCTGAAGACAAACATTTTTATTTAGTCATCCTTAGTATTATGTTGGTGGTGTTGGCACAGTGCAGGAAAAAAATGGCAGTGTGTTAGTTTGCTAGTATTGCCATTGCAAAATGCCGTAGCCTGGGTAGCTTAAATCACAGAAATTTATTTTCTCACAGTGCTGGAGGCTGGAAGTCCAAGGTCTGGTTGTCACAGGGCTGGGTTTTTTGTTTTTTTTTTGAGGCTTCTCCTTGGCTTACAGATGGCCACCTTCTTGCTGCCTCTTTACATGGTCATCTCTCTATGCACATGCACCCCTGTGTGTCCAAATTTTCTCTTACAAGGACACTGGTCATATTTTATTAGGACCCTCTGTAACAGCCTCATTTAACATAGTTACCACTTTGAATGCCCTGTCTCCAAATATGGTTATATTGTGAGGTCCCGGGGGTTAGGTCTTCAACATATGAATTTGGAGGAACACATGATTTAACCCATAACATTCAGGGGCATTATTTATCACAACTGTCCCCCCAAGAACAGTGTCTGAGCTTCCGTGGGGTAGCATATTTGTCTGGAGCACACAGTGCCATCCCTGGCCTATGATGGCTGTGATGCAAGAAGCAGGGCTAAGGTTGTGGGGTTATGGTTCCCTCTTAGGAGAGTCATGGAGGAAGGTAGAATGAGGAGGAAGGGAATTATATCCACCCACAATGTTGTGTGGCTTGTATTGTTTTTCTGTTGAGCATTCTGACAACGAATTATGCCTCTTGCTATATCTTTTTTTAAAATTGAATTATCACTATATACAAGGTGGGGCAAAAGTGGGTTTACAGTTGTTCATTTGGAAAATAATACAATAACTAGTAATAATATAAGAATAAACTCTGTTTTTCCATACTAATAACTGTAAGCCTACTTTTGACTGTCCCTGTATTTTTCCTTTTGAATTAATGAAAGGAAAACTTGAAGTAAACCATGTTGTTTCTCCTGACATACAGAAAAACTAGTGGAAAATGCTGACCCTTCCAATCGCCCATCAGCTCTTCCCACCCACAACAAACTGCCTCTTGTTACCAAGACTACACTGGATTTCATCTAATGCAGAGGGTCTAGTCCTGGCTTAACTTTGATGAATGTTAGGAGACTGGAGTTAATTAGCCCCCAAGGTGAGGTTTGAAATTTGGAGGAGAATGAAAAGGAGGAGGCTGCAGAAAGGTCCTATGGGAGTGAAGGTTCCATGGGCCCTGAGCAACATGATCTGTAACAGAAGTTAGAGCAAGTCTATAGAACAATTTAAAAACAGATGGGTTTCCCGAAATCACCACTGTGTTTCTATGGCAACAGCTCAGCTGATCCTCTTGGTTGCTACAAAGTGTTCTATATGGACAAAATCTTGGTGTCAACTAGAGGGAAAGGACCCACAACAGGATAAATCAGACTAACCTTAGAAAGAAGACAGAATTTGGGATAGCTATTAAGGCCTTAGGAAGATTCTCCTGAGAGTCAGGCCTCACACTGCTAGGGTAGATGTCAAAAGTCACATGTCGAATGATTTTTAGGGAACGGTAGGAGCAGTTCTTTGGTTGAAATGACAGTAACACCTCCCTTGCTGTCTCTAGGCTTTGATAGCCACAGGACATCTTGCCAACCTATAACTCATTCATTTGATAAAATATTCATAGAGCACCTAGCACTGAATTCTATCAGAAGCATCCATCATGCTGGTTACATGCATGTCTGTCACAGTGAATGTAAATTGCTTACATTTCTGTGATAGACCTGTAACAATAGAGGCTAATATCCCAAATTGTCAAATGGCCAGTGTCTCCTTTTCACCCTCATTCTCGTTGTGTGTGTGTGTGCATGCACTTAGGGCACTGCATTAGGTGTTGGGGTTATGAAAAAGAATGAAACCAGGCACAGGTTCTGCCCTTGGTGGCTTACAGGTGGGGGCGGGGGGGATGGGCAGAATGATAAGCATTGACATGAGAGGAATAAATGCTAATACAAGGTGGCATATCCTCCAAATTAATGGTGCAGACAACAAGCTCCACAGAAATTCAAAAGGGCATCCTTCCTTCCATAGCTGGGGTGATCTAGGAGAGGGTTATGGAGGGGGTGGGACTTGAGCTGAGCAGGAATGAGGGCGGGAAGGGTAACAGGGAGGACTGTGAAAACCAGTAAGTGAGGAAAGTAGCAGAAATACTGAGACAGAAATGAATGTGGATGGTTGTTTAGGGGAAAGGAGCAGAGTTATTTGAGAAGGAGAGAATGACATGGAGATTGAAAAATAAATTATGCAAGGGAGAGTTGGGACTCAGGATATCAGGATTCTGAAGCACATGGCAGGAAGTTTAGACTTTATTATGTAGGCAGCAAAGCAGTGTCGAACATTTTATTTTTATTTTGTTTTCCTTTTTTAAGTATTTTATTGATTATGCTATTAACAGTTTTCCCAATTTTTCCCTTTATCCCCTCTCTGCCCTGCACCTCCAACCCTCCAGCATCCCCCCCACTTAGTTCATGTCCATGTGTTGTACATATAAGTTCTTTTGAGTCCTCTGTTTCCCATATCATTTTTTATCTCTCCCCATCTATTTTATGCCTTCCAATTATGCTTCTTCTTTCCTGTACCTTCCCCCCGCTACTCCTCCCTTCCCCCTCCCCACTGAACTCCCTCTGTGTGGTGTCCATTTCTCTGATTCTGTTCCTGTTCTGGTTGTTTGCTTAGTTTTTGTTTTCATTGTTTTTCTTTTCTTTTAGGTTCATTTGTTGATAGTTGTGAGTTTGTTGTCATTTTACTATTCATGGTTTTGATCGTTGTCTTTTTCTTAGATAAATCCCTTTAACATTTCATATAATAAGGGCTTGGTGATGATGAACTCCTTTAACTTGACCTTATCTGGGAAAAGACTTATCTGCCCTTCCATTCTAAATGATAGCTTTGGGTGGATAGAGTCATCTTGGATGTAGGTCCTTGCCTTTCATGACTTCAAATACTTCTTTCCAGCCCCTTCTTGCCTGCAAGGTTTCTTTTGAGAAATCAGCTGATGGTCTTATGGGAACCCCTTTGTAAGTAACTGTCTCCTTTCCTCTTGCTGTTTTTAGGATTCTCTCATTATCTTTAATCTTGGGCATCTTAATTATGATGTGTCTTGGTGTGTTTCTTCTTGGGTCCAATTTCTCTGGGACTCTGAGCTTCCTGGACTTCCTGGAAGTCTATTTCCTTTGCCAGATTGGGGAAGTTTTTCTTCATTATTTTCTCAAATAAGTTTTCAATTTTTTGCTCTTCCTCTCCTCCTTCTGGCACCCATATGATTCTGATGTTGGAGTGTTTAAAGTTGTCTCAGAAGTTCCTGAGCCTCTCCTCATTGTTTCAAATTCTTGTTTCTTCATTCTGTTTCGGTTGGATGTTTATTTCTTCCTTTTGTTTCAAATTGTTGATTTCAGTCCCAGTTTCCTTCTCTTCATTGTTGGTTCCCTGTATATTTTCCTTTATTTCACTTTGTATAGCCTTCACTTCTTCATTTTGTGACCAAACTCAATCATTTCTATCAGCATCTTGATTACCAATGTTTTAAACTTTGCGTCTGATAGGCTGTCTCTCTCCTCGTTCTTTTTCTGTTTTTTTTTATCTGTTCTTTCATTTGGACCATATTTCTTTGTCGCAGCACACCTGTTAATGTTGTAACGGGCATGGCCTTAGGTAGTCACCAGGAGGGCAACCTACTTCTCTTTGTTGTGGTGCTGTATGTGAGGGACTAGTGGAGAGGGAACAATACCACTTGCTCAGCTCTTGCTCCACTTCCTGTCACTTTCCTGTCTTCCCACAGGTGGATCATGCTCCTTCCGGTGCTGATTCCCAGGTGGGTGGGTATGTGTATGTTCCAGGACCTTGTGGGCCTCTCCAGTGGACTCTCCTGTGAGATTGGTAGTTTCACCCGCTGCTGCAACCCTCACAGGTTTTTACAGCCAGATATTTTGAGTCTTTAGTTTCCTGTGCTGAAATCCTGGGTTCTGTGGCCTGTCTCCCTCCCTAGTTGTTTCTCCTGGCTTATCCATGCACGAATGTGGGACCACCCTGTCCTCCGGGCCCCACTTCACCCTCATTACCTGCTACCTTGCTGCGTGTCCTCTCTGCCCCTCCTACCAGTCTGGATGAATGTTTCTTTAACTCCTTGGTTGTTGGACTTCCATACAGTTTGATTTTCTGGCAGTTCTGGTTGTTTTTTGTTTTTAAATTGGTTGTTATCCTTCTTTTGGGTGTGCGAGGAAGTGAAGCATTTCTGCTTAGCCCTTCATCTTGGCTGGAACTCCCTTTTTTGTATTTTTGGTTTTTTGCAAAGTGATGCGGTAGGATTCTTAATCTGGCAGCCATGTATCAGATTGTTTGAAGAAGGGAAGAAAGAACCAGAGAGACTGGATGGGGTTAAGATAGAGGAAACAAAAGAAAGGGATGAGTGGATGGAATGGGTGAACCTCAGATATTGAGAATAGACTGTAACTGATTGGATCTAACAGAAGGCGAGGGAAGGTGTAAGGTTTGAATCCAGGTCAATAGGAAAGAAGTTTATTTAGACCTTTAAGAGAAATGATGCCAACCTAGCCCTGTGGTAAGAGGAAAATCCTTGCCCTTAAGTAACTCACAGCCTAGTAGAAGACAAGCATGATTATAGATGTTGGGCTAGAAACATGTACTGAGTACAGTGAGGGGCTCACTGGAGAGGAAGATGGAGGTTGTCTTTAGAAGGGGCAATGTTGAGCTGACTGTTGAAAGCAGGCTTGTTTGAGAAGAAGCAAGTTAAGGGTTATATCTGACTTCAGAGTTTAGTATGAGGTGGGCAGAACACCTAAGTGGGAAGCATCCATTCATTTGATTCATTCTGATGTTGGGACCCCTATATGAGGCTGTCCCAGGGCAGGAACTCAAAAGAAATGAATAAGGCTCACTCCCTGCTCTCAAGGAACTTGCCTGTCTAGTGGGCAGAAAGACAGCTTTCATTCCAGCTTTCAAAGGTATGTGTTTAGACCCTCTACTCACCAGGTGCTAGCCCTGAGAAAGCAGGAGTAGAATAGACTAAATATCCTCCTCTCATGGAGGCTACATTCTCATTAAGAACTTACTGACATAGGCAGAATTAGGCTAAGTAAGAAAAGACAAGTTTGAGGAAAAGACAGGTTTGAATGTAGAAAAAAGAGCAGTGAGTTCTGCTGGTCCCACCTGGGAGGACCGTGCTGTTAGGAAGCATGAGACGACTGACTCACTGAACAGCGACTGGAGATGTCAATTGGGAGCAGGGGCAAAGGGTCAGGTCAGGCTGCAGGATGAGTCCAGACTTTTGTGTGTGCCTCACCACTATGAGGTGATGTGCTCGTGTTTCACCCAGGAGGCATCTCTGTAGCAGTGACAGCTAATGCCAGGCACTTGCCACCATGGTGTGTTTTTTGGCTGCCAGGACTTCCTTTCAGTAGAGCCAGTCTGTCAGTCTTCTTTTCTGGGCTGTACACATTCTGGTTCTTCTCACTGACTGACTGAATGCTGATGGAGCCACTGTGACCCAGTGAGCAGTTCGTTCGTTTGCTCAAGGCCCACGTGCACAGAGCCCGTGTCCCAGCCAGCAACAACCAAATCCTGTCACACTGATCCAAGGCTTATTTACTGATGTCACAGAGTCTCTAGGAAGAGAGTAGGTGTTACAGGTTGAATTCTGTCCTCCACAAATTTATATGTTGAAGTCATAACCCTTAGTACCTCATAATGTGACTGTATTTGAGACAGGGTTTTTCTAAAGTAATAAAATTAAAATGAAGTCATCAGGGTGGACCCTAGTCAAATATAATGGGTGTCCTTGTAAAGTGGAAATTTGGACATAGATACACATACAGGGAGAACACCATGTGAAGATAAAGGCAGAGATCAGAAGTGATACTTCTGTGAGCTAAAGAATGGCAGAGATTGCCAGCAAACCACAACGCAAGAGGAGAGGCCTGGAACAGTCTCCCGCAGAGTCCGCAGCAGGAACCAACCCCGCCGGCACCTTGATTTCAGGCTTCTAGCCTCCAGAGCTGAGACAATAAATATCTGTTGTTCAAGCCATATGATCTGTGGTACTTTGTTATGGCAGCCCAAGCAGACTAATACATTGGGTCAGTAACTCTCAAGTCTCTCAATTCAGTAGTCTGTGGGGCCCATTGCTGCTGCTGCTGCCCTAGGCCACACTGTCTTAGTCAGATCCCTTCCCAGATGCTGTTGAACTCAGTGTTTTTGGTTCATGCTCTGAGAGTCTCAGTCCGAAGTTTACCTGTGGCTGATTTGCTCTCAGCTCCTTCAGAGAAGCAGTCAACATATGTGTATGTCCAACTTTCCCAGCTCGTTTGTTTTTCTGAGGATGCTCATGACTAAAAGTAGCGGAGCCTCTGCACATGTCCTGCCAGATAATTGATAGATTTGTGAGGAGATCAGTTAAAGAAGAAAAGTTCACTATGTGTTTGTGGTGGTGTTTGGCAAGATTTACAAGGTTATATAGAATTTTAAGGAGCCGAGAGTGTTTTCACTCAAATTCCTGGCATGAAGAGCAAAGAATTACTTCTGATTACTGTTGCCAGCAGTGGATTCTGCTGGAGCTGAGGGGCAAGGAAGTCATGGAAACAGATTAGTCAGGCAGGTGCTCTGGGCCAACTGTGGAGTAATACCCTGTTGTTAGAAAGAGCCTTGGCAAAGCTTAACTGGGAAGTCGGTTTCCTGAAGTGACTGGCAGGAGGATCCAGATTCTGTTGGCTGCTCTCCCTCCCTCTACACCTTGGCTTCTGAGGGGTGAACAGCTTTGCCTGGATTCACTGTCAGCCACCAGAATCCTCCAGAATCCTCCAGAATGTCTCCACTTGCTTCTCAGAGGGCCATGCTCACTAACCTAGACTCTTAGGAATGGGGCACAGTTACCAGCCAATTCAATTATTTTCTTTTTACTCTTTTGAAGTCTCAGAAGCAGGCAAATGAACATTATATCCAAGACTATCTTGGCTTATCCATTAAGGAGTTCTGCCTACAAAAGTGTTTGACTCTCATGCCCATACTCTTAAAAAAAAATTGCATCTTGTTGGTATTTTTTGTTTGTCCGGACTTTCCTTCCCTGAAATTTATATATGTGCTCAGGATGTGCCAGCCATTGAGCTAAAGATGATGTTAATTTTGTTCATTCTTCACAATCTTTTGTGATAGAGTACCTGCAGTCATTCATCCCCATTTTACAGATGAGACTACAAATTTAGTGACTTGATCAAGTGACTTGAATTACCAGTAAATGCTAGGACGAGAATATGTATCTAGCACTGTGACTCCAGAGTACACGTTCTTGTGGCACTCCACAGTCATCAGTTTGGACTTTAATACCTGTGAGGGGGTATAAATGTACTTGGCATGAGTCCTGCCCTCAAGCTCCAGAGAACTGCAGGATGAGTTGGGTGCAGGGCAGGAGAAATGCACAGGGCTTTGGGAACCCAGGATGAGAAGTATGCCTGGGGTTGGGTTCTGGGGAGCTGTCTGAAGGGGATGGTGCATACATTGGGACGTATAGGACTTCTCCACAGAGAAGTCACATGGACAAGGGCAGGGAGGCTTGAGACAACAAGCTGGACCATGAAGAGCGGATTAGTGTATGTGGGATGAAAGGAGAAAGGGCAGAAATGGCTGAAAGTGAAGATGGAGAAAATACAGACAAGGAGAGGAAGGAGGAAGACGTATCAGTCTAGGTGAGAGATGGTGAAGGCTACAAGTAGGAAAGAGAATGGTGTTGGAGAGGATTTTGAATTTGAAGGTCCTGATGACTGAGTAGATGTGGGGTTGGTGAATAGTAAGTCTGAGCCCTTAATATGTACCAAGTATGGTTCTAAATGTAGGACATATTTTAACTCATTTACTTTCATAGCAACCTTAAGAGGTTTTCCAGATGAGGAAGTTGAGGCACAGAGAGGCTAAGTGACTGACTTGGCCCCAGGACTCTCTCATGGCTGGCAAGTGACTGAGACTCGCGTCAGCTGGTCTGGCTCTGTCGCCTCCTCTCTTTCTCACCTGGCTGCCCCTCTCCTGAATTGACCCAGGGGCAGGGGAAGGTGTCTAGTGAGCCCACCACCACCATTGCCTCCGCTGCCAATGACCAAGCGGACAGTGGTGCCACTACCGTGGATTTTGGGAGGGAGTGAAGAAGGATATCAGCTCCGCATTATAGTGTTTGGTGTGAGGTGCTTGTGGAACACCCAGTGGAGGGACCCAGCTCATGCCTGTGCACTCCTGGAGCCGCCAGTCACTGAGCCTCTGGCCTCCTGCACCCACACTAAATCCTTATACTGTTTACATTTAGATGACACATTGATAAGAAAAAAAGGTTGGTGGTACAGGATCTAAAATCTCTCATAATCTGAAATGATTTCTCTCTTTTTCCAGTATGCTGACTGGATGGCAGATTAAAATGTGAGGTTTGACACACAGGAAAATAATGTAGCTGAGCCAGCCTTCAGCGTCTCAGGCAGACAGTGCAAGGTAACATTGTATTACACATGTGGAGACTTGTCCTCATAAGTGTGGGCAGACAAATATGATTTGCAGGGTTAGGCTTTGAGAAATGAGTAGAAGAAATAAAATAACAGTAGAGATAACATTAAAAATGTATCTGATGGTATTAAGCCTTCCTGTTTGATTACATTGTTTAATATGGCCTCCTCTTTTGCTTGTTTGATCAAGGGATTTTAATGTGTTGGACAGGTTCTCCCAGTGAAATCTGGAAGTGCCACACCCACCTTCTTTCCTGGGCCTTTATTCTCCTCCCCTCACCCCCCATATTGCTCTCGTTAGCTGCATGATTCAGTCTGGCCGTGGACTCATTTCTGAGATCTGAAGGTTAAGCTAAGACCAGATCTTCCCCTTTAGCCCACCTGAGGGTCCTCATTACCCTTACTCAGACCCTCCAGCACCTTCTGTTTTAGCCTCTGTCTTTGTCCAGGTTAGGGGTTTGGTGTCTTACTGCAACTGCTCCTCCATGCAGAGCCTTCCAACGGCCTCTGCTCAGTTCCGTGTCCTGCTCTTCGAGGCTTGTCACTTCTACCAGTGTAGGAAGTGAAATATAGGTCAGCCTCACAGATCCTAGTGTTAAAAATAAAAGCTTCCTCCCCAGGCTTTGCAGGTTCATAGACTGGCTTGGGTTCCCCCTTCCAACAATGCTACTTTCTAAATAGCTTCTTAGAGCTTGATGCTGCCTTTCATATAAGAGGGAACCTGAAAATAGGAGAGGAGCTGAAATTATCTCCCTCTGCAGACTCCATTCCAGAATGTGACAATTGCCCGAAAGGAAATTGTAAATAGAAGCACTAAGCAGGCTTCCTTCCCGCTGTGGCCTGAGGAGTGCTGGCTCCTGGTAAGAGCAGAAGGAAGCTTCAGTCCCATTTTCTGTAAAAGTGGGTCTGAATGGAGCCTGGGAGGAGTCACCTCCCTTCAGGTACCATCCAGTGCTTCTCTCCTGTGGCAGCCCTGGGGTCAGGCTGTGCAGTTCCTCAAAATGATGATGAAAGACCTCCAGCCTCACCTTCCTCATTCCTCATCCTTGCTAGGAGCTGTCTCAGAAGGTTCAGCCCCTTTTCTGTGATATTAAAATTCAGGAAGCAAAAAACAGAGCCTCTTTTCTTTTTCTTTTTAAATTTTTTTATTGATTATGCTGTTACAGTTGTTCTATTCCCCCCTTCATTCCCCTCCACCCTACCCCCCCATCCCCACCATTACCCTCCCTTTAGTTTATGACCATGTGTCTCAAGTCCTTTAGATTCTATATTTCCCATGCTATTCTTGCCCCCCCATCTATTTTCTATCTACTGTCTATGCTACTTATTTTCTGTACCTTCTCCCCCCATCTCCTCCTCCCACTCCCCTGTTGCTAACCCTCCTTGAGATCTTCATTTCTATGTTTCCACTCCTGATCTAGCTGTCCTTTTGGTTTGCTTTCGTTTTAGGTGTGGTTGTTAATAACTGTGAGTTTGCTGTCCTTTCACTGTTCATGTTTCTTTAACTTCTTTTCCTTAGATAAGTCCCTTTAACATTTCATATAATAAGGGCTCGGTGATGATGAACTCCTTGAATTTGATCTTATCTGAGAAGCACCTTATCTGTCCTTCCATTCTAAATGAAAGTTTTGCTGGATAGAGCAATCTTGGTTGTAGGTCTTTGGATTTCATGACTTGGAATACCTCTTTCCAGCCCCTTCTTGCCTGTAAGGTCTCTTTTGAGAAATCAGCTGACAGTCTGATGGGGCCTCCTTTGTAGGTGACTGTCCCCTTAGCTCTTGCTGCTTCTAGGATTCTCTCCTTCCTTTTAATTTTGGCTAATGTAATGATGATGTGCCTTGGTGTGTTCCTTCTTGGGTCCAACTTCTTTGGGACTCTCTGAGCTTCCTGGATTTCCTGGAAGTCTATTGCCTTTGCCAGATTGGGGAAATTCTCCTTTATTATTTGTTCAAATAAGTTTTCCACTGGTGGCTGTTCCTTTCCCCCTTCTGGTACCCCTATAATTCGGATGTTGGAGTGTTTAAAGATGTCCTGGAGGTTCCTAAGACTCTCCTCATTTTTTTGAATTCTTGCTTCTTCGCTCTTTTCTGTTTGGCCATTATTTGCTTTCTTCTGGTCCACTCCATTGATTTGAGTCCCAGTTTCCTTTTCATTGCTATTGGTGTCCTGTGCAATTCCATTCATTTCAATTAGTTTCGCCTTCATATATTTGTCTAATTTGTGGCTATAATCAACCAGTTCTGTGAGGATCCTGATGACCAGTGTTTTAAACTGTGCGTCTGAGAGTTTTGCTATTTCTTCATCGCTTAGATCTATGGGCTGTGGGGCTTTGAGATCTTGCGACATTTTTGGTCTGTTCTGGCCATTTAAGTGTGAGAAGCAGTGCCTTGGACTCCCAGGTTGCTGGGTTGTGACGCTGTATGTGGGGGCGTGGTCAGAGGGGGGAAATGGCGGCGCCCTCTACTGCCATTTGCCGCGGGGACCCGCCAGCCGGTCGAACCGCCCACTCCCTCGCCTGTCCCCTCGCGCACAAATGCGCGACCACAGTCAACACGCAGCACCGCTTCCCCGCTGTCTTCTTCGCGGTTGCTTGCCTGGTGGCTCGCTCGGTTGCTCACTAGGTCCAACCCTGCGCCTGGATTCCACGTGTCTGGATTCCGCACCTGAGTCCGTCTGACCGAGTCCTCCTGTGCAACCCCGCTTCACCAGCCGCTGGTTTCGCCCCTTACTGGTCAGGCTGAAGAATTTGTTGTTAACGGACTTCCAAAAAGTTCAATTTTCCGTGTTCTGGCTGTATTTTTTATTGCTAATATTTAGTTGTCTCTAAACTTGGTTGTGTGAGATGGCACGGCACATCCACCTATGCCTCCATCTTGGCAGAAGTCCAAAAACAGAGCCTCTTAATTCACTTTTAATAACCACACATTTCTCTCCCCCTGCACCTTCATTCTTATTTCCCCTCTTCCTTTTTTTCTTTTATCTTGATTTCTGCCTGTATCCTTTTGCCTTCATTCCTTCATGCCCTTCTTACTCCTGCAAAACAGGAGATGAGTTATGGGGCCTCTCAAAAGGCATGGGCCTCTGGGAATTCCAGTCTTTGATTAGATTCCTCCTGTGGAGGAATGAGACCCTGCCCCCATTCTCAGGTCTCATTTTTCAGGCTGGTCTATGCTTGACCAGACCCACATTGTCCTGAGAGGATCCTAAGGAGCAAGGCAACTTTGACATTTGGGCTTTTCATAAACCACCTCTGCAATGCCCAGGCAGATCTTGAAACCAGCCTTTGACTGCCTCCAACAGCTGGTAGCAACGTTGCTTTTTTTTTTTTTTGCAGTTGTAGGCCTGGTCAGGCTCCACTGTAAGCATTTTCCCAGGGTTCAAGGAAAGGGAAAAAACCCTGTCTTGTTCTTTAATCTCCTGAGTTGGATTTTCTCAGAGATATCTGTCTGGGTGGTGTGCTGGCTGCTTTTCCTCTAAACAGGAGTCTGGGGAAAAGAGGAAGACAGCTGAGAAGGGGATGGACTAATACAAATTCATTCACCATACATTTGGTGGGTCAAACAGAAATGTTATGAGTACATAGTTTTCTAAAGCTACACTTCAGGCCAAATTAAATGATTTCTGTGAGTGTAGAGGAGGGCTCAAAAAATGGTAAGATGGATGAAACTCTATGAACATAGCCTTCTCCCTGCCCCCTGCCCCGTCACTGTGTCTGAGAAAAGCCAGACTCCTGAGGGAGAAGGAGGCAGACATTTCCACTATTGGAGTCCATCCTCTTGAGGGTCCCTAGGGCACCTCACTGTGTGGGTTCGGCCCTGCTACTGGCTTACTTTGTGGCATTGGGCAAGTCACTAGGCCTCTCTGCAATTTTATTTCTTCATCTGTGAAAGGGGAGAGTTGGACAGGAGCAGTGCTACTCAACTTTGGCTGCAGGACAGAGTCTCTGGGGAGTCTTAAATCACACCAGCAGCCAGAGGTTCCTGATTAATTTGCTCAGGTGAGGGAGGCCTGGCTTGAGTAGCTTTTAAAGCTCTTTAGAGATTCCCTTATGCAAACAGGGCTGTGAAACACTTCCTAGACCAATGTCCCATTGGAGTGTGGACGTGAATCACGTGGGACCTCATTACAATGTAGCTCTGTTCCCACAGTTTTCAGTGGGGCGGGAGGTTCTATTCCTGGCAAGGCTGGTGCTGCTCCTTTGACCTCACTGAGCGACAAAGGCTGCAGTGGTCTTCAAGGCCTTTGCAGTTCTGATATTCTAGAATTTCTGAATTATTTATATTTGGCAGGGGGAGGGCAGGCAGTAAGTAAGTGAAAAAGACAGATTTTGATAGTAGTCGGGGTGAGCTCCCTTTCATCATTTGGGAAATGGTGATTCAGTGTTTGGTGGACAGGATTCATTTGTATGTTTTCAACACTGAAGTAGGTTTATTTAGGGAGGAAAAAGAAAAGAGATGTAGCTGTGTGTGTGTGTGTGTGTGTGTGTGTGTGCACGCGTGCGCACACCAAAGAGAGAGAAACGGAATATGGAGGAGAATATGTAAATGTACGTGTGCTCATAGGGTGAATATTCTGTGTTAAATGAATCTTATGTTTGGGAAAGTTAAAGGGTGACAAATGTCAGGCTTCTGTAGGTCATTATGATGAGGAGATGAGAAGAGGGGGCAAGTTTTACTCAGCTGGAATTTTAGGTGAAGATCCTGCTTCCCAGAGCAACTCAAAGGCTGGAAGGTTTTTTCTCCTCACTCATATCTTTTTCTTGTGCTAAGCAGCCATTTGCTCCAATTATTCTTGAATTATAGTGACAGCTTTTGTTTTATGCAGGGCTTCAAATAATCTGAACTTAGGAGCAGAAGTAAAATTATGCCTTTGTTGGTCACATTTCAGCTGGCTGCTTTAAAAATTAAGGTCAGGACTTCTGCCAAGATGGAGGCATAGGTGGAGATGTGCTTTCTCACACAACCAAGTTTAGAGACAACTGAATATTAGCAACAGAAAACACAGCCATAACACAGAAAATTGAACTTTTCAGAAGTCTGTTAACAACAAATTCTTCAGCCTGACCGGTAAGAGGGGCGAAACCAGCAGCTGCACAGAACGGGGTTGCAGACAGACTCAGGCACGCAGAATCCAGGCGCAGGGTTGGACCTGGTGGGCAACTCAGCAAGCGACCGAGAGGAAACAGCGAGGGTGCAGGGCTGCGGGTTGACTGTGGTCGCGCATTCGTGTGTGGATAGACAAGTGAGGGAGTGGGCGATTGGACGAGAGCCAGCAGCCCCAGCGGCAAGCTGTGGCCGAGGGCGCTGCCATTTCCCGCTCTAACCCCGCCTCCACATACAGCGTCATAACCCAGCGACTCTGAGTGGCCCAGCCCTGGTGAACTGCCTAAGGCTCTGCTCCTCACCCAGCAGCGCCAAACAGCAGAGGGGGCCTCCATTTCCCCGCTCTGACCACGCCCCCACATACAGCGTCACAACCCAGCGACCTGGGAGTCCAAGGCTCCGCTCCTCGTACTTAACAGGCGTGAACAGACCAAAAATGGCTCAAGAAGATCTCAAAGCCCCAGAGCCTATAAATCTAAGCAATGAAGAAATAGCAAAACTCTCAGATGCACAGTTTAAAACACTGGTGATGAGGATCCTCACAGAACTGGTTGATTATAGCCACAAATTAGACAAACATATGAAGGCGAAACTAATTGAAATGAATGGAATTGCACAGGAAACCAATAGCGATGAGAAGGAAACTGGGACTCAAATCAATGGAGTGGACCAGAAGAAAGCAAATAATGGCCAAACAGAAAAGAGTCAGGAAGCAAGAATTCAAAGAAATGAGGAGAGTCTTAGGAACCTCCAGGACATCTTTAAACACTCCAACATCCGAATTATAGGGGTGCCAGAAGGGGAAAAGGCACAGCCACCAGGGGAAAACTTATTTGAACAAATAATAAAGGAGAATTTCCCCAATCTGGCAAAGGCAATAGACTTCCAGGAAATCCAGGAAGCTCAGAGAGTCCCAAAGAAGTTGGACCCAAGAAGGAACACACCAAGGCACATCATCATTACATTAGCCAAAATTAAAATGAAGGAGAGAATCCTAGAAGCAGCAAGAGCTAAGGGGACAGTCACCTACAAAGGAGTCCCCATCAGACTGTCAGCGGATTTCTCAAAAGAGACCTTCCAGGCAAGAAGGGGCTGGAAAGAGGTATTCCAAGTCATGAAATCCAAAAACCTACAACCAAGATTGCTCTATCCAGCAAAACTTTCATTTAGAATGGAAGGACAGATAAGGTGCTTCTCAGATAAGATCAAATTCAAGAAGTTCATCATCACCAAGCCATTATTATTGAAATGTTCAAGGGACTTATCTAAGAAAAAAAAGTTAAAAAAACATGAACAGTGAAAGGACAGCAAACTCACAGTTATTAACAACCACACCTAAAACAAAAGGAAACCAAAAGGACAGCTAGATCAGGAGTGGAACATAGAAATGAAGATCTCAAGGAGGGTTAGCAACAGGGGAGTGGGAGAAGGAGAAGGGGGGAGAAGGTACAGAAAATAAGTAGCATAGACAGTAGATAGAAAATAGATGGGGGGCAAGAATAGCATGGGAAATACAGAATCTAAAGAACTTGAGACACATGGTCATAAACTAAAGGGGGGGTAGTGGTGGGGACGGAGGGTAGGGTGGAGGGGAATGAAGGGGGGAATAGAGCAACTGTAATGGCATAATCAATAAAAAAAATAAATTAAATTAAAAAAATTAAGGTCAGCCTCAGAGAAGACATTGCTTACATTTTGCCTTCTGCTTTTTCTCATCTTTGCAGAATGACAGATTCCCATACATGAACAAATTCTCCATGTTTAAAGTTATATTTAATTAAGATTATATAATTTAAGCCTTGTGGTAGTGGGTTCTCCTACCCACAGATCTATGGGGATTTTTTTTTTTTTTTTGCTTTAGAATAGGTCTCTAATAGGGCATTATTTCTTGCTAAAATCCACAATCCAGGATTTTGTCGCTGTCCTATTTTCAGGGATTCCTCCAGTTTACTGTTACCGGGAGAAGAATGTTTTTCTAATGAAGATATTTTCCAATCTAGAGAAAAGATATTTTTCTCCTGCCATGATTTTGTTTTAACTACCTCCCCTCATCAAAGAAAAATTCTGCATGGCTTCAATGACACTCTGACCGTCGTTCCTTTAGTCCAGTGCTCTGTCTGTCTGTCTGTCTGAGCAATCTCGTGTGGTTCGCTATGACCTTAGAATTTGGAGGTTGCAGAGGTGCTCCTTTTTACAGCATGAAATTGCAGGTCGCAAACCATATTTTAAACAGGTGATAAAATCAGTAGGTTGCAGAGAGCATTTTTAAAAAGTGAAATAGAAAAAAACAAATCAAAACACATCACATGAATAAGAGCTAATATTATTTAGTGAAATCTTCTGTGTATATTTGTTGCAAGTGTCTTTTTTTTTAAAAAAGCTATAGATCATGGAAAAGAGAATTTGAAGTACTTTCGAGTGTGTATTCCCAGGCCAAGGAGGCAAAGATATTTTATCCTGTACTTGAACTTTAATTGATTTGCACTGGCTGGCTGTAGTGCTGTACTGAAAACAATTAGAAGGTGGTGTCTAGATTCTGAGAGAAAGCACTGTCATGGATTCACAATATTTAAAATGGACTTTCAGCAGGGGCATGGAGTCCTATGGTCTATGTACTTGCCGTCCCTGTGGAAAGAAAGCACCACCAAAAGTAGCTGCCAGCAGGTGAATCGTGGGGCCTGGTTATAATTGAATAAGCCATCAGGCACGGCTTTCCCACCTGTGATTAGCCCCAGGTGGTGGGGTGTGTATGTGTATGTATGTATATATACATGTACACACACACACATAGATACAATACATTATTATTATGGTTTTTTCTGTTAGCAAGGAACCTCAATAATAAAAAGCATAAATAGTCGTTATTTTTTGCTGAGATAGTTGAAAACATTTTAACTTATTAAATGGTTTTTGAAAGATACTTGTTAGGCTACTCCAGCTGATTTCCTTTTAGAAAGTAAAAGATTCAAAAGATTTCCTTGGTTAACACTTGTGCTTTGAGACAGACATTTGTAACTTGAAAATTGCATTATAGGGAAGTTACCCCCCCAGCTGATGTTCATAGGATCTGGCTTTTCTCTGTCCTATGAAAGAAAATGTTTAAAGGAATCCCAATAATCAGGCCCAATGCTAACATGAAATGTAGAATGCAAGCATTCAGATTTCAAGCTTGTATCTCCCACATACATTTGTTCATCTCCTCACGCATTTAATCCACACATATTTATTGTGGGCTTACTATATGCTTTTTCATACAGCTCTTTGCTAAGCATTTAAGATACAGTGGAAAACAAAAACAGACCTGGCCCCTGTTTCCATGAGGTTCGAAGACTGGTGAGGAAGACAAATGGTGATAAAGAGGAATGTATAAGCCCTGGCCTGGTGGCTCTGTTGGTTGGAGTGCGGTCTGAGCATGAAAAGGTTGCAGGGTCCATTCCTGGTCAGGGCACATAGCTAGGTTGTGGGTTTGTTCCCAAGTAGGGGCACATACAGGAGGCAACAAGCCGATTTCTCTCTCTCACACACAGTTCAATTTAAAAAAAAATAAAGAGGAACATGTAAGTATGATGGAAGGAAGAAACCAGGTCTAAGAGCACGGAACAAAGACGCTGACTCAGACTGGAGCTTGCCCTCTGTGAATGTCTTAACTACAGTTGAGACCTCTAGATACATTCTTTAGTATTTGCTGTAGACGTTTAAGAGGCATTTTGTACCCCAAAGCCTTTGGCACACAGTTGCACTTGAGCCTTAAACATGAGATTAACACTGTTTGTAAAATGGGCTTCTGAACCCTCCCTCTCTGTCCACCCCCCAGACCTTTTAATTGGAGCTTTCTCTTCTTCACCTACAATACTTTTTCTTAAAACAGACATAATTAACTGCCTTTTGATCCCACAACTTTTCTGCAACAAGCAGCTCTCTGGCCACAGGCAGAAATAAAGTCGTATGCTTGAGACCCAAATGGCTCTTCACATTTTCCCTAGACCTTTAAGAACATTTTTCTGCAGGTAGTTTTATTAGCCTAGACAAACACTCTTACCCACTGACCCATCAACTTTTTGATCTTCGCAAAGTGTGCTTATTTGCTCCTAATTTTGAATCTTTGTTTTTCCCTCCTTGTGTATGTGAGCCCGTCATTTTTAAGTGGGTGTCCTGGATGTGCTAGTTCCTCCTGTGTAGTTCCCTCAGACCACTGGGCGCCTCTCCTTTGTCTCTGGTTGGCGCATACACCTGCCATTAAACACAGAATGAGGGGGCAGGTCTCAGAGGTGTCCATGTGGGAGACTGTGGTTGTACAGTGCCCTGGCCCCTTCCAGTGGCCATCTCATACCAGCTCCTGCTCTCAGCCACCTTAGTGGTGATAAAAATGAAAGCAAATGTTTTTGTGGGCTATGTGCCACTATTATTATTCCCACTTACATGTGAGGAAACCAAGGCTTAGAGAAGTTAAGTAACTTGATACAGTTATACAACTAATATGTGTAGACCTGGGACTTGAACCTAGGAAGTCTGATTCCAGTGTCCTTACACTTAGCCACTAAACTTATAAAACTTAAACTTTCCTTCCTGAATAAATATAGAATATATGTAGGGGTATAAAACCTAAAGTCATTTCAAATGGACAGCTGCCAAATCAGCATGAGGTTACAATTGACAGCTTTAAACAGCATATAAGGCAGTTCATTAATAACTTCTCAAGCAGTGATGCCTCATATCTTAATATCACAGCTATCCTTTAATTGTTGGATGACTTAGAGCCCAGTTGTGTGATGTTGGCATTCAGGGCTATTTCTCTGGGTTTACCATCATGGTGTGTCTTCTGCCCAGCAACATGAATATATGTTTTTGTAATACAAAGACACCGTGCAGTTTCTAAGAAAGAAACATTGCCCACTTGGCACAGCTTGTGTTATCATTTACTTCTCTGTTTATGTACATGTTTTGTTTCCTTAAATAGACTGTAGGCTTCAGCAGCCTTCAGTGACTCACACATTGTGGTGAATAGTACTTATAAGTGATGAAGGCAGAAGCCACTTCCATCTCCTCCCTCTGGCCTTTCTGACTAAAGGGTATTGTTCATTGAATATGTGACCAGCTGCCCACTACCTCAGCCCGGTCCAGTGATAAATTTAGCAGGTTGAATTATCTTTGTTTCTTCACATTTAGTTTTCTCCTTCCACTAACCTCTGTAAATTCACTTGTACTGTTTTTTGGGTCTCAGGGTTATCTTGGACCTTTATAGCAAGATCCATACCATATACTGCATCCATCTGCAGTTAATAACATATTTTTAAATTCTACTTTGCTGGAATAATGAAGATGCCTGACATTTTTACCCATGTCCTTTGGGAGTTGCAGCAGATGAGTTAATTCTCAGCCAGGCAGATGTTAAAAAGAAAGGTCACTGCCTATTGATTATTTAGTTAAATTTAAAATCCTTGGCCTGGCAAAGTAGAAATAAAAACAGCTGAATCTGATATCTTCATCTAGCTGATCTAAACATACACACACACACTACCACCACCACCACGACCAACAGCAACAACAGCAAAAAACATAAAAAACAAGGGTGAAAATAACAAAGGTCCATTGTGTGACCTCTCACCCAACTCTCCACCATGCACTGTGCTCGCTGAGCCAGACCAGCCCTCAGTCTGAGCCGGGTTAATTTTTCCATGGGAAGGAGTTTCCCTTCCAGTTTCTAGATGATGGATGGGTCCTTCTCATCTTTTCCCCCCCGTAGTTTGATTCTTTCTAAATTCTGGTGCCAATTTAAGACCTGGAAATTTAATTCTTCTCTTTCAGGTTAAAGTGGGCTGGAGAAACTGATTAAATTCTTTTCAACCCCAAATCCTTTGCTCTTTTGTGGGAAAACTTCACACAGTAACATGAGCCAAAACTTCCATTCCAACCCCTAAGTAATTAATTTATCCTTACTTTGCTTAAATATTACTAACTCTCCCCCATTGGCTCTGTCATATCTTCTCAAAAGATATATTTTCTGCTTGTAAAATATATTTTAGCCCTTTCTTTATCAGCCACCTTCTATTTGTACAGACTTCTGTGGGGCACAGAAAAATATATGAAAGAAGGACTTGTGCTGTGGGGTGGAAAGATCAGTTGGTATGACTGCTGCTCTTAAAAATTGAGAAGAGAACCTGACTGATAGAAGAGAGGAAATTCAAGTTCAAATTTAAATTCAAACCTTGTGATCCATTCTAGTGGATCAAAATATGTCATCATGGTCTCAGATGAAAGCCAGAAAGAAAGAAGAAAAGGCAAAGTGCACCTCAGAATGAGAATTCTCTCCAGAAAAGAGATATTTACAGCATCTCATCTCAACAAAAATGCTTTAATCTTAATTCACTAAAAAATACTTCTCAGCTTAAGAGAGCTCTAGCCTGGTCATCTAGGCTGTTCTTTTGGATAATTTCCTCTGGTTTTCATTTTCCTACAATCTAATATTGCTTGCATAACTTTCTAATTCAAATACAATGGAAGCCACTCAGTCCACAACTTCTCTCATGTCTCTCATGTGCTCAAATTTTCTCTCATGTGTCTGACTCCAGATGTCATAGGAACTCGATTCTGATACCTCAGGTTGTGGGTCATAGCTTCACAAACCAATTCTTACTAATAATGAAAACTCATATTGCACTTATAACAGCCAGGCACAGGTATGTGCCCTTTATAGGCCTCAAACCATTTGATTTTCACAGCCACCTTCGGAGGTAGATACTGTTATCATTACCATTTTGCAAACAAAGAAACTGAAGCATATAGATTCAATAACTTGCCCAGGGTTATATGGCTGATATTCAATCCCTCAAAGCCTGTATTTTGTGTCTGTCATCTTAACCACCACTCTGTACTGCCTGTTACCTACCTCAGTTACATGCAGAGATACATTCTATTATGTTCTATATTTTGTTATTGTATTTTATTTTTTTAATTAAAAAATTTTAAAGATCTTATTTATTTATTTTTAGAGAGAGGGCAAGGGAGGGAGAAAGAGAGGGAGAGAAATATCAATGTATGGTTGCCTCTCACATGCCCCCTACTGGGGACCTGGCCTGCAACCCAGGTATGTGCCCTGACTGGGAATCGAACCAGTGACCGTTTGGTTCACAGGCCAGCACTCAATCCACTGAGCCACACCAGCTATGGCTATTATTTTATTTTCAAATGGTGTCTAGTGTAACTTGCTAAATGAGCCTGCAAGTCTAAGGGGTACAGACATGAAGTTTGAAAACAACTGGCCATGCCCTGTTTGTTATGAAATGGACACCTCAGGCCACCTCAGCCTGGTGCCTGACAGGTTCCATTCATGTTTTTCCTAGTTCTGATGCCACTCTCACCAGCAAGCCAGTGCTCCTGATTTGGCCTCCTGTTGTGAAGGAGGCCATCTTTTATTAATAAATGCTTTGGTTATGTAGACTTCAAGTATCCCTGTGAATTAATAAACTGTTTCTCTGGTTTAGACTGGGAAGCTGAATCATGAGACTCTGCTTCCAAGAACTAAGTCCTTGAGAAATGGAGTCATCGTATGAGACTTCAGTGCCAGCGAGGCTGAGGGCCGTGCTCTAGACCTTCACGAAATCTTCACGATCTACTCTGTGACATCTTTTGTAGAGCAGCCTGTAGGACATCTTCCTGGGGTGGTGATTCCAGCCCTGAGGAGTGACTGTGGACCATGATTTAAACTTCCATGGCAACTAGCATCATTTGTTCCACAGTTGGAAGCGGAACTCAACACCCAAGTTCTTCGTCTCACAGGTGTGGGCAAAAGTAGATTTAGAATTCGTAATAAATAATACAATAATTAACTAAGAATAATATAAGAATAAACTCAGAGTTACATGTACTCACAACCATAAGCCTACTTTTGTTCACCCCTGTATATTCTCATTGACTCACACATTTTTCCACAAAGAAGACATTGATGGCTACTGTCCCACCTCAGCTTTATTACACTACTTTAATAAATGCAACACATCACCTGCAAATAATTGACTGAAATTCAGTGCCTTTCTCAGTCCAGCCACTCTCTCTCTTAAGTTGGTATCCTGTGGGGCCATATCTTCATTCATTATGCATCTCTGTGATTATGCATTAAACTCTTGAGAACTGACAAGTGATACCAAATTTCTTCAAGCACGTCTGGTTATGCTAAATAATTAATTGCATCTTTCATTTATAAAAGTTTACTTGCTGGAAGTTCAGACACAGGTTCTGCCAACCCATCTTCTCTATTTGATTTCAACTCTCTAGCATGAAGTCTAAAAACTCACCTACTGACTCCAGTCTTTGAAAGCTCTTAGGTGGATGTGTGGATGAAATTCTGCATTCCAGACAAGTGAGGCTGACTTGAAGCCAATAGACAGCTGTAGGATCACCCCACCATGGTCATGGGGCTAAAGCTTGCCAAGGCCTTAAGCACCTGGAGAAACCAATATCCAGGTTAATCACCTCGATAGCTGCCATGTCCTAAATGATGAGCAATTAGGGACTTTCTGGACCTGGATAAGTGTAATCATGTGATAAGTCATAAGCACACTTAGTTTGTAGGAGTGGGAACAGAATGTGACAGAGAAATATGTATAACTGCCTGGAAAAAAAGATGATACAATGAGAACTTTTTCTCATCTTTTGAAAAGTGTATTACAGTCCTGAGCAGTGCGGCTTTAGTTGGTTGAGCATCATCCTGCCAGGTGAGGGGTCGATGGTTCAATTCCCTGTCAGCCCACATGCCTGGGTTGCACGTTTGGTGCTCATTCAGTGTGAGAATGAGAGGAACCGACTGATGCTTTTCACGTCGATGTTTCTCTGCCTCCCTCCCCCTCTCTCTAAAAATAAATAAATAACATTTAAAACATGTATATTCCTGAGAAATGGTAAATAGACAAAATAATATAAGTTGCATGCCCAACAAACACAATTAATTGGTGGTGCAGTCAAAACAGTACTCCCACCCCCCACCCCCATTGCCCTTTTAAATTTTAATGGGGGAAGGTTGATGTGAAAACTCAGCCTGTGATTTTTCCAACGCATGTTCGAACCCTGTGACTTTTCTACTCCTTAGGAAAGTTATCTCATTTTCACGTCCTCATGTCATTCTGTGTTTCACTGGTCTTGATTTGGAAATTAGAATGTCCCCCCAAGATGGGAAGTCAGACTTTGGAACTTGATTTAATGTCCACCTTCCTTCACTTCCACATTTCAAGCCAGGCTAGGGGCCTACCCTGGGAAAGGTCGGCAGGCAGATGGCTACCTCTCTGTGGTTTCTGCCTTGTTTTGTTTTGTTTTGTTTTGTTTTGTTTTGTTTTGTTTTGTTTTGTTTTTTTCCTGCCTGCAGTTCTGTTTGTTAGCTGGTTTCTGAACCTCCAAGATTGGGTCGCAGGTAGGAAGTTAGGGGCAAGGGAATTACAAAGGTCGATTTCCCTCTCTCTGAGCTGCGCCAGTGTTTGATGTGGTCTCCTTCCCTTGTTAGGTATTGTGGTGAGTTCTTCAGGAACCCCCATTGTTGACCATCTCTCTTTCACAGTTCTCTGGGCATAAGAGGATGTATCATTATTCTAGGAGGTCCCTTTTTCATTCTTTCTAAGACCGTAGTAAATGCTTCCGGGGTCTCTCTGCCCCTCAAGGTGTCCTACGAAACAGGACCCAAGCTGACCCCACATCAGCTCTCTCTTCTGAGTGGTCCACAGAACACACTTTACCCCAGAAACCCCACATCAGCAGCCTGGTCCCCACAGGCCCCTCCTGTCACAGCCCTCTCTGGGCGATGAGGCACAAATCTGGACCCATTATGTTTGCTGTTTTCCAGCTGTATTTCAAAATTCTCCATGTGGTTCACTTGAACTTCCTTCCCTGGGTTTGAGATGAAGGAGATACAGCTGTAGCCCCTCCTTTCTTGGGGTTTTTAAAGGGGACACTCACAGATCATTAAGAGCTTTCCCAAAAAAGCTCTCTACCTGTCCCCCTACTCCTCTGATTCCTTTCATATCCTTGATCTGGGTGAGGCATCCAAGAATGGAGCCAGATTTCAATAATATTCTTTGTGAATTTTGTATAAGGAGGGGTGTTTTATAGCCACATGGGACTCTGATATCTATTACATTGGTGCCTCAGTTGAAACAGAGGCAGAAAAAACACATTCTGGTATCTTATTCCATAAACAAGAGATAAAGGTTAAAAGTGTGCATTTCGGTTATCTATTGCTGCCTAACACCCCAAAACTGAGTGGCTTAAACAGCACTGATACATCCTTTCTCACGGCTGTGCGGGTTGGCAGGGCCTCGCCTCTGCTGGTTTCACCTGGGCCACACTGCAGCAGCTCTTAGCCATCACTCACACAGCTACCAATTGGTGCTGACTGTTGGCTGGGCACCTCAGTTCTCATTCTCCAGGAGGCTGAACCAGCTTCCTTTGATGGTGACCTGGGCAGTGTTTCAGAGACCAAAGCAGGAGCTCTAAGTAAGGCCTCTTGAGGCCTAGAAATCACACAGCATCACTTTCATACATCCTATTGGCAACAGCAAAATCATATAAGATCAGCCTGGATTTAAGAGGTGGGAAGAAAGACCCCATCTTGAGCATTTTCAGCCTTGGCTCTCCCCGGTTCATTGTGGAGAATTTTGCCTGCCAGCTCTAAGTTTAGACTCTTTCTGAGCAGAGTTGGAGAAAAGATTAGGAGAGGAATTAAAATGAATATATATTGGTTTGATTGGTTTGCATTTGGAAAGAGAAAGAAAGGGGGAAGGAAAGCTCCAGAAAATGAGAGAAGGGGGAAGGAAAAGCAGAGCCAACCATGGCTTTTTGGAAAAGCATCCCTTGGAATGGTCCACAGGTTGGGAACTGGGGGCCCTTGGTTCAGAGAACAAGCCAGGCTGGTTCTTCCATTCATAAAGGTATGAGCAGATCAATGTCTCTGTGTGAATTGTGGGGGTGGGACCTTCTGGAACTTACTGTGAAAATGGACTTCACCATAGATTCGATCCCTCTTGGGGCCTGGCTTAAGCGGACACTACAGGATGTTATCTTGATACTGACTCCTCAGTGCCCAAGCCCAGTGCTGACTGCCTCTTCTCCCTTGCCCCTTGGACACACATCCCACTTCCATCCTTTCTCTTCTCTGGCTGTGCTCACAGGGATGGTAACACAAGGAGAGGTGTGGGGTACTGTTCTTCAGGTGTGAGGTTTCAGGAAGAGGTAAGTGGGAAAAGCAAGGAAACGAAGGCAATTGTTAGTGCCATGGCTCCGTTCTGCTGTGGACTGCAGGTTCACAGCTGCCCAGGGGTTTTTAAAAGTGTGAATGCTTTATGAGTCTAAATTGAAAGGGCTTGCTTTTCCCATCAAATGCTCTTAGAGGGAAAGGAGTAAAGGCTAGTGACATTGGGAGGGCAGGTCACTTTGCTGAGAAATGAAGTGCCTGGGGCTTGTTTCAGCTGGCCAAGGTGAACAACAGCCTCAAACAGCAGGTTGTTGAAGCTGAGAAGCACTCTTGGGGGTGGGGGGCTCAGAAACTTTTTAAATGAACACACAAAAGCTATAGAAAAATTTATTTTTCACTTTCAGAGCCTAAGTATATGCCTGCTTTTAAGAGAATATTCTATACTTTAAAAAAAATGGCATTAAAAAAATTGTGGCCTTTTATTATCAACCAGACTAAAAACAAGCATTTATAGATTGCTCCATCTGACTCCCTCTTAAAATTATTCTATAATCCTTTTGTCCTCTTTGAAAACCTTTACCCATCTAAATCCTAGGTGCATTTCATACAGCAAACATGGCAATACGCACTGTAGAGGAGGGCTGCGGTGAGTTTGGAGCTCGCTTGATTCACTGCCCCGTTTCCCAGACCCCTCAGCAGGGCTACCTAAGCATCAGGAACAGCAGAGGGCAGTGTTGAGCTAGTGACCAAAGCCTCACTGCCGATAGGCTGCCGGTAGGGGGCGTTGCTTCTACACCTCTGGGCACCTTTATGATGACTCTACCAGATTTCATAAATTGTTAGAAATTTAATGTTCGATAGGGTGTAGAAACCATATCACCCACTGGTTTCCTTTTGCCCATGAGGAGCATGTGGTCCAGAGAGGGAAGTTAGTGGTGGAAGTGGGGCTGAAACACCTCTTCACTTCCAGCCTGGGAGCCCCACCCTCCCTTCCCTTGCTACTCCGCACACACCCACCCGCCCGTTGTTATCTCAATTATCTTACCAGTGCTCGTGGAACTAATAGAAAAGAACGGTGCTTACTGCTGTTTGCCTGGGAAATCACAGTTTGGGCTTTTTACATTTGGCCTCATGGGAACAGTCAACTCCTAACTAGTAGTGGAGAGATTGAACTGTATTTTTAAAAATTGTAGTTAAAAACGGCATACTTGTGGGAAATGTTACAACTTATTATGATTCACCAGGAAGTTATAATACTAGGAAATGCAATTAGTGTTAGTCCTCAGTTCTGTTATTACTAGCTATGTGATCTTGGCCAAGTTTCAAAACTTCACTTTGACTTATCTGTAAAATGGGGTAGTAGTGTTGGTTACAAATAAAATAATGCATATAAAGTGCTTGTCTTGGGTCATAGCATATTCTAAGTGCTCAATAAATGCTAACAAAACAACAATAATAACAATAGCAGCTATTTGGCATCTATAACTTTGAACTCTAAGGTAGTTGTGTATAGTATAAGAGAGAAATGCCCCTTCTCTCCAATTGAATATGTAGCTCCTTGGAGTAGCTTCTGAATCATCTACCAATAGCCTCTTCAGAGACCAAAGTTGAGCTAGGTAGGGTTAGGGATTAGGGGATGTGTGTGGAGGAGTGGATGAGGTGAATGAGTGGCTATATAGTCTAAGCTTGTAAGAAAAAATTGAGTAAGGAAGGAAGCAAGCTTGGTTGCATTTTTCCCCAACTGAGGATCCTTCTTATAGGCAAAATATACAAGAAAATAAGGCCAAGATATGGACAATAACTTTTTTTAAAAGAGAAATTTTTGGCCATTTTAATCAAGTAATTTGTGCAATGTTGAGCATTTCTTTATTATTATTATTTCTTATTTATTCTTAGAGAGAGGAGAAAGAGAAGGAGAGAAACATCGAGTGGCAAACACATGCCCCAACTGGGGACTGGGCATGTGACCCAGGAATGTGCCCTTCCCAGGAATCAAACCAACGACCTTTTGCTTTGCAGGACAATGCCCAACCAACTGAACTACACAGGTCAAGGTCGTTGAGCATTTCTTGTACAGTGCTCAGTTTTTGTTGTTGCTGTTTTATAATTTGGGTGATGCCTGCAAAAGGGAGCTCAGGATCTGGCACAAATAGCTCCCCTTTTTATTACAAAACCTTTTATTATAAAACCATAAGCATGAATTTCTGTAACATGACAATGTCACACTCAAAGCACACCATATGACATTTTAGGTGAAATGTTCAAATTAAAACTATAACTTATTACGCCCATATTATTACTCCACCAACCCCACCCGAGTAGGCCTTTCTTCTTCCATACCCTGTATTTTTAGGTAGTGGGTATTCTTTGAGCTAATTAAATTGGCCTACGTCCATCCTGTAACAAGTTTCAAATACTTATGCTTTTATTGAGATATGATTGACATATAATATTGTAATATTAGTGTTAGGTGTATGGCAGAATGATTTGATATGTATATATAGTGAAGTGATTGCCACAATCAGTTTAGTTAGCATTGATCACCTCACATAATGATAATTTTTTCTTGTAATGAGAACTTTTAAGATTTCCTCTCTTAGCGACCCTCAAACATACAGTGTAGGATTATTAACTATAACTAACTTAACTCTCAAATACTTGTTCCGTTTTTGTGTTACTTTGTCTTGTCCTGTCCATGATCTTGTTTTCCTACCCAGCTCTCCTACCCCACAATGCCATTGATAACATCTTGATTTTGGTTCCTTCCTCTTTTTAGAGTCTGATCCAATAGTTGTAAAATGCTTTGAAATCACAATATGTAAATGCTGCCTTAACAGAACGACACAGTATAGATCAGAGGCCTTTATGTGGCCAGAAAGGCAAACATGAAAATAGTGCTTCTGATGTTTTTTTCAGTAGCACATGATACAGCATTGAATAATTGCTAGGTATATTTGACAAATCAGGAATAGAGTTCATTAGGGAGCTGGGGAGCTTAAAAATCAGGCTGCCTTCAGGAAAATTTATGAGGGGATTACTATGTACAGCCATCAGGAAATAGAGCACCAGGAACCTGGGCTGAATTGATGAATCTTCTCCGGGGGATCTGTCTCAACTGAGCAAAACTTTCTTGAGTCAAAGTCAGTTAGGGAGGAAATTATGAATAGAATGGATGAAAGAAATGAACATTCAGAATCTCTAGGGAAAGGAACCAAACCCACAAAGGCAATACTGTTTTCCATTGCATTCATGGTAAAAAATCTGAAATGTTCACACAAGAGGCCACACAAATTGAAAACACCCTTGAAAAAGGTTTCAGCTTCCCTAGTATAATAATTATAAGAACCTAAAGCACAGAATCACACAATGCCAGTGAAACCAGTAAAAGTAAATTATAATTGCAAAATCACAAACTGACAAGGCTTTTGAGAAAGTTGTAGTCTCATACTGACGTAAATTAGTACAATATTTCTGGACAGCAAACTTGGCAAAGTGTAATGAATAATGAGATACCACATCCTTTGGTCTGCAAAACATATGTTTGAGACCATATCCTGGAGAAATAACTCAAAAGAAGAAAAATGGTGGGGTGCAGTAGGATGGGGGTAGGGGACAGGAAAAGGAGGAAAAAATTAAAAATACCTGAAAATGATTAAATAAAAACATAATATGGGTGTAAATAAAATATAATATTACTATTAAGAATGATATATATGATGAAGACAAGTAGAAATGTTGATATAAAATAACTCAAAAATAGGTGAGCTCAAATTTTGTGAATATTGACTATAAGTACATTTTTAAGTTTACACAACAATAAAACTAAAAAGAGATTATTCAGTTTTGTTACATGGCAGGGTGAGAAGTAATTTGGTTTTTCTGTTGCTTTGATGTTTGTGCTTCACTCTTATTGCAAAATTGGTTAAAAACACAGTTTCAAAGTCTGCACTGTATATTGTAATTTATCAAGGACAGAAAAGAGGTAGAGCCTGCACCTCCATCATGTAATTTCTTATGGCTGTGGGTATTCAACATGATCTGGAATAGTATAGAAACAGCATCTCAGAGCCGCACAAATTCTCTGCTGATGATACAGAGAAGGGATGTGTGATCACCAAAGGTCTTGAGTAGTTGCAGGAGAAAATCACGTTGGGTCTGGTTGGCTCATCTGATGCCAGAGACTTACCAACTCGCATCTGGTGCTGGGATTGTTTTGTTTTGAAAGTGAGGGAGGCCAGCGTGGAAGGAAGGAAGGAAGGGAGGGAGGGAGGGAAGGAGGAAGGGAGGGAGGAAGGAAAGAAGGAAACATGATAGCTTCTTTTTCTCCTTGTAAGACTTCCCTTTTAATTAAGCCAGTACTGTATTTTAGCACCATAGGCTTCTTTTTCCTCTGGTCTGCTCCTTCTTGTCCCATTAGCTGGGCATCCTCTGATGGTTATTTTTGTTATCTTACCCATTTCTATCAGCAACAGTAGTTCTAATAAAATATAGTCACACACTTCCTCCACGTAGCTAGTCTTAAGGGTTTACCCACAGACTTCCCTTTATTTACTAGTGTCCATTTTTCTTTTTGCCATTGCACCTGTGTAAGCAGGGCACTGAGGTTCTGAGTCAGAGGGTGGTGGTCCTACATCCACACCATCCATCATCAAGTTTTACACAAGATGAAATATGTGCCTGAGACCCCAGAACTTTCCCCACCACCACTGTTTCATTAACATGTGCGTATCAGCAGAGGAGAGAATGGGCAAAGACTTCCCTGAGTTTTCACCTGCAAAGTTGTTATAGAATTCTTAGGGGCTTTCTAAATTCTTTCTTCCCTTTCCCATATTTTTCTTTCTCTCTTTTTTTCCTCCACAAAGTAGAGGCCTTCAAGATAATAAGGTAACATTTCTTGAGCATGTGCTGTGCATCAGGCATGCTTACATATATTAACCTATTTGATCTCTACAACCATCCTGGGAGGTAGAAGAGTACAGTTATAGTCCCCATTTGACAGCTGAGAAAACAGGCACAAAAAGCATAAGTAGCTTATCCAAGTTCATGACATGATAGAACCAACCTCAAACCCAAGCAGGTAGCCCAAAGTGCAGGCTCTTGGCCACTGAGCTATACTGCTTCATGGCAGTGAACCAGATGTAGCTTGCATGTGCTCTGGGAAGAGAAGATCAAAGTCCAAGTGAAAAGTGAGGTGGCCTTGGCCTGGTAGCTCAGTTGGTTAGAGCATTGTCCCAATATGCCAAGGTTGTGGGTTCCATCCCCTGTCAGGGCACATAGAAGAATCACCCAATGACTGCATAAATAAGTGGAAAAACAAATCAGTGTCTCTCTTTCTCTCTCTGTCTTCTCCTTCCTCTCTCTCTGTAAAATTAATAAATGAAAAATAAAATCAGCCCAAGTGAAAAATAAAATAAAAACATGGTTGTTTAAAAATAAGTGAGGTAAAGGGATGTGTGTGTAGAGCCCGACCTGTCGTTCTGTCATTTACTATGTGATTACACCAATTTGCTTGCCCTCTCCATTGCTCGGTTTTCTCATTTCTAAAATTGCAAGAACATTAATAGTACTTAGCTCCTGAGAGGGTTGTTGTGATGATTAAGTGTGTTAATGAAATCCTTAGAACAGTAGCTGGTGCAGCTACTGTACACTGGTCACCACTGTCATCGCCATCATTCATGCCAACACTTGGGAACCGCTGCTCCACCTCTTTCTCTTAGGCTGGTGGTGATGAAAATAGCATTTCTGACAAGTTCCTAGGTGCCACAGCTTGAGAACACAGAGGAAGAGGCTCCAAAAGCTCTCCCTTTTCTAGTAACCTAAGTTCTGTCCCTATACTATTTGCACTTCTTATCTTTCCTTAGATAGAGGGGACCCAGCTTGCAGGGTTATGAATAATCAGTGAAAAATGTGCCATCTCAGAACCTAGTCCAGGGCCTGGAGGGTCTATCAGCAGGGTCAGTATTTTTTCAGGGTCAGTAAGGTTTCAGCCAGAGGAAAACTCAAGCCAGTGAGATGACTGGGATAGCACATGCTGGACACATGGTGGGCACAGAAACCCACCTGGTGGAGCAGGTTTGTGAATAAAAACAACATATGATTTGGGGAAATAATAGGACAGGAGAGAAAAGAATCTTATTCTCTGGAAGAAAGTGTCCTTTGAGCAGAGATGGAGGTGATGAGAGAGAGGAGAATAGAGAGAGGGGGGGACCCTCATTACAACATTCATGAATCGAATTGTGGGGTTTGTGAGACATGAAAGCCAGAGGCTGCATGCAGGTCTGGTCCAGGGAGACGACAACTTATCTTTTCCAAAGTAAATGGTTATGCAGTGTAAATAGAAGTGGGAATTGTAGCCATTTTCCTACCTCTGGGAAGGTAAGGGAGTGAGGAGTAAATTGGGCTATTTGAGGTCCTAATATTTGTATGGCTCTGAGGTCCGAATCCTCTCCAGCATACTCTCTGTCTTAGGGGTTAGAGCATGACAGGGCTTCCTGTCCATAGTTCAAAATCCTGGACTTCATCCTCATCACCCTGCTCTGCCTCCTAGTAACTGGAAAGCCTCATGCCCATGTGCAGATGAGCTCTGAAAATAAGTGTTACACTTCTAGGTTGCAAGAGCAGAGCTGGCATGTGACTCCAAGTACAGGTCCATGTGCCCTCTGGATTTGGTCTATGCTCTTAGTTGCTACAACTGTGCTGGGGGGTATTTCTGGGGATGTCCCACAGCCCCAGGTACTGTCCTGGGGTGGTTCGCAGCAAGTCTCATTGCACTGAGGCAGGAAGTCTTTGGGAAAGTTGCCTCTGGGCTGGGAAGAGGGAAAAGGTGGGAGCTGGTGCTCTGGCCAGGTGGCCTGCTCTGTACTCACAGTCCCTGCAGGCTCTCAAAGCTGTCCTCACCAGTCTGCACCTGAGTCAGGCAGGCCTTGGCCCAGCAGCTATCTTCTGCACCTTGGATTCCTGACAAAGGCAAAATAATTCCTGCTTCCAGCTACAACCAGCTGGCTACTGGGAGAAGTCATTGGAGAGAATTTGGCTGTATTATCCACACCCTCCATCTCTGAGAGCTTTCTGCTCTCAGGAATTGCAGACTTGGTTGGTCCTCTACATATCAGTCACAGAGTTGAAAATGATAATGAAGTGAAAAGAATAGAAAAGCCCTAAAATACCCTAATGAGATGGAGCATCCCAGTCTGGTAGAGGTGGTCCTGGGCACCTCCTTGCACCCCAAGCAGGAAGGGTAGGCTTGCTTTGAGGAACCTGTCCTAGAAGAGGCAGGTTTTCAAGGGAGTAAGTTCTTTGTGTTCAAGAAGATGGTGATGTATTTGAAATTCTTTTTCTTAAACATATCTCTTCCACTTTTCCTCCTCTCATTAATTCCAAGAATGTTTCCTATCCCACTGACAAACTTTTCTTTACTCAGACCTACGGTGTGCAGAGCTCTGGGCTGGAGCTCTTGGAGATGGGGTGGAATCCAGGGCTGATTGCTGCTCCCAGGGAGCTTACAGTTGTGCTTGTCACATGAGGTATAAATACAATAAAAGGCAACTGACCAGGAGCCCCTGTAATTCGAACTTGGTGCCTAACAGCCACCTGCCCAACCTCAGCTTTAGCCCAGCCTCCATGATCCTCCAGATGGCCCTCTCGCTCCTCACCACCCGAGGTACAGCTTCTCCTCGCTTCCAGGAAACCCCATGCCAGCCTTCTAGCCACAAACAAATCCCTCTGCCTTCTGAACAACAGCCTACTCATCTTCAAGATTTGGCCATTCATCGTAAAATTTGGGTATAGATACCTCTTGATGGCTTGGATTCTTTAATTTAGGTGGTACAGTTTCAGCTTTGGAAGACTTCACAGAAGAGGTGGACTGGTGAGGCTTGGTTAAAAAGAGCCATGCACGGCCGCCTCGGACAGAGGGGACTTCTGATCCTTCTCCAAGCACATCCATGCCTGTCTCCCTCCCCTCTGCCGGAGAAATTCCTGTTCCTTCTCAAAAACCCAAGTCAGAAACCATATCTTCTTTGCAGCCTTCCAGACAGAAACAGTCACTACTGCCTGTAGCTCTTCATTTCTCTTTTGGTTTGGCGCCTTATTCCTGGGGCCCCAAGGATCTTACCATCAGAGCTAAACCCCCCTCAGTATTCTGAGCGTCAGAGCTTTTAGCACTGGTGTTCAAGTTTGGTCCCCTTGGAGATCTTCATACTTGTGTTTGCTGGGCAATGCCTGGCTTTATTCTGATTCAAAAGACTCTTTCAGAAATGCAAGTCTTGGCTTGAGATGTAACCATTGCATGTGACCTTCCGGGACAGTAGAGATGGGCACAGTCTTCCTTCTGGAAGTTGGAGCTTTTGCTCTCCTTCTGGTTGGAGGAGTGTCTTCAACTTGGAATCGTGCTGTAAATGAGAATAACAAACAGTGGTTCTCAGCCTTGCCTGCACCTTCTGATCACCTGGAGAGCTTAAAAATACCAACGACTGGGCCCCACACTCAGAGGTCCTCATTAAACTGGTCTGGGGTGCATCCTGGGCTCCAGACTATTGAAAGCTTCCTGGGTGATTATGATGTGTCCCCCAGGGTTGAGACCACTGCTCAAACGGGTCCCTTAACTGGTGATTGTGAGGACGTGCAAAGCCAGGGAAGAATTGCAAGAACTAAAATATATTCATTAAAGGGAGAAAAAGGGATAGGTAGGCAAAAACAAGATCTGCACCAGTAAAAATAAGGTAGGTGATTCTTTTTTTTTAGTGATTTTATTTATGTAGTTTTATAGAGAGGGGAAGGGAGGGAGAAAGAGAGGGAGAGAAACATTGATGTGAGAGAGAAACATCAATGTGTTGCCTTTTGCACATACCCTCACCAGGGACTGAACTTGCAGCTTAGGCATATGCTCTGACCAGGAATCAAATCAATGACCTTTCACCCTGTGGGCCAATGCCGAACTCACTGGGCCACACTGACCCAGGCAAGGTAGATGATTCTTTTATTTATGTATTTATTTTTTTATTGCATTTTTTCTCATTACCATTTATCCCCCTTACACCCTCTTCTTCCACAATCACCTCACTGTTGTCCAGGTCCAGGAGTCCTTTCTCATTTTTGTTCCATCCCTCTAACTCCCAAACCCTCCCTCAGAGCTGTCAGCCTGCTCTCCACCTATGAGTTTCTCTCTATTCTGCTTGTTAGTTCAGTTTGGTTATTAGGTTCCACATCAGTAAAATCATATAGTATTTATTTTTCTCTGCCTTATTTCACTTAGCATAATGTTCTCCAGGTTCATCCATGCTGTTGCAAAGGATAAAATTTTCTTCTTTTTTATGTCTAAGTAGTATTCTATTGTGTAAATGTACTATAGTTGTTTTATCCACTCATCTACTGAGGGATAAAACAACTGTCCATTCATCTTAACTGGCCTAACTGAAGACAGGAAGGATGCAGAGGAAACAAGAAAGATGGTCTTACTCATTGAAAAGCTTGAGGCCAAAGAGGGAAGGTAGAGAGAAGTTAGACCTTCCTAGACCCAGTGAAACACCAGTTAGTAAGGGATTTACCTATGAAGTCAGACACTTTGGACTAGCTGTCAGTGGGTCTGTCCAAGTGGCAGGTGGGGAAAGAACATCATTACCTCTCAAAGGAACCAAAATGGAAGCAAAGCCTGGAGTAGCCCCTTCCCTGGGAGATGAAAGGAAGAATGTTCAGAGGCCAGGGGTGCTTGGGTGGGCTGTAACTCCTTATTTGGGGAGACCATAATCCAGGGGTGGGGCCTGTACACTCATAGAGGGTGAGGGCATGTGTCTCTCTGAGCATTTAAAATGTATTCAACTCAGCAGCTGGTGGGCAAGGGTGTATAAGTCCAAGGGCACCACTCTTTTCTTGCTCAGTATGGAAAGCATCCCTTTGAAGGCTATTCCAGGGACAATGCAGGTTGTACCCTTTGCAGTTGGGCAGTGCTGCAGCCTTGTCCGCTGAATATGGGAATTTGGGTTGGGTACAAATCCCCAAGCCCCATAGTCAAGTTCACATTTCACTTGAGTCCAAGGATGAGAAGTTCAGATTTTGATGGGTCTGTCTGATGGGAATATCTTTCCTCACTTGGATATAAACCCAAGAGCCTCAAGAATGTGAATGGGGTGGCCCCAACACACCCCATCTTTTATCCTGCAATAATTGTAAAGCTAAATAGACATCACTCCTTTAGGAGCAGGGCAGCCTCCAGCCTGTGGGACGAGCCTGACAGCAGTGATGCCCTTTGGAACTCCGACAAAGAAGAAAAATAAAGAAAAGCTGTCCTTTTTTCTTGACCAATCAAGACTGATTTGTGGAAGCTTCTGGAGGAAGGAATGGAATGAAGAGGATTGTTATATATGTGACAGGAATGAGCCAAGAAGCAAAGGCTTCCTCGGGCCCAGAGCATTTCATACTGCAGATTGCAACCTATTAGTGGGTGTGCAACACTTTGATTTGGATTGTGACCAACATTTAAAAAATAATAAAATAAAACAAAAAATATCAGTACATTGCATATAGTAAAAAGTAAGGATTGGTTTATGAAAATTTCATTTGTTATACTTGTGATCTAGGTTGCAGTGATATATTTTAATGAGTCTATTTTTTAGGTATATTTTATTGATTAGGCTCTTCTAGTTGTCCCATTTTTTTCTCCCCTTTATCCCCCTCTGTGCGGTATGTGCTCTCCATCCATCATTCACCCCCACCCCACTTAGTTGATGTCCATGGGTCATACATATAAGTTCTTTGGCTTCTCCATTTCCCATACTATTCTTAACCTCCCCCTGCCTATTTTATACCTACCAATTTTGCTTCATATGCCCTTCACCTTTTCCCCCATTCTCTGCCTTTCCCCTCCCTGCTGATAACCCTCCATGTGATCTCCATTTCTGTGATTCTGTTCCTGTTTTAGTCGTTTGCTTAGTTTCTTTTTATTTTTTATTTTTGTTTTTTTAGGTTCAGTTGTTGATAGCTGTGAGTTTGTTGTTATTTTACTGTTCATAGTTTTGATCTTCTTTTTCTTAGATACATCCCTTTAACATTTCATATAATAATGGCTTGGTGATGATGAACTCCTTCGATTTGACCTTATCTGGGAAGCACTTTGTCTGGCCTTCCATTCTAAATGATAGCTTTGCTGGATAGAGTAATCTTGAATGTAGGTCCTTGCCTTTCATCTCTTTGAATACTTCTCGGTAGCCCTTCTTGCCTGCAAGTTTTCTTTTGATAAATGATAGATTTACAGGAACTCCTTTGTAGGCAACTCTCCTTTTCTCTTGCTGCTTTTAAAATTCTCTCCTTATCTTTAATCTTTGACATTTTAATTATGATGTGTGTTTGTGTGTACCTCTTTAGGTCCAACTTGTTTGGGACTCTGTGAGCTTCCTGGACTGGCAAACTATATCCTTTGCCAGATTCGGGAAGTTTTTCTTCATTATTTTTTCAAATAAGTTTTCAATGTCTTGCTCTTCCTCTTCTTGTTCTGGCACCCCATATGATTCAGATGTTAGAACATTTAAAATTGCCCCAGAGGTTCCTAAGGCTCTCCTCATATTTTCGAATTCTTGTTTCCTTATTCTGTTCCAGTTGAATGTTTACTTCTTCCTTCTGTTTCAAATTGTTGATTTGAGTCCCAGTTTCCTTCCCTTCACTGTCGATTCCCTGTATATTTTCCTTTATTTCACTTTGCATAGCCTTCACTTCTTCATTTTGCTACCGAACTCAATAATTTCTGTGAGTATCCTGATTACCAGTGTTTTGAACTCTGAATCTGATAGGTTGGCTTTTTCCTCGTCACTTAGTTCCCAGTTCTTTTTCTGTTTTTTTTTTAATCTGTTCTTTCATTTGGACCATATTTCTTTGTAGCGGCACCTGTTACGTTGTAAGGGCTAGAGTCTTGGGTATTCACCAGGGCAGGGCAACCCACTTCATTGTGTTGTGCCACTGCCTGTGGGAGAGGGGTCAGAGAGGAGCAGTGCTACTTGCTTGGCCCCCACCCTGCTTTCCATCACTTCTCCCACTTCCCAAATGCAAATTGTGCCCTTTCAGGTGCTGCCCTGGTGCTGATTCCTGGTTAGGTTGGCTTGTGTACATTCTCCAACCCCGTGGGCCTCTCCAACAGACTCTCCTGTGAGATTGGGAATTTCTCCCACTGCCACAACCCCCCCCCCCAGATTTTTACAGCCAGAGGTTTGGATGCTCTCTTTTACCACGCCAGGGCCCTGGGTTTCTTGGTCTATCTTGCTCCCTAGTTGTTCCTGTCAGTTTTCCCCATGAAAATGTAGGACTGCTTGGTCTGCCAGCTGCCACCTTGCCAGGCATCCTCTCCTTCCCAGCTGCTTGTCTCCATCCCTCCTACCAGCCTTGATGAATGTTTCTTCTTTAACTTCTTGGTTGTCAGGTTTCCATACAGTTTGATTTTCTGGTAGTTCTGGTTGTTTTTGTTTTTAAATTGGTTGCTATCCTTCTTTTGATTGTGGGAGGAAGCGAAGTCCATCTACCTGGGTGATGGGAGCAGTTAGTGACAGCAGCTGAAGCCCTCCACTATTGTGAGTATTTTTTTAAAAACCAGTTGCTTACTTAAAAACAAGGTAAAAATAACTAGTCTTTTCAGTCTTCAGGTCCAGATAACTCGTGCCCAGCTGGAGAAATCCTTTTAGCCTTGCTATAAATATTCAAGGTTATTGTTTAATAACATGTCCTAGTAGCAGAAAGGAGTTGCATGTGCCTGTGAAAGAACCTTCAGGAAGGACTCTCTCCACTGCACGCTGGTACGGGATGTCCAGGGACTCAGAAGCTCAAAGCCCCTCTAGGTGGCTTTTCTTCCCTTCTATTGTGTGACTCACTTTTTTACTTGAACTGCTCCCTTAGGTGGGAGTCAAAGTCAAATGCTTTTTTCCATTTATAGGTATCATATCTTAGAATTTTTATTGATGCACTAAAGCTTCATAAAAATATACCCATGCCATCCAAACCTGTTTTTTTTTTTTTTCCAGGACGAAGGGTACCATTGAGGTACTATGACTAGTTAATGCTGAAATGCAGATAAAACTCGGGTATGGGTTTACCTTCAGGCAGTTCATGTTGGTTGACAGTTCATGTTCTTGGGGTTTCAAATGAATTCAAGGTTTTATTCTAAACATCAAAAAACCTTTGCCCTTGAGCCCTTTCTATATTGCATGTAAAATGGAAAGATTTAGCTATTTCTAAAGCTCAGGGAAGTTGTTGTTTTTAAAAAGCAATAAAGTATTCCGAGGTCTTATGACGGGGATAAGTGGTGATGGGAAAAAATACAATAAAAATTGTAAAAAATATATTCCAAGTTCTTGACAGAGATTATAGGAGAAGTTTATTTCCTTGTTGTGGAACTATTCTGATTCAATTTTTTTCTTTTTTCTTGTCTTTGGCCTTCAAGAAACCCACTTGAATTCTTTCTGATTATTATCCTAAGTACAAGTGCACAATCTGAGATGTAAACAAAATATGTACAGTGTTTTCTTTGTATGGGAGAGGGTGAAAATTCCCTTGTAGTTAACATTTGTAAGCTCATTAGAAAAGAAATGCCTCGTACGGTCTGTCTCAGAGGCAGCACGGCCGCAGTACAGCCTGGAGGCCAGGCTGTGGGGCCAGGATGTCTGGCTTCTTACCTCCCTGCTGCCACTGACTGCTCCCGCCACCCAGTCATAGAAGCAGCAGGGAGAAGGACAGTTATCACCTATCCACTGCCCATCAGACCCCTGACATTTCTCATCTTTAATCCTAAAAATCATCCTTTCAGATTTGTTTTGTTGTCTCCATCTTACAGATGAGGAGACTCAGTACCAGATAAGAGCTAAACATAGCCACGTGTATATCATTTCACCTTATTTTTTTTGTCTAACCTTGTCTTTCCCACTTTTTTTAGGTCCGAATTATTGGTAGGCAGGAAGGAAAAGTATCATATGTTTAACTTTAATCACTTTGGTGTCATAAAGCCAGGACAAACAAAGTTTAACCTTTTTTTCCCATGGTGGCCTCCTGCATTCTGATTCTGATATTTGGTTGGTGTCTGATGTGTAATGCAAAAGAGGAAAGATGAAATTTAACATTTGTTTATTGACTTGCAGTGACATTTATTTCCCCCAAACTTTCAGTATGAACACTTTCAAACACAGAGAATTTTAAAGAAGACTACTGGAATACCTGTGTATCTACTATTTAGCAATTATTAACATTTAGCAATTATTTACATTTTACCACGTTTGCTTTACTTACCTGTAATTATTTTTCTTAGTCATTTAAAAGTAAGTGGCAGATGTTATGGCCCTTTATTTCTAAATAATTGCATATATACCCTAAAAAATAAGGACATTATGATAACAGTAATACACTATTATCTAGTTATAGTCAAAATTTTTCCACTTGTCTTCAAAATATCTTTTATAATTGACTTTTTAAATTTTTAATTTAATTATTTTTTTAACTTTTTTATCGATTATGCCATTATATTTGTTCTATTCCCCCCCTCCATTCCTTTCCACCCTGCATACCCCTCCCCCACCATTTCCCACTTTAGTTCATGAACACCTGTCTCAAATTCTTTAGATTCTGTATTTCCCCTACTATTCTTACCCTCCCCCCTATCTATTTTCTATCTACTGTCTATGCTACTTATTTTCTGTACCTTCTCCCCCCTTCTCCTCCTCCCACTCCCCTGTTGCTAACCCTCCATGTGATCTTCATTTCTATGGTTCCGCTCCTGATCTAGCTGTCTTCTTAGTTTGCTTTTGTTTTAGGTGTGGTTGTTGATAACTGTGAGTTTGCTGTCCTTTCACTGTTCATCTTTTTTATCTTCTTTTTCTTAGGTAAGTCCCTTTAACATTTCATATAATAAGGGCTTGGTGATGATGAACTTTTTGAATTTGGTCTTATCTGAGAAGAACTTTATCTGTCCTTCCATTCTAAATGAAAACTTTGCTGGATAGAGCACTCTTGGTTGTAGGTCTTTGGTTTTCATGACTTGGAATACCTCTTTCCAGCCCCTTCTTGCCTGTAAGGTCTCTTTTGAGAAATCCGCTGACAGTCTGATGGGAACTCCTTTGTAGGTGACTGTCCCCTTAGCTCTTGCTGCTTCTAGGATTCTCTCCTTCATTTTAATCTTGGCTAATGTAATGATGATGTGTCTTGGTGTGTTCCTTCTTGGGTCCAACTTCTTTGGGACTCTCTGAGCTTCCTGGATTTCCTGGAAGTCTATTTCCTCTGCCAGAATGGGGAAGTTCTCTTTTATTATTTGTTCAAATAAGTGTTCCACTCGTGGGTGTTCTTCTTCCCCTTCTGGTACCCCTATAATTCGAATGTTGGAACGTTTAAAGATGTCCTGGAGGTTCCTAAGCTTCTCCTCATTTTTCTGAATTCTTATTTCTTCATTCTTTTCTGTTTGATCATTTTTTTCTTCCTTCTGGTCCACTCCCTTGATTTGAGTCCCAATCTCCTTTCCATTACTATTGGTTTCCTTTGTATTACCATTCATTTCAATTAGTTTAGCTTCCATATGTTTCTCTAATTTGTGACTAAAATCAGCCAGTTCTGTGAGGATCCTGATAACCAGTGTTTTGAACTGTGCATCTGAAAGATTGGCTATTTCTTCATCGCTTAGATCGATCGGTTCTGGGGCTCCGAGTTGTTCTAGAGCCATTTTTGGTCTATTCATGCTGTTAAGTAAGCGGAGCGAAGCCTTAGTTGTTTACCAGGACGGGGCGACCCAGGTCGCTGGTTTGTGATGCTGCGTGTGGGGGCGTGGTCAGAGAGGGAGCAATGGCGGTCCTCTCGGCTAGCCCAGTCCGTCCAGTCACACCACTCGCCCCGGGCCTGTTTATCCGATCGGAATTGTGCGAGCCTGCTGCCCCGTGCAGGCTTCTCTCCTCACTGGTTTATGCGCACACAGATGCGCGACCGACCGCAGACAGCCCGCCGCGCCTCTTCCCTGTGTGCTCCCGTAGCAAGCCCGCGATCTGCGCCTTTGGCTGCTCGCACACCACCTGTTCGGGGATTTTTTCTTGCCAACCTGCTCCGCTGCAGGCTTCGCTCCTCTTACCAGTTTAGCTGAGCATTTCGTTGTCTTCGGACTCCGTATTGTCGATTTTCTGTGTGGCTTGGTTGTGTTTATTGTTGTTAAAAATAGTTGTTCTTAGATTTGGTTGTGCACAGAGGCAAGGTGGTTCCACCTATACCTCCATCTTGGCGGAAGTCTGAATTTAATTATTGTCCAAATAAAGTTTTGTCTTTTACTCTCATCCCAGCCCAGCCCCCAGTGTCCCCCACCTCTCTGCCATTTCCACACCCCTTAGTTGTTGTCCACGTGTCCTTTATACTAGTTCCTGTAAATGCTTCCCCTTTTTCCCCTGAAATTCCCTCCCCTCTCCCCTCTGGTCACTGTCCCCCTGTTCTCTATTTTAGTGCCTTTGTTTTTATTTTGCTTGTTTTTTTTAATTATTGTTTAGCTTCCTGTTAAAGGTGAGATTATATGGTATTTGTCTTTCACCACCTGGCTTATTTCACTCAGCATAATGCTTTCCAGTTCCATCCATGCTGTTGCAAAGGGTAGGAGCTCCTTCTTTCTTTCTGCTGCATAGAATTCCATTGTGTATATGTACCACAATTTTTTGATCCATTCATTTACTGATGGGCACCTAGGTTGCTTCCAGCTCTTGGCTATTGTAAATTGTGCTGCTACAAACATCGTGGTGCATAGATTCTTTTGGATTGGTGTTTTAGGGTTCTTAGGATATTTTCAGCAGTGGAATTGCTGGGTCAAAAGGCAGGTCCATTTTTAGTTTTTTGAGAAAATTCCATACGGTTTTCCACAGTGGTTGTACCAGTCTGCAATCCCACCAACAATGGATTAGGGTCCCCTCTTCTCCACAACCTCTCCAACACTTGTTGTTTGTTGCTTTGTTTATGATGGCCATTCTGACCAGTGCAAAGTGGTATCTCATTGTGGTTTTAATTTCCATCTCTCTGATAGCTAGTGACATTGAGCATCTTTTCATGTGACTCTGGATGTTCTGTATGTCCTCCTTGGAGAAATGTCTGTTCAAATCCTTTGCCCACTTTTTAATTGGGTTGCTTGTCTTCTTACAGTGGAGTCGTGTAAGTTCTTTGGATATATTGGAGATTAAACCCTAGTCTGAGGTATCATTGGCAAATATGTTTTCCTATACATTTGGTTCTCTTTTTATTTTAATAGTGTTTTCTTTAGCCATGCAAAAGCTTTTAATCTTGATGAGATCCCATTTGTTTATTCTTTTCTTTATGTCCCTTAATCTAGGGGACATATCAGTAAAAAAGTTGCTGTGTGAAATATCTGAGATATTCTTGCCAATATTTCCTCTAGGATTTCAATGGTGTCACGGCTTATTTTGAGTCTTCTATCCATCTTGAATTTTTTGGTGTATGGTGTAAGTTTGTGCTCAAGTTTCATTTTTTTGCACGTAGCTGTCCAGTTCTCCCAATACCATTTGTTGAAGAGGCTATTATTAGTCCATTTTATGTTGCTGCCCCCTTTGTCCAATATTAACTGTACACTGTCAAATAGAGATTTGGGTTTATTTCTGGGCTCTCTGTTCTGTTCCATTGGTCTATGTGCCTGTTTTTATGCCAGTGCCAGGCTGTTTTGATTACAGTGGCTTTGTAACACAGTTTGATATCAGGTATTGTGATCCCTCCTACTTTGTTCTTCTTTCTCAAAAGTGCAGCTGCTATTCGGGGTCGTTTATGGTTCCATATAAATTTTTGAAGTGTTCGTTCTATGTCTGTGCAATATGCCATTGGTACTTTAATAGGTATGGCATTGAATCAATAAATTGCTTTAGGTAGTATGGACATTTCGATGGTGTTAATTTTTCCAATCCATGAACATGGTATATGTTTTGATTTGTTTGTGTCTTCCTTGATTTCTTTCTTTATCATTGTATAGTTTTCTGCATACAGGTCTTCTATGTCCTTGGTTAGGTTTATTCCCATATATTTTATTTTTCTTTTTGCTATATCGAATGGGATTTTTTTCTTGATTTTTGCTTCTGCTGTTTCATTGTTAGTATACAAAAATACCTTTGATTTCTGGATATTGACTTTGTATCCTGCTGTTTTGCCAAATTCATTTATTAGGTTGAGCAGTTTTTGGGTAGAGGCTATAGGATTTTCCATGTACACTCTCATGTCATCTGCTAACAGTGACAGTTTTGTTTCCTCCTTTCCAATTTGGATGCCTTTTATTTCCTTTTCTTGTCTGATCACTCTGGCTAAAACTTCCAATACTATATTGAATAGAAGTGGTGAAAGTGGACAACCTTATCTTGTTCCTGATCTTAGTGGAAAAGATTTTAGGTTTTGCCCTTTGAGTATGATGTTGGCCGTAGGTCTCTCATACATGGCCTTTATTATATTAAGAAATGCGAGAGGCCCTGGCTGGTGTAGCTCAGTGGATTGAGTGCGGGCCTGCGAACCAGACAGCTGCAGTTCGATTCCCAGTCAGGGCACATGCCAGGGTTGCAGGCTGGTTCCCTGCAGGCCAGTTTCCAGCAGGGGACCCACGAAAGGCAACCGTACATTGATGTTTCTCTCCCTCTCTCCTTCTCTTCTGCTCTAAAGATAAATAAATAAATAAAATCTTTAAAAAAAAAAAAAAGAAATGCAAGACACTTCCACCAAGATGGAGGCGTAGGTGGGAACACTTTTCATCCTCGCACAACCAAATCTAAAAACAACAAATTTTAACAACAATAAACACAACCAAACCACACAGAAATTTGAATACGGAGTCTGGAAACAACGTATCACTCAGCTAAACCAGTGAGAGGGGCAAAATCAGCAGCGGAGCCACTCGGGCAAAAAAGATCCGGGCGGTGCACAGGCAGCCAGGGGTGCGGATCCTAGGTGCGGGCTAGCTACGGGCAGAACCCAGGGAAGAGATGCTGCTGGCTGTCTGCAGTCTGTCGCTCATTTGCACGCAGATAAACCAGTGAAGCGGCGAGCGTTGAGACAAATCTCGCAGGCCTCAGGGACTGGCGCAGGGCGGCAGACGCGCACAGCAGGCAGGGGCGAGCAGTGAGGCGGACTGGGTGAGCCGAGAGGACTGCCAGTTGCTCCCTCTCTGACCCCGCCCCCACGTACAGCGTCACAAACCTGCGACCTGGGTGGCCCCGCCCTGGTAAACACCAAGGTCCCTCTCCTCCTAAGTAACAGGCACAAAGAGATCAAAACATGGCTCAAGAAACTCAGAGCCCCAGAGCCAATAACTCTAAGCAATGAAGAAATAGCCAAACTTTCAGATGCACAGTTCAAAACACTGTTCATCAGGATGCTCACAGAACTGGTTGATTATAGTCACAAATTAGAGGAATATATGAAGGCTAAACTAATTGAAATGAATGGAAATGCACAGGAAACCAATAGTAATGGAAAGGAAACTGGGACTCAAATCAAAGGAGTAGACCAAAAAGAGGGAAAAAATGACCAAACAGAAAAGAATGAAGAAACAAGAATTCAAAAAAATGAGGAAAGGCTTAGGAACCTCCAGGACATCTTTAAACGTTCCAACATCCCAATTATAGGGGTACCAGAAGGGGAAGAAGAACACCCACGAGTGGAACACTTATTTGAACAAATAATAAAGGAGAATTTCCCCAATCTGGCAAAGGAAATAGACTTCCAGAAAATCCAGGAAGCTCAGAGAGTCCCAAAGAAGTTGGACCCAGGAAGGAACACACCAAGGCACATCATCATCACATTAGCCAAGATTAAAATGAAGGAATCCTAGAAGCAGCAAGAGATAAGGGGACAGTCACCTACAAAGGAGTTCCCATCTGACTGTCAGATGATTTCCCAAAAGAGACCTTACAGGCAAGAAGGGGCTGGAAAGAAGTATTCCAAGTCATGAAAACCAAAGAGTTACAACCAAAATTGCTTTATCCAGCAAAGTTTTCATTTAGAATGGAAGGGCAGATAAAGTGCTTCTCAGATAAGACCAAATTCAAGGAGTTCATCATCACCAAGCCCTTACTTAATGAAATGTTAAAGGGACTTACTTAAGAAAAGAAGATAAAAAAGATGAACAGTGAAAGGACAGCAAACTCACAGTTATCAACAACCACACCTAAAACAAAAGCACATTAAGAGGACAGCTAGATCAGGAGTGAACCATAGAAATGGAGATCACATGGAAGGTTAGCAACAGGGGAGTGGGAGAAGGAGAAGAGGGGAGAAGGTACAGAATATAAGTAGCATAGACAGTAGATAGAAAATAGACAGGGGGGAGGGTAAGAATAGTATGGGAAATATAGAATCTAAAGAACTTGAGACACATGTTCATGAACTAAAGGGGGGAGAATAGTAGGGGAGGGGTGTGCAGGGTGGAGGGGAATGGAGGTGGGTAAATAGAACAAATGTAATGGCATAATCAATTTTAAAAAGTTAAAAAATAAATACTTCCTCTATTCTCACTTTGCTGAATTTTTTTTATCATAAATGGGTGTTGTACCTTATTGATAAGGTTTTTCTGCATCTATTGATATGATCATGTGATTTTTGTCTTTGCTTTTGTTTATATGATGTATTGCATTTACTGATTTATACATATTGAGCCATCCTTGCATCCCTGAGATGAATCCCACTTGGTCATGGTGAATGATCTTTTTAATGTGTTGTTGGATGTGGTTTGCCCATATTTTGTTGCGGATTTTAGCGTCTATGTTCATCAGCGATATTGGCCTGAAGTTTTCTTTCTTTGTTGTATCTTTACCTGGTTTTGGGATTAGGATGATGCTGGCTTCCTAAAAAGAGTTTGGGGTTCTTTCATCATTTTGGATTTTTTGGAATAGCCTGTGAAGAACAGGGTTTAGCTCTTCCTTAAATGCTTTGCAGAATTCTCCTCTGAAACTATCTGGTCTAGGGCTTTTGTGCTTCGGGAGATTTTTGATTACTGCTTCAATTTCATTTGCTGTTACTGGTCTATTCAGGCTTTCTGCTTCTTCTTCATTGAGTTTTGGAAGATTATATTTTTTTAGAAATTTGTCCATTTCACCTAAGTTTTCAAGTTTCTTGGTATACAGTTCTTCATAGTAATTTCTTACAACCCTTTGTATTTCTGTGGGGTCAGTTGTAATCTCTCATGTTTCATTTCTGATTGTGTTTATTTGGGTTCTCTCTCTTCTTTTCTTGATAAGCCTGCTTAAAGGCTTGTATATTTTGTTTATCTTTTCAAAAAACCAGCTCCTGGATTCATTGATCCTCAGAATTGTGCTTTTAGTCCCTATGTCATTTAATTCTGCTCTGATCTTGCTTATTTCCTTTCTTCTACTTGCTCTGGGCTGTCTTTGTTGTTGTTCCTCAAGTTCTTGTAGGTGTAGGATTAGGTTATTCGTTTGAAATGTTTCTCTCTTTTTTAGGTAGGCCTGTATTGCTATGAACTTCCCTCTCATGACTGCCTTTGCTGTGTCTCATAAGTTTTGGGTTGTTGTGAGTTCATTTTCATTTGTTTCTGAAACTTTTTGTTTTCTTCCCTAATTTCATTCTTGGCCCATTTGTTGTTTAATAGCATGCTATTCAATCTCCATGATTTTGAATGTTTTGGGTCTTTTCTCTTAGGGTTGGTTTCCAATTTCAGTCCCTTATGCTCAGAGAAAATGCTCGGGATGATTTCAATTTTCTTAAATTCGTTGAGGCTCGTTTTGTGTCCTATCATGTGGTCTGTCTTTGAAAATGTTCCATGTGCATTTGAAAAGAATGTGTATTTAGCTTTTTTGGGATGAAGGGTTCTATATATCTCAGTTAAGTCCATTTCATTTAGGACGTTGTTCAATTCCACAATATCTTTGTTGATATTTTCTTTGGAAGATCTGTCCATTTTTGACAGTGAGGTGTTAAAATCCCCAACTATAATTGTGTTGCTGTCAATATCTTTCTTGAAGTCCTCTAAGATTTTCTTTATATATTTGGGTGCTCCTATGTTGGGTGCATGTATAATTTCAATGTTTATGTCTTCTTGGTGGATTCTTCCTTTGAGAATTATGAAGTGACCTTCTGGGTCTTATTTTATGTCCCTTTTTTTCAACACTATTATTTTGTGTGATACAAGTATTGTTACCCTGGCTTTTTTTCCCTGGCCATTTGCTTGGAAAATTTGTTTCCAGCCCCTCACTTTTAGTCTGTGTAGGTCTTTTGTTCTGAGGTGGGTTTCGTATAGGCAGCATATGTGTGGGTCATGCTTTCTTTTTTTTTTTTTTTTTTTAAAGATTTTATTTTAATTTTTTAAATTTATTTTTTATTGATTTTGCCATTACAGTTGTTCTATTCCCCCCTTCATTCTCCTCCACCCTACGCCCCCATCCCCACCATTACCCGCTTCTTAGTTCATGACCATGTGTCTCAAGCTCTCTAGATATTCTACATTTCCCATACTATTCTTGCCCCCCCATCTATTTTCTATCTACTGTCTATGCTACTTATTCTCTGTACCTTCTCCCCTCTTCTACTCCCACTCCCCTGTTGCTAACCCTCCTTGAGATCTTCATTTCTATGTTTCCACTCCTGATCTAGCTGTCCTTTTAGTTTGCTTTGTTTTAGGTGTGGTTGTTAATAACTGTGAGTTTCCTGTCCTTTCACTGTTTATGGTTTTTTAACTTCTTTTTCTTAGATAAGTCCCTTTAACATTTCATATAATAAGGGCTTGGTGATGATGAACTCCTTGAATTTGATCTTATCTGAGAAGCACTTTATCTGTCCTCCATTCTAAATGAAAGTTTTGCTGGATAGAGCAATCTTGGTTGTAGGTCTTTGGATTTCATGACTTGGAATACCTCTTTCCAGCCCCTTCTTGCCTGTAAGGTCTCTTTTGAGAAATCAGCTGACAGTCTGATGGGCCCTCCTTTGTAGGCGACTGTCCCCTTATCTTTTGCTGCTTCTACGATTCTCCCCTTTATTTTAATCTTGGCTAATCTAATGATGATATGCCTTGGTGTGTTTCTTCTTGGGTCCAACTTCTTTGGGACTCTCTGAGCTTCCTGGACTTCCTGGAAGTCTATTTCCTTTGCCAGATTGGGGAAATTCTCCTTTATTATTTGTTCAAATAAGTTTTCCACTGGTGGCTGTTCCTTTTCCCCTTCTGGCACCCCTATAATTCAGATGTTGGAGCGTTTAAAGATGTCCTGGAGGTTCCTAAGACTCTCCTTATTTCTTTGAATTCTTGCTTCTTCACTCTTTTCTGTTTGGCCATTATTTGCTTTCTTCTGGTCCACTCCCTTGAGTTGAGTCCCAATTTCCTTTTCATCGCTATTGGTTTCCTGTGCAATTCCATTCATTTTAATTAGTTTCGCCTTCATATATTTGTCTAATTTGTGGGTATAATCAACCAGTTCTGTGAGGATCCTCATCACCAGTGTTTTAAACTGTGCGTCTGAGAGTTTTGCTATTTCTTCATTGCTTAGATTTATAGGCTCTGGGGCTTTGAGATCTTCTTGAGCCATTTTTGGTCTGTTCGTGCCCTTTAAGTGTGAGGAGCAGCGTCTTGGACTCCCAGGTCACTGGGTTGTGACGCTGTATGTGGGGGCATGGTCAGAGCGGGGAAATGGCGGCCCCCTCTGCTGTTTGGCGCTGCTGGTTGAGGAGCAGAGCCTTAGGTGGTTCACTAGGGCCAGGCCACTCAGAGTCGCTGGGTTATGACGCTGTATGTGGAGACGGGGTCAGAGCTGGAAATGGCGGCACGCTGGGTCCCGTCCAATCTCCCACTCCCTCGCTGTCTATCCGTGCATGAATGCGCGACCACAGTCAACCCGCAGCACTGCTCCCTCACTGTTTCCCACGAGGTCGCTGGGTCTCTTACTAGGGCCAACCCTGCGCCTGAATTCCACGCACCTGAGTCCATCTGACCAAGTTTTCCTGTGCTACCCCGCTCTGCCAGCTGCTGGTTTCACCCCGTACCGGTCAGGCTGAACAAGTTGTTGTTAACAGACTTCCGAAAAGTTCAATTTTCTGTGTTCTGGCTGTGTTTTCTGTTGCTAATATTTAGTTGTCTGTAAACTTGGTTGTGTGAGAAAGCAGGACGTCTCCACCTATGCCTCCATCTTGACGGAAGTCTCTGGGTCATGCTTTCTTATCCATTCAGCTATTCTATGTCTTTTGATGGGAGCATTTAGTCCATTTACATTGAAGGTTATTATTGATAGGTACTTATTGATTGTCATTTTTATACCTGTGCTTCTCATTTTGTCTCTCTTTTCCTTCCTTTCCTTAAATCAGACCTTTTAGTATTTCTTACAGAGCTGGTTTGGTGGAGGCATATTTTTTTAGACTTCTTTTGTCTTGGAACCTCTTTACTTGGCCTTCTATCTTGATTGAGAACCTTGCTGGATAAAGTAACCTTGGTTGCAGGCCTGTGGTTCTCATTACTTGGAATATTTCTTGCCATTCTCTTGTTGCTTGGAGCGTTTCCATTGAGAAGTCAGCAGCTAACCTTATTGGGGCTCCCTTTTATGTTATTTGCTTTTTCTCCCTTGCTCCCTTCTCTCTTTGTCCTGAAATTTTGCCATTTTAATGATGATGTGTCTTGAAGTGGGCCTCTTTGGGTTCCCCTTAATTGGGACTCTCTGTGTTTCCTGGAATTGTATGACTTTTTCTCTCATGAAATTAGGGAAGTTCTCCATCATTACTTTTTCAAATAGACTTTCTATCCCTTGCTCTCTTTCTTCTCCTTCTGGTATTTCTATTATTTGGATATTATTACATTTCATATTGTCTGTTATTTCTCTTAATCCCTCTTTATTCTTTCTGAGCCTCTTTTCCTTTTCTTTCTCTTTCTGGGAGTTTTTTTCTACTTTCTCCTCCAACTTGCTGATCTGATCTGCTTTATCGATTCTGCTTTTGATGCCTTCCACTTTGTTCTTCAGCTCCGAAATTGTATTCTTCATTTCCTCTTGGCCCTTGTTGATAGTTTCTATTTCCTTTTTCATGTTGATATAGTTCGCGGTGAGTTCACTGTGGCTCCCTTGTAGTTTCTGGTAGCTCATTGTGAGCTCTTTGGACTTCCTGATAACCAGTGCTTTGAATTCAGTATCTGATAGCTGACTTGCCTCTATTTCATCCAACATTTTTTCTGAGGCTTCCTCCTTTTCTTTCACTGGGGGGTTGTTTGTTTGTCTTCCCATTGTTTGTTAGACTCTTCTTGTTAGCTTCAGCTTCTTAAATTGATTTGTTCTGGCTTCCCGGATTTATGGTGTGCACTTCTGTGGTATGATACCTGTGAAATTCAGTGGTGTAGTCTCCTTGATCTCCCCAGCTCCCTCGTCTTGGGCTGTCCTTTAAGTTGCCTGTGAGTTTGTCTTTGAGTTTTTGTTGTTTCTGAGTCTTTTTAGTGGGTCCTTCCCACAGGCTGGTGAACTGATGGTCCCTCTGTCCACTACCCGTTTTAATTTGCTGTGCTGGTGAGGGCGAGTTGCGTTGAAGCTAGTTCTGTGTGTACAGGGTTTTGAGGATTCTCTTTTGCTCTTGTTCGGTTGTTTGCCCTGGGTAGTTTCTCCACTGTTTAGTTGTATTTCCAGATAGGTCTTTGGTTGAGATTTGTATGGTGTCTACTCCCTCCTTCACTTTCTTCTGTTGTTATCTGTTGGTGGTTCTGTTGTTTTTGGGTTTCCTCTTCCCTTGGGTGCCCTGGTGTTCACCGCTTCCACGTACTCTTCTTTTTGTGTGTGTGTGTGATCATTTGGAGGAGAAGGCAAAATGGTTTATGACAGGAGGAGAGTATTCTATGATATTTAAAGTAGCAGCTGGTAGAGAAGAGATAGGAGATACCCTGGCTATGTACAGTGATAACCATAATCTTCAACCCAACTAGCTACTTTTTAGAAAGCATGGAAAGAAGATAAGGGTTTTGTTGGGGAGGGAAGGTTTGTGATTTGGATCTAGAAAGGAGTGAGGTTGAGGGAAGTCAGATTCTGAGGTAAGGAGAGAATAAAGGATGGTAAGTATGTGTAGTATGAGAGAGAATAGAGTTAACCACTACAGTATTATAGTTCAGGCAACAATGACGTGGGCTAAGATCGGGGGGGTGTTGTGTAGTATTTACAATTGTATGTAACAGCTATTATTTACAACAATATTAGAACAACCAGCATACGACAGAATCTATGATACACCAAGATTAGGGAGTGTTGGACCTTCAATAGTGTGCTAACTGGGCAAGGGGAAGTAAAGGACAGTAAATTAGCAAAACACTATGTTTGAGGGGACAGGGAAATCTGCCAAGTGATACAATGTATCCAGCCAAGGTAAAGAAGACTATACAGAAAGAGGAGGAATACAAAGATACCATTAAAATAAAAGATGTAAGAATACAAATATGAAATAATGAAAAATACAAATAATGAAAAAAATACAAATATGCAGTAACTTGTAGTTTTTCTGTTATAGCAAAGTGGATTTTGTCTCTCTGTCTCTACTGTTGGGATGCCCCCTCTTTGAGTCCAACTCTGGTCTTTTCGCTGTTCCAAGTCTTTTGTCTCACTTGGGGGGGGCGGGGTGAAAAGAAAGAAAAAAAGGCAGCAGAAGGGAGAAAAAAAGCAGTAGGTTTGGAAAGAAAGGAAGAAGGAATAAAACAAGAAAGAGGAAGAGAGGGTAAAAGTATTGAAAGATAAAACAATAATAAAGTTAAAAAATGAAAGATTATTTTTTTAAAAACCCTCTTGTTGGTTTCCAGCCTGTCAAACCTTTTCTTCTGGTCACACTAGCTGCAGCAGTCTGAGGGGCAATTGGTGTGGCATTTCTCCCTTCTCGGTAAACTCAGCTGGTCTCAGGAGTGCTCTCCCAAGATCCGGACTGGGGCCTCTCCCCAGCGCCCCGCTGAGAGCGGACTTTCCCCAGGATTGATTCACTATCCTGGCCTGGGATGCGGGTGCATGCTCCCAGCCAGGCTTCCCTGGTCCCGCAGACTTGGGCACTTTCCCAGTGCTATAGGGGATCGCAATGGCGACTCTCAATTCTCTCAAGCCGGCGACCACAGAGTCCATGGGTGATCAAAGCCCCCTCGTTTGCTTCCTCGTGCCCATTCCTCTCTCTGACACTTTAAGCAAACAGATCTCTGCTGTTGTTTTTCAAACTGCGCCCTGCCCTGTAGGGAGGGAGCTGATGACTGGCTCTCTCCCAGGGACCTTGCTGCCAGCCCTTGGCTCCCAGAGACCAAGGAAGACTGGTTCGGGGCACTGGCATGGCTTGGGAGAGGGCCTGCACCCTCTGTGCTGTTCCCTTGGGCCTTAGTGACCTGCAGCCAGTCTCCTCACCAATTGTATGTAACAATCACCAGGGTTCGCTCCAATTTCTGGAGTCCTACCTTCCTATATGCTGGGTCCCTATTGGCTATCCGCTGTGCTGCTCCGCAGATCAGCCAGGTTTTTCTCTGGTGCATGGGGGGAAGCGGAATCCTTTGTCCTACTCTGCCACCATCTTCCTTGAGATCCTTATAATTGATTTTTTTTTAACAAGTGAGGATTTAATGAAGCTTAATTACATTTCATTTGATTGTTATTTGTTCTCGCTGTCTTTAGAACACACCCTGCCTTTGACAGTGACATTTTGAAGACACTGGGCCAGTTTTCTGTGGAATATCCCACATTTTGGTTGTTTCCTTTTTTCCTCTATTTTCTAGAAGCTGGGAGTTCAAAGTTAACCATATTTGGCAAAAAGGCCTCAAGTGTGCCTCATGTTTATCACGTCAAAGAGCAACTAGTGTCCAGTTCCTCCTCTAGCTGTCCCTAATACTAAGTTTCATCTCTTGGTTAAGTGTTGGATTCCTCCATTGTAAAATTCTATTCCCCTTCATGGTTGGTAAGCAACTGGGGGGGTGATGCTTTGACACCATGGAGATATCCTGCTTCACACAATCTTTTGACCTAATGATTTTACCATCTGTATTAGTATACTTGGGCTGCAGTAACAATGTACTACAGACTGGGTGGCTTCAGCAACTGAAATTTATTGTCTCACAGTCCTGGAGGCTGGTGTTGGCAGGGTTGGTTCCTTCTGATGGAAGGACCTGGTTCAGGGCTCTCTGCGTGGTTTGTAGGTGGCTATCTCCCTGTGTGACTTCACATCGTCTCCCCTCTGTGTGGCCCTGTGTCCAAATTCCCTCTTCTTAGTTTACCAGTCAACTGGTGTTATGACCCACTGTAGTAGGGCCCTAATGGGGCCCTCCTATGAACTTCATGATATCTCTAATGACCCCATCTTCACATAAGGTGGCATTCTGCAGTACACATGGAGTTAGGACTCCAACATATGGGTTGGCAGGGGGGGCACAATTCAACCCATAACAGCATCCATTGATGATTCTTGCCATAATCCATTATATATTGGGGTCTTAGGCTGGGTTCTCTGGGAAAGAGATTCTGAGATGAAGTTTTTGTGCTCGATTATCAGGGACTGGGCTTGATAACATCTGTGAGAGGCTAAGAGCAGCAGGATTGGGCAGAGAGAGAGAGGTCGAACTGCAATGCAGTTGTAGTAGAGGCTTCAGCTGCTGCTGCAGGCAGGCAGGCAGCTCTGGAACTGGATGGTCCTTCAGAGATGTTGCAAATTGAGGCAAAGGTCCAAGCCCTTTATCAAATATTTTTTGGATGCAAGGTGCCCCTAGGGCAGGGTGCAAAATATTGGTCTGGGAAGCTTCCTTCCATGGAGGGCAATACCTGGAGAGATTCAAATGTGAGCTGTTAGGTACCAACAGTGCCAGCAACTGGGAGAATGAGTGCCTGGATCCTAAAGAGAAGGTTGGAGCAGGCATCTGGACACCTATGGACTACAGAAGGGTGATTTCCCCCCAAATCTACATTTATTAGTTGGCACCGATCCTAAAGAAAAGCTTTCCCTCATCAACTGAAAATGAATTATAGTTCTTTCTAAAAAGACAGGGTGAATGTACCACAGCTTTTTTTATCCACTCATCTGCTGATGGACACTTGGGCTGCTTCCAGACCTTGGCTACTGTAAATAACATGGCTATGAACATAGGGGTGCATATATTCTTTCGAATTAATGTTTTAGGTTTTTTCAGATACAGTCTCGAAAGTAGAATTGCTGGGTCATTTTGAGGAAATTCCATACTGTTTTCCATAGTGGTTACACCAATCTGCATTCCCACCAACAGCGTGCAAAGTTCCCTTTCTCCTCATCCTCGCCAGCACTTGTTGTTTGTTGATTTGTTTATGCTGGCCATTCTGATAGGTATGACATGATATCTCATTGTGGTTTTAATTTGCATTGCTCTGATAATTAGTGTTGTTGAACATCTTTTCATATGTCTGTTGGCCATCTGTGTTCTCTTTGGGGAATTGTCTATTCAGGTTCTTTGCCCATTTTTAAATTGGATTGTTTGTTTTTTGGTATTGAAACTTAGAAATTCTTTATAAAAAGCTGTGGTGCATTTACACAATAGATTACTACTTGGCTGTAAAAAAGAAGGAAATGTTACCCTTTGTGACAGCACAGATGGGCTTGGAGAGTATTATGCAAAGTGAAATAAGCCAGTCAGAGAAAGACAAGTTACCATACGATTTCACTGATATGTGGGATCTAATGAACAAAATAAACTAAGAAACAAAATAGAAACAGATTCTTAGCTACAGAAAACAGACTGACAGCTGTTAGAGGGGAGGGGAGTTGGGGGGCTGGGTGAACTAGGTGAAGGGATTAAGCAAACAAAAAAGAAAAACCTCATAGACACAGACAACAGTATGGTGATTAGCAGAGGGTAAAGTGGGGTGGGAAGAAAGTAAAGTGGTGATAAATGGTGATGGAAGGAGACTTGACTTGGGGTGGTGAACAAGCATTTCAATAAACCAGCAATTTTCAACCTTTTCCTTCTCCTAGCACATATCAACTAAGTACTAGAATTTGGTGGCACATGAAAAAAGGTTTTTTTGTCAATCTAACAAAAGTAGGTATAATTTTGATTCACTCACATTTGATGGCTATCATTGTGTTGGTTCTTATCAAATTTTTATTTGACAGTGTAAAGGAAAAGAGGTCAGTGCCCCTGATTAGTCAGCTACTGCACGTTACAAAAATTCTTGTGGCACACTGGTTGAAAATTGCTGCAATATGCACATGATGTATTATAGAATTATACATCAGAAACCCATATAATTTTATTAACTACTGTCATCCTAACATATTCAATTTAAAAAAAGGTGAAAGCTTAAAGCTTTTCTCTCCACCAATTTTCCAAGTAAGGAGTTGATATAATTCAGCTATACTCAGGGTCGTCTATACTTTTGCCATTGTGGGCCCCTTCCATCATAAAAAAAATTAGAAATTATATTTTATAACTGTTGTTATAAAGATAACTGTGACCTAGGCTGGATTTATTATTATATATTTATTATCACGTTCATTTGTTTTTCTTCTGAAGGTCACATACTGTGGGCTTTTGGTGCTGTCCACTCTGCCTAATGGAGAAGTTAGCTCAGTTATGCCCCCAGTCAGGAGCCTACAGGTGATGAACAAACAGAGGTGATTCCAAGTGCACGTGTGTGTAGGTGGTGACTGGCGGTGGCTGTCTAAAGGCAAGGGACATTGAATTCCAGTAGAAAGTTACCATGTAGGAAAGGGAAGTGGCCTGGTGTTGCCAGATGTTTTCATTTTTCAGGAGAAGCCAGAAATAGATACTCTAAAATTTGAAGTCCTCTATTTTTGATTGTTGGCCCAGTTTAAAAAAAAAAAAAATCCTGTGGTCTGATTATGGCCTGACGGCTGCCACTTCAAGTTGCTGGAGGCCAGGAGCCTCCTTTAGTGAAGTTGGGGATCATTCCCATACTCAGTACCTCACAGAAAACCTAGCACATGGAAAGTACTCAGACATATTTACCGAGGAACGAATGAATGAATAATTACACTTTGGTTAGCCAACTTGTTAGAATTTGGTTGGATTTTATGCATCAAAACACTGAAGACCAGAAAAGTAGGCCCTGGATTGTGCTGCAAAGAAAAGAAACTGCCTTGGGTTTTTCACAGCAACTTAAAGAGTTGGCAGGAATGAAAACGTGTGACGATCTGTATAGCCTTGAAGCCAGAGTTTGTGAACTAGGTCAGGCTGTCTCATGATGCTTTCAATAATCAGAGAATTGAAGGGGATTTTGTGGTGTCTTCACAGAATTTGGTAATTATTTAAATTTTTGACTTTTTTTCTATTTAGGGCAGAAACATTATTGTGGTAAAGAAACAACCTTGCAAAGATGTGTTTTGTCACTTTTTTTTCCTTAGGGGAAGCCAAGTACTCCTCTCTGGCAAACATTTTTCACCTCTGTTTGTAGCCTTAGGATGCTAGATAGAAGAAGTTTGGTCAGCGCCCACTGAATTCGTGCTGAGCTCTAGGGAGGACTTTCTCTGGTCGGAAGAGAAGGTGAGGGGAATAAGGAGGTTCTGGAGGAGGAATGGAGACAGAGAGAAAGCAGTGCCTCCCCAGAGGCATTCTTCTCAATTTCTCACTTTAATTCCCAGCTCTTTTCTCTCAGGCAGAAAAGCAACAGTAGTGCCTTTGGCTTTTCTTTTCAGGACATTTTGTTAAGATATGCCTTCGGGGATCAGCGCTTAGCCCTCTGAAGATCTAGGCAACCCAGTCTCTTGCTTCACTGCTGTATAGGGTGCTTGCTAACTCTGGCTTAAACCTCTGGGTCTTGGACTTCAACCACCAATGGTCTTAATTCCATTGGAGAAGTTGCTTGTTAGAAATAATCTCTCTTATTCTGTTCATTCCCTCTACAGCATTTGCCATACTTTGTATTTATGTAGTTACGATGTATAAAGTAATTTACTATTCAAACTCCTGTTGGAAAGGGAAGGGGTCACGTTTGTGGGATCACCTTAGGAACTGAGTTCTGAGCTCAGTGACTGGTCCATAATAGTAGCTCAGTAAACTGTCTCATAATGCCTTCCTTGGCTTGCCTGGTCCTCATGTTTATGACCAGCTGAGGCTGAACTGAATGCAGAATGATGGTGAAGGTGTTATTGTAAGTAACACCTTGCCAGCTGGTAAAGGCAAAATACACAACAAGGGTTTTGACCTTCATCTTGTGTTTTTGGGATGACTAAAAGGACATAATGTATTCAATCTCCTTCCTTTAGAATTCAGGCAGCATCTAGGGGGTCAGGCAGCCAGCAGCGTTTTCAGAGTATGTGCTCTTTCTACTTTAGATTATATCCTGGCTCTATCCCTTTCTGTGTTGTTTCCCTCATCTGTCAAATGGAGATCATAGTTTTACCTATGTCCTATACTTGAGGTGAGTACAGTATTCAGCGAGTTACTATGTATAAAGTTCTTAGCACAGGGCCTGGCACATCGAAAGCTCTGTCATTGGTATTAATTAGTTTTCACTCTGAGGCTGGAGAGACACAGATAGTAAGCAAGTGTTAAAGAGCTCTGCCAGTTGTTTCTTTCATCTAGTTCTCAGGGGCTGTCTTGAAAGGAGCTGTCCATCTTTCTTTGTCTCTGATCAGGTCCAAAATTAAGGGAGTTTAAAATTTTGGTTCTTAGCATTTCTCTAGGAGTGTTCTCCATTTGTGTGGTTCAGAAGGGGTCACCACAATCATCCTCTCAACACTGTTCCAACTGGGGACTCAGAATAGATGGGAGGCTCTGGATTCCCTGTGGAAGCCAAAGAGGTTTGGGGGTTTTCCCTCTTCTGTTGCTGGCAGCTAGAGCATGGGTTTATGCTCCAAGCATGGGCATTTGGGTGGTTTTGCCTTGGAATCTAGGGTCTGGATAGATTCAGGTATAGGCATAGGGTCACACAGAGACTCTTCTTGGCAGCTGTGGAAGATCTAAGGGTCCATGGTGTGACACAACTATCCAATGATGCCGAGTGTCGAGGGGTGATGATGCCCAGGCAAGTGGTGAATTTTGTTTTCCTTCTTTTTGTTTGTTTGTTTTGCAACACATCTATTTTAGTTTATACTGAGAAATTATATACTATAACAAAGTCTAATAAGAATTCAGTTATTTTAAAATAACTCCTTTTAGAGCTATAACTTATACTATACAACTCATCTATTTGAAGTATAGAACATTTTCATCACCCTTTGCTCCCAAAAACCTATACCCATTAGCAGTCACTCCTCTCTCCTCCTGCCTGCTCCAGGCTATAGGAATCTTCTTTTTTGTTCTATAGATGGCAAATTTTTCTTAAACCAGGAATTAAATTGTACCTTTCTTTCCTTGGAGGAAGGTTTTTGCTTTAGACTTGCATTAGTTAATGTATTGCTGCAGAACAGATGACCCCAAAATTAGCAGCATAAAACAACAGACATGTATTTTATCATGGTTTTTATGAAGTGGGACTCGAGGTGCTGCTGAGCTGGGTCCTCTGCTTCAGGATCTCTCAGGAGGCATCCTGAGTCGGTCTAGGTGATGGTCTTACTTGAAGGCTCAGCTGGGGATGAGGCTGCTTTCAAGCTCACTTACATTGTTGCTGGCAGCACCTGGTTCCTTGAGGACTGTCAGACTGAGGGTCTCATTTCCTTACTGGCTGTAGTGTGGAGGCTGCCCTCAGTTCCTTACTTGATAAAGCCTATGTGAGAATTTGCCAGCAAAACAGAAATCACAGTCTTATGTGATCTGATAATGGAAATCGCATTCTTTCACTGTAGCTATATTCTTTTTTTCTTTCCTCTTTTAAATATATATATATGTGTGTATTTTGTTGATTATGCTATTGCAGTTGTCCTGTTCTTCTCCCCTTTATCACACTCTCCAGCAACACCCTCCCTCCAGCAATCGCTACCCCTTTAGTTCATGTCCATGGGTTATAAATATAAGTTTTTTGGCTTCTTCACTTCCCTTACTATTCTTAACCTCCCCCTGTCTATTTTGTATCTACCGTATATGCTACTTATTCCCTGTTCCTTTTTTTGCCCCTTTTTTATGATAACCCTTCTTGTGATCTCCATTTCTGTGATTCTGTTCCTGTTCTAGTTGTTTGCTTAGTTTCTTTTTATTAGGTTCAGTTGTTGATAGATGTGAGTTTGTTGTTATTTTACTGTTCATAGTTTTGATCTTCTTCTTTTTCTTAGATAAGTCCCTATAACATTTCATAAAATAAGGGCTTGGTGATGATGAACTCCTTTAACTTGACCTTATCTGAGAAGCAGTTTATCTGCCCTTCCATTCTAAGTGATAGCTTTGCTGGATAGAGTAATCTCAGATGTAGGTCCTTGCCTTTCATGACTTGGAATACCTCTTTCCAGCCCCTTCTTTCCTGCAAGGTTTCTTTTGAGAAATCAGCTAATGGTCTTATGGGAACTCCTTTGTAGGTAACTGTATCCTTTCCTCCCGCTGCTTTTTAAGATTCTCTCCTTATTGTTAATCTTGGGTAATTTAACTATGAGGTTATTTTGGTGAGTTCCTTCTTGGGTCCAACTTCTTTGGGACTCTCTGAGCTTCCTGAACTTCCTGGAAGTCGATTTCCTTCCCTGGATTGGGGAAGCTCTCTTTCATTATTTTTACAAATAAGTTTTCACTTTCTTGCTCTTCCTTTCCTCCTTCTGGCATCCATATGATTTAGATGTTGAAATGTTTAAATTGTCCCAGAAGTTCCTAAGCCTCTCCTCATTTTTTTTGAATTCTTATTTCTTCATTCTGTTCTGGCAAATTGTTTATTTCTTCCTTTTGTTGATTTGAGTCCCATTTTCCTTCCCTTCACTGTTGGTTCCCTATATATTTTGCTTTGTTTCATTCTGTATAGCCTTCACTTCTTCCTTTATTTTGCATCTGTACTCAATCATTTTCGTGAGCATCCTGATTATCAGTGTTTTAAACTCTCCATCTGATAGGTTGGCTATCTCATTATCATTTAGCGCTTTTTCTGGAGCTTTGATCTGTTCTTTCATTTGGGCCATATTTTTTTGTCTCAGCCTACCTATTATGTTGTAATGGGTGGAGCCTTGGGTATTCACCAGGGCAGGGCAACCTATTTCATTGTGTTGTGGTGCTATATGTGGGGTGGGAGTCAGAATGAGAACAATGCTGCTCACTTGCCTCTTGTCTAACTTTCAGACACATCCCTTGCTACCCACAAGGGAATTGGACCCTTCTGGTGCTGATTCCCAGGTGGGTAGGTTTGTGTACATTCCAGGACTCCATGGGTCCCTCCTACAGACTCTCCTGTGAGACTGGGAATTATCCCATCCCTGCAACCCCCACAGATTTTTACAACCAGAGGTTTTAATGCTTTATTTTCTTATGCTGGAACTCTGGGTTGCGTGGTCTTTCTCGCTCCCGAGTTGTTACTCCTGGTTTACCTGCACATGAATGTGGGACCTCCCAGTCTACCAGCTGAGGCCTTTCTGCACATTTTCTCCACCCCAACTCCCTGTCTCTACCCATCCTACCAGTCTGGATGAATGTTTCTTCTTAAACTCCTTGGTTGTCAGATTTCCATACAGTTTGATTTTCTGGTAGTTTTTTGTTTTTAAATTGATTGTTGCCCTTCTTTTGGTTGTATAAGGAAGCAATGGATATCCACCTATGCCTACTTCTTGGCTAGAAGTCAACTTGGCTATATTCTTTTGGTGAGAAGGCAGTTAACTCAAGGAGAGGAGATTACATAAGACTATGACTACCAGGAGGTGGAATGCCTTGGGGCCATCTTAGTGGCTGTACCAAAACTGTCCTGCAACTTTCCCGGGAGTTTTGTAGGTTATTCAATATCATTATAATACATTTTTTTTTTTTGGCTTGAGCTAACCAGAATCGGTGGCTCATTTGCATTCACACCCCATATACAGATGCTTGTTGACTTAAGATGGGGTTACAACCCAATAAATCCTTCGTAAGTTGAAAATATTGCTAAATCAAAAATGTGTTTAATGTACCTAACCTACTGAACATCATAGCTTAGCCTAGCCTATCTTAAATGTGTTCAGAGCACTTACATCACCCTACAGTTGGGCAAATATCTTGAGTTTCATCGTAATAGTAATTGCCTTTCTCTTCTCACCAGAAGCAGAAGACACAGACAGGTATTATGTAGACTTAATGGGGTACAAAAACAAAAATAAAAATCCAAAAGCTACTGGCAGTACAGTACACTGTGATGATTGTTTATCCTTGTGATCTGTGATTGCATGCCTGGCCGGGAGCTATGGCTCACTACCTCTGCCCAGCATCATGAGGGAGTATTGTACCACATGTCACTAATCCAGGAAAAGATAAAAATTTAAAGTTCAATTTCTACTGAGTGCATATCGCTTTTGCATCATCATAAAGTCTAGAAGTTGTTAAATCAAACCGTCACCAGTCAGAGACCATCTGTACTTGGCCAGTGTTCTGTAATTTTGTGACCCTGATTTCTGTTGCTCCATCTCCTTTCTCTATGAGCTAGTCACACTGCTAATTGCTCCTTTTTCTTTTTAAAAGTTACCAGTTCTGTGTCTGAATACTTTACTACTTCAGAGCCAGTTGCCACTATCATCTATCAAAAACTTAAGAGCCACTAGCATCTATCAAAAACTAGTTTGGATGTTAATCTCTACAAAGATCACAGAAGAGAAGTTAGGAACCTCTCAAATTAACCTTATCAGAGTTGGAAAACTGAGTTCTGTTAATGGAACAGCTGATAAATTCTCATACCCAAACCAAGGTTTTTGCAGTTTATCCTCATTTTGGCTATGACCAGAAGGTTGCTTTCTTCCTTAGAAGTTCTGCAGAATTTTAGTATTAGAAATCCAGTGCCAATGAAAAGAAACAAGAAAATATGAGAATACGAAAGAATATAAGAAAAGAGAATCTGTTATTTCACATAAACTAGGGAACTACTGGGGAGTCTCACAGGATCAAAGAAGAACTACAGAGCTCCAGGGCTTGCAGACGGTGGCTCCATACAGGCAGCTCTCTCTTGCTGGCATCTCCATCATCTCTGTGTCTCCCTTTCCTGGCCTCATTCCTGACTTGCATAGTGCCTTCGAATGTGACCTTTAGTTTTTCAGCCGGAAGAGAGAGAAGGGTTGGGTCAGGCCCTTAGTCCCAGTGCCAGGAAGATGGGATACTAAGCCAGGCCAGAAGAAGGACCATGGAAAACTACTGCTCAGTATAGGCTCTGAATCAAGCCCATTGTCAGTGCCCCTCCCCGAAGGCATGGACAGACCAACCATGTAAGTGGTCCCTTAAATAGTCAAGATTCCAAAAAGGAAAAGACAGTGCCATCATCTGTGGTAAGGCCTTGCCTGGAAACCACAAATTGGAGGAATTTATTGGCCAATGTTTTTTCTGGAGTCTTAGTATTCGTTTTGTTGTGCCCAAGGTCCAGTATCTTAGCCCACTGGCAAAATAGGGTTACATTGAATTTTGCCTGTATTGATTTCACTTGTTTCATAACTATATGACAGTTGAGAAAAAATTAGTGACAGAGACATGAAGCCCGGGATGACATGGAAAGTAGCTGTGCAGTTCATGGGTTTAGGCCAAGGTTAAAGTAGATTAATGAAGCAGGCCAGAGCTTTCTCTTTACTACCACTTTCTGTGACTTACAAGCACATTGTTGATTTTTGTTTTTAACGTTTCAATAAGGAATGATTTGTCAGATTTATGAAAACTACATGTATTCAGAGATTTATCTTAGTGCCATCTCAGTGTGTTTAAACACATGGGTTCTTAGATCTTGATCTTAGATTGAGATCAAGATCAGTTAGGTGTGGTTTTTGGACAAAGTAATATTGTGCTCCCTTTAAATGTGTATATAGAGACTAAAGTTACCCTAGTAATTCTTCCAAGGAAGTACTACAGTGGGCTCCCTGTAGGGAACTGATCCTGATCTGGAACCATTTACAGTTGCTCAGGATATACTCACAGCTGATCAGTTGTTCTTTGGCAGTTCTTTATGGAGGGTCCTAAATGTGCTAATTGCTAGAAGTAGTGATATAAAATAAAACTGCCTCATTCTACCTATTTATAGCCTGGTTTAGGGCTCTACCCCCAAGTAAGGAAGCAGCTCACTTCTAAATTTAGATTGGGATCCAATACTTAGGGTGACAGTTAGGTGTAGAGAAATAAAGTTAAAATGTACCTGATGTCTCCCGGAAGCAAAAGGGTGTGTAGAGGGGGCCGGAAGGCAGCTTTTGGTTCAGAGTTGGGTTTGACTCTTAGCAAAGACCCCCCCAGCTTTGTGACATTGGGAGATTAGTTCACTTCTTTAAGCCTCTAATTACTCATCTGTAGAATGGGGTTAATAATAATATAAACCCAGTGGAATTGTTTGATGTGTTTTAATAATCCTGGGAAGACATTTAGTATTACATGGGCACATTGCTTGAAAATCACTATGGTAGTTGTAATAACCTCAGGAATCGTGATTTTCTGGGTCCCTCTGTGTCCACTTTCTACCAAACTCGTAGAACTTCTTCCAAATCTCCATACACAGAGCAAACCACCACTACCACCTGTAGGTGGCATGGGGTCTCTGGCAGAGACTTTAGAACCAGGCTAACTTGGGTTTATATGCAGGATTCAACTCTCAGATATCCAGTTCCTCAACTGCAAAATGAGTAAAATTATACACTGACACATGTTGTTAGGGTTAGAGATAATAATAAGCTCCACTGTAGGTTAGCTTTTAAAAAAATTCTCATCTGGCCGTCTTTGCAAGCCCTCATCATAGTGATGGTGTAAGAGAGGATTTCTAGAGGACAAATCTCAGTTGTCCCTGTGTCAGTTTTCTCTACTGGTCCTGAGCCAAACTTCTTTGCTTTTTTTGTCTGGCCTGATTTCCTCCAAACCAAGGTCTGTGGAGCCATGATAACGTGGAGCCATCTAATGGGCACATTAGATTTGGAAGTATGCTCTTCATATAACTCATCTTGGCATGGATGCCAGTTAAAAGACAACAGAGAGATCAATCTCAGCCCCAATGTGAATGGACCTGTAAGACTAAATTATAAATGCACACTAATGTAGTTGTGATTTTTACATCAAGATTGACAAGAAATCATAGCAAATAAAAGATTTGTTTGATATAGAGAAATGATGTTCAAATGTCAAAGTTTCTTAGGAAAGTTCTCTCCACTTCTGTCTGGTACTAGAAATCTACAAATCAATAAAAAGTCTGCATTTTCCCCAAATTACTGATTCTTCACATTGCAGATTCTTCCCCGGATACCATTTCACATGGGTCCCTATTCAGGAGGAAAAAGGCATGGGGTGTTTAAAAGCTTGATGACATCTGCTGACATTCTCCTTGCTTGTGTCTTGCAGCCTACTTCTGCTTCCTCCTGACTGCTCTGGGTGTGACAGCTGGTGCTCATCGCTTGTGGAGCCACAGGTCCTATAAGGCCAAGCTGCCTCTGAGGATATTTCTGGCTGTCGCCAACTCTATGGCTTTCCAGGTGGGGATGGAGTGGACATTTCTCCACACACATTCTAGGCTCGGTGTTCAGGCCCTAAGCACTCCCTGCCTGTCCCAAGTTTTATCTCCTTGCAGCTTTACATACTATCAAATGTCACGTGGGTACTTTGTGGCTCAAGACATGCTGAACTTCAGAGGAGAAAAGGAGATTCCTCCTTCCAGAATTCATGCCCCAAATGTGCCCTGAAACCCACCTCAGCTGTCTAGTTCTAATGAGAGGCAAATTCAGTGCTGAGTATGCTGTATGTGTATTGCATTTGATCCTTGCACTAACCCTATAGGTTAGGTGTTACTTGTCTTCCCATTTCAGAGATGAGGGAACTAAGGCTTAATGAAGTTGAAGAATGTACTCAAATTATGACTAAAATAATGAACCTTCTAGGAAAGACAAATGTGGGTCTGATACAAAGCCATTACTTCTACAAAACATGTTCCTGAGGCCACCCTCTTAAGTTTGCAGTGGAAGGTCTATTCAGTATGGAGTTGGAAGACTCAGAATTTGAGTCTGATGGTTGCTAGCTGAGAATTGCTTACTCATCTTCAGTTTTTTTTTAATTTGTAAGAGTGAGTTCACTCCCAGAGCTGTTATGAAACCATTAAAACTTGCAAGGGGCTATATATAAAAATGTAAGACAGAATCACCACTTCACTAAAGTTGAGCTATGTCTTTAGGACGATTCCAGTCCTACATATTTCCCACCATCTTGGTCACTTTCTGAGCTGCTGGAATTTTGGATTGATCATGGATCTCTGTTTTCCCAGGCAGTGTGAGCGGGAACAACTTGTTTTCAAAGGTTTTGCCCATATATGAGTGTAGATGATTCCAGGCCCTGGGAATTTTTACCCATTGGGAAGAAATCACAATTCCCAAAAGTGCTTTAGGGTCAAAGGAAACAAGTGACCCAGGATCCCTTCTGTGACCCTCAGACATGGGAGTCACGTGACCATCTCTATACTGGGCCTCCCATTCCTACAAGACAGCCTGACCCTAAGCATTTCTCTAAGCTGCTCTTGTGTCTAAGAATACAAATCCCTGTTTCAGCCTTCCTTCCTGCAGTTCGAAAACAAATACAGTCTAACACAACAGATCACCACGGGAACACAATTCAGATTCTGTATACCTACTGGTTGTAATTCAGCTTCATTTAGGAATTAGGATCAGGGGCCTAGGGGAAAAGCTGTTGTGCGCAGAGGAGTAGCTGCATGCTTTGTTCACCACCGGCACTGTGACCTATACCACACTTCATTTTGACTTCAGCCATCTTGGTTCAGTGTTGTGCTCTGTTCATCACGACAAGAAGTTACGATAATAATTTAGAAACTCATTGACTTAGGTCTTATATGCTATTTAGGACTTAATTCAATAATTTTCATTTATTTTGTTCAAGCAATTTATTATTTTTAGCCTCTAGTTACACACTTGTATGGTTATAAAGCACCTCTATTATTGGAATTTTTCCCAACATCAGTAACTTGAAATTCAGAGCATAAACATTTGTTCCCAGTGAAACTTTGTTAATAACTCAATTTTTGAGTGCATAAGTTTCCTTAAGAAAACATCCCATAATAGAATCACATGGTGATTTTACTTTGGGGAGAAAGTACATTGTAGACCGGGTCCTGAAATAAATTCTTGGCTCTGCCATTTGCTAAATCTGGGCCTTTGTGCAAGCCTCTGTTTCTTTATAAGCAAAGGGGCGTGTTAATAATACTTACCTCACAGAGCTGTTGGGAGGGTGATATAAGGAATAAAAAGTACCCAGATTGTGAACTACCCAGAGGTACTCAGTGAATATCGTTCCCCCTCTTCTGTGTTAGAATTGGCACACTGTCTCATTCATTTCTGTATTTTAGTGCCTCTCATATGGAAAGCACTCAATGATTGTTTGTTAAGTGAATTAATATTTTAAAAGCATTTTTAGAAATCATCAAATGTCAACTATGCCTACATCTTCCAAGGCCACAAATATTTACTGAGCTCCTGCTATGTGGCAGGCACTGAGCTAAGCACAGTGGGTATAATGATTAGCAAACACAGCCACCATCCTTGCCTTCATGGAGCCTTCTGTCTACTGGGATATTAGAATTCCCACAGTTTCCCAGTGGAAATATCAGTGCTCCGTGGGCCTGGGGTTTTAAACAATGTCATTTAGAACGTAAGATCAACACAAGGCCAGTTCCCATGTAATGTGTAACTGTCAGAGGGAAGGAGTGCAGTCAATCCAGACCACTTGACTTCAGGAAGAAAACCACCTAGGAGTGTAAAAATGTACTGTGATCTGCCAGTCTAGGGTATTGACCTATATCCCTGAATTAATGCAGAACCATTGATTTAGTTTTTCTTTGATGTCCCACTGTGTTTTTAAAGATAGTTTCAAGGGTTCTCTTCTGCTTTTTTCCATCAGAATGGTCATGCCTTTGGCCACAATGGAAAAATGGCAAAGTTAGCTCTGAGGATCATCATCGGGGCTTTTGCTAGATGCCGCAAACAAGATCTCGATCATCAAAAACAATCTTCTAAAAATTGGAACTGAAACATTTGAAATTTCCCTTTCATCTTTATTTTGTAGAGGAAGTATGTGCTGGGCAGGGAGTGGTAGTGGGGAAAGGTCTTCAGCTCTACTTTTAGTCTGAAAAGATGTCTCTCTGCTGTTGTCTTTGGGTTTCCTGGAGACTTCTTAAATAGGGATTAAGGCCTTCAGTTCTTTCCTCTGAAAATCTCTTGTTATTATGCAGGAGCCCTATTGACGTGGAGGACTCTATAATCTTACCACTAAGTTTCAGTCTTGGTGGTGAGCCTGAGTTGGGTATCTCCCTTGCTACAGGCAGTCAGGCTTTGGTAAAATCCAATTGATAGGCCCTGATAAGATAGTTTCTCTTGAAGACAGATTTTGCTAAAGAAAAGAGAGAGCTCTCCACAGAGCTCGAATTTCAAAATGGTTAAATCTCTCCTTTTCCTGCCAGAAGAACAAGGTGATTTTCCTTAGCTATCATGGTGAGAACTTGGTGGGGCTTCTGGAGGTAAAATTCATGAATGTGCAGAGCCCCCTAGGACCAGGCACTCTAGGAGTTTCTAATTCTCAAGCTTGTCCACAATAATTCATCAATTAAAGTAATTCATCAATTAAAGTTTAAAGAATTCCTACCCATTCTGGCTTTTGCTCTAGGGCCTCTGCTTGTAGTAGGCTGTGATTCTCTGTTGCTGGCTAGTTGTCCTTCTAGATTTGGGTGCTGCAGTTTGCCTGTTACTTCATTTCTCTGATGGATTTAAGAGAGTTGTTGGTTTTCCATTTGTTTGACATTTTTTTTCCTTGTTGCAAGGGTGGGAGGTACTATCTCCAAGCTCTTTGCAAATCAGACAGAAAGTGGAAGTTACAGTATGATCTGTGAATATGTCACAGATCACGTGGTCATGGGCCATGAACCTTGGCATGTATATAACAACAAAAACAACAACAATTTTCCAGTGCTAACCACCTGCCAGTATTTCACTAAGCACATTAGCTATCTGACAATACTCTTCTACAAAGTAGATACTGTTACTGTCTTCATATGATAGGCAATATCAGTAAAATTGAGAGAGGCAACTGTATAACCTGACCAAGGACATTCAGATTTAAGTGACAGAAGGGGGATATAGGGAGCAAGGGGCGAGGGAGGCTGGGATGGAAGAAATAGACAAAAAAATTGTACTCGAAAAATAACTAATAAAATTAATTTAAAAAATTAAAAGAATCAAAAAAAAGTTGTATCAAATGGAGAGTACTTTGAAAGTGACTGAAGTTCAAACATTAAGAATAAATACAGAATTTTTAATAAATAAATTCCACTTTGAAAAAAAAAAGAAGGGGGATACAAGTACAGACATCTTGGCTCCAGAGATCACTGTCTCACTGATACTCTAATGCCTGTCCCAGCATGAAAGTGTGCATTTATTCTTTCATTTGGCAAATACACACATGCTAAACATTGCTCCCTGCACTGGAGAACAAGACAGACATGCTCCCTGTCTTCATAATGTGTACTCATATATTGCAGGGGGAGAGAGAGCAAATAAGTAAGCAAAAGAATGTGAAGAATTTAAATACTGAAATGTGATGAAGGGTAAGAGAGATGCAGCTTCTTTAGAGGGGATAGCCAGAGAAGACCTCACTGAACAGGTGACCTTAGAGCTGAGACCAGAGGGAGAGAACAGGTCAGGGAAAAGCATTCCAGACAGAAGGAGGAGCCAGAGCAAAGTGAGAACAAGAATGGTGAGTTCAAGGAAGAGAAGAATGGCCAGTATGGCTGGTACACTTGAGTGTGGGAGATGGTCACAGAAGAGGCCAGAAAGGGGAATAGGAGCCACACCGGTGCAGGACTGTCAGGCATAGCAAGGAGTTTGGGTATTGTTTTAAAAGCCATAGAGAAGCATTGCAAGATTTTAGGGGAGTGATGTGGCCTAATATATTCTGATGGCACAAGGAAGCCTCAGAATAAGTCATGAGAGGCCAGAGATTTTTGTGCCAGATTTGGGCTCATAGAGCAGTCCCCACCCCTGGGTCTCTGTGGGCGTGCATGTCAAGGAGGGAGACTTGGCTACGAGGCAACACTGTTGAGGATGGCTGGGGTGTTAGCAGCAGCATGCAGTAGCCATCGGTTAGGAGAACAAAATGCCAACTGTAACATTACTGCAGGCTCCAGAATCCATAATCCTATGGGTGGTCTGCACAGGCTCCAGCGCTCACTACAGGCATCCTGTTTTCAGTTGTCTACCACCTTCCCCAACCACGAACCTAAGCTTCCGAGCTACAGCCTTTCTTTGACAGAACCAGGTTTGCCTTCCTCTTTCCAGGATGGGTGGGTGTTGTTAGTTTCCTCCTCCTGTGTAAACAGGCAGCCGCAGAAAGTGGCCCTGACCTTGAAGCTCTGGGAAGCCTTCCTGGTGTGGTTTTGGAAGATCACTGGCATGCCAAGTTTCACAATGTCTCCTTCCACAGCGTTTTGCCTTCCTGGCACATTTGGAAGTCAAGTGTAAAAAACAAATAGCTTGACCATCTTTGAGCAACTTCTCTGCTCATGATAATGGTGATTTATGGATTCATTAAAGCATTCTTGTTATACATACTGCTCTGTAACTCCAGATTGGCAGTATTAGTGGAGACTAACAGATGACTTGGTGGAGGTGGGAGGTTATGTATCACAGAGAGAGAGAAACTCTCCTGAGGCTGCTGCAGTAGGTACACAGTATTTTGGCATTTTCTTTCTGTGTTTACCTGGCAGGATTAACTACACTTCCTGCCAATAAAAATACAGCTTTTAAGGTAGAGATTGACATGGCCCCAGCCTCCTAAAATGCCTCATGTCCTTTGTTGTGGATATAGGTCAGTGAAAGCAGGTGAGATGAGTGAAATCACCTCAAAGGAATGAAAAGGTGATAGCCTGAGGTGGCCTGGGAAAAGCAAGCAGTTCTGTACACACCTACCTGACCCGTAGGGCTTATCTGTCTCATGTTCTTCTCCACAAACATGGCAGAAACTATGCAGATGTTACACTCTTTGTACAACAGTTGTATTCCCTTAGCATTTCAAGATGGTTACATTTTAGTAAACAAAAAAGATATATACTTTAAAATCACACAGAGAGTTTTTATGTAAAGGAATACTTGATAAAGTAGAGGATATTTTTGTAAACAAATAGCTCCCAGATTTTGTTTGTTAATATGGCTCCACATCTATATTGAAAGAAAGGTCCACTTGTTTAAGCGTATTGTCATGTACTCCTGTTAATTTGGAAGCTATTCGGAAACATTTTCAAGCTAAATGTTTCATTCTGCCTTCTTTTCACAAAGATCTTCAGAAATGCTTTGACAGGACACCCCTTTCACCCTGCACTCTCCCCTGCCCATTGCTTCCTTTGGTAGAAGGACAGAGGTTGGAGCTGGGTCCCTTAGAAACCAAGTCTAATCATTTTTCTAACAACTGAAGAAACTAAGGCCCAAATACCTGCTCTTATTTGTTTTATTTCCTTACATTATCTCCAAACGTGTTTATGGGGTTGAAGGAGCCTGTGTTGCCGAGCAATTCCTTGACAAGCTATTTCTTCCTGTACCTGCCACCGACCCTTTGGGCTGCGGTAGCAGTTGTCACTGCTTATTCTGTTCCATTGCTCTCCTGCCAGACACTGTGACGTTGCTGCTTTCTAGGTTTTCCAGCCCACTGATTACTGTGCATTTTGGATGGTTTCTCTCCCAGCTGCCTTCATTTGCATTTTTCCTAAATCAAGCCTCATTGTGATAATCCCTGTTCATATTTCTAACCTCTTTAGATACATCTTTTCTCAAAGATGTCTGCAGCAACTCTTAATTTGGAACCAACCAACAATGTTGTTAACAAAATGTGCACACCATGTTCCCAGTCATTAATGAAGATACTAAAGAAAACTACTAGATCTAACAGATACATTGGGGCCTCCATTAGTTGCTCCCTGCCCCTTTCCTTTCTTCCTCCTTTTCCTTTCCTCCTCCTCCCCATTAGATTTCAAGCTATTTTTCTTTTTTAAAAGATTTTATTTATTTATTTTAAGAAAGAGGGGAAGGGAGGGAGAAAAAGAGGAAGAGAACTATCAATCGGTTTCCTCTTGTACTGAACTTGCAACCAGTGAGGTTTCACTTTGTAGGTTGGCACCCAACCAACTGAACCACATCAGTGAGGGCTCGAGCTGTTTTTCATCTCTGGTCCTTGTTTATCAGAGTTCAGGCTTTTCATTCCTTCTGTCTAGTTCCTAGGAGCACCAGCCACAGGTCTTATCACAGGAATGATTCAGGGATGCTATTTTACATGCTTTTATTAAGCTACAGAGATACAGTAGGTATGGGAGTCATTGAATCAACCATTTTAATTAATATTAAACTTTACAGAATTTCATATACTGGACAAAATTTGTAGTCTGTATTAAAAATATATATTTTATTGATTACAGTTGTTATTTTATTATTACAGTTGTCCCAGTTTTCCTCCCTTTGCCCCTCTCCACCCGGTACCGCCATTCCTTCCAACAGTACCCCCTGCCTTAGTTCATGTCCATGGGTTATGCATATAAGTTCTTTGGCTACTCCATATCTATACTGTGCTTAACATCCTCTTGTCTATTTTATGCCTACCAGTTTGTGCTTCTTAATACCTGCGCCTTTCCCCCATTCTCCTCCTTACCCCTCCTAACTGGTAACCCTCTAAATGATCTCCATTCCTATGATTCTGTTCCTATACTGTTTGTTTGCTTAGTTTGTTATTTGGATTCAGTTATTGATAGATGTTAATTTATTGCCATTTTACTGTTCATCATTTTGATCTTCTTTTTCTTAGCTAAGTTCCCTTAACATTTCATATAATAATGGCTTGATAGATGAACTCCTTTAGTTTTACCTTATCTGAGAAGCACTTTATCTGCCCTTCCATTCTAAATGAAAGCTTTGCTGGATAGAGCAATCTTGGATGTAGGTCCTTGCCTTTCATGACTTGGAATACTTCTTTGCAGCCCCTTATAGCCTGTAAGGTTTCTTTTGAGAAATCAGCTGATGGTCTTATGAGAACTGCTTTGGAGGTAACACTATCCTTTTCTCTTGTTGCTTTTAAGATACTCTCTTTGTCTTAACCTTCAGCATTTTCATTATGGTGTGCCTTGGTGTGGTCCTCTTTGGGTCTATCTTATTTGGGACTTTGTGCTTCCTGTATGTCTATTTCCTTCAACAAATTAGGGTTTCTTTCATTATTTCTGCATATAAGTTTTCAATTTCTTGTTCTTCCTCTTCTCCTCTGGCACCCTTATGATTCAGATGTTGGTACATTTAAAGTGGTCCCAGAGGTTCCTCAGCCTATCCTCATTTTTTTTAATTCTTTTTTCTTCCTGCTGTTCTGATTCAATGCTTTTTCCATCCGTATGTTTCAAATCATTGATTTGATTCTCAGCTTCATCCCCTCCACTGTTGGTTCCCTGTAGATTTTTATTTCACTTAATGCAACCTTCATTTCTGCCTGGGTCTTTTTTATTCTGTTGAAGTACCCAAGAATTTCTTTGAGCATCTTGATAATCAGTGTTTTGAACTCTGTATCTGATAGATTGCTTATCTCCATTTTGTTTAGTTCTTTTTCTGGAGTTTTGTTCTGTTCTTTCATTTGGGCCATATTTCTTTGTCTCTTCATTTTTGGTAGCCTCCCTGTGTTTGTTTCTGTGTATTAGGTAGACCTTCTTTGACTCCCTGTCTTGGTAGCATGGCCTATTGTAGAAATGTGTACCTGTAAGTTGTATGGTGTGGAGCTTTAGGTAATTGCCAGGGTGGGGCAACTCTTGTCACTGCTGTGTGCCTCTGTGTAGGGGAGGGTTCAGAGAGGGGACAATGCCATAGCCTGGCCTCTGGAGTTTTGCCTGGCAGGAAGCTGTCTCCTGGCACCCTCCCTGTTGCCAGTCACTTCACTTTCTCCCCATATGCCACTGATGCCCTTCCAGCTATTACCCTGGTGCTGAATCCCAGAGGGAGTAGGTCTGCGCGTAGGCTCTTTAAGAGGAGTCTCTTGAGAATCCTGCAGCTTCTTCCCCCACTCCAATCTCCACTGGTTTTTACTAACAGAACTTATCAGGACTTATCTTCCTGGCTCTGGAATCCTGGGCTGGGTGGTCTGGTCTGGGGTTGACATTCCTTGTCCTAGTTATCCCTCCCAATTTTTATCCCTTCACACCTCTCCATGTCCCTGTTCCTCCTACCCGTGTAGATGAATGTGGTTTCTTTAAATCTTTGGTTGTTGGACTTCCACACAGCTTGATTTTTCTGACAATTCTGGGTGATACTTGTTTTGTACTCTAGTTGTATTTTTTGCTATATTTGTGCAAGAAGGCAAGGCATGTTTACCTACAGCTCCACCTTGACGAAAGTCCAAAATTTGTAGTCTTGCTTTTAAAAACGTATAAAAGTTAGACACATGTGACCATTTTCATCTTAATATTGACTCTTTTTAAAAAGATTTTATTTATTTTAAAAATTATTTTATTATTTATTTTTAGAGAGAGGAAGTAAGAGGATGTTTTCTCTCAAAGAGAGAGAAACACTGATGTGAGAGAGAAACATCAATTGGCTGCCTTTCACATGTGCCCCAACTGGGGGCTGGGCCCACAACCCAGGCATGTATCCTGACTGGAGTGGAAGTGGTGACCCTTTGTTCTACAGGATAGCGGCCAAGCAACTGAGTTACATCAGCCGGGGCTATTTATTTGTTTTTAGAGAGAGATGAAGGGACGGAGAAAGAGAGGGAGAGAAACATCAATTGGTTGCATCTCACACGCCCCCAATCAGGGACCTGGCCCACAACCCAGTCATGTGCCCTGACTGCGTATTGAATCTGCCACTTTTGGTTTGTGGGACAATACCCAACCCACTGAGCCACACTAGTCAGGGCCTATCACCTCTTCTATAGTTTTTTATGTAAATCGGCTGGTTAATTCTCTTTGTATGTAAAGATGCATAAACCACTTGCGAGGAACACAGGAGATATATAAGAAATGGCCCTTTTCATGAGGAGTTTACGACCTGATAGATCTGATTAGACTTAGGTGAAGTAGGTAGAGATCTTCATAAGACAATGTGGATTAAATTGCTCAAAGCTTCATACTGACTCTTGTGGCTGCAGAGATGTGAATATGGTATGAGGATAAAGCATAATGCAGAAGGAGGGTTTTTAGTTGAAACTTGAAAGGTAAAAAGGAAGAAGGAGGGAATGCTTGAACACAGGTATAGAGAGAGAAATGACCATGACATACTCTATGGGTCCCTACATCATACAGTATCAGTCTGAATGAAGAAGGATACTGATGGGGCGTAGTGTGTTGCAAATCCAGGTACCTGCACTACTCTTTCACTAGATGTCTCTCACGCTTCTCAAAATCAATGTGCCCGAGGCCAAATTTGTGATTCTCCCCTCTCCCCTAAAACTACTTCTCTCTGATTTTCCCCAATAGAAATCTGTGTCAAATCTGTTTCTCAGTTTTCCTAATCATCCCTCATCCAGTCTTTCAGCCAGTCTTTTCTACTGCTAAATTATACCTTGAACCTGCGCACTTCTCATCCCTGCCATCCTCAAATCCAGGCCATGATCATTGCTTGCCTAGATTACTGCACAAACCCTGTAAATTGGTCTTCCTCCTTCAATGCTTGCCTCTTTCAATACTGCAGCCAGACAGAGCCTATTGAAAATTAAACCACTGTTTGACAAGAATAAAAAATCTTTCAGTGGTTTAACATTGCATTTGGAATGAAATCTATAGCCTTTTTGTTGTGGCCTAGGAATCCCGGCATGATCAGGCTTTTGCTCGCCAGTGTAGTCCCCCACCCCAAGTGGACATCCTTCCTTATAATTCTGACACTAACCACTCAGATGAGTGTCAGATTCCACAAGTTAAAGCCTCAGTGCATTCTGCCCTTAGGTGACTGCCCCTGCTTCAGATGGAAGCCACAATAGGGTCTCTATGCCACCTGTACCTTGTACTGACCGGCTACAAATTTAGAGGTTTCCACATTTCTTAAGGCTTAGTAATTTGGAAAAACAACTCACAGAACTCAAGAAAGTTACACTTACTATTACAGTTTTATTATAAAGGATACAAATCAAGACCCACAGAGGGTGTGACAGGGTGTGAGAGGATCCCTCACACAGAGCTTCCTCGCCCTCTCTCCAGGGACTCAGGGTAGCCATCCCCCTGAACATCAGTGTGCTCATTTACCAGGGAGCTCCTCCAGCACTCAGTGTCCAGAGTTTTCACTGCACAGGGGTGATTGATTAAATCAGTGGTCATGTGATTGACCTCAGTCTCCATTCCCCTTGCCCTTCCAAAGTGCCAACTCTCTAATTACATGGTGGGTTTTTCTAGTGACCAACCCGGATCCTGAAGCTATCTAGGGGCCTCATTAGCAAAATAAAGATACTCCTATCACTCAGGAAGCTCAAATGTTTTTTGAAGTTCTGTACCAGAAACCACCAGGGACTAAGACCAGATATATTCTTTATTATACCACTTCATCTTGAGCCACGTTTGCCCTGGCTCCCTGCACCAAATATGCTGAACTTCTCTTAGTTTCTAGACTCTGTCAAGTCCATCCCTTTACCTGAGACAATGCCCTTCTTCCTTCCTCACTCCTACCTGACTCTTCTTAACCTGATTAGAAAGTCCTTGCCTTGCTCAATGTGTCCCTTGTTACTCCACATACTCATTTGCATCAACTCCAGTCTGAAATGATGTTAACATCATTTACTTTATGTTGGTCTCTATAAAATATAAATTCCTTGGGGATAAAACCTTGATTGTCCTGTTCCTTCTTTATCTCCTAGCACATTTGAACAATCAGGAAATATTTGTCAAATTAAAGAATAAAGTGGGAAATATAAGAATGATTAGGCCCGCTGAAGCTCTTTGCCAAGAAGAAGTGTTTAGACTTGATTAGAAAAGTAATAATGGAGAGGTTTTCAGATAATAAGCAAGAGAATGACAGGCATTTGGGGAGTATGGTCTGAGTATACCAAATGCACCTCAGAGGGGAAAGGACTGGAGGCAGAAGACGTTACAAGGCTGTTACAGGAATACGTGTCAACTGATAAAAGCCTGAATAAGGAGAGTGGAAAGGGAAAATCTGAGATTTTTCAAGAAAGATGCCCGTGGCATTTTTCTTCCTTGTTCTCTTTATTTTTAAATAACTTTAAACTTATAAAATGTTGCAAAAATACCATGAAGAACTCTTGTATACCTTCACTCAAATTCACTAATTGTTAATATATTGCCTCATTTGCTTTTTTATTCTCCTTTTCTCTCCATATGTGTATACATTCTCCTATGTTATTTTAAGTTATAAATACCACGCCTTGTCATCCCTAAATACTTCAGTGTGTATTTTCTACTAGGAAAGACATTTCACGTGAACATAGTACATGTACCAAATCAGAAAATTTAATGTTGATACAATACCTTAGCCAGGAGCCTAGTCCAGAAACCAATTGAGGATCCTACATTACCATTTATAATGTCTCTTTATTCTTGTTTCATCTGAAATAATTTGCCAGTCTTTCTTTGATTTTATGACATTGACATTTTTGAAATGTACAGACCACTTATTTTGTAGCATGCTCCTCATTTTTGGTTTGTTCACATTTCTTCATAACTACACAGATTGTGTACTTTTGGCAGGAATGCTGCATTAATGGTCTTGTGTCCTGAGCATAAACAAGAGGCACATGGTTATCACTTTGTGATATTATTGATGCTGTGAACTTTGATCACTTATTTAAAGACGTGTCTACCTGGTTTCTCAGTGTAAGATTATAATATTCCCCCTTGAAATTAATGAATAATTCATGCTGATATACTGTGAGCCTATGTAAATATTTTTCTTCATCAACCTTTTACCCAGTAGTTTTAGCATACATTGGTATTCTTGATTGAATCAGTTATTGCCACGACACCTGCTAAATGGTGATTTTCTAAATCTATATAATTTCTTCTAGATTTTTAAAAAAGATTTTATTTATTTATTTATAGAGAGGGGAAGGGAGGGAGAAAGAGAGAGAAAGAAACATCAATGTGTGATTGCCCCTTGCATGCCCCCTACCAGGGACCTGGCCTGCAGCTGAGGCATGTGCCCTGCCTGGGACTCAAACTAGCAGTCCTTTGATTTGCAAGCTGGCGATCAATCCATTGAGCCACACCAGCCAGGACAATTTTCTACATTTGTTGATTGGCATTTTACATTATGTATGCATGTATGTATTTATGTATTTACTATGGGCTCATAGATCATTTTTTACAATTATTTTTATTGATTATGCTATTAAGTTTTCCCAATTTTTTTCTCCCTTTATCTCCCCCTACCCTGCCCCCCCAATCCTTCAGCATCCCCCACTCTTAGTTCACGTGCATGGGTTGTACATATAAGTTCTATGAGTTCTCGGTTTCCTATACCATTTTTTATCTCTCCCCATGTATTTTATGCCTACTAATTATGCTGCTTTTTTCTTGTACCTCCCCCCCCATTCTTCCCATCCCATTCCCCACTGAAATCCCTCCATGTGATGTTCATTTCTTTGATTCTCTTCCTGTTCTAGTTGTTTGCTTAGCTGTTGATAGTTGGTTCATTTGTTGATAGTTGTGGGTTTGTTGTTATTTTACTGTTCATGGTTTTGATCTTCTTTTTCTTAGATAAGTCCCTTTAACATTTCATATGATAATTGCTTGGTGATGATGAACTCCTTTAACTTGACTTTATCTGGAAAGCACTTTATTTGCCCTTCCATTCTAAAATGTAGCTTTGCTGGATAGAGTAATCTTGGAGGTAGGTCCTTGCCTTTCATGACTTAAAATATTTCTTTCCAGCCCCTTCTTGCCTGCAAGGTCTCTTTTGAGAAATCAGCTGTTAGTCTTATGGTAACTCCTTTATAGGTAACTCTCTCTTTTCCTCTTGCTGATTTTAGGATTCTCCATTTATCTTTCATCTTGGGTAACTTAATGATGATGTGCCTTAGTGTGTTCTTTGGGTCCAACTTCTTTGGGACTCTCAAGGTTTCCTGGACTCGTGGAAATCTATTTCCTTCTCCAGATTAGGGAAGTTTTCCTTCATTATTTGTTCAAATAAGTTTTCAGTTTCTTGCTGTTGTCCTTCTCCTCCTGGCACCCCCATAATTTGGATATTGGAACATTTCATGTTGTCCAAGAGGTTTGTAAGACTCTTTTGAGTTCTTGTTTCTTCATTCTGTTCTGCTTGGATGTTTCTTTCTTCCTTTTGTTCTAAATTATTGCTTTGAGTCCTGGTTTCCTTCCTGTCACTGTTAGTTCCCTGAATATTTTGCTTTATTTCACTTTGGGTATCTTTCATTTGTTTTTCATTTTTCAACCAAGCTCAATCAGATCTGTGAGCATTTTGGTTACCAGGGCTTTAAATTCTCCACCAGATAGGTTGGCTATCTCATCGCTTAGCTCTCTTTCTGAAGTTTTGCTCTGTTCTTTCATTTGGGCCATATTTCTTTGTCTTTACACCAGTGATAAGTTGTAAGGGGGCGGGGCCTTAGGTATTCACCCAGGCAGGGCAACCTTCCTTGCTGCATGTGGCTCTGCCTGTGGGGGAGGGGCCTAAGAGGGAACAGTGCAGCTTGCCTGCTCATCTCTAGTGCACTTTCAGACAGACTCTCAAGTGAGACTGGGAGTTTCTCCCACCATAGCAACCACCATATCAATTCTGAGTCTCAGTTTCCCCTTAAGTCAGCCCTGCCCATGCAGCCCGCAGCCTTGTTGCAGCAGCCCCACCCACCTGGTCCGCTGCCTTGCCAAAGTTTTTCTGTCCTGGTTGGCCCTTGTGTTTCACCGCCTTACTGGTCTGGTTGTTCTAATTGATTTTTTTCTTTAATTCTTTGGTTGTCGGAGTTCCTTACAGTTTGATTTGCTGGTGCTTCTGGTTGTTTATTGATTTTAGATTGGTTGTTATCTTCCCTTTGGTTGTGCGAGGAAGCAAAGGGTTTCTACCTATGCCTCCATCTTGGCCAGAACCTAGATACTTATTTATTAAATAGATTTTAGTCTGTAACTGTTGTTTATCTTGATGCCCCAAATTATTAATCAAATTACCCCCGTTTGTTAAGTAGAAGGCAATACAAATCGGCTCCTGTGTCCTTTTTGACATGTTGGTATCATTTTTAGAGCAATTCCTTATTTTCCGGCACAACAAAGTATATCCAGTTCCTCTTGTGTTTTTCCTGCCTAAGTCCTGGTGTCTGCCATTTCACCAGAGTCCTGACTCTTTATAAAAACCAAGGGGAATTCTATTTAAAAACCAAAATCTGGGAGCAAGGTGAGTCCATTGCTACTGGATTATCATTGTTTTCTAGGCATTTTCTTTCCTGAAATTTTGACTTATCGAGTGAAGGAGATCTAGCTGAGGAGACTAGAACAATGGTCATGTCACTGACCAAAAAACCCTCCAAAACCCAAATTGGCAAGATTCACAGAAGGCCAATTTGTCTACCAAGAGGACCACTCAAGTCATATTTAAAATGTGTGTTAAAAATGTGTTTTAATTTGAATAAAGGTTTTATTCAAATACATTCTCATTGTAAGATTTAATAAAAGAAAATATGAACTATCCCTTTTCTTTTTTGTAATTTTTTAGTGTCAGCAAACAGTATTTATTGTCACCCAACAACATTTTTTCATTGTTTTTAGAGAGGGAAGAAGTGGGGAAGAAATAGAGAAACACCAGTGTGTGATAAAAACATCGATTGGTTGCCTTTCATAGGCTCCCTAACTGGGGATTGAACCTGAAACCTAGGTATGTGTCCTGACTGGGAATTGAACCCACAACCTTTTGGCATATGGGACAATGCTCCAGCCAACTGAGCCACACTAGTCAGGCAGCAAACACTTTTTAAATCACTAAAGCTAGTTTTTAGCACTTACCTAGCTTCTAGAACTCCCTAGGCTTTGGGCCACGTGAAGGCTGGGCAGCAGGTGTAGACTTGTTCTCTAGAGGCTACAGTTTGCTACATGGTGTATAACAGACTGCTGCCAGGTCCTTTGGGGGCTTTCCAGGTTCTTCTTATGGATTGTCAGTGTTATGTGGGGGGAAATCAGTGCTGACCCAGTATGAACAATGGGGAAACTACCGAATATTCTCCACTATTTGGCTATGGGTTTTTTTTTTCTCTTTTTACCCTGATTTGTCATATTCTTTTATTTTTTATTCTTTTTGTTGAACATTCACATCCATACCTCAGGAGATTATAATCAGTCCCCAGAGACTCAGATAAACTCTATTTAAAATGAGCCTTACGGTCCCTGGAGAGTTGAGACAGCCATGTCTTTCTCTTTGACCCCCTTGATGGAATGGCTCTTCCCAGACAGGATGCCATTCACTCACAAGACACATACATTCTACTCTAAAACCTGCCTGTTCAAGCTGACATGTCTGTCATTGGTGCTTCTAATTTCATTTCCACTGTTGATTGTATTATGAATACAAGTGGAATTCCCTTTGGCTATGTTTTTTCTCTTTTATTTATCTCATTTGTCATATTCTTTTATTTATTTTTATTGAATTTACTGGGGTGACATTGGTTAATAAAATCATACAGGTTTCAGATGTACAATTCTGTAATACATCATCTGATAAATTGTCCTGTGTGTTTACCACCCAAAGTCAAGTCTTCTTCCCTCACTGTGTATTTGCCCTTTACCTTCTACCTCCCCCACCCACCTTTCCCTCTAGTAATCACCATGCTGTTGTCTGTGTCTATAAGTTGTTGTTGTTGTTGCTGCTGCTGTTGTTTAATCCCTTCACCTTTTTCACCCTTTGGCTATGTTTTGAGACACCTGGCAAACTCCCCCTTCTGGAACCTGAAGCAGCAACACAGTTGGATCAGGGAAGAGAGCAAGCAGCCTGGTACCTGGTCAGAAGCAAACAGCTGTTTGCAGCTAGGCTTGAAGGAAAGCCGATGGACTCTGGTCTCAGAACTGTGAAACGGGACCAACTAAATACTGTTTGCATTTTGGCCTTCATCTTGCTAACTAGAAAATTACGTGGCCTTTAAAAGACTGTTTCCCCTCTGGCCATTTAGAGGACTAGACTCACGAATTCTTTCTGCTCATAAGAGGAAGTTGGGGAGAAGTACTGATGGAGACGGTGGCTTCATAATTTGCTTCAGTGGAATTTATAAGATAGAGTACCTTTGCTCAAGTTGTAGATAATGCTGAAAGACTGTGCATATAGAGAAAAAAATCACCATATAATCCATTCGCATTCCTACACTTTCAGCAGGGACCCTGTTTAGAGATATTTCAATGATGGTGAGTGAAGTTAAAGGTACAAGACACAGGGTGGGTTTAAGCAAGGGCATTGTCACACAGGTTGAGGTGTGATTGGTTGATTTAGTGCTAATGGGTGATATAAAGATATATAACTTGATAAATGAACCTTACTTTTCATCAAGTTTTTCCTAATGTGGGGCTGATAGCCGAAGCTGGGTTGTGTTGATTCAGGAGTATAAAAACTTTTTAAAGAATTGTTGTTCCCCCATCTTACAAAAGAAAAACTTGTTTATTGTAAAAAATTTTAAAAGCACGAACTAAAAGAAAAACTTAAAAATCACCTACCATCCCACTTTCTAGAGAATCACTGTAAACAGGTTGACTTACAAAGTTCCTTTATTTTTCCTATGCCCAAATACAAATTTTTATTAAAAATGGGTTTGTATTGTACCTACTGTTTTGAAAACTACTTTTTGCTTAACTATTTTTTGTCATCTCTCCATGTCAATACTACAGTATCCTTTTTTATAAACTAGTTCTTTAATGCAAAACCAACAGATGCTCTTGTTAAAAATTTGAGAGTATAAGATAAAAGGTTAAAAGTATTTCTCCTCAGCTCCTACCTCTCCATCTCACTTCCCTAAGGTAACCCTAAGACTTTTTTCTTAATATTTCTCTCCAGAAGCTTTCTAAGTACACACACACACATAGTATTGGATTAATTAGCATATCACAAGTACTCAGTCATTTCCTGAGTTATGTGGAAATCTAGGGTTTTTCCATGTTTTCACTACAGTGTACATCCTTGTGGTTAAATATTTGCATACACCATGATTATTTCCTTAAGGTAAATTTCTTTTATCTTAGTTTATCTTAAAATAAATGTCCTTAAGATAAATAAAATGAATTGTTAAGTTTTATATATGAACAATTTTAACACTTTTGATGTATGAAGCCCATTGGCCCTTTACCTGGTTTGTGTCAATTTTACACTCACAGGTAAACAACATTAAATTTTAAAAACTTTTAAAAATCAACATTGAATTTTTTAAACTTAAATATTTTTATTTATTTTATTTAAAAAAAAATTTAAAGTATAACTTTATACTTTAAGTTATATATATAAAGTATAACTTTATAACTTTGTGTCCTTTACGTAAAGGACAGTGTATGTTATGGGTTATGGTAGTCACTGACTACTGAGCACTTAAAATGTGGCTAGTCCAAACTGAGGTGTACTAGAACTATAAAATACACCCAGTTTCAAAGAATTGGTACAAATATATGATGTAAAATATCTCATTAATAATTTATGTTAATCATACACTGAAATGACATTTTGAATATATTATGCTAAGTAAAGAATATTATTAAAATTGTCTTTTTTCACTTTTTAAACATTGCTACAAGAAAAGTTTTATTATATATGTGGCTTATATTATATTTCTCTTGGATAGCACAAAGTAGAATATGGTATGGATCCTCATATAATAAAACCTACCACCTATATACTCCTACTAATCTTGTTCTCTTCCTCTTTTGCTCCCCTACCTGCTTGTGCCTCAGTTATGCCCAGAGCTCTCAGAACTAAGGTAGCTCCATTCAGCACTCCAATTCTTTGTCAGGAATAATCAGTAAATGTGGTGAATGTCCAGTTTTGAAAGTAATGGGGCTGTGTATTAAGACTGTGACCTATCAGAACCTACCATTAATTATAAACTGAAAGTTGCAAATTGAATCATTTGTTAATTGATTTGTTAGAATATGTGAGTCTATAGGTTTCAGGAGTTGCTGCTTAGTTCAACACTGTGGCCACTATCCAGATGTGCACACAGGGCATGATGAACAGACAGAATCCACATACTTGAGAGTCAGCTCATTGATGGAAGTTCACCAGCTCTTTGTGCCTCACTTTTTTTTTTCTTCTCTGTGAAGCGGGGATGATGGAGTGGTGCACACAGTTCCAAACAAGAGTAATCAGCACAATGTAAACACTGGAAGGAAGAGAGATTACTAGGATATTACTGGGGCTGTGGCAGGCTGTTTCCTCTCACTCCTCACCTCTTGAAGTTTGCTTAGCCATCTCTCCCTCCTCGTCAGTCCTCAGTTCTCCATTCTGCACATATTGACTATACCAGACACACTTAGGTACACACAGCTTTTCATCAGACACAAATGCTGATCACAGATTGCTCCCACTCCCAGTCACTCCCGGATAGAAGCAAAATGCAGATGAGTTGGAAGAAAAAGGCCCCTGGGTGAACATATGAGTCTTTTTCTCTCTCTGCCCCATTGTTGGCTTATATCTTGTTCTTTGAACCAGTTTTTCACTGGACTTGGCTTTAGAGTTAAAAACAAAGCAACAAAGGATTAAAAAAAGTCTTAAGAATATTTTTGGCTTGATTTTGTGCTCAATTGTTTGGAATGTGGCCAAAACCCTTGCTTCTTTTCACTGTTGCAGTCAAAGTGGCTTCTTTCAGGAATGCACCCAGGTAAGAGGAATCAAAGTAAATAAATTTCTCTGTTCCATCTTGTCTTCATCTTCATTCTTTTGCTGTTGTTCTTGTTGTTATCGTTGTTATGCTTAATTTTGTAAGAATGTTTCTAGCCCTCTGGGACTCAACATTTAGAGTTACAAAATTGCACTGTAATAAATTAAAGGATCAGCATAACCTTTTTAAAAATGTTTTATTTATTTATCTTTTAGAGGGGAAGGGAAGGAGAGAGGGAGAGAAATATCAGTGTATGGTTGCCTCTCATATATCCCCTGCTGGGAACTGGCCTGCAACCCAGGCATGTGCCCTGACTGGGAATCGAACCGCAGTTGTTTGGTTTATAGGCCCACACTCAATCCACTGAGCTATACCAACCAGGTCAACATAACCTTTTAACAAGAAAAAAATGAGAGGTTTTTTTTTTTAAGACTTCCACCTCCTGACCACCAAATTTGGAGAATAAGGGAAATAACTCATTGAAAGGAGCATGAACTAAGGAATAAAGAAACACCATTTTGTTCCATTACTGTTTGCACTTAGTAGATGAACTTATGTCGTTGTTTTATAAGCCTTAATTTTGCCATCTGTGAACCAGGAAGAATGTTCTCTTTCTTCCTATGTTCAGATGAGCATTGCAACAAAAGCAGTAAAATAATGCAGAAGGAATAAATTATTCTGGGCTGCTGTGATCTTAACTGACTTTTAAAATTCCTTTCCAACTGTACGTTCTGGGATTATAAATAATAAATGCATTCACTTTTTCAGCCCATTGTGTTTAAATACATATAAAATCCAAAGACTTTTCTTATTACAGTAAGCCAGACTATGTTTTTTGCCTTAAACAAACTGCTAAACACCTATTTTCTCTTTCATATTTAAGCTGACCATATATTTCTTAAGGTCTTTGTACCTATCCTCTCTCTGACCCATTACCCAAGGATTAAGCAAATTTAAAACTTTTAGCCTGACTGGTGTGGCTCAGTGGGTTGGGCATTGTCCCTAAAATCAAAAGGCCACAGGTTTGATTCTTGGTCAGGGTATATGCCTGAGTTGCGAGCCAGGTCCTTGGCTGGGGGCTTGGGAGAGGGAACTTACCCATGTTTGTCTCACACATCAGTGTTCTTCTCCCTCTCTTTATCCCTCCCTTCCCCCTTTCTATAGATAAATAAAATCTTTTAAAAATATGATAAGTTTTCAGTGGTGTTATAGGATGCACAAAGTTGAGTAGTCTTCTGGTAGCACTGGGTATGCCAGAGAAACCAAAACCCAATGAACCCATTTTGATGAAAAGAATTGTTAGAACTTTGAGAATAAAATAGTTCCTTTTCTTCTCATCAGCAGGATGAATCCAATGTCTTTGAAATAGCAGATTCAGATTCTTAATAAAAACACAACTAAGTACTCAATAGTATGGTATCAAACATTACTATAACTTTTTTCAAAAGAGGGCTTATATACTATATAAAGTTATTTTTATTCTCGGGTTAATTTTCCTATCAAAAACACTTACTTCCAACCTAATTTGCCTTCTCAAAGTTTTAAAAACAAAACTGAACACAAATGGGAAGTCTCTAGATTTCACTGGCCAATGGCTGTAGGTAAGGTTGCACTAATAATACCAGCCTACATGCCATTGCTCTGGTCCCTGGTGGCTCACGCAGGACCTCCAGCCCCCTGACACCTTCCTCTGTCCCATCACAAGAAGGTCAACAGGGTGTGTCTCCCATGTGTGCCTGAGCCTCACCCTTTCTGTGAGTTTGTCAGAATCTGCTGGACTCTGGTGAGTCTCCTTCCTTGAGCAGCAGAGTCTTTCTTGGTATCTAGCAGTGTTGCCTGCCTCTCAGGCATTGCTGCTGCTTCACTTGGTGGATATGGCCAAATACACCAGATTCCTCAAGGAGCCAAAGTTGCCTCCACTCCCTTTCTGTGGCAAACTGTTAGAGCAGTCCTCAGACAATATTATTTGTGCCTTGGTATTTGGCAAAGATTTAGTGAAGTAGCTCTTGCAGTTTTTCCTTACTGGCTTCCTGGCCTCCATTAAGTGGGGCATCAAGGTTGTTTAAGAGTGGGTTTGAGGGCAGAGAGATCCAGGCCAAGAACCAACACCTTGTCATACTCAAGGTTGCCCCTCTTCTTTGACAACCAAAACTTTATCCTGACACTGGATCTCTCTTTTTTTTTTATATGAATGATCTCCCAGAAGACTTCAATAGCCTCCACCAGAACTTTTCTTCTAGGTTTCCCCCCTAGTTCACTCAACAAGACTGAACCTTCTGCAGTGGACACATCCTAAACACAAGCTAAGATCCCTACTAAGGAAGGATTTACTCTTGTTTTTGTGAATACCTCCCTAGACCAACCCCAGGGACTGAACTTGAGGTTGACAATGGGAGTAAAGTGAAAGTCAGTGGTGAGGATGGGGGTAGGACAGGGAGGAGCTAAGATGCTTTCAAGAAAGTGCCAGGGTGCTTTGTCTCTTTACTTAGAGTCCGCAATCTCTCTGCAGAATGACATCTTCGAGTGGTCCAGGGACCACCGAGTCCACCACAAGTACTCAGAGACCGATGCTGATCCCCACAACGCCCGCCGGGGCTTCTTCTTCTCCCACATTGGGTGGCTGTTTGTTCGGAAGCATCGGGATGTCATCGAGAAGGGGAGAAAGCTAGACGTCACTGACCTCCTGGCTGATCCTGTGGTCCGATTCCAGAGAAAGTAAGTGAACGGACACCACAGAACTGTCCCTTATGGAACAGGACCAAGAGACACAGAGCACAATAGACACAATTATATCCCCACCTACTTATCCTCACTGCACTTTCTCTGATGATGTAGTCTTCTTGTTAGGACTTCTGTCTTTATTCATTTCCTTTTGCTCATTAAGTTTTCCCCGATCACACATTTGTTTTTAATTTTAATTTGAATTTGAAATGGATTTCCTTTAAACCCAGTGTCATTTCCTTTAGAGCAATCTGCTTAGCTCATTTCACAGAACCTGTTTCTGTAGCTCCCCACACCCCTACTCACGTTTCCCTGAGGTGTCAGGGAGGATGGGGGAGGTGCTATGTTTTAGTGAATGAAACACCTGACTCCAGTGGGACAGGACTCTCTCTGGGTATCATCTCTCTTCTCCTGGAATTCTCTTATAATGAAGTCTTCCCTCCCCTCACTTCTAGAAATGTTATACCAGTAGGTTTCTGTACAGAGAGAATGTGACTGTGTAATAGAGAGCCTCAAAGTGCTATGTGCACTAATGGGTGTCAGCAGGGCATATCCAGTTGTTTGCTGGGCCAATCTACTTTCAACAAGCACATGGAGAAAGATTGCCTATAATTGTGCTGGCAAGTAGACAGCAACCATTCTTCACCTTTTAATTAGGATGCTGGCATGGACTGTATCCATGTTGGTATGGGTCTGCAAAGTTGGTCACTTTGAGAGCACTTATAAGTGGGCTTCTTGCCCCAAAGCAATGGATTTATGTTTTGTGTTTAAAGCTGAGCATATTGTCCCAAAGAGGGACAATTTATATATCACCTTTTGGTTAAAGCCTTGAGATCACATGGTGAATAAGTGGCTCCTAGAGACCACGTTTACTGACCAGCAGGAATCACTTGAGGACTTGTCTGAATAGAATCACCTAAAAATGAACATGGAGGCTGTGCCTTTGTCTGGCACAAAAGATTCTTTTTCTCTTCTTTTTTAAAAATTGATCGTGAGAGAGAGAGATTGAAACATTGTTTTGCTGTTCCACTTACTTGTTGGTTCCTTCTTATACATGCCCTGACAAGCAATTGAACCCACAATGTTGCACATTAGAGATCCTTGCATGAAAGGAATTGTGGCTTAGAAATATGCTTGATTTCCCCTCAGCCTCTGATTTTAGAAAGGAGGGGGCAGTGGAGCAGAATGAGAGGATGGTGGACCATGGAGACAGACTGCCCAGGATTAAATTCTGTGACTTCTCCTCCTACTAGAAAAAGAGCTGACTGATCTAAGGCTCTGTTTCAGCTATGAAATGGTAGTGACACTAGTACCTAACTCCTACAGTGTTTATGAGGACATTAAAAAAAACATGCATGGGAACTGCTTGGCACATAGTAAGAGCTAAGACCAGTGATGATTATTACACAGGCAGTGGCTACTCCAGGGGACTCCGTGCCTTTTCATTCCCTGTTTTGATTGCACCACAGGGTCTTCTCTGTGCTCCTCAGGCCAACTTTTTCAAGTGGACACACCCAGTATCAGTAGCCAAGAGTTTTATAGCAGAAAATAACAAGATGTTTTCAATTAACAATTAAATGATTCATTGATTTTGGTTTTTCACCATGAGAAAATCTGCAAAATTCAGAAACGTGGGAAGAAAATCATCCACAATCCTAACATATATATTCAGCCATTATTAATATTCTGAAGTATATCTTTCTATATTTTATGCTTTGTGATATATTTTACATGATGGCAGAATACTGCATATATAATTTATGTCTCACTGTTTAACTTCAGAGTATATTTTAAGCACAATGTCATAAGCTGCATGAGTTCACCAGCTGAGTGTCATAGTTTATTTAACCATCACTCTGTGACTGGATATGTATATCATTTCCAATTTAGTGATATAAATGATGTTGCTATACAATTAATAATGCTTTGAGACAAGCAGACCTTAGATTAATTTGAAGAGCTCAAGCGAGAATACAAGGAATTTTCTATTTTTTCTAATGACGACTGAGCTGAGTATATTAATCTGGGTTTCTCTGATCATAAAAATGGAAGGGGTTTTTTTTTCATCTTTTCCCTGAAAAAAATGTGATACTATAATCTTATTCATTAAGTGGGTACTCATGGTATGTATGTCCAAAGACTATTTCTAAATTCAGACTATTATGTTATGTTCCCTCAATAGTTATCTGAGAATATCTTCCATCCCAGTCCAGTGACCAAAGCAGGTGGTAGCTATCAGAAACCACCCACTCATTGTATCTAGAAAGTTGGAGATGTAAGTACTGCCCTAATCTCTCTAGACTGGTATAAAAAAAAATACCAGGTGACTTCTGCCAAGATGGAGGCATAGGTGGAGATGTCGTGCTTTCTCACACAACCAAGTTTAGAGTCAACAAAATATTAGCAACAGAAAACACAGCCAGAACACAGAAAATTGTACTTTTCGGAAGTCTGATAACAACGAATTCTTCAGCCTGACCGGTAAGAGGGGCAAAGCCAGCAGCTGGCAGAGCAGGGTTTAGCAGGAAAACTCTGTCAGACGGACTTAGGCACGCAGATCCCAGGTGTGGGGTTGCAACAGGCAGACCCAGTGAGCGACCCAGTGAGGGACTGGGGGACCCAGCGAGGGCGCAGGGCGACAGGTTGACTGTGGTGGCGCATTCCTGCGCAGATAGACCTGGGAGGGAGTGGGCAGTGAGACGGGACTGAGCAGGCCCTAGCGGCAGGAAGCAGGAGAGGGGGATGCCATTTCCCTGCTCTGACCCCACCCCCACATACAGCCTCACAACCCAGCAACCTGAACAGCCCTGCCCTGGTAAACATCTAAGGCTCCGCTCCTCATACTTAACGGGCGTGAACAGACCAAAAATGGCTCAAGAAGATCTCAAAGCCCCAGAGCCCATAACTCTAAGTGATGAAGAAATAGCAAAACTTTCAGATGCACAGTTCAAAACACTGGTGATCAGAACTGGTTGATTTTAGTCACAAATTAGAGGAACATATGAAAGCTAAACTAATTGAAATGAAGGGAATTGCACAGGAAACCAATAGTGATGAAAAGGAAACTGGGACTCAAATCAAGGGAGTGGACCAGAAGGAAGGAAAAAATGACCAAACAGGAAAATATGAAGAAACAAGAATTCAAAAAAAATGAGGAGAGACTTAGGAACCTCCAGGACATCTTTAAACGCTCCAACATCCGAATTATAGGAGTACCAGAAGGGGGAAAGGAACAGCCACCAGTGGAAAACTTATTTGAACAAATAATAAAGGAGAATTTCCCCAATCTGGCAAAGGAAATAGACTTCCAGGAAATCCAGGAAGCTCACAGAGTCCCAAAGAAGTTGGACCCAAGAAGGAACACACCAAGGCACATCATAATTACATTAGCCAAAATTAAAATGAAGGAGAGAATCCTAGAAGCAGCAAGAGCTAAGGGGACAGTTACCTACAATGGAGTGCCCATCAGACTGTCAGCTGATTTCTCAAAAGAGACCTTACAGGCAAGAAGGGGCTGGAAAGAGGTATTCCAAGTCATGAAATCCAAAGACCTACAACCAAGATTGCTCTATCCAGCAAAACTTTCATTTAGAATGGAAGGACAGATAAAGTGCTTCTCAAATAAGATCAAATTCAAGGAGTTCACCATTACCAAGCCCTTATTATATGAAATGTTCAAGGGACTTATCTAAGAAAAAGAAGATAAAAGATATGAACAGTGAAAGGACAGCAAACTCACAGTTATTAACAACCACACCTAAAACGAAAGCAAACTAAAAGGACAGCTAGATCAGGAGCAGAAACATAGAAATGAAGATCACATGGAGGGTTAGCAACAGGGGAGTGGGAGGAGGAGAAGTGGGGAGAAGGTACAGAAAATAAGTAGCATAGACAGTAGATAGAAAATAGATAGAGAGAGGGCAAGAATAGTATGGGAAATACAGAATCTAAAGAACTTGAGACACATGATCATAAACTAAAGGGGGGGAATGGTGGGGGTGGGGGAGTGCAGGGTGGAGGGGAATGAAGGGGGGGAATAGAACAACTGTAATGGCATAATCAATAAAATAAAAATTAGAGGACTTCCGCCAAGATGGAGGCATAGGTGGATGTGCCGTGTCTTCTCACACAACCAAGTTTAGAGACAACTAAATATTAGCAACAGAAAACACAGCCAGAACACGAAAAATTGAACTTTTCGGAAGTCCGTTAACAACAAATTCTTCAGCCTGACCGGTAAGGGGCGAAACCAGCGGCTGGTGAGGGGGTGCACAGGAGGACTCGGTCAGACGGACTCAGGCGCGGAATCCAGAAGCGCGGAATCCAGGCGCAGGATTGGACCTAGTGAGCGACCGAACGAGCGACCAAGCGAGCGACCAAGCGAGCGACCGCGGAGGAGACAGCGGGGAAGCGGTGCTGCGTGTTGACTGTGGTCGCCCATTTGTGCACGAGCGGACAGGCAAGGGAGTGGGCGGTTGGACCGGCCCGGTGAGTCCCCACGGCAAGCGGCAGTAGAGGGCGCCGCCATTTCCCCGCTCTGACCACGCCCCCACATACAGTGTCACAACCCAGCGACCTGGGAGTCTAAGGCACCGCTTCTCACACTTAAAGGGCCAGAACAGACCAAAAATGTCGCAAGATCTCAAAGCCCCACAGCCCGTATAGATCTAAGCAATGAAGAAATAGCAAAACTCTCAGATGCACAGTTTAAAACACTGGCCATCAGAATCCTCACAGAACTGGTTGATTATACCAACAAATTAAACAAATATATGAAGGCGAAACTAATTGAAATGAATGGAATTGCACAGGACACCAATAGTGATGAAAAGGAAACTGGGACTCAAATCAATGGAGTGGACCAGAAGAAAGCAAATAATGGCCAAACAGAAAAGAGTCAGGAAGCAAGAATTCAAAGAAATGAGGAGAGTCTTGGGAACCTCCAGGACATCTTTAAACGCTCCAACATCCGAATTATAGGGGTACCAGAAGGGGGAAAGGCACAGCCACCAGTGGAAAACTTATTTGAACAAATAATAAAGGAGAATTTCCCCAATCTGGCAAAGGAAATAGACTTCCAAGAAATCCAGGAAGCTCAGAGAGTCCCAAAGAAGTTGGACCCAAGAAGGAACACACCAAGGCACATCATAATTACATTAGCCAAAATTAAAATGAAGGAGAAAATCCTAGAAGCAGCAAGAGATAAGGGGACAGTCACCTACAAAGGAGTCCCCATCAGACTGTCAGCTGATTTCTCAAAAGAGACCTTACAGGCAAGAAGGGGCTGGAAAGAGGTATTCCAAGTAATGAAATCCAAAGACCTACAACCAAGATTGCTCTATCCAGCAAAACTTTCATTTAGAATGGAAGGACAGATAAGGTGCTTCTCAGATAAGATCAAATTCAAGGAGTTCATCATCACCAAGCCCTTATATGAATTGTTAAAGGGACTTATCTAAGAAAAAGAAGTTAAAGAAACATGAACAGTGAAAGGACAGCAAACTCACAGTTATTAACAACCACACCTAAAACGAAAGCAAACTAAAAGGACAGCTAGATCAGGAGTGGAAACATAGAAAAGGAGGAGGAGAAGTGGGGAGAAGGTACAGAAAATAAGTAGCATAGACAGTAGATAGAAAATAGAAGGGGGGGCAAGAATAGCATGGGAAATATAGAATCTAAAGGACTTAAGACACATGGTCATAAACTAAAGGGAGGGTAATGGTGGGGGTGGGGGAGTGCAGGGTGGAGGGGAATGAAGGGGGGAATAGAACAACTGTAACAGCATAATCAATAAAAAAATTTAAAAAAAAATACTATAGACTGGGTGGCTTAGAAACAAACATTTATTTCTTCCAGTTCTGGAGGCTGGGATATCCAAGATCAAGGTGTTGTTAGATTCAGTATCTGGTGAGAGCTGTCTTCCTGGTTCATAGGCCATCATCTTCTCATTGTGTCCTCACCTGACAGAAGAGGCAAGGGAGCCCTCTGGAGGCCCTTTTTTCTCATTGCTCCCCTGGGGTCTCATTTATAAGGTCAGTAACCCCATCCATGAAGGTTCCACCCTCATGACCTAATCACCTCCTAATAGCCCCACCTCTTAATACCACTGTATTGGGGATTAGGTTTCAGTATATGAACTGGCGGGGGGGGGTACATAAACATTCATCTGTAGCAAGGTTATTTGCTCAGTGGTCTTTTAATTATATCTGGCTGTTTGAAAGGCCAGTTATCTGAAGTGTGGGTGAGCACTCATGTTCTTCGATGATTATCCAGCCTAGAGAACACTGAGATCCATAATCTAAATGAGACTGAGAATCACTGAACTAAAGGAAAAGTGCTTCCAAGATACACAGAGAGTGTGATAGCTTGGGTATTTTCATGTTCGTTGATGCCAGCTTTACTGGTCCTTCCCATCAAGGCCATGGCGAGGAGACAGAGTCCTCAAGGGATGAGTCCTTGTGCTTAGAGGTGTGAGCTGGAGGTTGGGTCCTGTTATCAGTGGCACTGCCACATCAGGTCTCAGACTTTGCTACCCTAGGCTGAGTTGGGGCCTTCGCAAGTAACAGAGAAAGGTACCCCACTTGTTTGGAGCCCAGGCCTGGGTCATTGCAGTGTCATGCTTTATAAAGTTCCCAACTGCTCCCACATGGCTGTCTGAGGGCAATAGTCCCTGTTCCCATATTGGCAGCCAGAGTTTGCAACTGATTCCACTGCCTTCTCAGGTACAGTATTGGTGCAGACAGATCCAGCTAAGTGCCACATGGATAGTTTCCTCAAATAAGCAAATGTGTAAGTGATGGAGATGGAAGATTTAGAGATTCCTCCTTCATTCAGTACGTCAGCATTAATATTGCTGCATTAATGCAGCATTAATAATGCAGCATTCAGTACAACTGCATTAATATTGCAGTTGATAGGTAAACTTGTGCTTAGCCATCCTGATGACAACTCACCAAAGGAAGGCTTGCCAGAGAGCCAGGCTTGATCAACTTTTCATTATACAGTCCCATAAAGAGAGAAGACAGTGGTATCAAGGGTAAAAGAAAAAACAGCACAGTTCAAGCTATAGTTCTAGACTTTTCCTCCAAAAGATAATTTTACCAGTAGTTAACTAGATTACTTCAAGTTTTGCTGTACTGTCAAGCTGTGAATGAGGAAGACAGGGATTAGGCAGTGAGAGGAAGAGAAGCTAGTGGTATCGCGTTTAGATCCTAGCAACTCCAACCGCTGCACCAGGTCCTGTGCCTCTGAAAGCCTTACTTTCTTTCACAGGGTGGGTCTTCACCCCTGATCTTGGCCTGAGCCCTGCTGGCTTTGGGGGTGAGCCCAGAAGGGAACTACCCAGAAGGTTGACAGTGGGTCTTTCCGTTAGGAATTTTGTTTGGCTTATACAGGGCAGAAGTTTACCTCTCTCTGATATAAAAGACCTGTGGCAATCCAGGGTCAGCACATGTTCCGTAGGGAACAGGGTTCTTTTGTCTCTCTGCTCCACCATGCTTAGTTTGTGTCTTTCATTCTTTCATTTTATTGTTCAAGGTGACCACTCATGCTCCAACCAGAAGGAAGTTGGGAGGGGGTAACACTGCTCAGCTGAGCCATTCACCTCTAAGGAGCTTTCCCAGAAGATACACAGCCTCTCCACTTACCCCTCACTGACCTTACCTGCACTCAAAGGAAACTGGGAAGTGTAGTCTCTTGGTAAATACATTGTCCACTGGAGTAAAATCCTGGTTTTATTTATGTGGAAGGAAGGGTGAATAGATATGGGTTAAGCAATTAGCAGTCTCTACCAGAGCTCCTCAGGTGCTTTGCCTTTGGCAAAACGATTGGCCATCACATGTTCGTCAGCCTTGGAACATTTTTGTGAAGCAACTGAGTAGCCTCTCTGCCTCCCTTTAGTCGGCAGAAACTGGAATCTCAACCCTCTTGCCGAGATGACAGAAAGAAGATAAGAAGATCTAGAGTCTATTTTTCCTAATGCTTTGCTTATCCCATTCATTCTTGTCTTAACATAAGAAATTCCATTAGAAGTAGTTGTAGACCCTGCCAGGTGTATTTTTGAAGTCATTGAGGAGGGCGCTAGTCTAGTGCAGACACGTACAAATAAGGTCCTTGTCTTATTACTATGGTGATGGGATAAACTAAGAGAAGATGGATGGAATTATCCAGAAGAGTGCAATGCTTCTGTTTTGGTGCCCTGGAAAAGAGATGAAAATGTATGAAATCTTGCCACTCCAGGAAGGCACTTGAACAACTAGAATTTTTTAAGGCCCATTTCATCTCCATTTGTCCTCTTATCTGTTTTCATTCGTCTTTTTTTTTTGTTTTTTAAAGATTGAGCATGACATCTCTCAGGGATACCTTTCTCTTACTGACGACATTGTGTCACTCCTGTATCTCTAAGCTCTAGGTATGTTTCTCTGTTGGTGATCGTTATATAGTCAGGGCTGAGTAGGCACACAAATCTACAACCGACTAATCTTCATTTCTGTGCACACTGTTCCTGGCTTTGTCCTCCACTGGGCAATCCCCTGGGAGGTGGGGTGAGTCACTGGGAATCTATAAGTAGCCTAACTCCATCTCCCTTGAGACATCCTCTTTGATCAGTCTTTTATGTTGGGTTTTGGGGAGTATCTATGTTTGAGTCCATTTTCCTCAGGGTCCTACCAAACGTGTTGCTAAGTTAATGGAATGATTCTTGTCTAAATATTAGTGACTTTGAAACAATCACCAAAGGAGAGGTCTTGGATGATATGAGACATTCAAACATCAAAACGTAGGTGAAATTTGGGGACAGACATGGAGGCAGTGCCTTTTAAGCACAGCAGGCCTCTGCCATTGCCTTCTCATCAGTTACTTTTGTAACCACCACCAGTTTTACTTGGGCACTTGATGGTCCTGCAACAGCAAAACCAAACTGGCCCCAAAGTGAGTGTCACTTCGCCATGCTGTAAAAGAATCCAGCTCTTTGGTACCCTCTCTGCCGACTCACACCTGAGTCACAGAGTCCATGAGGCACATGGTCTTTCTCAAGGGATTCAGCTGCCTTCTCATTTCTGCATGTATCACTTTTCATTCACCTGTGTTTTGAACACTCACTATATACCAGGCATTGTTCTAGGTGCTGGAGATTAGATAGTGAACAAGAAAACCAGATTCTGGAGGTACCTGTTCCTTCTTTCTGGAGCTCCCCTGTTTGGGTTTGGAAATGTCAGGGAGGAAGCCCCACCATGCATCTGCCCCCTGCCTTTGCTGTTCCCTTTGCATCTGTCCTGTCTCTCAGTCCCCGTCTCACGGCTCTGGTTTTGGTCACTTCTGCTTGTCCATTTGCTTCTTTCTGTTCCCATGGCCTTTGTGTCTTCACCTGCCTAAGGGCTTTGTTCCTCCCTTTGTGCCCCTCTCTGTGCATGAGGACATTTTCCCTCATGTGTCACACCACGTTCTTAATGCCAAGATGTTCTTTCTCTTGCCCAGCTTCATTAGAAAACAAAAGCCATTTAGCCTACTGCTGAGGCAGAATTGGGGGGGGGCAGGGAGAAGAAGGTTTTTTGTCTTCTGGTATTCTCCCCTCGCTTCATCTTGCTCTGACTGACTGACTCTTTTCATAGGTTCCTTGTGTATGTAAATATTCCCTCTCCTTGAATATTGACTTCAGTTTTTCAAGGGCAGTCTGCCTTTGGCTAACAGCTCCAACCCCAGAATCTTCTCTCCCACCCTGCCCTCACCTTAAACTGTTATATCTTACATTGGCTCCATAAAAATTTTGAGAATGAAATACCTTCTCCCTTTGATGAATTTCTCACTATATGCAGTTGTTGGAGATTAAAATTATGAAGCTCTAAATTCCAAAGATATGATAAAAATCAACTAAAGAGTTGTAAACTCTATTTAATTAGATCTTTTTCATTAAAAGTCAACAAAGATGGAAGAGGTAAAACATCCTTTAACTGCCCTTATTAAACCATTGGCCTTTCTAAACAGACTCTAACTGCTATAGCCAGACAGCTGAATTATACTCTGGAGTACAGGACAGAGACGATTCAGTATTGAGGTTGCAGCATCAACACCCAAGTTTCCCCATTTTAGTGGTTAAAAATCTGGGCAGGGGAGAAACCATTGTGGCACAAAATTCAACAGCTTGTTTTGACTTTTTAAAAAATTTCCAAGTCAAAATGTCATATGTTTGCCTCTATAAGAGGTACTTTTTTAAGTAGGACTTTGGGGGAACTTTGTGTGTGTGTGTGTGTGTGTGTGTGTGTGTGTGTGTGTGTGTGTGTGTGTGTAAACACGCCAACTGCATTAGCAGTCATTTTGCTCTCCCCGCATTGACAATCTATTTCTATGTGTGAAATTCCCCTGGCAGGATGAGGAGACAGTTTCTTAAGTATCTGGAACCTGAATACTTCACTCACTAGCATATTAGACATATTAATCAACCGGTGTCAGTGGATTCTGGAACTGCTATTTGTAAAGTGTTGTCTTAGCTTCTTTATTAATGGCAAGAAAGACATCTTCATGTATCTTTGATATACTTCAGTAGCCAGTAATAGCTGCCATTTATTAACTGCCTACTATGTGCTTCCATTATGCCTTGACACACATTATCTCTGCTCCTTTCAATACTCTGTCATGTAGATGGTGGCCCCTGAATTTTGGACTTAAATCTAAATATTCTGGCTCCCCATGACCTTGATTAACCATGTCAGAAAAGAACAGCATATGTTTGCACTAAATTATTTTTTGGCTAATAAAATATTACTTTATTACCAAAGCTGAGATAAAATCTTAGTTGGTTTTAATGTAAAATTTAAATAACATGCAGAAGTCAGAACAAGGTTAGATTTTTATAAAAGACATTTTGGTGCAAGTAGATAATCATTATCACTAATATTTAGATATTATCAATTCCTGGCTCTCTTTCTAGACCACGTAGAGCTTCTAATATTTTCTTGGAATAAACAGTTCTTCAAATAATGCATTTATTTAACATGTACCTCTATGTTACATTTCTAGCCTCTGTTGTGTGTGTGTGCATAGATGCTAATTTCCATTCAATATGGAAGAACTTTCTTTAAACATTTCTTGTAGCACAGGTCTATTGGCAATAAATCACCAGCTTTGTTTGTATAAAGGTCTTTATTTTACCTTCATTTTTTGAAGGGTGTTTTCACTGATTATAAAATCGTGTTTCTCTGATCTGTACACCTTTACCACAGAGTCAGGCTCCCTCTCCCAAGGCGGCCGGGGGCAGGGGCTGGGAGAAGACTTCTATTGCTTGTTTCTCTGTATGTGGCTTGTGGCAGAGGTTTGGGGATTTCTTTGGTGTCCTGGTGCCTGAATCTTAGGGTAAGGCTTTCTGAGCATTTCTGCCTCCTTCCAGCAGCAGGAGACCTTTGCTTTGGAGCAGTGCAGAATCCTGGACACAAGCCAGAGAGGTGAAGGCTTTTGCTTTCACCTCTCTTGGAGCAGCAAAGTTTCTTTGCCTACGTCCATCTCTCCCTCGAAGAAAAGGAGGTTTTACTTCTTTTCTTCTCCAGGAAGCAATGGACTTTTGCCTGGTCCTAGAGGTCAGAGAGTTTTCTGCCCACTCCCAGAAGCTTACAACTTTCACTTTTCAAGAGAAGTCTTTGGGGAAGAAGGCAAGCCTTTCTGCTTGTCTCCCAGCAGCAGCTGGTCACCTCCAGCATGTGCGTGGAGGGGGCTCTCTCTCATCTCCTACTTTGCCTAATTTAACCTTTCTTGTAATCACCCAGGTGAGGTCTATAGAAAAGGACTGGAAGGTATGTGCAAACTCCCCTGTCCCGGGCTGTAAGCTATTCCATATTGACACACTAGCCAACACTTGGCTTTTAAGGTAAGGATTTGTTAAATTTTTAGCTGATTTCTTTTGATCTACTTTTATGGTGGCCACCTCCTTCCCTTGTGCTCTGCCAAAAGCTTGCGGATGGGCTTATCATTCTTTGGAAATTAATTTCCTTAGTTGCCTTGTGACCTCATCTCTCTGATGGGCTCAAGAAAGGTTACTATTTTATATATTACACAGCATTTTCTCATTGCTTAGATGGGAACAACATTCTCTTATGACTTTCTACTTTCTGAGTAGACCATTTTATAGTCTGCAGTTTTAACCTCACAGAATACTGTGAAATCTTCCCAGTTTTAATGCTTGCTTAATATTTCATTGTGAGGCTGTATCATAATTATTTCTAATGAACATGGAAGGATGTTCACCCCTTTTAAAAAATCATTATAACAATGTTGTGATGAACAAATTGATCACAGCTATGATACTTCCCAAGTGAGAATTGCTGAGTCAAATAATATGTAAAACTCTCAGCTTTTGATACTTACTGTCATAATGAATTTGCAAATCTTCGCTTACTAGGAAGGCTAAACATATGTGCATATGTTTTTGTCCATTTGCTTTCAATTTTAAAGGCAAACAGTTATGGTCCCCCCAACTCTTAATCTAACATTGGACAAGGACAAAGATACCATGTCTTCCATCTTCCTCTTCCTTTTTTGTTGAAGAAAAAGATCTGACAAAGAGAGACAAAGGCCACTTTCCTATCCAGAATCCTCCCGCCTCTTACGGAACAACAGGAAGGGAAAACAGTCACATGTGAATCTGATGTAAACAACAGTCAAATTAAGTCATGGGGCATTTACATATTTGTTGTTCTTGCTCTCCCCAGTGCTCTGAGCTGGGATATATTACTTCATAGATGATACTGGTCATTTTAGTGTTGGTTTGCTTCACACAAGACTCTCCAGCTACCACTCTCACTACTTTCTAGATTTATCCAACTACTATTTGCAAGAAAGAGAGTCATATAGGAGAAGTTGTTCAAACAGAAGTGTCTGAAGCCACAAATGCATATATCTAAAGTACGGAATAGACTAATTGACTTGAAACAGATTCATCACTTACTATCCAATATGCGGTTCTTGCCATGAAATGATTTGTGAGGTTAATGTCCTTTTGGCGGCTATTTTGTGAAATTTTCTAATGAGGCTGAGTTACTTTTTAAATGGAAAGGCTGTGATTCATACATATTTGTGAAATTCAAGTGCAGTTTCTCTCTTACTGATGGCAGAGTATTGTGGAGACCCCTTGTCAGTTGGCAGCTGAAGTGAAAATGTTGTCTCAAGTAATGAATTTATTGATAGCTGTTTCATTACCTAAAGTGAATATTTAGATTAGTCATGTGCAGGCTGTTATGGCAGCACTACCAGAGAGCTTTTATTTGACATAATTTACTTGAATTTCTCAGCCCCCACCTCACCATGTTATATCCTATTGAATGGATTGGAATGATGAGGGTGAGAAGTGGGAGGTTCCATTTTTGGCACAATGTACACAAGAGTGCTGGAGAAGTTAAACCCTTGCTAGACTAACCTGGGTAGAATTCTCAGCCATTTCTCTCAATTCTTTATTGGTAGAAAGGATGTCCAGAGAGTAGGAAGAGCCCTCGGCCACAAGATGCTTTGTGAATAGCATTAAGGATACATATTAAAAAGTAACCCTTCCCAGAGGGCATTGTTTGGCTTTGTTATGTACTCACAGGAGTCATTCCACAAAGTGCTTCTTGATGCCCATGCCCCTTCTTTGTCCTGGAGGTATTCTGAAAGTTAGAAGAGAGACACAATAGTGGGACTTAATCTATTGCATGATGTCGATGGCATCATATGTGTTATACAGTAGGCCCCTCCATATCTGTGGTTTCACTTCCCATGATTTATTACCTGCAGTACTGCAGGTAACTACTGCTAACACAGTGCTTATATTCAAGTAACCCTTATTTTAGTGTTGCAATTGTTCTATTTTATTATTAGATATTGATGTTAATCTCTTACTGTGCCTAATTTAGAAATCAAACTTAAAACTTGTTTATTGAAAGAGGGGAAGGGAGGGAGAGAGGGAGAGAAACATCAATGTGTGAGAGATCCAGTGATAAGTTGCCTCTCACATTCCCACAGCTAGGGAGCTGGCCTACAACCCAAGCATGTGACCTGACCAGGAATTGAACTGGCAACCTTTTAGTTTGCAGGCCAGCGCTCAGTCCACTCAGTCACACCAGCCAGGGCTATAAATCAAACTTCATTATAGGTATGTACTCATAGGGAAGAAACACGGTACACATAGGGTGTTCAGTACTCTTTGTGGTATTGAGCATCCACTGGAGGTCTTGGAACATACCCCTGTCTACTGTATATTTTATACGCATTGATGATATTATATAAAGTAACAAGCATGCATTCAGAAATGAGGCAACTTTTTAAATTGTGTGAAGCATAGGCAGGATTATAATCTATGTTGCCATTGGATTATTCATTCATTCAGTCAATCAATACAAAGAAGCAAAAATACAGTCTTAGAATCAAAAGATCCCACTTTTTTCATTCTCTAAGGTTCCATTTTCACACCTGGAAAGCAGTGATAGTGATGACAACTACCTTATAAATTACTGAGTGAAGAAATTAGTTACTTTATGTGAAAGTGTCCATCACAGAGGAGGTGGGCAATAAGTATGTGTGCAGTTAACCACACATACAGCACTACGTGGAAGCCATTCCATCTATGAAGACCTTAGGTTCTAAAAGCCTGTTCATATGTCCATTTATTTCTTAACTCAGAAGTAACTAAGAGGTTAGCAACCAGTATGCAGCTGCATCTTCATCAATAAAAACATAAGTGGGCCTTTAAAACCTGGAGTACTCTCCCTTACATTGTATTGAGCATCTTCCCTCAAGTGTGGCCCTCTCTGTCTACAGTACCTTCATTTGCTACCTCTGTAGACTTTTGATGTTTTGCTGATTTGGACAGTCCCTGAACCCAGCAACTTTGAACCAGCAGAGCCACCCTTGCCTTGCACAAACTCATCAATAGCTCTTCACCATACTAGGTGTAAGTTCATGCAAACTCCTGGCCTCACCAGAATTAACAAAGCTTAAGCCAAGGACATTATTGATTGCTACTAACATTTAACCATGACCTCAGAAAGTTGCCTTTTTCATTTCACTAATCCCTGTTCCTTCTTTTTTAACCATTATTTGATTTTTGGACTTAAGAATTCTCCCTGCTGTACTAGGAAGAATTTGGTTCCCTACAAAATTTGACATTCTCTGACCAATTCCAGTTTTGAAAAATGATTTCTACTTTTGTTGCTAACAAAATTGTATCTTTTGCAGGACTTTAAAGGTACCCACTACTTTTACACTTTTCAAATTGATGATGTTACTAGTGTTCATAAAATCTTAGAAGTGAGCACAAACCCAGCTAACATTCCCCTGACTGAGGAGCCATGTGTAGCAGAACGATTGCTTATGACTGCTAATACCACCTGCTGCTGGTGGGCAGGGCTGATGCCCTTTTCCCACCCTGCTTTGTCATCCTGCAAACATTCTTAAATAACGTATTTATAAGTGGAGGCATTTCTGCCCTAAGGGGTGTGTCAGATATTAAGGGAGAAGAAAAGGGGTAGTTCTTGCTTTTATCAGTTTTATAATTTAATTGGGAAGAAAAGACACATACTTATCAAATAGCCAGAGACCTCCAAGTCCATATATATGAGCAACACTGCAGCAGATGATTATATTAAGAACTGAGGGAATTCACTGATAGAACCAGGTCCTTAATGTCTGCATGAAAATGATGGGTTTTTATAAGTGGCAGGGGGAGACCCTGCTCCTGCTACTGACATTCTCCAGGAACAGAGTGTATCCTTTTGTTATGACTTTTTCTTTAACTGATTTGAGAGAGAGAGAAACATCAATTTGTTGTTCCACTTATTGAAGTAGTTGTTTGTTGATTCTTGTATGTGCCCTAACTGGGGATTGAATCCACAACCTTGGCATATTGAGATGATGCTCTGACCAACTGAGCTATTCCACTGGGGCCTAACTTCTTTTACAGCCTTCAGCAAATGTTTATATTTTTCTAAATGTAGATCTTGCATGCTCTTATTTGGTTTATTCATAGACATTCTATAATTTTTGTTGCTATTGCTAACAGGAATGTTAGATTTTTATCCCAGCGTAAGGGACAGGGAGTGGACCCCCAGACCCATTATCTTACCTCCCTAGATGTCCCTCCCAGGTGAACAACAGGATCTGTCAAGTTGCCCAGACTTTTCACAGAATGCCACTGGGAGCTGTACCTAGAGAGGACATCATCGCGGGTGTCAGCCAAAGGCATGCTGGCAGGAAGCAGAGAGCTTCCAACCCAAAGTCTCCATGGAGATAGCTGACAAAATCAGAAATTAAAAATTCACCTTCCTCCTTCCTTACAGTTCTTAAAGAAATGCTTTCATGAATTTAGAAAATTTAAAAAAATAAATGGACAAATGGGAGCATAGGCTAATGCTCCCTTCCTGAGGAAAGGACCTTATTGCACAGAGTGTTCTAAGAGTCAAAGTCTTAGTCTTATTTTAGAATGAAATTACAAAGATTAAAAGGGCCCTGGTTGGTGTAGCTCAGTGAATTGAGCTTGGGCCTGCGAACCAGACAGTCGCGGTTCAATTCCCAATCAGGGCACATGCCTGGGTTGCAGGCCAGTTTCCCTGAAGGCCAGTTCCCAGCAGGGGATGCGCAAAGGGCAACCATACATTGATGTTTCTCTCCCTTTCTCCTTCCCTTCCCCTCTAAAGATAAATAAATAAATTTTAAAAAAAGACTTAGAAATTTTAAAAAAAAGATTAAAAGGGATGAATTCCTAGTGAATGAGAGGCCAGTGAAATCACTCTTAGCCTACCAGTTGAGGAAATCCTTTTTAGAAATTGGCTTTGAACTGTCTTCTTTGTCTAAGTCACTTACTTCCCACACTGCCTATTTTCATATAAAAATAATAACAACTGTGTCACAAAGACACAAAGAATCTTAGTTCTGAGATAATACAACTTGTCACAATGCTTATTGACTCCACTGAAGTGTGCTCTCTCCTGATACAGGCTTTCTCTTATAAACCTACTCTTATTTTGTCTTTCATTTTAAAGTAGAGAAAAACAATTGCTCAGATGTCCAAACTGTCAAGAGATTTAGAGAAACCCAATATACATATACATATATATATGTTTTTCAAGATAAACAGACTTTCCAATTCTGCCCATCTAAAAACCTGGATTTTGAGGTAAACTTTCATTACAAACAATCAGAGAGCCACTACTTGTCCCAGTGGATTGAGAGAGCAGTACATCATATGTGACGGTAATAACAACACTTCAGGCAAGATATTACACGTTTCAGAATCTCAGGTGGTGTTGAGGTGATTTCTGGATTTTGAAGACCAAGTGTTGCAAGAGAAAAAGAGGAGTAGAAATTGGGAAAGACCTAACTCAGGTGCTTAGGCAGAGAGAGGATTTTAAAACTGTGGTGGCTCTGCCCTGGCTGGTGTGGCTCAGTGCATTGAGTCCTGGCCTGTGAACCAAAGGGTTACGGGTTCGATTCCCAGTTGGGGCACATGCCTGGGTTGTGGGCCAGGTTCCTGGTAGTGGGTGCGGGAGAGGTGACCATACATTGGTGTTTCCTCCTTCTCTTTCTCCCTCTTATCTCTAGAAATAAATAAATAAAATCTTTAAAAACTGTGATGGCTCAATTTAATATGCAAACATAATTTTTTGTGTGCTCTTTGTGTCTTTGCTCATTGTTATCAGTACTAACTATAGAAAAAAAGAAGTGGGTGGTAAAGGCTTATACCATTCAAATTTGGTATCGAAATTTTTGGTCCAAGTTGTCTTAAAAGAAAGGATGATTAACATGAGGTGTGAGTCCTTTTAATTGTCGTCAGCATCTAACATGTCTCACCTTGCATTACTGTGGAAAACTATGAGGTTACACTGCATAGCATGGAAATAGCCAAAACTTTTAGTACATGAATCCCCTGAGGTCTTTGTTCAGAATCTTTTAATCTTGAAAATGTGAAATTCTAATAAACTCTGTTATCTTTCAAGCCAACATGTAATCTTAGAATAATAGCTTCCAGTTGTTATTTTTAGTGTGCCTATAATACTTTCTTCATATTCATTTGAGTGTATTGTGTACCACACTTGTTCTCTGTGCATAGAATTCATATCTCTGATATCTTTACATATGACAGGATCTGAGGCTCTGAGAAGTGGAGTCAGTAACATTTCGTAAGTGACAAAGCTGGAATTTGAGCAAACTCTGTCCTGATCCAAAGTACCTGCTCTTTTCCCTAAGCTGTATTGTGGTAATATTCATAGAAAATATTGTCTTTGTTCTTCCTCCACATCACTCTCTTGCCTACTTGCTTTGCTTGTATATTTTATATTTATTGCCATTCTGAATTATTCAGAGTAAGAAATTATGCTTACCTGTGAACCAAAGCTGTCTTGTTTAATACCTTTTCATAACTTACCCTGGGGAAAGTTAACTGTTATCTCCATGACTCCACATGCTTACTTTATTTCCTGGGACTTCTCATCTGTACTTCACTCTCTAATCACAGTCTTCCCCTCATGCTAGTTTTCTGGCCTAGATCCTTGCTACTACTCAAAGTGTGGTTTTGCGACCACCAGCATCAGTACTATCACCCGGGGCTTGTTAGAGATGCAGAGCTGAAGCCTCACCCCAGACTCAAGATGATTCACACACACAGTGATTGTTGAAGCCCTGACCTACAATGTTCTTGTCATGTTTGTCACCTACACACCTCTTTCTCATTCTTCAAAACTCACCTCCCGGAAGCTGAAGTCTACAGCTCAAGGACCCTTTTGGTGGGGGTGTCTCTGAGCACATGGGCTTTATATGTAATATAAGTAGTATGTAAGCTTTTCCTTTTAGTGGGTCTGTGAGACTCTCCCTTTTCTAACCTCACATCTGTGTGAGGCAGATTTTCTTCATAGACTTCAACGAAAACAATAATATTAAAGTGGACTGACTGCAGAAGCAGATGTGTCAGTCCAGCTGCTTCCAGTAAGTCAGATGGAGATTTGTAATATGTGAAATGATACCATTCTTCACACAAAACTTTTTTGAAAATATACTTATTTTTCATGAAAGAATGTTATTTATGTTAACATGTAATAGGCTCGTTTTTATTTTAATGAACCAATTTAATATTTATTTTATAATATTAACAAATACATTTTTGTGTGATTAACTCCATCCTGCATAATTCTCCCATTCACTGCAGATGAGAAATAAGTCATCCCAGACACAGTCTTGCTGTTCTGGCAGGAAAGGGGGTGGCAATTCCCTCTAGTGGAGAATGCCCATCACCCTTCTCCCAAATGGCTTTTATTGGGAATGGTATGTGTAGGTGTATACCTGCATAATTCATCAATCAATGTCAAAAAGGCTACGGTCAATACAAAAACAGGTATTATCTATAGATGACAATTGAAGGACCACAGAGATCTGTCATGGGTCAGGGTCTGTTAGTCATGCTGATGCCAGAGGGTCTTTAAGACGTGTTACATGAGATGAGGAGTTTACTCCTTCTGCCTTGAACTTAAACAGCCATTTTTTATCACCAGGGCTATACAAAACAAGGCAGAGCAGGTTTCAGAGGGTACAGTGTATTTATCAGGCCTGGTTCCCACAGGAACCCTAGGTGTTAGAGTCGGGTCATGTCTGCCACCTGCATTACCTGGTTTTCTGGGGACACTTACTAGCCCCTTTCAGAGCCTGCTTTTATGGGGCTGTGATCTCCAAAACCACACAGAGCAGTTCCCAACACATTGTATATAGTACACATTATAAGTAGTATTATATTGTCAACATACATTAACATTTAATATTTAGTGAGTTAATAAAACATTTGTTTTAATTTCCCTTACAGTAAATATTGATGGATAATCTACATAAACAAAAGCTCTTTGGGATTCTCAGTAATATTTAAAAAATGTAAAAGTATTGCCCTGGCTGGTGTGGCTCAGTGGGTTGGCCAGCATCCCACAGACCCAAAGGTCACCAGTTCAATTCTCAGTCAGGGCACATTCCAGGGTTGCAGACCATGTCCTCAGGGGGTGTGCAAGAGGTAGCCAATTGATGTTTCTCTTGCACATCAATGTTTTTCTCCCTTTCTCTCTGCCTCCCTTCCCCCTCTCTAAAAAGAAATAAAATCTTTAAAATAAATAAATAAAGTTTATTGTTCTAGGATGAGCTAAGTGCTTCCTCAGCAGGTCTGTGGAATCATGGGCATGGCTTGCCTTTATGCTTATCATGCTATATGAAAATGATCCACTTATGTCTTTCTCATTAAACCAGAAACTCCTCAAGGACTGTGACTATGTCCTATTCATTTTTCTATTTATTGAGACTAATGAAACTTAGCACCTTCCAAAATACTTTTTTCTTTTTTAATTGTTTTTAAATATATTTTATTGATTATGCCATTACAGATGTCCTATTCCCCCCTTCATTCCCCTCCACCCTGCATACCCCTCCCCCACCGTTCCCTCCCTCTTTCATTTATGTCCATGTGTCACAAGTTCTTTAGATTCTATATTTCCCATACTATACTTGCCCTCCCCCTGTCTATTTTCTACCTACTGTCTATGCTACTTATTTTCTGTACCTTCTCCCCCCTTCTCCTCCTCCCACTCCCCTCTTGCTAACCCTCCATGTGGTCTTCATTTCTATGGTTCTGCTCCCAATCTAACTGTCCTCTTAGTTTGCTTTTGTTTTAGGTGTGGTTGTTAATAACTGTGAGTTTGCTGTCCTTTCACTGTTCATATCTTTTATCTTTTTCTTAAATAAGACCCTTTAACATTTCATAAAATAAGGGCTTGGTGATGATGAACTCCTTCAACTTGACCTTATCTGAGAAGCACTTTATCTGCCCTTCCATTCTAAATGATAGCTTTGCTGGATAGAGCAATCTTGGTTGTAGGTTTTTGGATTTCATGACTTGGAATACTTCTTTCCAACCTCTTCTTGCCTGTAAGGTCTCTTTTGAGAAATCAGCTGACAGTCTGATGGGAACTCCTTTGTAGGTGACTGACCCCTTAGCTCTTGCTGCTTCTAGGATTCTCTCCTTCATTTTAATCTTGGCTAATGTAATGATGATGTGCCTTGGTGTCTTCCTCCTTGGGTCTACCTTCTTTGGGACTCTCTGAGCTTCCTGGATTTCCTGGAAGTCTATTTCCTTTGCCAGATTGGGGAAATTCTCCTTTATTATTGGTTCAAATAAGTTTTCCACCTGTTGCTCTTCCTTTTCCCCTTCTGGTACCCCTATAACTCAAATGCTGGAACATTTAAAGATGTCCTGGAGGTTCCTAAGCCTCTCCTCATTTTTTTGAATTCTTGTTTCTTCATTCTTTTCTGATTGGTTGTTTCTTTCTTCCTTCTGGTCCACTCCCTTGATTTGAGTCCCAGTTTCCTTCCCATCACTATTGGTTTCCTATGCATTTCCCTTCATTTCAATTAGTTTAGCCTTCATTTGTTCCTCTAATTTGTGACTAAAATTAGCCAGTTCTGTGAGCATCCTGATCACCAGTGTTTTGAACTGTGTATCTGATAGGTTGGCTATCTCTTGGTTGCTTAGAATTATAGGTTCTGGGGCTTTGAGCTGTTCTTGAGCCATAATGTTTTGGTCTGTTTGCACCTGTTATGTATGGGGGATGGAGCCTTAGTTGTTCACCAGGGTGGGGCAACCCAGTTACTGGGTTGTGGCGCTGTATGTCAGGGCGGGGTCAAAGAGGGGCAGTGGCATTTGTCCCACTCTCTCTCAGATTTCTGTCTCCTCTGCCGCTTCCCACAAGCAAATTGGGCCCTTCTAGTGCTGGTTCCTGGGTATGTAGGCTTGTGTACCCTCCAAGACCCTGTGGGTCTCTCCAATAAACTCTCTGTGAGCCTGGGATCCTCTCCCAGCACCTCAACCCCGAAAGTCTTTCCAATTGTTGCTTTCAGGCTCTAATTCCTGTCGCTGGGGCCCTAGCCTGAGCGGTCTCACCGTTCGCTCCTTCACTTGGTTTATCTGCATGCGAATGTGTGACCTTGGTCAGCCAGTCACCTTGCGCCCTCACTGGGTCAGCCTGTTGCCACCCCACACCTGGGATTCGCCAACCACTGCTTGTGCTCCTGGGTCGGCCTGACCCAACGATCTTTCCTGCCTGACCCCCCGCAGTGCCGCTGACTCCGCCCCTCTTACTGGTCTGGCTGAACGGTTCATTGTTGTCGGACTTCCATACAGTTCAATTTTCCATGTTTTGGCTGTGTTTTTATTACTAAAGCTTTGTTGTCTTTAAACTTAGTTGTGCGAGGAGGTACAGTGTTTCCACCTATGCCTCCATCTTGGCTGAAAGTCCCCAAAATACTTTTGAAACTGAGGAGGAATATGTTTATTGTCCAGTCTGTTGAGAGCATTAGACAACCTGTAGCTGAGAACCAGCCTTAGGGGTGATGATTTGTGTATGATGCTCCAACCTTCAGTTGTTGAAGTAGGCAGCATGCAGATCATCAACACCAGTAGAGTTCTACTTCCTCGCAGCGTGTTTCAGCACTCCAGAGTCCTGCCTCTCGGAGTAACATGGGGAGGTTCCATGAGCCCACTGCCCATTCCTGCACAGCCTTCTCACATCAACAGTCATCTCCTTCAGTCCTTGTGGTGCCTCTGACCCTCAGTGGTATGGTGAGAGGACTGTAAAAACATATATGGTGCAATGGGAGATCCATTTGTCCTTGTCTGTTGGGAACTGGTGTTGGCTAGCTCCAGTGTGAAAGGAGGAAGGTGATGTGTCTTCCATACAACAAAATCCTACATCAGACCAAATTCTACTGCAGTTCACAGTTAGGGACAAAAACAGCCATGCAACACACTTGTAAACTTGATGAAGCCCTACCTCCTATTCTTGTGGAAACCCCAACCAGCCCCTTGCATGGAAAGCACATTGCAAGAGTCTTAGCTTCTTGTCAGAATCCAGTGGCAGAATTCCACCACCGATAGGGCAGAGGAGGAAGCAAAGCCTTAGGTGATGTCACTCTGAGGCATATATGTTCCTAAGAAGTACCTGGATAGGCATTCTAGCCAACCCACATATTTCAACTTCTTATTTTACCTGTGAAAATTCATTTCCCTTATCCTAAGTACAAACTCTTTAGTGCTGATTAAAGATAAAAATAATTGAAGCCTGTAAGAGACTTATGAATTATTAGAATTTGTTAAATGCTAACTAAGCATGCCTGAAGTGTGGATTCCTAACTAGGGTACTTGAAATGTTAATGAACTGCCCCTAGGGTGAAGAATAAATCTAACACCCACACACCCTATATCACACTTTTTATCTTCAAGTAAATTACCTGCTATATAACAATATCATTAAGTTCAAATACACACAGTGTAGTAAAAAACTAAAAAGAGTATTTTCTCACCTACCTAAAAACTCAGCTATTCCCCAGTAATTTCTTTTCACTGGAGTGAAACCAAGAACCTGTAAATAAAGAGAACCATCATAATAGTGCCAAATTCACATTATTTCATGGAATCCTCCAAACTCCAAAGTGCATATTCCACCCTCCACCTCCACAGAAAGAGACTTTTGAATAAACGTCACAATCCAATGTTTACATTTTTAATCTCAGCACAGGAGACCCCTGTCAGCTCTCACCCAGAGCCTGTGTTCTTCATTTTTACACAGATTAAACAAGCTCAGCCCTCTAATTTTCAATACCTTCAGTAGATTGAAAGAAACCAGGTATGAGTACCAGTTTCCTTTTCATCGCTATTGGTTTCCTGTGCAATTCCATTCATTTCAATTAGTTTCGCCTTCATATGTTTCTCTAATTTGTGGCTATAATCAACCAATTCTGTGAGGATCCTGATCACCAGTGTTTTAAACTGTGCATCTGAGAGTTTTGCTGTTTCTTCATCGCTTAGATTTATAGGCTCTGGGGCTTTGAGATCTTCTTGAGCTATTTTTGGTCTGTTCGTGCCCGTTAAGTACGAGGAGCAGAGCCTTGGACTCCCAGGTTGCTGGGTTGTGACGCTGTGTGTGGGGGAGTGGTCAGAGCGGGGACTGTCAGCGGATTTCTCAAAAAAGACCTTATAAGCAAGAAGGGGCTGGAAAGAGGTATTCCAAGTCATGAAATCCAAAGACCTACAACCAAGATTGCTCTATCCAGAAAAACTTTCATTTAGAATGGAAGGACAGATAAAGTGCTTCTCAGATAAGATCAAATTCAAGGAGTTCATCATCACCAAGCCCTTATTATATGAAATGTTAAAGGGACTTATCTAAGAAAAAGAGTTAAAAAAACATGAACAGTGAAAGGACAGCAAACTCACAGTTATTAACAACCACACCTAAAACAAAAGCAAACTAAAAGGACAGCTAGATCAGGAGTGAAAACATAGAAAGGAAGATCTCAAGGAGGGTTAGCAACAGGGGAGTGGGAGGAGGAGATGGGGGGAGAAGGTACAAAAAATAAGTAGCATAGACAATAGATAGAAAATAGATGGGGGGAGGGTAAGAATAGTATGGGAAATATAGAATCTAAAGAACTTGAGACACATGGTCATAAATTAAAGGGGGGGTAATGGTGGGGATGGGGGGGTAGGGTGGAGGGGAATGAAGGGGGGGAATAGAACAACTGTAATGGCATAATCAATAAATAAATAAATAAATAAATAAAAACCAGGTAGAAGGGGACAGAGAAGCAACTGCAGGTGGGAACACTGACAAATAGAAGTGACAGCTTATCAGCATACCATATAATCAGGGAGTAGTCAGTAAGATTTAATAAGTAAATATAAGGGTGATCATTTTGCAATATATACAGGCGTCAAATTGTAATGTTGTGTACCTGAAACTTATATGACTCTATATATCAATTTTACCTCAATTTTTTAAAGTAAATTCAATCAAGACAAAGAGCACTTCACACCTTAGCAGACACTGGGCAAAACAGAGAATGCCCAGTAATGTTTCTGAATTCACTCTCATTGTTTCAGACACCTGCTGAGCCCCACTGCAGGCTGTCCAGACCTCCTTTGTCCTGGGAACTTTGGCCACTTGTTCTGTGCATTTCTCTGTGCACTCCAACTGGCTCTGGATAGGTTTATTCTGACAGCACCTTCCTCACACTCGCACTGTGTACGTCTCCTGCTTGGGGCGTCTCTGTTGCCACTGAAGCCTATGACATCTCTCAACACCCATGTTCACAATACAGAGTTTGGAGAGTGACAACTATGGGGGAAGCAGGGAGCCACATTTTCCCCTGTACTCCTCCCAGAAGGAATATTCTGAAGCTCAGTGTTCATGTGGCCTCTTGGAAGATGGTCTTACTAGGTCGAAATACCAGGCAGTGGCCAGCTCAGTAACTCTCTCTTGTTGGCTCTTATACCGTCCCTGCTTCCCATACTGTTTCCCCAGAATGCGCTTTCTCCATAAAATAGTAGCATATAAGCTTTTTCCTTAAGCTCTGCCTGCTGAGAAACTCAGGCAAAGACACCCATCACCATCAAGGTGGGTCAAGTTTTGTTCCATGAACTCTAATTAAGAAGACAGAGGATCCAAGATGACAGAGGAGATAACCATCTCCCAAGACCAAACTGAAATTATAACTAAACTATAGAGTAATCATCCTAAATAACCAACTTAACACTAGCTGAAGAGAAGACTGAAGAAATTATTGACAGACAGAAGAAACCACTTTACCATAATGAGACTAGTAGAGAGTACAGAAAATGCATGAAAGGGATGACTGGACTCCTTCCCACAGGCAGCAGCTGAAGTTCCAAAGTAATATTTTAGCAGCCAAGAGGTTCCTCTGAGAAGTGTGAGGTCTAAACCCCAAGCTTGGCTTCCCAGCCTACAGCACCAGATTTGGAAAGGAACACAGATAGCATTCAGATATGAAAAGCAGCAGGGTTTCTCCCATCCAAGTACTAACCAGGCCCGACCCTGCTTTGCTTCCGAGATCAGACAAGATCAGGCGTGTTCAGGGTGGTATGGCCGTAGACAGCAGCAGGGTTTCTGTCTGCCAGTGAGAAACTGCTGGACATACAGAGAGCCTCTTAAAGGGCTAACACACAAAATTACATTTGTAGCCACTTACCCTGGGCTCCTGCAGAGGGAGAGTAGAATGAACTAGAGACACTGATTACAGCTGGAGACTATATCACTGATCAGTTTCACAACTTAGGCAGAAAATACAAACAAGCAGCCAAAATGGGAAGACAAAGAAACAGACCCCAAATGAAAGAACAAGAGAGTTCTCCAGGAGAACTAGATGAAATGGAGGCAAGCAATTTATCAGATAGAGAGTTTAGAGTAATAACTATAAGGATACTCAACAGCATGAAAAGACATAGAAACCATAAAAAAGGACCAGTCAGAAATAAAGAATGCGATATCTGAAATAAATAATACACCAGAAGGAATAAACAGTATGTTAGATGAAGCAGAAGATAAAATCAGTGATTTGGAAGACATGGTAGAAAAAAACCACTGAGGCAGAACAGCAAAAAAAAAAGAATTAAAAAAAAGTGATACCTTTATAACCATTTTGGACAATGTGAAGCATAACAACATCCATCCACATCATGGGAATACCAGAAGGAGAGGAGAGCAAGCAAGTGATTGAGAACCTATTTGAAAAAATAATAACTGAAAACTTTCCTAATCTGGTGAAGGAAAAAGACACAAAAGTCCAGGAAGCTCAGAGAGTCGCAAACAACTTGGATCCAAAGTAGACTACACCAAGACACATCATAATTAAAATGACAAGGCTTAAAGACAAGGAGATAGTCCAAACAGCCTAAGAGAAAAGCAGGTAGTTACCTCAAAGGGCACACCAATTAGACTGTCTTTTGATTACTCATCAGAAATATTTCTGATGAGTAATCAGAAATATTTTTTAAATTCTTTTTTTCTTTTTGCTGTTCTGCCTCAGTGGTTTTTTTTCTACCATGTCTTCCAAATCACTGATTTTATCTTCTGCTTCATTAAACATACTGTTTATTCCTTCCAGTGTATTATTTATTTCAGATATCATATTCTTTATTTCTGACTGGTCCTTTTTTATGGTTTCTATGTCTTTTCATGCTGTTGAGTATCCTTATAATTATTACTCTAAACTCTCTATCTGATAAATTGCTTGCCTCCATTTCATCTAGTTCTCCTGGAGAACTCTCTTGTTCTTTCATTTGGGGTCTGTTTCTTTGTCTTCCCATTTTGGCTGCTTGTTTGTATTTTCGGCCAGAAGGAAGTGACATTAAATATTCAAAGTGATGAAAAGCAAGGATGTACATACAACCAAGGCTTCCTTAACCAGCAAGGCTATCATTTAAAATCAAAGAAGAAGTGACAAGCTTTCCAGACAAAGAAAAGCTAAAGGAGTTTGTTAACACCAAACCAGTACTGCAACAGATGTTAAAAGAGCTTGCTTTAAGAAGACAGAGAGGAAGGAAAAAAAAGAAAATAGCCTGCAATAAAATGGCACTAAATATGTACCTATCAGAAATCACCTTAAATGTAAATAGCTTAAATGCTCCACCCAAAAGACATAGGGTAGCTGAATGGATAAGAAAACAAGACCTATATATATGCTATCTCCTAGAGACCCACCTCCAATCTAAAGCTACACACAGACTCAAAGTAAAGGAATGAAAAAAGATATTTCATGCTAATGGAAAGGGAAAACAAAAAGCTGGGGTAGCATTACTTATATCCGATATGATAGACTTTAAAACCAAGGTTATAGTAAGAGACAAAAGGGACACTATATAATGATAAAGGGAACAATCCAACAAGAGGATATAACCCTAGTAAACATTTATGCACCCAACATAGGAGCACCTGAATATGTAAAGTACATCTTAATGGACAGAAAGGGAAAGACTGACAGAAATGCTGTCATAGTAGGGGATCTGTCCCATTGACTTCAAAGGATAGATCTTGCAGGCACTAAATCAACAAGGAGACAGTGGCCTTAAATGACACTCTAGATCAAATATATTTCATTGATACCTTCAGAGCATTTCACCCAAAGCAGCAGAATATACATATTTTTCAAGTGCACCTGGAACATTTTCTAATATAGACTACATATTAGGACACAAAATAAGTCTTAATAAATTTAAGGAGATTGAAGTCATGCCAGGCAGGTTCTCTGACCACAGTGCTATGAAACTAGAAATCATTGACAAGAAGAACACTGAAAAACACACAAAGATGTGGAAGTTAAATAACGTTATTAAATAATGAATGGGTTAACAACAAGATCAAGGAAGAAATCAAAAGATACCTTGAAACAAATGAAAATGAGGACACAAAAATATGAACAAACTGGACAACTGGGACGAAATGGATGAATTCCTAGAAGCAATCTCCCAAAACTAAATTAGGAAGAATCAGATAATCTGAATAGACAGATTGCACCTAATGAAATTGAAGCATAATCCAAAAACTCCCAACAAACAAAAGCTCTGGACTGGGTGGCTTCACAGGGGAATTTTACCAAACATTCCAAGAGGGACTAACACCTCTCCTCGAACTATTTCACAAAATGCAAGAGGAGGAACAGTTCCCAAGCTCGTTTTATGAGGCCAGTATTAACCCAATCCCAAAACCAGATAAAGACACTGCAAAGAAAGAAAATTATATGCCAGTACTCCCGATGAATATAAACACAAAAATCCTCAACAAAATATTAGCACACTGAATACAACAATTTATCAAAAAGATCATACACCATGATCGAGTGGGATTTATTCCAGGAATGCAAGGTTGGTACAAAATTCCCCAAATTAGTAAATGTGACACACCACATTAACAAAGGATTAAATCCATATGACCATATCAATAAATGCAGAAAGAGCATTTGATAAAACCCAGCACACATTTATGATAAAACTCAGCAAGGTTGAGCAAAGTGGGATTAGGGGGAACATTCCTAAACATAATAAAGACCATATATTGACAAACCCACTGCTAGCACCATACTCAACAGGCAAAAACTAAAAACATTCCCCTTAAGTTTGGGAACAAGACAGGGATGTCTGCTTTCACCTCTCTTATTCAACATAGCACTAGAAGTCCTAGCCACAGAGATCAGACAAGAAGAAGAAATAAAAGCCATCCAAATTGAAAAGGAAAAAGTAAAACTGTCTTTATTTGCAGATCACATGATACTGTACATGGAGAAACTACTAGAACTGATAAATGAATTCAACAAAGTAGCAGGATAAAAAATCAGTATCCAGAAATCAGTTGCATTTTTATATGCCAATAATGAACTAACAGAAAGGGAAATTAAGAAAACAATCCCATTCACAGTCAGTACGAAAAGAATAGAATACCTAGGAATAAACCTAACCAGAAATGTAAAAGACCTGTACTCAGAAAATTATAAGACGCTATAAGAAATTGAAGAAAATACAAGTAAGTAGAAGCATATATGGTGTTTCTGAATAGGAACAAAACATCATTAAAATGTTCATACTAATTAAGGCAATATATACATTCAACTCAATTCTATCAAGTTCCAATGAAGTATTTCACGGAATTAGAATAAATATTTCAAAAATTTACATGGAACCACAAAAGGCCGTGCATAGCAACAGTGATCCTAAGAAAGAAGACAAAGTTGGAGGAATCACAACTACCCAATATCAAACTATACTATGAGGCCATAGTAATCCGAACAGCATAGTACTGGCATAAAAACAGACACTTAGATCAATGGAACAGAATAGAGAGCCAAGAAATACACCCATACCTTTATAGTCAATTGATATTTGACAGAGTAAGCAAGCACATACAGTGTGCTAAAAATAGTTTATTCCAGCAGTCCCCAACCTTTTTGGCACCAGGGAGCAGTTTCATAGAAGTAAATTTTTCCATGGATCTGCGGGGGAGAAGGGATGACTTTATAGCCTGCCACCAGATGCAGTTTAATTGTCACTCGCCACTCACAGATAGGGTTTTGATATGAGTCTGCAAGCAATTGATTTATTATGGTCTCTGTGCAGTCAAACTTCTCTGCTAATGATCATCTGTATTTGCAGGCACTCCCCAGTACTAGCATCACCACCTCAGCTCCACCTCAGACCATCAGGCATTAGATTCTCATAAGGAGCACACAGCCTATATCCTTTGCATGCGCAGTTCACAGTAGTGTTCACACCCTTATGACAATCTAATGCTACCGCTGATCTGACAGGAGGCAGAGCTGAGGCGATAATGCAAGCAATGGGGAGCACCTGCAAATACAAATGAAGCTTTATTCCTCACCTGTCACTCACGTCCTGCTGTGCAGCCCAGTTCCTAACAGGCCACAGGCCTGTACTGGTCTGTGACCTGGGGTTTGGGGACCCCTGATTTATTAAATAAATGGTGTAGGGAAAATCAGACATATGCGTGTAGTAAAATGAAACTAGACCACCTTCTTATACCACACACAAGAATAAATTCAAAATGGATCAAAGATTTAAATGTCAGAACAAAAACCATAAAAATCATAGAATAAAACATAGGCAGCAAAATCTGGGACATTGCTCATAGCAATATTTTATCAAATATATCTCCCCAGGCAAGGGAAACAAGAGAAACAAATAACACTGTATCAAACTAAAAAGTTTGGCACAAGAAAAAAAAATCATCAACAAAATAACAAGACAACCCACAGAATGGGAGAACATATTCATCAGTACATCTGATAAGGGGTTAATATCCAAAATTTATAAAGGACTTATACAAAACTCAATACCAAAAAAAAAAACCCAATTAAAAAAATGGGCAAAGGGTCTGAATAAACACTTCTCCAAAGAGGACATACAAATAGCCAAGAGACATATAAAAAGATGCTCAATGTCACTAATCATCAGAGAAATGCAAATTAAAACCACAGTGAGTTATCTCACACCTGTCAGAATGACTATCATCAATAAAGCAACAAACAGGTGCTGGTAAGGAGGTCAAGAAAGGGGAACCCTTTCACACTGTTGGTGGGAATGCAAACTGGTGTGGCCATTGTGGAAAGCAGTATGGAGATACCTCAAGAAATTAAAAATGGAACTGCCTTTCAAGCCAGTGATCCCACTGCTGGGAATATATCTGAAGGAACCCAAAACACTCATTTGAAAGAACATAAGCACCTCTGTTCATTGTAGCGTTATTTACAATAGCCAAGATATGGAAGCAGCCCAAGTGTCCATCAGTAGATGAGTGGATAAAACAAGTATGGGACATTTACACAGTGGAATACTACTTGGCCATAAAAAAGAAGAAAGTTTTACCTTTTCGACAGTATGAATGGACCTGGAGAACATTATACTAAGTGAAATAAGCTAGGCAGAGAAAGACAAATACCATATGAGCTCACTCAGGTGGAATGTAATGAACAAACTGAACTAACAAGGAAAGTGGGGACAGTCAGAGGGGTGGAGAGCAGGATGACAGGTAATGAGGAGAGAGCTGAGGGGATGAGGGATTAAGTGTAAAAGTAAAAAGGATTCATAGACAGCAGTGTGCTGATTGCTGCACAGGAAAAGGGCATGAGGGGACTAAATGGCAGTGGAAAAATATAATAAAGATTACATTTTTTAAAAGGCAAAAATATGAGCAATGATTTCCACATAACTTTTTAATTGGGGTTGTGAACATGTATATCCTCAGCTAGCAGGAAAAATCAGCTATCAATACTTGTCCTCTTGAGTGTTTATAGCACAGTTTTACTGAAGGAATGTTGAATAATGCAATAAACACAGTTGAGGGGAGATTTATCAGGGCAGGCTTTCTGGACGAAATCAATTTGAGCTGAGTGTGGAGGCCTGGGGAGCTTTGGAAGGTTGTTGCAGCTTGAATTTAGGATGGAACCCCTGCACTAGACAGCATGTGTTGTGCACAAGGGCCATACCTTTTACATTCAGAATGAAGAAACCCTGTTCTGTCAGCCTGTTCATTCTGCCCCCAACAAGACCAATGGTCAGCTTATGTAATCAATTCAGCTAGAGCAGTTGATATTGATCAGGAAGGTGGTTTAAATTACTCCACTGGCTCCTTTCCTGCCCAGAGAGTGGCTGCTGGGAGTAGCCTGTCATTGATAAGAGTTTTGGAATTAAACTTGCTCTCTTGGATGGATTGTGTTTTGTCGGTGGTAAATAGCCTTTCAGCTCAAGATCCACATACAGGTAAGTCAGAATGATCACAAGTGTGTGTGAGTGCAGACATGCACACACTGCTACCTAGCAGTGTGTCACTGTAATTTCTTCAAAAATTTTACCACCCAAAACATAGGCTGGACAACCTATGTTTTCAAAGGACCACTCTTTAAATTGAATTCAATTTTGATACTTCAGTCTTAAGCCAGGTCCTAAAATAAACAGAAAATCAAATTTAAACAACAACATTAAAGAAAAAAAGAAGTGACTTTCAAATATCTTGGGCTTTCATTCTTTTGGAAATTGAATAACTCTGAGAATCTGATGAAAGCTATGGACTTTGAACCCCAGAAAAATGGGAACAGACAAAAGAGTTGGCATACAATTTCATGGGTCTCAGATTGAGAAAAATGGTATGTTTTCTCCTGCAATGTTCAATGTATCCCAGATAGCAAGGATGACAGGAGAATGCAGTTTTAAAAGTGAGAGGAAGTGGAAATGCAGCTACTTTGTTTTAAAAATTATTTTGTGAATAATTATAATTGTTCACTTTTGTCCTGGCTATTCTGTATACCATCAGGAGTTAGTCTGGTGTTCCCATAACTTATTCAGAACAATTAATAACAAATCATGAAGTAAGGGAGGGTAGTGAGAGGGAGGAAGGACAGAGACCATCCTAGAAAGAGACCTAGGATGACATCTGTCTAATCAACTTTAATTTCTGTTGAGAGCACTAGAGAAGCTTTAAGTATCAGTTACAAGAGTACTGATCTAATTACTTTTACCAAAGACAGGTGGAGCCTCCCCTTTAGTTCCTTCTGGTGCATGTCAACAGTTCAGCTGCTTACTGGGTACAAACTGTGCTGCTAACCAGCATTTTGTGTTTAAGAAACCGATGTGAATTGGATCAAGACAAATCTTGTCCTCAAAGAACTTGCTGTTCACTTACTCTAATAGAATCAAAGCTTTGAAAAAGTAAAAAGGCCTTTTAATCTTTCTTACCTGGTCTTAGCCATCAGCATGCCTGGGTATTTTCTATAAGCGCTTCATTGTTAATGAAGTAGAAATAATTCTCTTTGGGTTGAAATTCTTTTGTGTTATCTTTTGAACTGCTTCTTAGTGAATCTATGCAAGCTGTTAGTACAAAGTTAAATTCAGTGCAAGTGGATGGATGTGACTAACCTCCACATTCAGACTTTGAAAGCAAATAAAGCTGAAGTTGGAGAGAAAATTAAAATGTCTTTTTTCCATTGCATCACAAGCTGCCAAAGGAGATGCTTTCACAGGGCAGCCGACTACTGTCTGGTTCCTCTGTTAGGGAGGAGAAACATCCAGGAGATAAGGATTATGCATCTAGGCGGTCCAATTAAAAGATTTTCTTTTATGGGAATACTTACTATAAAGTAGCATAGGAGAAGTGATGTCAAGACTAATCAAGGGTCAAAGACAAATTTGGAGTGATAAACAGTTTCAGAGAATACTTCAAATTCAGTGATCATGAACACTTTCACTTAAAGACTCTGCAGCATGGGAGAGGCAAAACCAAGTGCACAGCAGCAAAGCCTGTTTTCAACTAATTCAGAATCTGAAAGGTTTCCTGGAAAACTCCAAAAAGCTACCCCATCAATGGGCTATCATCTTCACATCTGTACCCAAATAAAACACATATTCCACCTCTTCGTGGGCAATACCAGAGGGGACAAAGGAAGGGGGAAAAAATGTTCCATGAATTTTTGAATGTCCAGGATGTATCATCTGTCCTCTAAATAAATGTTTATAGTAAACATCCAGTTGATTCCTCCTAGTGCTCTCCAAAACACAAAAATTGTAGGGAAAATGAATTTCTGGCTAGGCTTTAAATGAAATCACAAAACTAAACATGTCTAATTAAGATGCCGGTGACAGCTCATTGCTCATCATTATGATACACTTGCGCAGCTGTAGTTTCTCTCTCACCTGTTGTGGTGTTTGCTTCTTTTTACATTTCCTCAGGCTGGCCCCCCTGGAAGTTGGCTGGACATTTCCCCTTCCTTCATGCTCTAACAGACTTCACTCTCAACGTCTCGCACACTCCCAGTTCTGTACTGCTGCACTTAGAAAGTGAAGAAAATACTTGCAGAGAACAGCAATTTCTTTTTCATCTAAAAAAAAAATGAGAGTTTTAAGATGCTTATCACACTCAGATTTTAAAATAAATATAAATAAAATCCCAAATTCTTCTCCATAGAACAATTTTTCGGTCTCGAGGCTATTTTTAATGTTTCAATTCTCTTAATTATGATCCAGTTTATAAGAATAAGAATATTTCTAAAATCATTGATGAAGTTGAAAGCTTTGAGCCCATATCTGTATTTGTGACCTATGGCTGAAGCTGCCTGGACTGAGGCATTTTGGCATGTGATGGCATTTGATTGTGTGAAAATGGACTCAGTCTTGAGCTAAATGCTGAAAAGCATCTTCCCAGTTGTGCTGGTAGGATGAGGAATTGTGTGGTGGTAGGTATGGAAAGGTTTCCAACTGTGAACCTGTTTGTAAAGGTTGTTACCTTAAAGCTATAGAAAGTTGCTCTCAAGTTACTACTCAAAAAATGAGCTCGAATGCTTTGGCTTTTTAATGTGGATCTCTAGTTTCACATCTGTGGAAGAGAGCTGCTCTTCCTTGCCTGTTCTTGGATTCATATCACCTCTTTTCTCTAGCCCTTACCCCTTTTTTGTTTCCCTTGATGATTTTAGGAGTCTTCTCATTTCCCAGAGTGTGAGTGTTCACCGAAAGACAGGAAGCCACTCAGATTCCAAGCCAAGACCAAACCTGTTAGAGTGGTTATTAATCTTAAATAGTGCCAAAATTTTAACTATATTTGGTAGCTCAGAGAGTGACCTGGAAGCTTATGTTCAGAAAGCATTCATTTAAACTAGAGGTGGGAAGCCTCACAGGGGTTGGGTCCTGTTGAGCAAGAATGTCTTTAGTAAAGTTGTTGGCTTTATAGCCACAATCCTGCATTGGCACTAACCCAAGGGATAAGCCTCTAATGAAGAACCCCAAAGTAGGCTGTGTACTTACTGTGTAGTTTGTGCTTTTTTTTTTCAAAATTTACATTGTTTCTCATATATTCTTTGTTCTACTTAAGTCACTACAGTGTTTTTATTTTCCTGAGAAGCTGAGAACTCTTTAATTTTTTAAGTATCATTCATTTAATCATTCCACAGATATTTAGGAGTGCCTGCTGGGTATGATGAATCCCTACTTGATGCTGGAGAATCTGGCTTTCTGTTGCACTCAGCTGGCCCAGCAATATATCCATGTCCCAGGTCAGGTTACCCCAGAAGCTGGCCCTAACATGGATATTACATTGTAGAAAGTTCACTTGGATTAAGGATGGAAACAGGAATGGGCAAGGGAAGCAGCCGCTGGGCTTTGATTGGTCTCAGTGGAGGCCTCAGCCAACCCCACGGTGGGCACTGAAGGCTGTTTAGAGTCAACGAGAGTTAGAGTAATAGGACAGGGTCTAGGCAGTGGACAGCTCCCCTCATTGGTCAGTCACTGGATACAGTTGTTACAGGGCATGACCTCTAGCAAAGTCAGCACTGCCTCTAAGACTAAGTCCTCCGATACTGAGTGGCCTGGACAGTACTTCAGAGTGTCCATTGCAGTGTAGTAGGACACTTTCAGCTACTCCACAGAAGATTCTAACTTAACTGGCTTGTCCCAGAGAGTAAGACACCAGAGACAAAGCAAATCTAGAACTGGTTAGTTCAACAGCTCAATGGATATTCAAGGACCTTTCCATCTTTCTTCTCTGTCAACCCAAGAGGTTGGCTTTGTTTCTCAGCGTTCTTTCTGTCATAGTTACAAGATGGCTGTAGCAGGTCTGGGTGTCACTGTGAAAAAGAAGTCATCTCTGCCTGTATACTCTTTCTAGTGCTGAGGAAAATATTCCCTCATCTCTCTCTTTCTCTCTTTTTTAAAATTATAGTAGAATATAAAAAACAATATTTATCATTTTAAGTATTCATAAGTATAAAATTCTGTGGTGCCAAGTACATTTACACTGTTGCATAACCATCACTATTATCTATACCCAAAACTTTTTTGTCATTCCCAACAAGAATTCTGTATCCTTTAAACAATAACTTCCCTTTTCCCTTCCTTCTAGTTCCTAGAAAACTCTATTTTACTTTCTGTCTCTATGAATTTGCCTATTATGTGTACCTCATATAAGTGAAATCACTACAATATTTGTCCTTCCATGTCTGGCTTATTTCATTAAGCATGTTTCCAAGGTCTATCTATGTTGTACATACATCAAAATTCCATTCCTTTTTGTGGCTGAATAATATTCCATTGGATGTACATACAACATTTTGTCTATCCATTCATCTATTGATGGACACTTGGGTTGCTTTTACCTTTTGGCTATCATGAATAATGTTTCTGTAAGCATTGGTATCCGAATATCTGTTTAAGTCCCTTCTTCCCATTCTTTTGAATACACACCTAGAGGTGGAATTGCGGGATCATACGGTAATTTGGTGCTTAACCTTTTGAGAAACTGCCAAACTTTTCTGAAGCAGCTGCACCATGTTATATTCCCACCAACAATGCATGAGGGTTCCAATTTTTCTACATATTCAGCAAAATTTATTTCCCTTTTTAAAAATTATAGTCATCCTTTCAGGAGTTCTGGCCAAGATGGAGGTGTAGGTAGAAACCCTTCGCTTCATCACACAACCAAAAGGAGGATAACAGCCCATCTAAAATCAATAAACAACCAGAAGCACCAGAAAATCAAACTACATGGAATTCTGAAACCAAGGAGTTAAAAAAAAAATCAACCAGAACAAGCAGACCAGTAAGAACTGCAGTGAGGCTGTGCAGACAGGGCCAGCTCAGAAAATCCACAGTGAAGCAGCAGACCACAAGGGCAGGGTTGACTGAAGGGGAAACTGAGACTCAGAGCTAACTGTGGATCATGGCAAGGGTTGCCACGGTGGGAGAAACTTCCAGTCTCATGCAAGAGTCCATTGGAAAGTGCACCAGAGATGAGCAGGTGAGCTGCATTGTCCCCTGTCTGGCCCCTCCCTCACAGGCAGTCCCTCATCACAGCAAGGAGGGTTGCCCTGCCTGGGTGAATACCTAAGGCCCTGACCCCTTACAACCTAACAGGTGTGTCAAACAAAGAAATATGGATCAAATGAAAGAACAGAGCAAAATTTCAGAAAGAGAGCTCAGCAGTAAGGAGATAGCCAACCTATCTGATGGAGAATTTAAAGCCCTAGTAATCAAAATACTCACAGAACTGATTGAGCGTGGTTGAAAAATGAAAAACAAATGAAAGATACCCAAAAATGAAATGAAGCAAAATATTCAAGGAACTGACGGTGACAGGAAGGAAACCAGGACTCAAAGCAATGATTTGAAACAAATGGGAAAAATAAACATCCAACCTAAACAGAATGAAGAAACAAAAATTCAAGAAAGTGAAAAGAGACTTATGAACCTCTAGGACAACCTGAAACATTCCAATATCTGAATTATAGGGGTGCCAGAAGGAGAACAACAGCAAGATATTGAAAACTTATTTGAACAAATAACAAAGAAAAATTTCCCCAATCTGGCAAAGGAAGTAGACTTCCAGGAAGTCCAGGAAGCCCAGAGAGTCTCAAAGAAGTTGGACCCAAAGAGGAACACACCAAGGCACATCATCACGAAGTTTCCCAAGATTAAAGGTAAGGAGAGAATCTTAAAAGCAGTAAGAAGAAAGGAGACAATTACCTACAAAGGAGTGCCCATAAGATTTCTTAAAAGAAACCTTGCAGGCAAGGAAGGGCTGGAGAGCTCTCTGCTCCTCCTGTTCAACAGACAGCCACGTCTTCCTGAGCACTGCCAGCCTCAACACTGAGCCACAGTGGTGAAGATTGGAGTGAACAGATTTGGCCATATTGGGCATCTGGTCACCAGGGCTGCCCCTTACTGTGGCAAAAGTGGATGTTGTCGCCATCAGTGACCCTTTTGTTAACCTCAACTACATGGTCTACATCTTCCAATATGATTCTACTCATACTACAAGTTCAGAGGCACCGTCAAGGCTGAGAATGGGAAGCTTGTCATCAATGGAAAGTCCATCTCCATCTTCCAGGAGCGAGATCCCACCAACATCAAATGGGGTGATGCTGGTGCTGAATAGGTTGTGGAGTCCACTGGTGTCTTTACCACCATGGAGAAGGCTAGAGCTCACTTGAAGGGTGGAGCCAAGAGGGTCATCATCTCTGCCTCTTCTGTGGATGTCCCCTTCTTTGGGATGGGTATGGACCATAACAAGTATGACAACTCCATAAAGATTGTCAGCATTGGCTCCTGCACCACCAACTGCTTGCCCCCCCCAGCCAAGGTCATCCATGACAACTTTGGCATTGTGGAGGGACTCATGACCACACTCCACGCCATCACTGCCACCCAGAAGACCGTGGATGGGCCCTCTGGCAAGCTGTGGCGTGTTGGCTGAGGGGCTGCCCAAAACATCATCACTGCTTCCACAGATACTGCCAAGGCTGTAGGCAAGGTTGTCATCCCTGAGCTGAATGGAAACCTTACTGGCATGCCCTTCCATGTCCCCACCCCCAATGTTTTGGTTGTGGATCTGACATCCTCCTGGAAAAAACTGCCAAATACAATGACATCAAGAAGGTAGTGAAGCAGGTATCAGAGGACCACCCCCCAAGGACATCCTGGGCTATACCAAGGACCAGCGACTTTACCAAGGACCTGGGCTATACCAAGGACCAAGGACTCTCCTGCGACTTTAACAGTGACACCCACTCCTCCACCTTCGATGCCGGGGCTGGCATTGCCCTCAATGACCACTTTGTCAAGTTCATTCGCTGGTATGACAATGAATTTGGCTACAGCAACAAAGTGGTGAACCTTGTGGTCCATATGGCCTCCAAGGAGTAAGAGCCCCATGGACGACCAGCCCCAGTGACAGGAAGAGAGACCCTCAGCTGCTGGGAAGTCCTTGCCCCAAATCGATCCCCCAACACACTGAGAATCTCCTGACCTCCAGTTTTCACCCTAGACCCCCTGCAGAGGGGAGGTGCTTAGGGAGCCCTAACTTGTCATGCACCATCAATAAAGTTCACTGCACCCAGCCAAAAAAAAAAAAAAAGAAGGGGCTGGAGAGAAGTATTTGAAGTCATGAGAAACAAGGACCTACATCCAAGATTACTCTATCTAGCAAAGCTCTCATTTAGAATGGAAGGGCTGAAAAAGTGCTTCCCAGATAAGGTCAAGTTAAAGGAGTTCGTCAACACCAAGCCTTTATTACATAAAATGTTAAAGGGATGGACTACCCGCCAAGATGGAGGCATAGGTGGAAACAGTGTGCCGCCTCGCACAACCAAGTTTAAAGACAACAAAGTTTTAGTAACAAAAATGCAACCACAACACAGAAAATTGAACTGTGTGGAAGTCCGACAACAACAAACCGTTCAGCCAGACTGGTAAGAGGGGTGGAGTCAGCTGCTGATGGAGCGGGTTTGGGCAGGAAAAATTGGCCGGACTGACCCAGGAGTGCAAGCTATGGTTGCCAGATCCCAGGCATGGGGTGGCAACGGGCAGACCCAGTGAGGGCGCAAGGCAGCCAGCTGACCTCAGTCACACATTTGCGCGCAGATAAACCAGGCAAAGGAGCGAGCAGTGAGACATACTTTGCAGGCTAGGACCCCAGCGATGGGAATTAAAGCCTAAAAGCACCAATTAGAAAAACTTTCAGGGTCTAGGTGCTGGGAGAAGCTCCCAGGCTCACAGAGAGTTTGTTGGAGAGACCCACAAGGTCCTGGAGGGTGCACAGGCCCACACACCCAGGAGCCAGCACCAGGGAGGCCAGGTTTGCTTGTGGGAAGCAGCAGAGGGATCAAAATCCAAGAGAGAACAAAACAAACACCATTGCCCCTCTCTGACCCCGACCCCACATACAGCATCACAATCCAGCAACTGGGTTGCCCCACCCTGGTGAACACCTAAGGCTCCGCCCCTCATACATAACAGGCTTGAACAGACCAAAACATTATGGCTCAAGAACAGCTCAAAGCCCCAGAGCCAATAATTCTAAGTGACCAAAAGATAGCCAACCTATCAGATGCACAGTTCAAAACACTGGTAATCAGGATATTCATAGAACTGGTTGATTTTAGTCACAAATTAGAAGAACAAATGAAGGCTAAACTACTTGAAATGAAGGGAAATGCACAGGATACCAATTGTGGTGGAAAGGAAACTGGGACTCAAATCAAAGGAGTGGACCAGAAGGAAGAAAAAAATGACCAAACAGAACAGAATGAAGAAACAAGAATTCAAAAAAATGAGGAGAGGCTTAGGAACCTCCAGGACATCTTTAAATGTTCCAACATTCGAGTTATAGGGGTACCAGAAGGGGAAGAGGAAGAGCAACAGGTGGAAAACTTATTTGAACCAATAATAAAGGAGAACTTCCCCAATCTGGCAAAGGCAATAGACTTCCAGGAAGTCCAGGAAGCTCAGAGAGTCCCAGAGAAGTGGACCCAAGGGAGGAACACACCAAGACACATCATAATTACATTAGCCATGATTAAAATGAAGGTGAGAATCCTAGAAGCAGCAAGAGATAAGGGGACAGTTACCTACAAAGGGGTTCCAATCAGACTGTCAGCTGATTTCTCAAAAGAGACCTTACAGGCAAGATGGGGCTGCAAAGAAGTATTTCAAGTCATGAAAGGCAAGGACCTATATCCAAGATTGCTCTATCCAGCAAAGCTTTCATTTGGAATGGAAGAGCAGATAAAGTGCTTCTGGGATAAGGTCAAGTTGAAGGAGTTCATCATCACCAAGCCCTTATTGTATGAAATGTTAAAAGGACTTACCTAAGAAAAAGAAGATAAGAAATATGAACAGTGAAAGGACAGCAAACTCACAGTTATTAACAACCACACCTAAAACAAAAGCAAACTAAGAGGACAGCTAGATCAGGAGCAGAACCATAGAAATGGAGATCACATGGAGGGTTAGCAACAGGGGAGTGGGAGGAGGAGAAGGGGGGAGAATGTACAGAGAATAAGTAGCATAGATGGTAGGTAGAAAATAGACGGGGGAGGGCAAGTATAGTATGGGAAATACAGAATCTAAAGAACTTGTGACACATGGTCATAAACTAAAGGGAGGGAATGGTGGGAGGGGGTGCGCAGGGTGGAGGGGAATAAAAGGGGGAATAGAACAACTGTAATGGCATAATCAATAAAATATATTTAGAAAATGTTAAAGGGACTTACCTAAGTAAAAGAAGATAGCCCTGGCTGGTGTAGCTCAGTGGATTGAGTGCTGACCTGTGAACCAGACAATCGTGGTTCGATTCCCAGTCAGGGCACATACCGGGGTTGCAGGCAGGTTCCCTGCAGGCCAGTTCCCAGCAGGGGACCCACGAAATGCAACCATACATTGATGTTTCTCTCCCTCTCTCCTTCCCTTCCCCTCTAAAGATAAATAAATAAAATCTAAAAAAAAGAAAGAAAAAAGAAAAAGAAGATAAAAAGTATGAACAGTAAAATGACAATAGACACAAACATCAACAAATGAACCTAAAAGAAAAGAAAAACAATGAAAACAAAAACTAAGCCAACAACTAGAATAGTAACAGAATCAGAGAAATGGACATCACATGGAGGGATTTCAGTGGAGAAGGGGACAGGAGGAATAGGGGGGAAAGGGTACAGGGAAGAATAATCATAATTGGATGGCATAAAATAGATGTGGAGAGACAAAAATAGTATAGGAAACGGAGGACTCAAAGAACTTATATATACAACCTATTGACATGAACTAAGTGGGGCAGAATGCTGAAGGGTTGCTGGGACAGTGTGGAGGGGGATCAAAGGGGAAAAATTGGGGAAACTGTAATAGCATAATCAATAAAAATACTTCAACAAATAAATAAAAATTATAATTGTCTTTTTTTCACATCTTTTTGACCACCATTGGCTAGTTCCTGCATTAATTATTGGTAAAGTGAATGAGATCACCGTGACTGTCTCAGACCAATTGACCTGTGTAGTAGTGTCCATTTCTCTCAAGGGCACACCTGCAGGCAGCACAGATGGGTATCTGAACAAAATCAGTGCATTCCAGCAAGAAAGAAAGGATGGGGGTGTATGATGGGGAGACTAACATCCATGTTTACAGTGGAGAGGCTTTAAAAATATCAGTGCCAAGACCAAAAGTTTTGACTCAATTGGATGCAGTTGGACTGCAGTGAGTTCCCATCATCAGATATTTTTAAATGTTTGCCCTGTCAATTCTAATGTGCAGACAGGGTGGAGATCACCAATCCACCAATCTAGTGAGGTGGCTCCCCAAGCCAGTAAGTATGAATACTAAGAGCTGAGAAGTGCAAGAAGGTATAGGAACAGAGTGCACTGGGCTCCTTGCCTGGTCCAACGAGACCAAAGAAATCCTCCAGGGGCAGGAGATGTTTACTGATGTAAGGAAGAGGTAGGTTAGTCGGACTGGGGAAGTGTCATAGATGCAGGAGACTCCTGATTTCAGGGTATTTGTGATTTCCTTTGCCTGGAGTCTTTAGTCCCATTTAGCCATGTGACTAACTTCTCAGTTCCTTCAGTTCTTTACTTAAAAACTGTTGTGTCAGTACCCTTACTTCATATTCTCCTCTGCTTTATTTTTTCTTAGTATTGACCATTAACATGCTGCATATATTGTTCATTTTATTACCCATCTTCTATACCAGAAAATATGTATAAAAACAACTTTTCTACCATAATATCCCTGCTCCATAAGGGCAGGGATTTTTGTCTGTTTTGTTTATTTTTCCAGTGTTAGAACACAACCTGGCACATAGTAGGCACTCAGTAAATTTGTTAGTACCTGCATTTTTCAGAGAAGAAATGTGAGGCTCAGTACAACTAAGTAATTTACTTAACATCACACAGCTAGAAAGTGGCAAGGTTGGGTAGTTAAATATGGGGTGGGGCAAAAGTAGGTTTACAGTTGTGAGTATGTGAAACACAGACTTTATTCTTATTATTTATTAATTATTGTATTATTTTCCATATGAACAACTGTAAACCTACTCTTACCCCACCCTGTATTCTATGATTCTTTTTTTTTTCTGTGATTCTTTACAACACAAAAAAACCCATTTAGCGAAAAGAGGAATACCGGTGGCCCCTTTTCAGCCTCCTTCTCTACCACCAGTTGAAGAAAAGAAATCTTTTAAATGATGAAAGATTAGATGCTGGAGGCTTTTGTGGTGAGTTTGCTTTGTGGACCCTTGACTGGAGTATTCAGAAGTGAGTGGTTTTAAGCAAGGGAGGTGGGAAGCCTTCTCAGCACTTGTTTCCAGGCAGGAAGGTCAGTGACTAAAATTAAATGCACACCAGCTGTCCTAGGAGATGGCTGACAGGAAGGAAGGGAGACTCAGCTACCACAGGAAGATACGCTGAGTGGGTTTGAAATAATTGGGGAGAATTTTTACTGTTATCAACATCGAGATCTGCCTCATTGGCAATCCTTTGCGGACTCACCTAAAAATTCCTTCCTCTTTCATCCATTACAGTGAACATACAAGGAGGAATCTTAGCAGAATACAGGAAGAGCACTCAGAGGACAACCCTATAATTGGATCTGCTAAAGCTTTGTTAGAATGAGGGCAGTGATTTTTAAAGAGCATGTCCTTTTGAGGAACAGGAACTTTGGCGGGACAGTGATTGTGCCAGGAGGTAAAACCCAGGCCTTTTTCTCCTCCCACTTAGAAAGCCATATTGCTGGTGCCATGCCTCTACAGGGTCCAGCCCCCTGGAGGAGTGGAGTTCCTAGAAGCAGAGCCCAGGCAAGCGTGTGGCTTTCCTAAGCAGTTCAGAGGGAGGAGACAGGGCCAGGGCATGAGTGGAAGCTGAGTTCTGTGGGCTGGTCAAACCCAGAAGGGGGATTCCAGAGGACCAGGCAGAGCAAGGGCCCACCAACTCTCTAAGACAAGGGTTCCCCTGACATACTTAGCCAGGTGCCCAGCACAAAGCAAGTCCTCAATAAATTTTCTTTTCCCTTCTTTTCGGGAACAAAATGAGGGCCAAGACAATGGCTCAAAACAGGGGGAGGAGAGGCTCTTTCAAAGGTCCTGGGTTGGGACAGAGTAGAGGAAGGGACAGAAACCCTTAGTTTGCAAAATGCCTTCTATTGGCAATGTTAACGTTCAGCTGCTTGCTTTCCTCCTGTGAGGTGCAAACAAGGAGCAGCAGCAGCAGCAGTCTTGGGCTCTGGGCATGTCTTCTACTTTCCTGTCAGAGCACCGTGCTCTTCGGTGCTCACCACCGTTCCCAGGGCCCTTTGCCAGTGCCTGGGTTCTTCACCCAGATCCCCTTTGTAGCTTATGCTCTCACCCCGCCCCCGGCCACCCTTCCACTTCCGCTGCCGTCCTTGCTGGGAATGGCCCTCATCCACATGGAATTCTGGGGATAGCTTTTGCCCACCCACATGGAACTGGTTTGCCCAAGGGTTCACCCCCTTCCAGGGGCACCCTGAGACCAAGGGCTGCATGATAACAAGACCTTTAAGTTTGGAACAACTCTAAAGGGTCATCCAGCCCCAGAGCTCCCTATTGGATCTGCTGAAACTCATTGTGAGTGTCTCCCTCAGCCCAATCCTGCCTTCCACTCTCCCTCACAGGTATCCCTCTAGAGCACTGCGCAAAAGCCTTCTGCCTGTGACTCTGGGGAGCCCAGTCTAAGACTGCCCATCCCTTCTTTTCCTGTTGTCTTTACCTCTCCAACCATAGCCACTCATCTGACCTCCCAAACACCTTTGCACTAAACTGCAGCCATCTTGCAGCCCAGTGACTGGAAAATGGGTGCTCATGGGTTATCATTATGGGAACCGATACTTAAGTGCAGCTAGCAGTCTCTAGAACAGGCATGCACACATGATTTCATTTGCAAAGCAGAGTAGCACATTGGTCTCCAGTGATTCGGCCTGGATTTGAATCTTGGTCCTACTACTTACTAGTCTTGTGACCTTGGGCCAGCTGCATAACCTTTCTATTGCTCAACTTCTCCATCTGAAAAATGGCATAGTGATAGTCCATTTTTCCTAGAGTTTTTGTTAGAATTAAATGAATCAGCATATGTAGAGGTGTCAGAATAGTGCTGCACATGGTAAGCACATAGTATAAGGTAGTTATAAGTATTTGATCCTCATAAGAACCCTGAGATGTTACAGTTACTGCTAGGTTGGACATCTCTTGTGCCCTGTAGGAGACCATTCTGCGTGGCATGGGCCCAGCCCCCAGTGGCAAATATTTACTGCAAAGTAACTTCCTGAAATCCATGCTAAACTTTCCAAGGACCAGTGTAACTGGTTCAGCCACTTTTGCCTTTTCATTTGCAAACATTCCTCTTCTGTGATGCCATTAGCGGCCTTGGCTCCTTTATTTTCTGTAAAAGGTCACCACCTACAGCAACCTGTGCAGAGTAAATGAGGACCATCATGTAATGTGCTGAGAAACCCAATAAAGGTTGGTCACAGCAAGGGCCCAGTCTTTTGCTCCCCTTGATAGAAAAGCGATGCTGTCCCTTTACCTCCACCGGACTTGGTAGTCCATGTGAATGTCTCATTTCATCCATAATGACACAGACACTGCAGACCCGTGTCTGCATCAATGCCCCATCTTATGCTCTCAGCCCACCTTTTCACTCTCCTTGCTGCTGCATAGTCCAACATCTTGCACATCTGTGCTGCTTGTTTCTCCTCCTTCTTTCTTCTTCTTCTCCTTCTCTCTTCTTCCTCCTCCTCCTCCTCCTTATCCTTATCCTTTTCCCTCTCCTTCTCACTCTCTTCCTCTTTCCTCTTATTTGGAATGGCTTAAAATCTTATTTTGAAAAACTGGAATGGAAAAATTCTATGAACAATAATTTCATATTTTGTTCTTATTTATTCTCCACATGCATTTACTGCAATAAATTTTAGCCAGTAACTATTTTTTCTTTTTATGAACAGAGACTCAAACCAGAAACCTTACAAAAGGCTCTCATTTTCTTTCTGGATCATTTATTTTTCTTGGTCTTGGGGAAAGAACTTCTCACTTGTCAAGAACTATAATAAAGTTTAGCTCTTAGTGTAAAATCCAATAGGTGGGAGACTCAGCCTCCATGGAACACAGCTGTCCTTCCTGGGGACCATTGAGAGCTGGCAACCTGGTGAGGCTGCAGTAAGCCACTGTGCGTAAGCCCTTCCTGCCTGAGAGCAGATCTTTCAGGATCTCCTTAAACACGACTGTCTAGTTATAGTACATCCATTACCATCATTCATTCTGTAATAGAGAAGATGGCAAATGCATCTGCTGAAGACACTTGGAAAGAGAGTGCTAGAGGAGAAAGAAACAAACAGCCTGCTTAGGGAATGTGTGGATTGGTAGTTTACAGCAGTTCCCCATGTGTGTTCCCACAATCTCATAACTCCCAACTGCGTCTACGTACTGTTTATTTCTTACTTCCCATTCCAGCTTCTTTGCCACCTCCATCTGAGCTGCCTGGGGAACACACTCAGCCATTCTGACCCAAGCAAACTGAAAGTGTAAGGAAGCTAATATCCCTCCATGTGACGTCCCTGTGGTCCCTTTTTTTATGCCTTGAGAGAATAGAATCTGTCTCCTCAAGGTCCAACTTAAGTTGCCCACAGCAGCGAGCACCCTAGCTTAGCTTTCCCCCCTTCCCTGTCTTATTCTTCCCCTTGCCCACTCCTGTAATATGAGCTCACTCCCCAAAATATACCTAGACACAAGCCCTTGCTTCGTGCTCTGTTTGGAGAACTATCTGTGTGCAAGAGGAGCATGAAAGAATAAAAAGAGGCCTGTTCAACATCCAGAATCAGATCTAGATTCAAGTCAAAGCCTCCCACCTGCTGAATCTCATGCCCTCACATGGTGCCACTTCCCAGTTGATACATATGCATCTTAACACAGAACTGGAAACTTGGTTAACCAATGGGAGGCCAGGGAAGAAATCGCTACAAACAGGTAGCTTTGGACACTTTCCTGTCAGAGCCCTTTTCTTGTCCCTGTGTAGAACTAAGCTGGTCCTTTGTGGCCCAGGGATCGTCTCGAGTTTACCTTTGTATCACCAGCTGCTCCGGCCCGCGGAGCAATCAACTGAGGCTCGACCACCTACCTAGAACAAATGAGTTGGGGGGACAAGAGGCGCGAAGAATGGCAGCAAGACAAAAGATTCTGATCAAGCTGCAAACTTTATTTTTCTGAACTGGGTATATATATATATAGGGGGGAGGGAGAGGAAGGAGATTAGGTTGCTTGCTATTGGCTAGCTTGAGACAAAGAAGGGCCCGCTTATTGACTACTTGGGTGCAACTGGTACTCGTGGACACCTCATGTGCCTGTAGCTGATTGGCTTGGGGAAGCGCATGCACACCTCATGTACCTGTAGCCGATTGGCTTTGTGGAGCGCACAGGTTCCTGGAATCAATGCAATGTTTTTAGCTAGAAGCCAGGTGTAAGGTTCCCAACATCTGCTCCCCTTTTTATTACTTTGAGGGCGAGGAGAATGTAGGTAGGGTAGACTTTAACCGGCTGGGGGAGGCAGAGGCCTGACTCCTCCTGGGCTCATTCTGAGCTTTAGGGTACCTTTTGGGAGGAGAGGAGTTGGGTACCAACCTCTTTGCAAGTCAGCTTACCTCTCAGGAGACTCGAAGTGGCCGTATGTACAGGCCTCTCCTTGCAGTGCTTTGCCTTGCACCCAGCGGTGTCTATCACAGCTACTTGGCTGTGAAGCATACCTTCGAGGGTTATGCTGCTCCCGCAGGAGGGGAACCTGGCAGGAATCGTGGGCTAGCACCCCAGCGGCTGTACGGCTCAGAGTCCGCTCCATGTTTCAGCATTTCTAATTGTTGATAGTGCACCTGAATAGGTCTTCCTAGTACACTGTTAAGTTGGTCTTTGACTAAGTTGGTTATACGTCTAAGAATCCAGGGGGCAAAGGAGAGGATGAGGGTGATAGAAACTAAAGGTCCTAAGATGGGAAGGAGGTAGGGGAGAATTCCGTTGAGTCCACCCCAAAGGGGGTGTTCGGAAAGTTCTTTTCTTCTTTTTTCTAAGTCTTCTTGTAACTGTTTTATCTTGTCTCGGACGATGCCTGATTTGTTGGCATAGAAGCAGCAGTGTTCCTGTAAAGCCAAACAGATACCTCCCTGTTCTGCAGTAAGTAAATCTAGACCTCATCTATTTTGAAGAACAACTTCTGCTAGGGAGTCTACTTGGTCTTGGATGTCACTAATGGTACCGGACAGAGCCTGGACATCATCAATTAGTTGTTTAGAGAGCTTTGTGTATGAATGGACTGTGACTCCCAATCCTGCAGTCCCTGTGACAACTGCTCCAGAGACGCCTAATCCAACTAATAAGGGTATGAATGTTAATGCTCTTTTTTGTTGCCCCACAATATGGTCTAAGCTGGGAATGGGGACAGGCTCGTCTCCGTGGAGAACATCTATATCTGGTAGTAAGGTAGCCAAGACACATAGCCCGGTCCAGTTAGCGGGCAAGGCTGAAAAGGCCAAGTTGTTTCCACAAACGAATATTTGTCCATGACCTGGGCAAAGGGGGTTACTATAATTGGTTATGCTGCTACAACTAGTAAATTCTATAAAGCCGACAGGAATGTCGAAGCTATTATTTTGAGCTATGCCTTGTAAGCACGGGGAGGGTGGGAATATTGTAGGTTGGACTCTAAAAGGTAAACTAGGGTTACATTGTAGCTGTGATTTATTAAGGGTGGATATATTGACAGGAATAGCTAAAGGCATGGGGGTGCCTAGGCTCACACATAACCAGCAATCCTCGGCTAGGTGAGGGTTAGATATGTTAAGAGCTTGATGTGTGGCTATTAAAATGTCAGCAGTCTGGGTATCTAGGTCTACTCCCCGCAGTTTGGGGAAAGCTAGTAATTCAGTGGGGGGTGGATATGGTTAAATCAGTGAATTCTTTAGCCACGGCCTTGATTTCTCGAATGAGAATTAAGGCTTCTTGAATGGAGGTTTTTTGGAGAAGGGGTTTTTGGTGGATTGTTGGTGGCTCGGGGTTGTTTAGAATGGGGACCAGAATATGGGTGGCCGCGGGCGGTAGGTTTGAGGGTGCATAGGTGGGCGGCCGAAAAGCTGGGAGATATTTAAGTAAGGGGGCAGAAGAGAGAGGAGGCCAGTCAAGGTTATTGTAAGAAGCTGCCTCTTTTTCGAGTTCGGCCTCTTCTGCTGGGTTTAATTGGTCGACATGGTTATTTGAGGAATTACGGGAAGGGTTAGGGGTTTTTTTAATCTCTTCCTCTATGTTAATAGAAATTGAGGGGGCCCTCGAAGGGGGCCGAGATTGATTTTTTGAAATTTCTTGTCCCTCTTTACAGAGATTTTGGGCTGAAGGGCCCTCGAGGGGGACCAGGATTGATTTTTTAGAACTTCTTGTCCCTCTTTACAGAGGCTCTGGACATCCGGAGAATGCCCATGAGTGACTAAGATTTCTTTAATAAAATTAAAATAACTGAAGGCGGTGATAGGGACGGTCTTGGGGCCAGAGATTCGATAATAGTCATTAAGGCAATCTCCGACCCGGTTCCAACACTGCGGGTCAATCGTCCCCTCTTAGGGGAACCAGGGGCACATTTTGAATATAAAGTCAAAAAAATAAAACTAAATCCTTTTTCTTAACTCGAGTTCCTCGCACCTTGAGAGTTTGCTTTAATTGACTTATAAAAATATCACTTTGTGAACATGCTTGTCCCATGATTGGGGGCCTTACCTGGCCAAGTTCGCCGTCGAGGGGAGGGGCTCCTGGATCTGTCTCGCGGTCGAGTAGTCGCGGCGATCCAATCTGTGCGGGGAAGTCACTGGCGGGGACGGCGCTTTGCTCCCGCGGCTGTCGGGCACCCACGTTGGGCGCCACTTGCTCCGGCCCGCGGAGCAATCAACTGGGGCTCGACCACCTACCTAGAACAAATGAGTTGGGGGGACAAGAGGCGCGAAGAATGGCATCAAGACAAAAGATTCTGATCAAGCTGCAAACTTTATTTTTCCGAACTGGGTATATATATATAGGGGGGAGGGAGAGGAAGGAGATTAGGTTGCTTGCTATTGGCTAGCTTGAGACAAAGAAGGGCCCGCTTATTGACTACTTGGGTGCAACTGGTACTCGTGGACACCTCATGTGCCTGTAGCTGATTGGCTTGGGGAGCGCATGCACACCTCATGTACCTGTAGCCGATTGGCTTTGTGGAGCGCACAGGTTCCTGGAATCAATGCAATGTTTTTAGCTAGAAGCCAGGTGTAAGGTTCCCAACAACCAGCATGCAGGTTCTGGCATACAACAGGTGCTCAGTAAATGTTTGCAGGATACACAAATCCAGAAATCAAACTGTTGATGATTTCTGTTTAACGATCACTTTTTATGTGGCCATGCCTGTTCCTATACTTAGTGTTTATTTTTTATTTTTTAACATATTTTATTGATTATGCTATTACAGTTGTCCCATTTTCCCCCCTTCACTCCCCTCCACCCTGCACACCCTCTCCCACCCACATTCCTCCCATTTAGTTCATGTCCATATGTCATCCTCATAAGTTCTCTGGCTTCTACATTTCCCATACTATTCTTACCCTCCTCCTGTCTATTTTCTACCTACCATCTATGCTACTTATTCTCTGTACCTTTTCCCCTCTCTCCTTCTCCCACTCCCCTGTTGATAACCCTCCATGTGATCTCCATTTCTATGGTTCTGTTGTGTTCTAGTTGTTTGCTTAGTTTGTTTTTGTTTTTGTTTTAGGTATGGTTGTTAATATTATGAGTTTGCTGTCATTTTACTGTACATGTTTTTTATCTTCTTTTTCTTAGGTAAGTCCCTTTAACATTTCATATAATAAGGGCTTGGTGATGATGAACTCCTTCAACTTGACCTTATCCCAGAAGCACTTTATCTGCCCTTCCATTCCAAATGAAAGCTTTGCTGGATAGAGCAATCTTGGATATAGGTCCTTGCCTTTCATGACTTGAAATACTTCTTTGCAGCCCCATCTTGCCTGTAAGGTCTCTTTTGAGAAATCAGCTGACAGTCTGATGGGCACTCCTTTGTAGGTAACTGACCCCTTATCTCTTGCTGCTTCTAGGAGTCTCTCCTTCATTTTAATCATGGCTAATGTAATTATGATGTGCCTTGGTGTGTTCCTCCCTTGGGTCCAACTTCTTTGGGACTCTCTGAGCTTCCTGGATTTCCTGGAAGTCTATTGCCTTTGCCAGATTGGGGAAGTTCTCCTTTATTATTGGTTCAAATAAGTTTTCCACCTGTTGCTCTTCCTCTTCCCCTTCTGGTACCCCTATAACTCAAATGTTGGAACATTTAAAGATGTCCTGGAGGTTCCTAAGCCTCTCCTCATTTTTTTGAATTCTTGTTTCTTCATTCTTTTCTGTTTGGTCATTTTTTTCTTCCTTCTGGTCCACTCCTTTGATTTGAGTCCCAGTTTCCTTTCCATCACAATTGGTTTCCTGTGCATTTCCCTTCATTTCAAGTAGTTTAGCCTTCATTTGTTCCTCTAATTTGTGACTAAAATCAACCAGTTCTGTGAACATCCTGATTACCAGTGTTTTGAACTGTGCATCTGATAGATTGGCTATCTCTTCATTGCTTAGTTGTATTTGTTCTGGAGATTTGATCTGTTCTTTTGTTTGGGCAATTTTTTTTGTCTTGATGGACCTGTTATGTAGTGAGGTGTGGAGCTTTAGTTCTTCACGAGAGCGAGGCAACCCATGAGGCTGTGTTGTGACACTGTGTTGGGGAGGTGTCCAAGAGGGAACAAGGGCATTTGCTCCGCTCTCTGCTGGATTTTAGTCCCTCTGTCGCTTCCCCCAAGCAAACTGGACCCTTCTAGTGCTGATTCCCACATAGGTGGGCTTGTGTAACTTCTAGGACCCTGTGGGTCTCTCCAGCGAACTCTCCTGTGAGGCTGGGAGTCTCTCCCTGGACCTCAACCCCTCACAGGTGTTTTCAATCGGTGTTTTCAGGCTTTATTTCCCCGAGCTGGAGTCCTGGGTTGTGTGGTCTGTTTCTCTTCCCAGTTTCTCCTGGTTTATCTGTGTGCGAATGTGGGACCACCCAGTTCCTCTAGCTGCCTCACACGCAGTGTCCCTCCACAATCCACCACCTTGCTGGGTCTGCTCATTGCCACCCCGCGCCCAGAGTTCGCCAGCTGCTGCCTTGCGCGCCTGGAGTCTGCCAGCCACCACTTTTTTTGCCACGACCCCTCTCTGCTCAGCCACCCAACTTGCCCCTCCTACAGGTCTGGATGAATGTGTCTATTTCAACTCCTTAGTTGTTGGACTTCCATACAGTTCAATTTTCTGTCAGTACTGGTTGTTTTTCTGTTTCTGTATTTTTGTTGTCCTTATTTTGGTTGTGCAAGGAGACACAGTGTGTTTACCTATGCCTCCATCTTGGCAGGAAGTCTCAGTGTTTATTTTTTATGCTGGTTTGGAATGTTATCTTGAATGGACAAAGAACATTTTGGAGAGAGGATTTTTTTCCTTTTTTACCAAGCTACGTTAGCACAGAATCATGTGCCTGAAAATTATTCCAGAAATACTAAATGTTTCTTGAAATTATTCAAGAAATTCTGATTATCAGGTTGACTGTCTGATGAAAGAAGTAGCTAGGAGCTGTCAAACTGGTGGCTTATAGGACAAATGTAGCGCTAAGACACATGGCTTTTAGTACAACGATGATCATTTTATATAAAAAATTCCTCTGAAATATGCTGCAGGCCCCACCGCTTCTGCAACCTTCTACATGAGCTAATCCCCAAACTTGTGTTAACCTACCTAGACCTGTGGATATGTAGGTGTGTGGCCCCTGCACAGAGTGGCAAATAACAGGGTATTCCTTATACAGAAAGAGTTGAAGTTGCTGTCCAACACAATTCCTGACTTTTTCTATAGTTTGCTTAGCCTTTCCTCACCACCTCATCAGGTGCCCACTGAGAGCCTACTATCCTGCCTTCCAGGTACTATAAGATCTCCGTGGTGCTCATGTGCTTTGTGGTCCCCACACTGGTGCCCTGGTACATCTGGGGAGAGACTCTGTGGAATTCCTACTTCTTGGCCTCCATTCTTCGCTATACCATATCACTCAACGTCACCTGGCTAGTCAACAGTGCTGCCCACATGTATGGAAACCGACCCTATGACAAGCACATCAGCCCTCGGCAGAACCCACTGGTCACTCTGGGTGCTGTTGGTGAGTAGGGTTGTGAGAGCCAATGGAGAGAATGGCAGCTTGATTTTCTTGGCTTCTTGGGCCTTTGGTATTAGAATCCTGACTCATGGACAAGTCACCTAACCTCTGATTTATAGTCCTCTTACCTGTGATGTGGGATTAGTAATGCTTTCTTTATAGGGATGTTGTGAGAATTAGTAAGATTGTATATATATATATATAGCTTTGTACAGTACCTTGCACATAGTAGGTGATCAATAATTAGTACCTATTGATTTTTGCCATGATAATTCTCGTACAGGAGAGTAGCAGTTGACTTTTCTCCCCAGCTGCCTGGACATCCTCAGCTGTCCTATCATTTAGCTGACCATATGCAAGTAGCCCTTTAAACAAAGAGATAGGAAGAAATGAGATTGTTGCATCTCATGGTACCACAAAATGGTTAAGAGGCCGCTGGAGTCCAGCCAGTGTGGTAGAGTCCTGGTTCCTTCCCTTACTGTCTGGGCAAGTTACCTGACTCCTCCACACCTCATGTCCTCATATGCTAAGTGGGCATAATAGTAGTATTTACCTCCTGCTAGGGTTGTCGGAGGGTTAGATAAGCTAACACATAGCACTTGAAGTAGTACTTAGTACAAAATAAGCCCCCAGTGATGTTGTTTTTATTACCAACCATATGGTCTTAGGCAAATTTCTTGTCCCTTCTGTTCATTTACATCCTCACGTTAAAATGGGAGTAATCATAGCTCAGAGGTGTGCAGATTACAGACATTCATACTCATTAAAGCACTTTGCATGTGACTGATACTTGGTAAGTGAATAATAAATGTTAACTATAGCTTTATAGAAGCAATTGGGCTTCTTGGTAAGCTGAGTCTTTAGTACAGAGCTCAAACCTAGGAAAAGAAGTTTTGCTATTGAATAGAAATGATCTCTGCCTCACTCAGCAATGAGTTCCTACCACCACTTTGTTAGGGTTTTCCGTGTAAGGCTCCACTGTATAAGGTGGAATGTACACCAGATTTAGCTATGGGATGACAGGATAAGCAGAGAGCAAAGTGCCTTGGAAAACAGGAGGATGTTTCCTGACCCTCCTGTTGCTTTCCTTTCTCCTTCTCTCATCTTCATTCTCTAGAAGGACTCGAAGGAGGGAGCCACATCGAGCACTGACCCTGGGAGCAAGACCTGAGTGGGGATAACAGAGACTGCTACCATTTTATAGAGAGAAGGAGATCCAGGAAACCCAAGGAATGTGGCCATGGCCAATGTGTTCAATACCCTGAATAGCAGGGTATTGGTTTGAACTCCATCCAGGTCAACACTGGACTCCCAGTCAGTTTTCTTCATAAAGGTCCTTGAAAGGCTCTTATTATATGCAACTGTGCAAACCAGTGACTGTTTCTGAAAATAAGAGTAAAACTTCTCTATACTGTACAGGAAAGAACATAGTAATGACAAGGGTGGAGGGGCAGAGTAGAGAAGACCTAAATTTAAAAAATGGCAGACCACCGGTCAGTCCATCTGATGTGCTCAGTACAGAGCAGAATCCTTCAGATGTGGTCAGGAGAAGAACCATGTGATGACCTATAGCCACTTATGTAGTAAAGGAAAAATCTGGCAGTTCTTCAAATGGTTAAAAACAGTTACTATATAATCTAGCAACCCTATTCCTAGATTCATTCCTAAGAGAAATCAAACCATATGTCCACACAGAAACCTGTATTTGAATGCTCATAGCAATATTATTCATCATAGCTAAAAAGTAGAAATAATCCAAATGTTCATGGATAAATTCATTTATATAAATATAGTGGCATGGTAAGTGGTATATCCATATAAAAAAGAAATGAAATGCTGATACTTGCTATACCTTGAAAATATTATGCTAAGTGAAAGAAATTAGTCACATAGGATAACATGATTTCATTTATATGAAATGTTCAAAATAGGCAAATCTATAGAGATTGTATTAGTCAGGTTTCTCCAGAGAAAGAGAAATTCTGTGTATCTCAGTATATATAGTGTTACATATATTACATATATATATTCTTCATAGTACACTTCCATATATAGAGAAACAGTGGGATATGTTTATAAACATGGATATATTCTATTGGTTCTGTATATAGACAGACGGAAACATAGAAGGATTAATTGATTCATTGGTTGACTATTAGGAATTATCTCACACTATAATAGAGGCTATGAAGTCCCAGGAGCTATAGTCTGCAAGCTGGAGACCCAGGAAAACCAGTGGAATAATTAAGTCCAAAGACCTGAGAACCAGGGGAGCCAATGCTGTAGCTCCCAGTCTGAGGGCAGGACAAGGTGAGATAGATGTCCCAGGTCATCCAGTGAATAGGAAAAGAGGTAAATTCCTTTCTCCACTTGTTCTACTCTGGCTCTGAGTGGATTGGATGAAACCCACCTACATTGGGGAAAGTGATCTGCTTTACTGAGTCCGCTGACTCAGATGTTAATCTTATCCAGAAACACTCTAATAGATGTTTAATGGGCACCCCTTGGCCCATCAGGTTGACACATAGAATCAACCATCTCAGAGACAGGAAGTAGGGCTGGGAGGGCTGCAGGTGGTGGAGGGATGACAGCTAAGGGGTTTAGGGTTTCCTTTTAGTTAATGAAAATATAATTCATTTTGGTGATGGGTGCACAAGACTGAATAATCTAAAAAACATTAAACTGTATACTTTAAATGGGTAAATTGTATGGTGAGTTATATCTCAATAAAGCTATTTTTAAAAAATCAAATGAAAGAAGCTCTGAGGTAATCCTTTTCCTGAAAACACCTTAATAAAAAGGAGGAAAAGCTGTGCACTGGGAGGGATAGGACAATATGTAGGCAGATTTCAGCTATTTTAAGATCGAACTCCTTGACTGACTTAACTATTTGAACAATTCTCATTTATCTCTCCCAAGTTCTCCCAAGGTCTAGGTCTCACCGATCCAGCCCACAGAGGCTGTTTTCCTCTTTTGAACACACAGTCTGCTACCACCAGCCAGTCAGCATGTAGCTGTACAGTCAGTACAGCTCTGACATCATGGTAGCATGTCTCCAATTCTTAGAGGAAAATTATCTTCTGACTTTATGCTGATAACGTTACTGTTCTTTTCTGTTCACATCTAGTTTTTCTAGCCAACTAAGCAGAGCTTCCTATGGGTAGAAATTAAGGCATTTGCTCTCTAAAGAGCCTGATGCAGTGTCATATACATGATAGACCCCCCCAGTAAGTGAGTGATTCAAGACCTGTGCAGAGAGGTAGGTGAGTGGTTTGTTTCAATGCTCGTTTTGTCTTCCAGGTGAAGGCTTCCACAATTACCACCACACCTTTCCCTTTGACTACTCCGCAAGTGAATTTGGCTTAAATTTCAACCCCACCACCTGGTTCATTGACATCATGTGCTGGCTGGGGCTGGCCACTGACCGCAAACGGGCAACCAAGCCAATGATCGAGGCCCGGAAAGCCAGGACTGGCGATGGCAGTGCTTGAACCTGGAGCCGCTGTCCCACACGTCTGCCCTTGACACCTTGGTCCCTGCCTTCTGTTACTATAGTTTTCTTGCTCATTGGATTGTGGGAGGTGATAGACAGTGGGAGGGAATGGAATCTGTGGGGTTCAGAAATTTTTTGTTTGTCTCAAAGTCAAGATATAACTACCAATGAAAAAAAGTTTTTTAAGTCAATGTAATGATGATTTAACATTAGAGTGTAGACATGTGATCTAATTGTTGTGGCCACAACATGTCAAACATACATTGTCATGTGCTTGTTTCCAATGTTAACCCTGACAAGATGAAGGAATTTGATATTCTTTCAGTGTGATTCAGGAGAGCATTTTCTTTTCAACCATTTAACCCAGAATTATTTTAAAACATACTACCTGAAGGGCAGAGGGACAGGGTAGCAGACAAAAGAGGGGGTCTAGAGGGGGTCTAAGTAGTAACTAAAGAATGTTTTTGTCTTGTAGTTACTGTATTTTTGTTGTTTTTTTAAGTTAGAGAATTGAACATTTAAAAAAATGAGAATACAGGAAATGGCTCTCTCTCTCTCTTTTGGGTTTTTTTTTTTTTTGCCTTGTTTACAGCTTGTTAATGCTCCACCATCTTTGCTTCAAAAGAGATCTGTTCACTGCCCAGCTAGTTTTGTGTCCCAAGCCATACGCCTGGCCGACCTCATAAACCAGTGCCTGTTTAGGTGTTTGATTTTGTCCTCTTTGCTGTTGTCATTTTAAAGGTGTATAACTCAGATGTGCCAGACATCAAATTAAGCTCTCATTTTAATGTTTAGATACCTAATTTATACTCTAATTGATCCCAGCCACTGATGCATGTACTTTAGCTGCTTCTGCTAAGCAAGCATATTAATTTTCCACACCAGGCCATCAGATAGGAATAACTGACAGTTATCTAGAACTTAGTGTCTACTAATGTTTCACTTGCATGCGGCCATCACTGATTTTGCAGCAAAATATAAAGCGATCATTATGTAGCTTCAGAATTAAAAAATTTTGTATGTTATGTTGCCTTGTTAAAGAGCATGTTGAATTGACAGGACCGTGTGCCCTTTGTGTTAGATGTTAGAGCCAAAGAAAGGCTTATAGAGTTGGCAGTGGAGCCCTTTGAAGATAGATCTTTTTAGGAAAGATGTAGGATTTAAAATTGAAATTTTAAATTTTTGAAAAAGAAGTGATGCCAATAGGAAATTGTCATAATGAAGTTCTTCATCCAGCAGGTGTTTAACAGTGTTATTTTGCCATTAATAATGTATAAACTATGGGTGATTTGCAATAAATGATTATGACTTTGTTGGTGTTCTTGACCAGATGCCTAAGGGTTCCTTAGAGAGAATTCTCTCAAGGGCGCCTGACGCTTCATGATGATCATGTGACTCATGTTTGATTTGGGCTCTGGCCTAACAGCAGCCCCTAAGACCAGGCCTCTCATATACCATTGGCCTTCAGTATATGGGAAGGCACAACCAGAGGGAAAATCAGCAAGTTACCTTTGGCGTAGCTATTTAGAATCTTCTCACTAAAGGATGTTCCCCAATTAGTCCAAATAAATCCAGAACCTCGCTGCTCTGAACCTGGGTGCCATGTCTTTATCTGCAGCAGTACCCTAATTAAGAGAAGGATGAGATGGTTTTGGTGAAGAAGTGGATGAAGGTTAGATCACTTTAGAGTTTTCCACATTGATGTGACCTTTAGGTCTCAGCAGCATCTCAGAGAAGAAAGTAGCCGTCGGAGGCATCAAACAAGCCCATCTGAGGTAGCCCTAGAGAGGTGGGTTCATTTTTTAAAAGGTTCAGTATAAAGTACAGCAATGTCTCCTGTGTCCTCCAAGGCTCTTATTTCAGAGACCCCACATCAGATGAGCAGAGCCAAGGAGAGGCTGTTCCCATACTGCTTCTCCCATGTGTCACAGCAGCTCCACCAGCGACCCTGAGGTGGTAGAGCCAGCTCAGCTGTGCTCATGGCCAGCTCTGTGGCTTTGAGAAAATCAGTCTTTCTGGGTCCGGTTTTCTGACTCTTGACCACAGTTGCTGTGTTACCTAGGATGTGTTTCGGTGCTGAACCACATGAAAATGCAATTGCTAATCTATGGAGCCTCTCTGAATCTCAGTGTCCTGATCCCCAAGACAGGAACAGCACCACTGACCCACTGTGGGGAAATCTGGAGGCCTTCCGCACAGGGTGCTGTGCATCACAGGTGTGCCAGAGGTATCAGCTGAGAGTGAAGGATGTATGCCAGGCACAAGACAGAAACAACTGTAGTCAAATAAGCACCGTCAAGTGAAGAGGACCAGCTTCTAGTTCTCATTTTGCTGCTAATTAGGGAAATGGTGAAGGGTAGCAGAAAATGCCCAAAATATTCCACTTTGATGTAGGATTGTTTTGAGTTAAAGTTTCTTGCAAAATAGCACATGCAAGAAGGCAACTCTTGACTTCCCCATTTCTTCCTAAAAGCAAGAGGGTTAGCTCCAATGTGAAAGGATGTTCTTTCTGCAGGAGAGGGGAGGAGGAGCTGAGAGAAATTAGTATAAACAAACATTGCTAAATGACCCTTATCTTCCTTTAGCCTCCCATATATTTTAGTTGCTTCTCGAAATTACTATTGTCTGTTTATCCCAGTATATAAGCATTTGGCCCCAGCTGCTTTATTTTTTCTGTAAAGGCTCCCATGTATGTGTAATAATAAACTGTATATGCTCCTCTCTTGTTAATGTCTTAGGTCAACTGAGTTTCCAGGCCAGCCAAAGACAGTAAGAGGATAGAGATCGTGCCTCCCCTGCAATGTACCGAACAGCTCGGAGCTCCAGCATCCCTGTTTGTAAAGGAGGCTGACTGGGCCCGGTTAGCCTGCCCGGCTCCACCCTTCTCTCACACAGAGGCAGGGCCTTCACACTGCCATCAGAGGACATGCCTGGCATTCAAGGTCATGTGTGATTCTGTCAGCTCATTCTTCTCATCCAGAGCTGGGATAGATTTGTGAAGGGAAGAGTTTGAAGCTAATGGATAACAATGATCTGTGGGAATTGTCTGTAAGGCTCATTCATTCCTTGAGGTCCTTGTCCCCAGTTACAGAGGAGACTGAAAGCCAGTTGTATTCTCAGGGACTACTTGTGTGAAAACAAAGAAGGAAAGAAATAACCTTTCTGGTCCCTTTTTAAAATTTCCCCAGTTTTAGCTCAGGATATTAGTCTAAATTCCCTCCTTCTATTTCCTCGACATCAAGGAAGTACTATAAATGACCTGGTAACTGCTCTCCCATTCTCTCTGTGGGCTGTCACCACCCCTGGAATGTTCCGGACTTCTAAATTTGCACCATCAGAAGCAAGAGGAAGGAAAGTGCTGGCTGTAACACACCTATAAGGCAACAAGCCTATGTCCAAGTGGCTACTATGGGCTCTGTGACAACCTTTTTCTTTTCCTCTGCCTTTTCCTCTCCCATGCTGCCTCCGATTCCGTGTCTGGAAGACCAGTCAGCCTCATCCTGCCGTGACTTCTCACAGAATCCAAGGTGCAAACACCTGCTGCCAGCACCGAGCTGGCCAGGGTTGTGAAGACTTTGCCTGGAGGAAGTACCTTGCCTACCACACTTACTGAGAAAGTATCTTCCCTACAGCACTTACTGAGCATGTGTACTTTCTCATAGTACTTACTAAGAGTACCCTTCCTTTTACTGTGGAAAAAATGTATCTTGGCCTTTGACCACCTGTCCAAATCCCTACAACTGGGGATTTACTAAATCAGTGTTCCCCCTCCCAGCCTTTTCCAATCTTCTCCAAGGTTACCTTTTGGGTCACTCAGAAAAATCTCTGAAGTTGTTTTTCTGAAAGATGCACAAATTATTGGGCAGAGCCACCATCCCCCCACACTGTTGGTGGACAAAGTAACTGGGACCCACTGGAGCATGATGTGGTTATATTTTTATTGTCAGATTTCACACGAGCCTGAGCTCACAGTGCCAGGATCCCAACACCGGAGCTGCATGTGGAGGCTGCTCCTTAACCTGGACTTTATGACAACACTTGAATGAGGGGCAGGGTAGAAGGCAGGGACCTCTATCAGGGATTCATTGTGATTGCTGTGATCATTGGCAGAGAAGGGATGACCTGGGTTGCCAACAGGGATATCCAGTGTCTCAAAGCAAGAGCATGCGATCAGTTGGTGCAGGTGACGACTTTCCAGCTCAAGCAAATAGGCTTCTCATGCCTGAGGTAGATGGGCAGGGGAGACCCACTCCACTTCCTTCCCACCCTGAAATTCCAGCCCATGACTAGAAGAAGTGGCCTCTGCTAGAGGCCACTATGGTCTCTGGACTCTTCTCTGAATGAAAAGGCCCTTAAGCTCATGGCATCACAAAGTGCGTGTTCCAGATGAATCAGCAGAGGGGAACCTATTTGCACTGTACGCTACAGCTCCTGCTAGACTGAGCTATCTGCAACAGTCAGGGTCCACAGGCTTCAAGTTGGCTTATTAGAATGTGTATACAGCTGCAATACAGGCAACCAAGGCGCAAAAATGAAAAATTATCTCAAAGTGGGTATTTTGGCCTGGATGGTTTCAAAACACCATTTTAAAAGTGAAGACCTTGCTTTTGCTTCTGCAAGGGAAAATCTTAAGGGATGATGTAATGGATCCATTTCAATCACCATTGTAGTCATTTTAAGTCACTGAAGTGATAGGCCATTTTGATTGTGGTTTTGTTTAAACAGTACTTGATTCCTTGGCCCTTATCTACACAACTTAGGGATAGTTAAATTGTTCCTTTGTTGGAAGACAAACAGCCTAAGGAAAAATATGCAAAACCTCTGCTTCTTCATCTATTATATAAGCAGTAAGACAAATGATTGCTTAGGTCCCTTCTTAGATCAAAACCTATAGGAATCTATAGCAAGCAAGCTTAGAAAAGGTAGATTCTGCTTTCCCCCAATGAAAGATGTGACAGGAAGCCGTCCTAGTAGTGTATGTATCTGTGTATGTATGGTTCTAAAAGAAAAGAAGGAAGTGGCTCAAGGCCAGAAAGCTAACCCTCTGTTACTGTCCCTGCAAATAGCTGTAGTTGGAGACAGAATCATGAGGCTGGTTGATTGATATTCATGGACTGTCACTGCAAAGGCCAGATATTTCTAAACAATCTCATTTTTTTTTGTTTTTTCTTTGCTAGAATTTATAAACAGTCTTTTTTTGTTTTTGTTTTGTTCTTAAGTTTCCAGCTAAGAGATATCCTTAAAATGAGCATTACTGTGTGCAGGAAATTACAGCATAATGATACTTGGAAACAATAACATGCTTCAAAATAAAGTTGCTCACCGTCAAATGCCATATGATCTGGCTGCCAAAGTTCTGCTACCATCAGAACTAGGCTATGTGTATACAAAGCTAAGACAGATCACTTAACCTTTCCCAACAGACTTGCCTTGGATAGTTTTATTGATAAAATGCCTTCAGTTGTAACATCCAATCTTGTGTTTTTCCATTTGCTTTCAAGTCAGTGCTGCCACATTAGAAAAAACAACTTGGAGTGGTGTAAAAATATAATTACTCTTTTGAAAGTGTGTATGTTTACCTTTTTTTTGCTGCCCCATTTCACTTCTCTTTTCAGCTCTAATTAAATGAATGCTCCTTGCTTATGATGTATAAATAGCATTTATGGGTTACTTCTGAGAAGAACATTGTTTTTACAATTTCTAGGCCATTGACTGTAGTGCATTTTTTTACATTTCTTTTGCATCAAAAAAGAAATCAAATGAAAGCGCATCAGGCTTCAAAGGCCACTGGCAATACCACAGAACCTTAGCTAACCCATTGGCAAATGACACTTCACTGAAATTTTGCTCAACACACCACCTTTAGAAAAAATGATAACCACAAAAAAAATATCTGCATTAGATAGCTATTTTCCAAAACTCCACTTTGCTTTCGCGACATTTGGCTCATTTTCTGAATCTATTACCGCTGTATCTATAATATGATGAGAGTCAAAGAATTCACAACTCCCATTAAAAGTCAGGCAGACCATGCTGGTCTTAACCACCAGTGTTTTCCCAGCCCCCACAGAACAGGGCCTGAGAGGTGAGAGGTGCTGGATAAATGCCTCTAGATAAATGGATGGATGGATGGATGGATGGATGGATGGATGCAATATACTGCAATGCAGAAAGAAACTCTAGTTAGTGTTGCTGTGTCTCATCTTTGTAACTCTTTTTACTTTTTTAAATGCTCACCCAAGGATATGTTTATTGATATTAGAGAGAGAGGGAGAGAGAGAGAGAGTGATGTAAGAGAAAAACAGTTACCTCCCAGACACTTCCTGACCAGGAATCAAACCGGCAAAGTTTTGATGTGTGGGACAATGTTCCAACCGACTGCACTAGTCCGCCAGGGCTCACCTTTGTAACTCTCTCCTGTCTGTGTTTGCCCCGTCACAGGTGAAAGCCCAGGCAGGCAGGCCCACGTCCGCCTTGTGCACAGCTGCACCCCATGCTCCCAGCAGAGAGCTTATCGTGTAACAGGGCCTCTAAAATTTTTGTTGAGCTGTCCCTGCTTTTGAATACAAGTAGATCCTACTTTCAGAAACATTTGACCCAGAAATCCAAACTTAACAACAGTAAATAAGAAGACAATTCTTAATTTTACAGGAGTGTTTATTATAGGTTTGCTTTCATAAGCAGGCCTTGAAAACGTGCTCCAGCTTAAAACAATCTTCACCAGTGTGTAAGAAGCACAATGCAAGCTGCACCCAAACCCCTGAGAACTGCAGTCACAGAGCCACTTCGAGATGGCCAGTGTCAGCAAGCTGCACTACCCCTCTGAGAGTCCCCCTAAGCTATGAGAATAGGATTGTGCTAAGAAGTGAATCAGGCCAAGACTGTTTTCCAGCCTGAATTTTGTCCCCTGGAAGCCACTGATGCCCTAACCTTTACTCCCTCAGAATGTGACTGTATTTGGAGACACAGCTTTAAAGAAGTGATTGAGTAAAGCACCATTGCAAATGGGTCTTTCTCTGCATTTCTCACTGTTTTCGCTCTCACATGCGGCAGTGACTCCACCAAGAGGATGCCTTACTGAGCCAATCAACTTAATGAGTCACATCAACTTCCCAACAAAAAAGAACACTAGGAAACATTTCGCCTTTATTTTTAACAATCAACAGGAATTGACTTGGCTCCTACTATGGGGAGACGACAGGACTGAGTACGGTGGGTAGACAGATGGTTATTGTTTCTGACTCTTAAGAAGGAATTGAATTCATCTGAAAGAGAAGGAATCAAACTTCCCCATCTCCCATCCCACTGTCCAAATAAAATCACCTCATTTAGACATTTTGTACATTTACATTTCTCTAAACGTGACAGAAAAATAAGTGACTAAATAAGCCCTGAGACATCACTTAAGAGAGGGAGGTAGTCAGTGTTACAGACAAAAAGTTACGTAGTTTCATTTAAAACAGTCCAAGTGTCATCAAACAATTAAATACATTAATTCCCTATAATAGAAGCTTAAATCAAATGTCTCACTCAATCAAACCAAGTTAGGAGAGAAACCCTCTATCAGCTCCTGGTTCAGCTCCAGCAGACCTGTTTTGAGTGCCATTGGCTGAGGCCTGTTTGTATCATTAAAAAATTATCTCAACTTCTCACTGCCAAAAATGATTTGTTTTGCATTGTCCACCCCTCGGAAGTAGAACTAATGTTTCCTGCAGCAGTGAATGTCTATGAAATAACATCACAAGATAAATGCCAATAGGCAGCTGGAGATGGTGAGCCAATAACAGAGAGGAGCTCTCTGTAGGAAGAGATAAGAAAGACCTAAGGGGCCAAGTGTACATGTGGTCACAGGCCATTCTGTGAAGCACCCAATCCTTTGAAAAATGGTCAGATCTGGGGAGTTTGGATGTACAGACAGGTGTATAAGTAGTCTAGGTAGTGTCAGTAGCTTTAGATTCAGGTCCCTTCATTGTTTCTCACTCAGTTGTAAGATCTAGGAAAATAGAACAGGGAATGTGTGTATGTGTGGTGTGTGTAAGTTAGTGAGTACTCTCTTTTTTCTCCTCCCCTTACCTTCGCTCCCCTTCCCTCATCCTTGTCCTCCATTCTCACTCCCTCCTTCTCTGTCTCTTTCTCTCCCTCTACTATCCATTCCTCCACCTCAAAAAAAAACAAAAAACCCTGCAAGTCACTTCCTCCTAAGGCCCTTGCTTTGGCCAGTGGAGTTGCTGAAGGGCTGGAGACCAGTCATCTAGAAGCTGGCCAGTGACTCTGGGATGCAGGCAGCTGGGGAGAAGCTCAGGAGGCTAAGCTTTCTGTGACTCATGCCCTCTCCCAGGCTTTTTATCACTTCCTTAGAGACTTTGCTTCTTCTCAGCCCTGATATGCTAAACACATTTTGTTAGCCCCTGCACCCTGCTCTCTGCTCAGGGAGGCTGACAGGCAGGCATTATATGGAAGAGCTGGTTGGAGGTGGAGAATGCAGAGCACCCACAGGACAGAGGGAGGGGAGTGAGGTCAAGGTGCTTATTTCCCCAATGTCCCCTGTGGGTGGGTGCAGGCTGGCCGCTCCCTCAACTGACTGTCCTGATCCTGTCCCTCTGTCCTTGGAGCTAAAAGGGGTAAAGGTGTCCCCCCTCTTACCAGCTCTGCTCCATTGATGTGGTTGTTCGACACGCACTTCATGCTTTTGTGAGTAGCTTGCATAACAGCCACTGAGGTGCATGTGCCTCTTCAATCTTCAAGGAGGAACTTGCACTTCAGCAGCAAGGCTGCTGTTAACTGACTGCCTTCAGACTTTGAGATCTGTTGTTTCTTCACACTCTTCCTGAACAGCCATCCCAGCCCATGACTGAGCATGGTGGGTACCAGGCCTTGGCCATTTCTGCACAACCACAGCAACCCCACTAACCAGCAATTTTTCCCCACAGTCCCCTGCTGGGCCAGCTAAGAAGTTGTCAGATCTGAGTGGTTCCCTGAGGCTCCTTGGCCCAATGCAACGTCCTCCCCTGTGTTCTTTGATGTCTATCAGGTCTGCATCCAATAGCAGAATGGAGGCTTCCCCTTTTCCTTCCTGCTTCCTCCTGCTCTTATCTCCCACAAGTACTACCCCCAATAAATCAGTTACACCCCCTAACTCTGCCCAGCATCTGGTCTTTGAGAACCCAAATATATCTTCCTTTTCATATCTCTCCCCCAAGGCATTGCACTGTCACTGCCCTACCAGGCACTGGCACCACACCTCGATGTTGATCAAATGGCTTTTCACAGCGGGTTTCCCTGAGTTGGGGAAGGGGAGCACCTGAGCCTGGCTGCCCTGCCCGTGACTGTGGACAAAAACAAGGGAAACTCTAAGACCCCAATTCCTGTCAACTCCCAGCCTTCGCACCAGAATTTCTTCATGCCCTACCTCTGTGTTCCCACCCTGGCTCATCCAGGCCTGTGCGTGGGACCCTGGTGTCCCACCAGGATGGTGTCTCTCAAGCCTTTTCTCAAAGCTTGAGAGACAGAAGAACCTGCTGCAACAGTAATAAAGAATGCACGCCTCCGGCTTTTCTCAATAGAACCTTTGAAAGGTGCATTTAATCCTAATCAATTGGAAGAAAGTGTCCAATGTCATTGAATCAGTGAGGCAACAATAACATGAGAAAGGTCCAAAGTCTGTTCATTAAAGCTGGAACCCAAACTTGTTACCACTGGGGTCTGGGCTAGCTGGCCTTTCAGGGGCTGGTCTTCACTGTAAAGAAGAGACAATTATGGAGTTCTTGCCCTGACCGGTGTGGCTCAGTGAATTAGGCGTCGTCCCTCAAAGCAAAAGGTTGCCAGTTCGACTACCAGTCAGGGCGCTTGCCTAGGTTGTGGGTTCAGTCGCCAGTTAAGGGGTGTACAGTGTTTCTCTTTCTCATTGATGTTCCTCTCCCCCTCATTTTCCCTCCCTTCCCTCCTCTCTCTCTCTAAAAAAAAAATGGAGTTCTTGAGAGGCTAGGTGAACAAGGTGAAGGAATTAAGAAGTACATATTGATAGTTATGAAATATACACAGGGATGTAAAGTACAGCACAGGGAATATAGTCAGTAATAATGTGGGAACTTTGTATGGTGCCAGGTGGGTACTGGGAATATTGAGGGGAACACTTTGTAAAGTATATGACTGTCTAACCACTATGCTGTAATCTGAAATTAATATAAAATAATATGGAATGTAAACTGTAATAGAAATAAATTTTAAACTAAAAGAAGAAAATTGTTTTAAAAAATAAAAAAGTGGGGGTTCTCTGCAGGCAAGGTGATTCTGAATCACTTAGGTTGGGCTATGGGATGTCTCTTGTACTCTTTGGGAAATGTCTACATTAGTAACTCCTAGTCTACATATTTTTTAATTTTCTCAAGATGAGATGAGCACCACAAAATCCTAAACACAAAACTAATTTAGTTATAAAAAATGAGTATGTCTTAGAGAGTCTGAACATACAGCCTGCATTTTCTAGGACAGTTCTAATTTCAAGGATTCTGTCTCATTAAAAAATACACTTGCGATCAGACCACATATCTTCTTTGAGGTTCAGAAAATTGGTTCTATTGTTCACACAGCATTTTTAGGAGAGGGAAAAAGGTAGAGGAAGAAGTATGACCGCAACATTTTTGAACTTCAAAAATAATAAGACTCGTTTCTATCACATTAGTTACTGGTTCTCTCATGTAATAAATGAAGCTCACTTGTTCGTCACTAGTACCCCCCACCCTCAGATCTTTGGGGTTGTGATTATTTCTTGATTTTATTTTTGGAGGGCATAGGGGCTAAGGAAATGCCACATGAGGGAGAAAAACTGCCCTTCTCCAGGCAGCAGGGTGCAGACTCGAATGCACCGGGACTGCAGCCACAGGCAGCCTTCCGAGTCTGAAATCCTTCACCTGGGAGCTTGCTTCTGTCTTTGGGTTGTGCTGTCACAGGCAATGTACTTGAGTCTGGGGAAACATTTGTGACCAGGATTCATTCTTGCTGCCTTGCACAAATTTGTCCCTGAATAGCAGCAAAAACTTAGGATCTCTTCAAGCTCCCTGTGCAGTCCAAATGGCCCTGCCGCCCTCCTACCTACCGCACGCTTCTTCCATGGGGCTTGGTTGTGACCCCACAGAAGACTCTCTCCATGGTCGAGACACTGGTGCAAGCCATTCTATCAGTGCCTCCATCCTCTGTAATCCTTGGGCACCTCCCCAAAGGCAACCCTCCACTCTTTCCCCTCATCCTTTCCTCTCCTCTCTCCTCAGTATTCTTTTGTGATTTATTTCCTCAGACTCTTCCCTTCACTTGGCAGAGCTCCCCTGTGCATTTGAATTATTTTCCAAAACTCCCATTGGAAACAAATTCTCCCATTTCAACCTTGTAGTATAAAAGCTGCTCCTCTCCCTCACCCCACAGTCAATGGGGTCACCTCCTACTGATATTTTTAATCCAACCCTCTCCATTCTTATGCAAAACCTTTACTCTTTTGATCCTCCTCCTAAAACACATCCACATAACCACCACCTCTCTCTTCTTCTTCTCTTTTATAGCATCCAAGTTATTCCCGCTTCTCCATGAAGCACTTTGCCATCTTGTTTACGTATCTTCTGTGCTAAATTCCAGGAGTACTTATTGTTATGTCTGTGTGAACAATTTATGTGAATTGGGTAGAATCAGCTTGGCTGTACATAAAATACCCAGATAAGCAGCTGCAATAATACCAAGTTCTCTCACATGAAATGAGTTTAGAAGTTGTGCAAATTCACCATTGAGAACAGTGAGTCCATGTTATTGGGGACACCTTCTGTCTTTCTGCTCCACATTCCTGGCCTTGGTTTTCATTCTTAAAATGGTTTCATGGTCCAAACTGGTAGAAAGGCTAAAAGAAGAAAGGAAAGGGGAGGGGAGGGAAGGGGAGGGGAGGGGAGGGGAGAAAGAAAAGAAAAAAGAAAAGATATATGGGTGCCCCTCCCAGGTGATTGTTTGCTTTAAAATTTTCCCTGGGTAGCCCCACCCAATGGCTTCAACTTACATATATTCTTGGCTGTCCCCAACTGCAAAGAAAGCTGAGAATTGTAGTCTTTTAGCTGATCCTGGTGCTGTTCTGAGTAGAACCGTGGTTCTATTAGTATTGGATAGGCAACTAACATTCTTGGCTTGTAGCTTCTGTCTGATATCATTAACCTTCATTTCCACTCAACTTCAAAGACCTGTTCCCTTGGCCATTCTCTAAACTTTGTTACCCTCAAATCATTCACTTCCTAATCTATTATTAAGTTTTAACTTTATACTCTCTGACCCTCACCAGCTAGCTTGTAATTCCTGCGTTCTCACATCTGTTCTCACACCACATGGGGAGATCAAATCAATCCCTTCATCCTCCTATCACCCCACACTTATGGAGTGGTGTATCAGTTTAGGTCCTTAAGGAGCCCAACACCAAGATGTAATGAGATGTACAAGAGGTTCACGGAAGGGGATACCTGTGCAGATAAAGGGGATGGGAGCAAGAGTAATCAGGGAGAGCCTTTGAATTGTGATGCAAGTCTGACCCCTGTGAGAGGAGAGAGGGAAGGAGGTGTGGGTAGGAAGAGTCTCTGCTGCATCGTTCAGTGAAAATCTCAGGTCACTGGGAAGTCCCTGAGCCAAAGTTGTTTACAGGGCTCCTGCATTTGGCTGAAACACAGTGCTCCCTCTGGACTCTACTTCGTGCACTTCTGTCCACCACATTCATCTTCATGCCCACAGCTCATCCGCCTCTATTGAAATCCCAGCAGAGGCTCTCTCCTCCTTCCTTCCTGTGTCCTTCATTGCTCGTTTCTATTTTCCCCAGGTCCTTCCTCATTAATGAGTCCATTGGCTCCTGTTCTTCAACCCTACCAACAAGAGGCAACCGCAGGCTTATGAAATGGCACAGTAGGGGCCAGGGAACTATAAATTCAGAATGGCTGTAGCATGTGTAAGGTATGCAAGGGCTATGGGCTAATAGCCTGACCCTTATCACAGGACTGGAGGGTGTGGGCCACTGAAAGGAATTAATCTGGTAATGACAGATTAGCATTTCTGTTGGGTCACCCTTGAGGCAGCATGAAGAGAGAATTGCATGGAGTAGAGACTGGAGCGGAGGCCTGGAGAAAACCTGTTAACAGATAGTAGCAATGGGCCTGGGAAAATCAGAAGGAAGACTGTAAAGAAGAGACCTGGAAACAAAAGTTAAAAGTAAAGTTGGCAATAGGATGTGCATTATATGTCCTCAACGCCAGGCTTGGCTTTTGCAGAGCCTTCACCTCCTTCCCCTCACGCAGAGGTCACACCCAGCGTCTCCAGAGTGGATAATTTTATCTCCCTCCTAATTTTCTTTCCTGTTTGGAAACCAAAGTCAGCTCCACCCCACTTTATGCCTCAGGATAATCAGTTGGCTGTCTACCATTCTACCTGATCAGCATCACTATGGCATGTTCTGCAGTCCTCATACTGTCCTAACCTTAAATCAGGGCTACCTGGACTACTGCGGCACACTGCCCCCTGGTCTCCCTGCCTCCACTCTTTGGCCTCCAATTTGTCCTCCAAGGGGCTGTCAGGGGCCTACAGGCACACCTCAGAGACAATGCAGTTTGGGTTCCAGGCCACCACAATAAAGCAGATAATCACAGTGCAGTGAATCACACAAGTTTTTCTGGTTTCCCCATGCATCTAAAAGTTATGTTTACACTATACTCTGGTCTATTAAGTGTGTAATGGTATTCTGTCTAAAAAAAAAACAATATACAAATCTTAGTTTAAAAATACTTTTTTGTTAAAAAATGCTAACCATCCTCTAAGCCTTCAGTGAGTGATGTTGATGAAAATGCAGTGTCTGTTTATACACTCAAAACCTATATAATTTTATTAATGTCACACCATAAATATAATAAATATAATAAAATTTAAAATATTTTAAAAGATGCAGTACCTGCAAAACATAATAAAGTGAAGTGCATAATCTGAGATGTGCCTTTCCTCTGGTTACAATATTTCAGTGGCTTTCATTTACTACAAGAAAAGACCCAAGCCTTATATTGTTGCATGTGAGACCTCCCACCATCTGGCTGCAGTACACCTCTCGAGTTTTCATACCACCCTCTTTGCTTGCAACGCTATGCTGTAGTGATGGAAAACCTATGCGGATCCTCCAACACACCATGCCATTTCCTTTTCCTCTACTCAGCTTTCTATCAGCTGCTTATCTACACCACTTTTATCTTCCTTGCAAACCTAACACACTCCTTTCTTTTTTTTATTTTTTAATTTTTTAATATATTTTATCGATTATGCCATTACAGTTGTCCAATTCCCCCTTCATTCCCCTCCCCCTGCACACCCCTCCCCCACCATTCCCCCCCTTTTTTTTATGTCCATGTGTCACAAGTTCTTCAGATTCTATATTTCCCATACTATTCTTGCCCTCCCTCCTGTCTATTTTCTACCTACCATCTATGCTACTTATTTTCTGTACCTTCTCCCCCCTTCTCCTCCTCCCACTCCCCTGTTGCTAACCCTCCATGTGATCTCCATTTCTATGGTTCTGCTCCTGATCTAGCTGTCCTCTTAGTTTGCTTTTGTTTTAGGTGTGGTTCTTAATAACTGTGAGTTTGCTGTCCTTTCACTCTTCATCTTTTTTATCTTCTTTTTCTTAGATAAGTCCCTTTAACATTTCATATAATAAGGGCTTGGTAATGATGAACTCCTTCAACTCGACCTTATCCGAGAAGCACTTTATCTGCCCTTCCATTCTAAATGAAAGCTTTGCTGGATAGAGCAATCTTGGATGTAGGTCCTTGCCTTTCATGACTTGGGATAATTCTTTGCAGCCCCTTCTTGCCTGTAAGGTCTCTTTTGAGAAATCGTCTGATGGGAACTCCTTTGTAGGTGACTGTCCCCTTAGCTCTTGCTGCTTCTAGGATTCTCTCCTTCATTTTAGTCTTGGCTAATGTAATGGTGATGTGCCTTGGTGTGTTCCTCCTTGAGTCCACCTTCTTTGGGACTTTCTGAGCTTCCTGGACTTCCTGGAAGTCTATTTTGTTTGCCAGATTGGGAAAATTCTCCTTTATTGTTTGTTCAAATAAGTTTTCCACTTGTGGCTGTTCCTCTTCCCCTTCTGGTACCCTGGTCTGGATGAACAATTTATTGTGTCGGACTTCCGTACAGTTCAATTTTCTGTGTTTTGGCTGCATTTTTGTTACTAAAACTTTGTTGCCTTTAAACTTGGTTGTGTGAGGAGGCACAGTGTTTCCACCTACACCTCCATCTTGGCCAGAAGTCCCTTTCTCTCTTTTTTGAACTTTTTCTATCTACTTTATTATTGTTTTAATTGAATGTACTGGGGGTAGCATTGATTCACAAAACCATACAGGTTTCAAGGGTACAACTCAATGAAACCTCATCTGCATACTGCATTGGGTCCACTGCCCCAAGCAGAGTCTCTTTCTGTCTCCGCTTTCCCCCCTTTGCCCACCTCCACCTATCTCACGACCCTCTTTCCTCTGGCCATAACTACACTGATGTCTGTGACTATGTGTTTTATATATATATATATATATATGTTTTCTGGTTAATCCTTTCACCTTCTTTCATCCAGTCCCCTGACTTCCTTCTCCTCTGACAGCTTTCAGTCTGTTCCATGCCTCTGTGCCTCTCTCTCTACTTCGTTCGTCAGTTTATTTTGTTCATTAGATAAGTGTGATCATATGCTATTTGTCTTTCTCTGTGTGGCTTATTTCACTTAGCATAATAATCTCCAGGTCTATTCTTTCTTAGAAACCTGACATTGTCAGATTCTCTCTGAAGTCTTTCTTGTACTTCTGCCTATTTTGCCTTGTATTCATAATTACATCTTCTCAATTAGCATGTATGCCACAAAGGCAGGAATCATGAATATTTTGTTTTAAACATAATATCTCCAGGACCTAGCCTAATTCTTGGTACATAATAAATGCTCAATAAATATCTATTGAGTGAATAAATACTTATTTTGTCTCTTGCAGTACACTGTAGCCTTTTTGGGGCCAGGACTCTGTCATATTTATCTCTGTATTCTTTCTAATAACTGTCAGGTAATAGTACAAAGTTACTGAGCTCAGAACTACTAATTTCTTACTGTATTTGTAGACAAACTTGTTTTTCCAATTCCTAATTTCTTTAATAGCTAGGATGAAACCTTTCATTCAATAAGTGTTAAATAAATGTGTGTTTAATTAATTGAAAACGAACCTTTTGCTCTCTGGGTAGCATACGCATATTAATGGCATTGGGCAAAGGCAAATGGAAAGGGGGAAGTGATGATTTATCTACCTAAACCACTCTGTGCCTCTGATAGATCCACCTTTGGTTACTCCATGGCCTTAAGCTGATGTTATCTATCCAGTGAACACATTGTGCTGCTCTCAGCACTAGCTGTAACTAACAAGACATCACACAGGTGCATGCTGCCTCTTTCTTCAGTTGCTAATTTTCAGAGACAGTGTCCAAAAGCTTTCTTCCAGTCCCTTGACTCCCTTCTCCTCTGACAGCTGTCAGAGGACAGCTGTTGGGCAAAAAAAGCTTTGGACACTGTCCAAAAGAAGCTGCAGGCAAAACCACAAAGCATTATCTGGAAAACAATTCAGACTTCAGTGGTGAACAGTAAACAGGGGCCACAGTCGGGTGAGGAACACTTTTAAAAATAAAACTATAGAAATGCATCCCATAAAGGTGGGACTGAAAGTTTCTTTCAATCAAAATATCATGGTATCACCTTGGGTGAAATCAGGCTGGATTGCCATAGACTCTGCGAGGCATTAATATACATAAGGAAAAATGGGGGGCAGCATTCACCAAAGGGATGGAAGACAATATAAACCACAGGGTCTGCCATGGATCCTGTATTGTCTACATAGATTGTGGGTATCATGGTTAAACTGTGCAGTCCCAGGGCACAGTGTATCTTCACAATAGACAAGGGTGATTAGTCTGTCAGAGCCTGAAGCCATATGGCCTCTAATTCCCCTTGTTCTGATTCATGCCTAACACATTCTCTTCTCATTATAATTTGATATCTCCTGTAGGATAATAACCCACTGAGTATTATAGTCTATGTGTCAGTTGCCTTTCTCATTGTAATAAATACCCTGGCCTTTTGATTTCTCCTCAGTTTCCTGTGAATTAGGCTAGAGTGAATCTTTCCTCAAAGATTACTAACAGAGTCACCTTTCTGAGTCTATGAAGCTGAGGATGAAACTTCAGAATGGTGATGTCTGCCAACCACAGAGGCCTCTTGGTGGACAGGTGCTCAGTCAGCCTTGCCTTGTGACATCCTGCTGTCTTGATCAAGCTCTTTTCAAGCTGTCATCACAAGACTAGCTACATGGGTAGTTGAGTGAATGTCTTTTGACAAAGGGTAGGAAGTTGTGTGTGTGTATACACGCATACATAGGTATCCAAAGAAATGTAACTTCTTCACAATGCTAGGTCATCAGTCTGCTGAATCACACAGTCTTTCATTAAAGTTACACTTTTAGACTTTGCCTAACTGCCTCTCAAAACCTTGAGGAAGCGGTTTCTCATTTCCATCCCTCACTTGCTGTTTAGTTCCTTCCCTTCAAAGTTCTATATGCATCCTCACAGCTCTGTCCTCTCTATCTACTTTCTTGAACATCGAGTCACAGGGCACCCAATGTGACCCTCAGGACCAGGAGCCCCTGGGAAATCATCTCAATGCCCCCAGCTCCTAGCACAGGGCCTAGGCAAGAGACAGGCATTGGATATATTTGTGAAAGAACTAAATGAGTTATAGTCAGTCAATAGGTGGTAACTTTCCTCAAGATCCAGAAGCATCAAAGGAAACTTATACTTGCACTGTGAAGTCTGGAAGTCAGCACAACAGACAAACGTGCGTTGGGAAAATAACTCTGGACAATGTCCTGACTTGCCCTTGAAGGAGTGTTTGTGTAGCATTGGCTCTGTGTGTGTATAAAAGCATAGCATAAACAGTGTACCATATGCAGTACAGTACAATATGCCCCAAATAAAACAAATACAAATACATACAACTAAAAAAAGTTACTTTTTTTTGTTACAGAGGCTTCTTCAAAGTCAATGTTGGATGAATAGCACATAAATAAATGAGTGAATGAATGAACAAACATTAGCTATCTAATTTTGACTTTGAACTTAATAGTTCACAGGTATTAGTACAAAGTTACTGAGCTAGGACTTCCAACCAAGATGGAAGCGTAGGTGGAAATACTGTGCTTCCTCACACAACCAAATTTAAGGGCAACAAAGATTTAGAAACAAAAACACAACTAAAACAGAAAGAAAATTGAACTGTACAGAAGTCCAACAACAAAACATCCATCTAGACTGGTAAAAGGGGCAGAGTTGGCAGCTGACAGAGAGGAGTCGTGGCAGGAAAAAGCAGTGGTTGGCAGACTCAGACATGCAGGCAGCATGGGGCTAGCAGACCCTAGGCACGAGGAGGAAACAAGCAGACCCTGTGAGGCTCACAAGGCAGTTGGCTCACTGCAGTCACACATTCCTGTGTAGACAAACCAGGCAAAAACAGGCAGTGAGAGAGACCTCACAACCCAGGGCCCCAGCAATGGGAAATAAAGCCTAAAAGTGCCAATTGAAAAAACTTGCAGGGGTCGAGGTGCCTGGAGAGACTCCCTGCCTCACAGGAGAGTTTGTTGGAGAGACCCACAAGGTCCCTGAACATACACAAGCCCAACCACCTGGGAATCAGAACCAGAAGGGCCCAATTTACTTGTGGGAAGCAGCAGAGGGGACTGAAATCTGAGAGAGAGGAGAACAAGCACCATTGTTCTCTCTCTAACCCCATCCCCACATGCAGCATCACAACCCAGCCACGTGAGTTGGCCCACCCTGGTGAACACCTAAGATTCTGCCCCTCATACATACCAGGTGCGACCAGACCAAAACATTATGGCTCAAACAGAACAGATCCAAGCCCCAGAGGCAATACTTTTAAGTGACCAAGAGATAGCCAACCTATAACATGCATAGTTAAAAACACTGGTGATCAGGATGCTGACAGAAGTGGTTGATTCTAGTCACAAATTAGATGAAAATATGAAGACTACACTAAGTGAAGTGAAGAAAAATGCACAGGGAACCAGTAGTGATGGGGAAAAAACAGGAACTGAAATCAACAGTGTGGACCAGAAGGAAGAAAGAAACAACCAATCAGAAAAGAATGAAGAAACAAGAATTCAAAAAAATGAGGAGAGTCTTAGAAACCTCCAGAACATCTTTAAATATTCCAACATCTGAATTATGAGGGTACCAGAAGGGGAAGAGGAAGAGCAACAAGTGGAAAACTTATTTGAACCAATAATAAAGGAGAACTTCCTCAATGTGGCAAAGGAAATAGACTTCCAGGAAATCCAGGAAGCTCAGAGAGTCCCAAAGAGGTTGGACCCAAGGAGGAACACACCAAGGCACATCATCGTTACATTAGCCAAGATTTAAATGAAGGAGAGAATCCTAGAAGCAGCAAGAGATAAGGGGACAGTCACCTACAAAGGAGTTCCCATCAGACTGTCAGCTGATTTCTCAAGAGAAACCTTGCAGGCATGAAGGGGCTGGAAAGAAATATTCCAAGTCATGAAATCTAAAAACCTACATCCAAGATTGCTCTATCCAGCAAAGCTTTCATTTAGAATGAAAGGGCAGATAAAGTGCTTCTCAGATAAGGTCACGTTAGAGTTCATCATTACCAAGCCCTTATTATATAAAATGTTAAAGGATTTATCTAAGAAAAAGAAGATAAAAAAGATGAATAGTGAAAGGACAGCAAACTCACAGTTATTAAGAACCACACCTAAAACAAAAGCAAAGTAAGCAAAGGAAGGCAAACTCACAGTTACTAACAACCACACCTAAAAAAAAGCAAACTAAGAGTACAGCTAGATCAGGAGCAGAACCATAGAAATGAAGATCACATGGAGGGTTAGCAACAGGGGAGTGGGAGGAGGGAGGTGAAGGTACAGAGAATAAATAGCATAGCTGGTGGGGAGAAAATAGACAGGGGGAGGGCAAGAGTAGTGTGGGAAATGTAGAAGCTAAAGAACTTATGACACATGGACATGAACTAAAGAGGGAAGATGTGGGGGCAGAGGGGGTGTTCAGGGTGGAGGGAAATTAAGGCAGAAAATGGGATGACTGTAATGGCATAATCAATAAGATATATTTGAAAAAACCAAAATTACTGAGCTAGTGCTGTCATCTGAATATTTGTGTTTCCTCAAAATGCATATCTGAAACCCTGAGCCCTCTCCTGAAGATGATAGCCTTAGGAGGTTGGGAGGATACAGAAAGAAGGCGGTGTCAGCTCTGAACCAGGAAGAGGGCCCATCTCCTAACCATGCTGGTCCTATGATCTTGAACTTCCAGCCTCCAGAACTGTGGGAAATAAATTCCTGTTGTGTATAAGCCACCCAGTCTGTGGTATTTTGTAATAGCAGCCCAAACAGACTGAGCCAGCTAGGAAATATGATCTGTTAATTTCTTATTATATTGGAAACACAATGATTTTTTTAAGTTTCTCATTTCATTTAAAAGATGACTTTAGGGAATAGCTAAGTTCAGAAGAGAGCCAAATTACAGGGTATTATGGATTTTCAAAAAAACAAAAACAAAGAGAAAGTATCTGCTTTAAAAAATCTTACATTAAAAGACAATGGCTTAAGCAAAAGAAAAATCTAAAAGCTGTGCTTAAAGAAATATTTAAAGATTCATTCTGAGAAGGTGAAGATCCTCTTAACCCATGAGTCTTACCATTAGTAGAGATATGAAGACTACAAATAATATTTAGACCACAATTTTCATCTTTGCAGAATTGAAAATCTGGGTACTTTTTATGACTCATAGTTTTATTAGGACTTCATTTTAATTCCACATATAAAAGTCTTTGGGGTGGTGACTTGTACACAATATTAGTGAATTGTTAAGCAGCACATCAATTAAAATCCAGCTGGTGAAAAAAAATGACAGTATCACTTTTTTTAATGCCTCATCACAAGATGTAAAAAAAACTTCCCTGAGTCACCGAATGGTTACTCATTAATTGAGAGAAAACTATGAGTATAAGCTGCAGACAAAAGCCCCTACCACACACTGGTGCTCCCAGAGTGGGAATGGCAGAAGGAACTTGGAAAAGTGCTTCACAGCCTAGATTTCCTTGACAACCGCTTCCATAGGACCAGTGTTCAAAGGGAGGCTCCAGCAAAGCATCAAGGAAGCCTAATTGATGATCAGGATCCCATATTTAAGAGGACATCATGATCTGCTGATACTGTGTAAATTATTTCTAAATTTAAATGGAAATATGGGTAGGTGTGTGTTTTAAACCTCACTTCTCTTCTTTGAATGTTATTTTATTGTGGAATTCCCCTTCTTCCTCATAATAAACTCCTTTATAAAAATGATAACAACAATAGTTAAAATTTAACTTTGCAATATCTAACCTAGAAAATACTTATTTCTCCTTTAAAAACAACAGTCCCACCCAAGGGGCAGCAGGAAGTTGGGCAAAAGTGAGTGGCAAACTAAATGGGAGGTAGTTCTGAGAGAATTCACCACCACTCCCAAAATCTCCTTGTGTGTGCTGGTGTGATGAATGCTTCAAAAATCCTGGTGTACCTCCAAACTCCAGGAAATTAGTTTATAGCCCAACCTGTCACAAAAAAGCAAGCACACTCTGAGGAAGAGAAGGCGACAGTTCCATTGTGTCGGTCTCTTTCCCATTTGCTTGCAGAACACAAATCTCAGCAATTCCAGGTGCAGAAAGAAACCAGTGTGCAAGCAGAAGAAACTTTGGAAAGGGGTGGGGACAAAGACTTGATGAATGACAATGAGGATAAACAACACAAAGAAACACCATATGGGGAACAAAAGAAACCTTTGGGGTGGTATAATAGCATTACTAAGCACTCCGGTCACACAAATAAGAGAGGTCAGAAATGCAATTATTTCAACCCTGAGGAGTAATTACATAAAATAAGAAGTCAGTGGGAAAGCAAATCAGAAAAAAGACTTTAATGGACAGAAGTACCCTAAGAAATCACCTCTTTCTTTTCTTGTTTTCTTGGTGGTGTCATAGATGTTTTTCCCCCAGTGTTCGAGTATTTCAGCAAAATAGAGCAGGAAATGGCACTGCGGTGCACACACGTTCCAATGGGTAAGGGCAGGCACAGAAATTGAGGACCCAGGGACAGTTGGGAGCACAAGCTTTGCCAGCCATCTGTGGCCTGTAAAGCAGAAAATATGATCGCTCCTTCAAACACTGAGCCTAAGAAAAGCACTTTGAATTATTTCATTTCAAGTAAAACAAATGACTTTTTCTCAGCCACAGAAAATCCACAAGAAGTTACAGTGCTGCCATTGTACGAAGACAAAGTGGAAATGCACTGGTGGTGAGCCACTTCAGTTGCGTGATTTGACCTTGTCACTTACCTAATGTGGTTTGAGAGACCAGTGATATATCTGCATGCAAAAACCAAGGTCAGCCTGGATGTTCAACCATCATGTCATCACCATCTCAGCCAGAAGCACTTATATAGGAACAGTATACAGCTCACATCCTTTGCCTTCTAAGAGAGGTATTCTCAAGTCTAAGGTATATCTTACAGTTTGGTCATTTCAAGGAAATGATTGATTTCCTCCAAAAAGAAGTAGTTTGAATTACCTTTTGCTTTCAGTTTTTTAAAAACACTTTATTTATTTGTTTTATAGATAGAAGGGAAGGAAGGGAGAAAGAAAAGGAGAGAAATATTGAGGTCAAAGTATGAGATAAATGTCTACAGGTTGCCCCTTGCACATGCCCCAACCAGGACCCAGCCAGCAACGCACGCAGACAGGTGCCCTGACCAAGAATCAAACAAGTGAGCTTTCTTTCAGTTTGCAGGACAATGCCTAACCCACTGAAGTACACTAGTCTGGAATGCTGTAAAAATTTTAAGCAACATGCCCTGGCTGATGTGGCTCAGTGGATTCAGTGCTGGCCTTTAAACCTAAGGGTCACCAGTTCAATTCCCAGTCAGGGCACATGCCTGGGTTGCAGGCCAGGTCCCCAGTAGAGGCAACCACACATTGATGTTCTTGCCATCTTTTTCTCCTTCCCTTCCCCTCTCTCTAAAAATAAATAAATAAAATATTTTTTAAAAATTTTAAGTAACACATTAATTTATTATTTGTGAAGGCATGGAGAGATGGCTGCTGCCTGAATTATCAGTGGGAAGTGTTAATTAGTACAAGCTTTCTGGAAGAAAATCTGATTATGTATACAACATTTCAAAGGAAGTAGTCAGACAAAATGTATCTAGAATGCAGCCATGTCTCATCACCCATTGCCACCTCCCTGGTCCACGCCACCTTCACCTCTGACCTGCATTTCTGCGGAAGCCTCTGGATGAACCACTATGCTTTCATCCTGACCCTTCAGTCTATACTCAACACTCAACTGATCCAGTTGGATCACATCACACTTCCTGTCACACCCTCCTGATTTCCCATCTCATTGGGATAAAAGGCTTACAACAGCTTTACATGACCCCATCCTCCCATTTCCTACCCCAAATCTATCACATTTCATCTTCAGCTTCTCTCCTCTTTTCTGGTTCCACTCAGAAAGATTCTGCCCCTCCCCCACCCCCAGCTGTTCCAGAACTCACCAGGCATGCCTCTGCCTCTGGGCTTTTGTCCTTGTTGTTCCATTATCCCCGGAAAGTTTGTTCCCTCTCTGCCCTTCCTTCATCAACTTCCAGTCTTTTCTCAAAACCATCCTCTCAGTGATGCTTTCTTTGCCCCTCTGCTTAACATGGCAAGGTTCTGTCACTTCCTATTCCTCTTTCCTGTTGACCTTTCCTCCGTGGCATTTCTAGACTTATCATCACCTGATAACCTATGTACTAGTTGATGATTTTTATTTAAATGTCATATAAAAGAGTAATCCTCATACCTGGAATACATTGGGAGTATGCAGGCAACTGATCTCTGAGTTATATAAACTAATAGAATGATTCATAAATGTCATTAAAAATAAATTTTTTTACATTTTAGTTACCACTTCCTCTATAAATAGCTATAACTGATATTTATGTGTCATGACTAATATCTTCAGAAGCAAAAAATAGTTAGCCACTATGAAAGATAACCCTTTTTTAGTTTACCATCTTATGCTTTGCCAATGGGGACCCATCTCACTGGCAGATGGACACTGGATCTTTCCATACAAAATGAGAGATAAGAAATGTAATTCTTAAGTGCAAATTAAAACATACTATAATTAATTAAGCCAGGCAAGACATCTCAAAATCTTATTTAGTGAATTTAATCATCACCTTTCCTAGATAACTAAACAGTACAGCTTCGGCCACAATGTTAACCCCATTCTATTAATTTTGCAGTATTATGATTTTATATTCTTGTTTATCTCTTCATTAATTGTAAACTTCTCAAGCCTGAAGCTTGTGTGTATGTGGAGGGGACTGAATCTTCTATTTCCCTTAGTCTGCGTGGCAGTCAGGAATTCAGCCCACAATTATTTCCAGATGTTTGCCTGCATGTTGATGCTGGGGACACAGCGTTGGGCAAGCTGGATGAGGACCTCCAGAACGAAGTAGAAGAGAGAGGGTGGACTGGAGCCATGAGCATTACAAAAGGGAGGAGAGTGAGCCCACAGCATGTGATCGGACCTTGCAGATGGTCCCAGGCGGTGGGGGGTTGGGGGGAAGGTCAAGAACCAGCTCTCTGAGAAGTGGGGCCTAACTCTGAGTTTCTTGGCAAAGGCAGTGGAGAAGGGAGGACTCTTCAGGCAGAGATAACAGCGTATGCAGAGAAAGACCCTGAAGTGTCAAAAGGATGAATTGTTCCAGAAACAGAAAGAAAACCCGTAAGGCTGGAAAGGTGGGCACAGTCTTGGAGTCCAGGTGAGGACTGTTAGACCTGGTCCTAAGGGCACAGGAAGGCACACAAGTATTTTAAGTCAGGTATCGGTTTGATCTGTGCCCGGTGGCCAGTCTCTGAAGCCTTTTGAAATTCTGACCATGTCCTTGCCTAAGGGCTGTGCGGCTATGTAAGAACCATTCCAGACTAATTTTCCAGGACTTTAAGGGAACACACTAAACTCGTTTTATTCTCTATTGTACTTATTTGTAGGATATAAAATAGATGTTAAATAATGCCTTACAAACCTAATCAATAATTACTTAGAAAAACAAGGTTATGTCACTTGTATCTATACTCTTCCATATTCTCCTACCAGACTCAGAGCAAGAAATATTGTACAGTATTTAGAAAAGCATGATTTGAAAGTTGGGATTCAGATCCCAGCTCCATCACTTACTTCCATGTGTGAACTTGGGCAAGCTACCTAACTTCTTTGCACCTTGGTTTCCTTATTTGTAAAATGGGGGATAATAATAGAATAGTCAGGGTAACCACATAATTAACTGGACATTTTGGAAATGACACGAGACTAGCCGAAGTCAGTGTGTATAAACACTTAGAATAATGATTGGCATATAGTAAGGATGGCTATTAACATTATTAAGATGCTTTCATTTATTCCTCAGAAGACTAGAACCACCAACTGATTTTAAATGTCAATATGATTGAAAGAAAGGATTCAAAAGTATTTAAAGCCCTACAGTCCTGTGGCAGACTTGAAAGTATTTTAACTTGAAGACATGATTATCTTTTGACAGAAAACTAAGCAAAGAAAAAAATCCTAAATAAACGCAAATCATAGCTTTGCTTAGAAAGACAAATACTTTTGGTCGGCAATAATGGTTGAATATAAGTTCTTATTTTTTTGAAAACTATTTTCAATAGAGTTTACATTTGATCTTTTGTATTAGTTTCAGGTGTATAGATACTAGTTAGACAGTCATATGCTTTACAAAGTGTGTTCCCCTGATATTTCCAGCACCCACCTGACACATACATAGTTATTACAGTATTATCGACTATATTTCCTATGCTGTACTTTACATCCGCATGACTTTTGTAATTACCAACCTGTACTCTCAATCCCTTCACTTTTTTCACCCCATTCCCCCAAACCCCATTCCCTCTGGCAACCATCAGTCTGTTCTCTGTATCTATGAGTCTGTTTCTATTTTGCTAGTTCATTTATATTGTTCCTTAGATTTTATATATAAGTGAAATTATATGGCATTTGTCTTTCTCTAACTGAATTATTTCACTTGGAATAATATCCTCTAAATATATCCATGCTGTCACAAATAGTTAAATTTCATTTTTTAAATGTATTTTATTGATTATTCTATTACAGTTGCCTGATTCCCCCCTTCACTCTCCTCCACCCTGCACAACCCCTCCCACACACATCCCCCCCCTTTAGTTCATGTTCATGGGTCCAATATGTAAGTTCTTTGGCTTCTACATTCCCCATACTATTCTCACCCCCCCTGTCTATTTTCTACCTACCATCTATGCTACTTATTCTCTGTACCTTTTCCCCCATCTCCTCCTCCCACTCCCCTGCTGATAACCCTCCATGTGATTTCCATTTCTGTGTTTCTGTTTCTTTTCTAGATATTCTCTTAGTTTGCTTTTGTTTTTGTTTTCAGTGTGGTTGTTAATAACTGTGAGTTTGCTGTCCTTTCACTGTTCATATTTTTTACCTTCTTTTTCTTAGATAAATCCCTTTTTTTAATTTATTTTTTATTGATTATGCCATTACAGTTGTTCTATACCCCCCTTCATTCCCCTCCACCCTACCCCCCCATCCCCACCATTACCCCCCTTTACTTTATGACCATGTGTTACAAGTTCTTTAGATTCTATATTTCCCACACTATTCTTGCCCTCCCCTATCTATTTTCTTTTTTTTTTTAATTTGTTTTTTTAAATTGATTATGCTGTTACAGTTGTTCTATTCCCCCCTTCATTCCCCTCCACCCTGCCCCCCCATCCCCACCATTACCCCCCTTTAGTTTATGTCCATGTGTCTCAAGTCCTTTAGGTTCTATATTTCCCATGCTATTCTTGCCCCCCCCATCTATTTTCTATCTACTGTCTATGCTACTTATTTTCTGTACCTTCTCCCCCCCATCTCCTCCTCCCACTCCCCTGTTGCTAACCCTCCTTGAGATCTTCATTTCTATGTTTCCACTCCTGATCTAGCTGTTCTTTTAGTTTGCTTTCGTTTTAGGTGTGGTTGTTAATAACTGTGAGCTTGTTGTTCTTTCACTGTTCATGTTTCTTTAACTTCTTTTTCTTAGATAAGTCCCTTGAACATTTCATATAATAAGGGCTTGGTGATAATGAACTCCTTGAATTTGATCTTATCTGAGAAGCACCTTATCTGTCCTTCCATTTTAAATGAAAGTTTTGCTGGATAGAGCAATCTTGGTTGTAGGTCTTTAGATTTCATGACTTGGAATATTTCTTTCCAGCCCCTTCTTGCCTGTAAGGTCTCTTTTGAGAAATCTGCTGACAGTCTGATGGGGACTCCTTTGTAGGTGATTGTCCCCTTAGCTCTTGCTGCTTCTAGGATTCTCTCCTTCATTTTAATTTTGGCTAATGTAATTATGATATGCCTTGGTGTGTTTCTTCTTGAGTCCAACTTTTTTGGTACTCTCTGAGCTTCTTGGATTTCTTGGAAGTCTATTTCCTTTGCCAGATTGGGGAAATTTTCTTTTATTATTTGTTCAAATAATTTTCCCACTGGTGGTTGTGTCTTTCCCCCTTCTGGTACCCCTATAATTCGGATATTGGAGCGTTTAAAGATGTCCTGGAGGTTCCTAAGACTCTCCCTCATTTCTTTGAATTCTTGCTCCTTGACTCTTTTCTGTTTGGCCATTATTTGCTTTCTTCTGGTCCACTCCATTGATTTGAGTCCCAGTTTCCTTTTCATCTCTATGGGTTTCCTGTGGAATTCCATTCATTTCCCTTAGTTTAGCCTTCATATGTTTCTCTAATTTGTGGCTATAATCAACCAGATCTGTGAGGATCCTGATGACCAGTGTTTTAAACTGTGCGTCTGAGAGTTTTGCTATTTCTTCGTCGCTTAGATTTATCTCTGGGGCTTTGAGGTCTTCCTGCGACATTTTTGGTCTGTTCTGGCCCTTTAAATGTGAGAAGCGGCGCCTTGGACTCCCAGGTCGCTGTGTTGTGACGCTTATGTGGAGGCGTGGTCAGAGCGGGGAAATGGCGGCGCCCTCTACTGCCGCATGCCACGGGGACCGCCGGCCCCGGTCCAACCGCCCACTCCCTCGCCTGTCCGCTCGCTCGCAGACAGGCAACCGCAGTCAACACGCAGCACTGCCTCCCCACTGTCTCCTCAGCAGTCGCTCACCCGGTGGGTTGCTCGGTCCCTCGCTAGGTCCAATCCTGCGTTTGGAACCCGTGCGTCTGGATTCGCGCGTCTGGATTCCGTGCCTGGGTCCGTCCGACCGGGGACCTCCTGTGCAACCCCTCACCAGACGCCGGTTTCGCCCCTTACCGGTCGGGCTGAAGAATTTGTTGTTAACGGACTTCCGAAAAGTTCAATTTTCTGTGTTCTGCTTGTGTTTTCTGATGCTAATATTTAGTTGTCCCTAAACTTGGTTGTGTGAGAAACCACGGCATATCCACCTATACCTCCATCTTGGCGGAAGTCCCCCTATCTATTTTCTATCTACTGTCTATGCTACTTATTTTCTGTACCTTCTCCCCACTTCTCCTCTTCCCACTCCCCTGTTGCTAACCCTCCTTGAGATCTTCATTTCTATGTTTCCACTCCTGATCTAGCTGTCCTTTTAGTTTGCTTTTGTTTTAGGTGTGGTTGTTAATAACTGTGAGTTTGCTGTTCTTTCACTGTTCATGCTTCTTTAACTTCTTTTTCTTAGGTAAGTCCCTTTAACATTTCATATAATAAGGGCTTGGTGATGATGAACTCCTTGAATTTGACCTTATCTGAGAAGCACTTTATCTGTCCTTCCATTCTAAATGAAAGTTTTGCTGGATAGAGCAATCTTGGTTGTAGGTCTTTGGATTTCATGACTTGGAATACTTCTTTCCAGCCCCTTCTTGCCTGTAAGGTCTCTTTTGAGAAATCAGCTGACAGTCTGATGGGAACTCCTTTGTAGGTGACTGTCCCCTTAGCTCTTGCTGCTTCTAGGATTCTCTCCTTCATTTTAATCTTGGCTAATGTAATGATGATGTGCCTTGGTGTGTTCCTCCCTTGGGTCCAACTTCTTTGGGACTCTCTGAGATTCCTGGACTTCCTGGAAGTCTATTTCCTTTGCCACATTGGGGAAGTTCTCCTTTATTATTGGTTCAAATAAGTTTTCCACCTGTTGCTCTTCCTCTTCCCCTTCTGGTACCCCTATAATTCGGATGTTGGAACGTTTAAAGATGTCCTGGAGGTTCCTAAGCCTCTCCTCATTTTTTTGAATTCTTGTTTCTTCATTCTTTTCTGGTTAGTTGTTTTTTCTTCCTTCTGGTCCACACTGTTGATCTGAGTCCCTGTTTTCTTCCCATCACTATTGGTTCTCTGTACATTTTCCTTCATTTCACTTAGCATAGCCTTCATATTTTCATCTAATTTGTGACTAGAATCAACCAGTTCTGTGAGCATCCTGATTACCAGTATTTTGAACTGTGCATCTAATAGTTTCGCTATCTCTTCATTGCTTAGTTGTATTTTTTGTGGTGCTTAGATCTGTTCTTTCATTTGGGCCATTTTTTGTCTTGAATTTCCTGTTACTAGTGCAGGGCCGAGCGTTAGGTATTTACCTAGGCAGGGCAACCCACGTTACCGCGTCGTGACACTACGTGGAGGGAGGGGACACAGAGGGAATAATGCCACTTGCTCTGCAGTCACTTCACCCACTTCCCACCAGCAAATTGGGTCCTTCTGGTGCTGATTCCCAGGTGAGTTGGCTTGTATAAATTCTAGGACCTTGTGGGTGTCTCCAGTGAACTTTCCTCTGAGGCTTGGAGTTTCTTCCACTTCCTCCTTAGCCTCCACAGGTGTTTTCAATCAGTGGTTTGAGGCTTTATTTCCCCACACTGGGGCCCTGGGTTGTGCAGACTGTCCTACTCCCCAGTTATTTCTCCCGGTCTATCTGTGTGTGAATGTGGGACTGCCTGCTCCACTAGCTGCCACCTCACCAGATCTTCCAGCCGTTTCCCTGTTGCAAGCCCTCTCCGACCCAGCTGCCTGACTGCACCCTCCTACCAGTCTGGATGAATGTGTCTTCTTTAACTCCTTGGTTGTAGGACTTCCTTACGGTTCCATTTTCTGTCAGTTCTGGTTGTTTTTTGTTTTTAAGTTGTTGCTGTCCTTCTTTTGGTTGTGCAAGGAGGCACAGTGTGTCTACCTAGGCCTCCATCTTGGCCGAAAGTCTAAATTTCATTTTTGTTAATGGCCAAGTGATATTTTATTGTATATATGTACCACAGCTATGGTTTGCTTTTATTTAGGTTTTTTAAAAACATTTTTTGCTTAGTTTTCTGCCAAAAAATAATCTTCTCTTTAAGTTATAATACTTTTGAGTCTGCCATAGGCCCAAGGACTTCAAATATTTTTCAATTGTAAATAATGCTTCAATGAACATAGGGGTGCATTAGAAGTACTTTTACTTAAAACAATCTGATTTACAGATATGGGTGTAACTCTCAGAAGCATCAAATAGATTAAAACAATTTAGTTCTGTTATTAAATAATAACTTCTGGTTATAAAAATTGAAGATGAGAAAAGAAGAAAATCAAAGTCATTCACACATCACTAAAAATGATCACTGCTAAGATTTTGTTACATGCTTTTATATGCAATAGACCACTTTTCTGTATACTTTCTTCTGTGAATACACATATATGTGTGTCTATTGTTTTTCAAAATTAAGATCATTCTATAAACGTATGTGTATTACTTTCCCATGGCTGCCATAACAAAGTAGTCTTAAACAATAGAATTTCATTGTCTCACAGTTTTGGAGGTTAGAAGCCTGAACTCAAGATATTGGCAGGGCCTTGCTCTTTTTGAAGATTCTACAGGAGGATCTTTCCTTGGCTCTTCTAGGTCTTGGTCATTGTTAGCAGTCCTGGACTTCCTTGGCTGTTGGTAGCATCCTCTGATCTCTGCCTGTTTTCTTCACATGGCCTTTTCCCATGTGTCTGCATCTCTGTATGTTTACCTGGCTTTCTTATAAGAAACAGTCACTGGATTTAGGGCCCAACCTAGTCCAGTATGACTTCATCTTGACTAATTGCATTTGCAAATATCCTATTTCCAAATAAAGTTACATTCTGAGGTTCCAGCAAACATGAAGTTTTGGGGGACACTGTTCAACCCAGTATATCATGTAATGAAAATATCTGACTTTACAGTGTAAGATGCAGTATTATTTCTCCATTCTGTGGAACCCCAAAGTGGAATATTTGGATCTTACCTCACCAAGATTCACAGGAAGGTCAGTTTAGCTTCATTCCATATTCCCATGCCCCACCACCCTAGAAATGTCTGTTTACTCACTAGGATGGGAGTGAGGTGTTTCTGACATCATCCAGGACACAGGGGGGATGATTCCATCTACCCAGACTCATGGACACTATCTCCTAGGTTTGGCCACTTCACAATGTTAAGCTTAGCCCAAGAGTTAGTCACCAGATTGACCATTCTCTAAGGTCAGCATTCACATAGCCACCTCCCAGTGCACACCCCTGCCTCCTAACTGCTCCTTGGCATAGACTCTTTTGCATGTTCATGGGCCTAGAATAATCATGGACACTTGTTGCCTCAGGATGCAACACACTACAAGTTCTCCTTCCACCCCCAAGGTAATTTTATTTCAAAAGACCCTTTGCTTTCTCCTGAACATTAGCCAAAGCTAGGGCCTTCTAAATCTACCCCAAAGACTTGTCTAAACTTGGAGTTTCGGAGAGAAGTTCCTGGAGTCTCGGACACTTTTCCCTTAGAAAACCTCTGGGTTTCTTGTGCAAATGAGAGCACTTCCTCCTGGAAGGATGTGCCCTAAGAAGCACTGGAGAGCTACCTTGGCTTAGCCACAGAAAATACACTGTCCTTCCCTCAGGCAGCAGTTGCTTGCCTGTCTTCTTATATTTCAGAACCAGTTAATAACTGTTAAATGATTCTGACCGTGAAAAGGGAAGATTGTGTCAAGAGGCTGGTGGTCTCCTCCTGCAGACGAAGAGGTCTCTGGCTTTATTTATTTATTTATTTATTTATCTATGTACGTATGTATGTATGTATTTCCTCTGGTACTATTTTCTTTTTTAATTATATTTTATTGGTTATGCTATTACTGTTGCTCTTATTTTTCTCCCTTTGCCCCCCTCTACCAATTACCCTCCATTCCCTCAGGCCATCCCTACACCATTGTCCATGTCCATAGCTCATGCATATAAGTTCTTTGGCTACTCTATTATACTGTACTTTGCATCCTCAGGCTATTCTGTAACTACCTATTTGTACTTCTTCTTTTTCTTAAATTTTTTAAAAGATTTTATTTATTTAACTTTAGAGGGGAAGGGAAGGAGAGAGGGAGAGAAACATCAATGTATGGTTGCCTTTTGTGCGTCCCCTGCTGGGAACTGGCCTGCAGGGAACCAGCCTGCAACCCAGGCATGTGCCCTGACTGGGAATTGAACCACAATCGTGTGGTTCGTAGGCCCACACTCAATCCACTGAGCTATGTACTTCTTTTTTAAAATATATTTTATTGATTATGCTATTACAGTTGTTCCATTTCCCCCCTTTATTCCCTTCCACCCTGCATACCCCCTCCCATCCATGTCCCCCCCTGCTTTAGTTCATGTCCATGGGTCGTACATATAAGCTTTCTGGCTTCTACATTTCCTATACTATTCTTAACCTCCCCCTGACTATTTTGTACCTACCATTTATGCTACTTATTCTTTGTACCTTCCCCTCTCCCACACCCCCACTGATAACCCTCCAAGTAATCTCCATTTCTGTGATTCTGTTCCTGTTCCAGTTGCTTGCTTTGTTTTAGTTTAGGGTTGTTTTTTTTTTAGGTTCAGTTGTTAGTAGCTGTGAGTGTGTTGTCATTTTACAGTTCATAGTTTTGATCTTAGATATATTCCTTTATATTTCATATAATAAGAACTGGGTGATGGCGAACTCCTTTAACTTGACCTTATTTGGGAAGCACTTTATATACCTTTCTATTCTAAATGATAGCTTTGCTGTATAGAATAATCTGGAATGTAGGTCCTTGCCTTTCATGACTTGAAATACTTCTTTCCAGCCCCTTCTTGCCTGTAAGGTTTCTTTTGAGAAATCAGCTGACAGTCTGATGGGAACTCCTTTGTAGGTGACTGTCCCCTTATCTCTTGCTGCTTCTAGGATTCTCTCCTTCATTTAAATCTTGGCTAATATAATTATGATGTGCCTTGGTGTGTTCCTTCTTGGGTCCACCTTCTTTGGGACTCTCTGACCTTCCTGGATTTCCTGGAAGTCTATTTTCTTTGCCAGATTTGGGGAGTTCTCCTTTATTATTTGTTCAAATAAGTTTTCAATTTCTTGCTCTTCCTCTTCTCCTTCTGGCACCCTTATGATTCAGAGGTTGGAACATTTAAAGATGTCCTGGAGGTTCCTAAGCCTCTCCTCATTTTTTTGAATTCTTGTTTCTTCATTCTGTTCTGGTTGAACGTTTCTTTCTTCCTTTTGCTCCAAACCATGGATTTGAGTCCTGGTTTCCTTCCCATCAATGTTGGTTCCCTGTAGATTTTTCTTTATTTCACATAATGCCTATCTTCTTCACATGGAAGAGGCAAACCTCCATTGCCACTTGGGTCTTTTTATGATGTTGAAGTACCCAGTGAGTTCCTGGAGCATCTTGATAACCAGTGTTTTGAACTGTGCATCTGATAGGTTAGCTATCTCTTTGTCACTTAGTTGTATTTTTTCTGAATCTTTGAACTGTTCTTTCATTGGGGACATTTTTTTTTGTCTCAGCACACCTGTTACATAGTAAGGGGTGGGGCCTTAGGTGTTCACCAGGGTGAGGCAACCCACATGGCTGCATTGTGACATGGTATGTGGGGGAGTCATCTGAGAGGGAACAGTGCCACTTGCTCTGCTCTCTGCTGGTTTTCAGTCACTTCTCCAACTACCCACAATCAAATTGGGCCCTTCTGGTGCTGATTCCTGGGTGGGTGGATTTGTGTACATTCCAGGGTGCTGTGGGTCTCTCCAATGAACTCTCCTGTGAGGCTGGGAGGTTCTCCCACTGCCGCTTCAACCCCCACAGGTGTTTTCAGTCAGAGGCTTCTAGGCTTTATTTCCCTGTACTGGAACCCTGGTTTGCACAGTCTGTCTTCCTCCCCAGTTATTTCTCCTGGTTTATCTGCATGTGAATGTGCGACTAGCCAGTCTGCAAGCTGCCCCCTTTCCAAGAGTCCTCTCCATCCCAGCTTCCAGTCTCCACCCCTTCTACTGGTCTGGATGAATGTTTCTTCTTTAATTCCTTGGTTGTCAGACTTCCACACAGTTAGATTTTTCTGGCAGCTCTGGTTGTTTTTTTGTTTTTAAATTTGTTGTTGCCCTTCCTTTGGTTGTGTGAGGAGGTACAGTGTGTTTACCTAATATTCTATCTTGGCTGGAAGTCCCTATTTGTACTTCTTAATCACCTCACCTTTTCACTCATTCTTGCCCACCCCCCTCTCATCTGGCAAACATCAAAATGTTCTCTGTATCTATAATTCTGTCTCTTCTGTTTGTGTAGGTTTTTTTAGAATCAATCATTAATATATATTTTTTGTCATTTCATTGTTCATGGTTTTGATCTTTTTCTTAAATAAGTCCCTTTAACATTTCCTATAATAATGGTTTGGTGATAATGAGCTCCTTTAGTTTTTTTCTTGTCTTGGAAGCTTTTTATCAGCCCTTCAATTCTAAATGATAGCTTTGCTGAGTAGAGGAATTTTGGCTGCAGGCCTCTGCTTTTCTTTTATATTTTATTTTATTTGCTGCTTTTCATAACTTTAAATATTTCTTGCCAATCCCTTCTAGCTTGCAAAGTTTCTTTTTTCACTTATTAAAAACATTTATTTATTTTGTTTTAGACAGAGGGGAAGGGAGGGAGAAAGAAAGGGAGAGAAAAATCAACGTGCGGTTGCATCACACACACACACACCCCCCGCCACCGGGGACCTGGTCCACAACCCAGGCATGTACCCTGACTGGGAATTGAACCAGCTACCCTTTAGTTTGCAGGCCAGTGCTCAATTGACTGAGCTACACCAGCTAGGGCTAAAAATTTTTTTGAGAAATCAGCTGACAGTCTTATGGGAACTCCCCTGTAGGTAACTCTCTGTTTTTTCTCTTGTTGCTTTTAAGATTCTCTCTTTATCTTTAACCTTTGGCATTTTCATTATGATGAGTCTTGGAGGGGGCCTCTTTGCATCCATCTTCTTTGGGATTCTCTGTGCTTCTTGGACTTGCATGTCTATTTCCTTCACCAAATTAGGAAAGTTTTTCATTATTTTTTCAAATAGATTTCCTATTTCTCACTCTTCGTCTTCTTCTGGCAGAAGGAGATTCAAATGTTGAACCTCTGAAAGCTGTCCCAGAGGCTGCTCATACTATCCTCATTTTTTCTTATTCTTTTTTCTTCTTGTTGTTCTGATTGGTTGTTTTGTGCTTCCTTATGTTCCAAATAATTGATTTCATTCTCGGCTTCATCCATTTACTATTGTTTCCCTGTAAATTGTTTTTTATTTCAATTAGTATATCCTTCATTTCTGACTGGGTCTTTTTTATGCTTTGAGATGCTAAGTTCCTTGAGCATCCTTATAACTGGTGTTTTGAACTCTACATCTGAGATATTGCTTATTTCTATTTTGTTTAGCTCTTTTTCTGGAGTTTTGATCTGTTCTTTCATTTGGGCTATGTTTTGTTGTCTCATTTTGGCAGCCTCCCTGTGTTTGTTTCTATGTATTAGGTAGAGCTACTTTGACTTTGTGTCTTGGTAGTGTGGCCTAATGTAGTAGGTACCCTGTAGGGTCCAGTGGCACAGCATCTCCTTTCACCCAAGATGGGTACCTGAGGTGTGCTATTTGTGTGGGCTGAATACACCCTCCTCTTGTAGCTGAGCCTTGGTTCCTGTCGGCAGATCAATGGGAGGGACTTACCCAACAGTTCTGGTTGCTTTTTGTTTTTAAATTTCTTGTTGTCGTTTTGGTTAGGTGAGGAGGTATAGTGTGTCTATCTATGCCTCCCTCTTGTCCAGAAGTCTCCTCCCCCTGCTATATATTATTTTAAATCAAACCTCAAACATTATACTAACTCATCCATTAACGCTAAATTTTAAAGTGCTATGATATGAATAGTGCTATGAATAGAGGGCAGAACTACTTTTAGAAGGAAAAACTGTTCATTTCAGGGGCTTTTCTTTTATTAACATCAAGTTGCTCTTACCTCTTAGAAGATGGCTTTCTTCCAAGAAATCTTTAAGCATTTGAACAGCAAAGAACAGCCCCTTTCCTGTATACCTTCTGGGGAAACATGAACTAGACTAGAGATCAGGAGACCTGGTTCTAGCATTCCAGCACTAACCAGTCATGTGCTAATAAGAATGGTGGTAGCTAACTTTTGCTTGGCATTCCACATTCATAATTTCAATTCTATTATTATTCCCATTTTACAGATAGTTTTAGAAAAGTGAAGCAACTTGCTCAGGATCAAAGAATGGCAGAGATGTGTTCTTATCCAAATCACTTCAAGGCTCTGTTTCTGTCTGTGTCCCATGGAGTCCATTGTCCAAGTTCAACCTAGCTCCCTGGGGAATAGTATATTAAAGGCTTAACACTGAAAATATTTCAAGTTCTAATCATAAAAGTTTTTAAATAGGTAATCCATTTTTATGCCTCAAAATTCCAAACAATATTCCAAGTGGTAAAGAGTCTGGCTCTCAGTCCCTTTACCATTTATTTCACTCCCCTACCCCTTTCTCTGTACAAATAACCATGTAATTATCATTTACTTATGCAAATGCAACAAATGGGAATAAGTGCATTCCTCTGTTCCCCCTTCTTACACAAAAAGCACCTTTATATATTCAATCTCTGTGGAAGGTATTCCTGTGCCAGTGAGTACATAGCTTTTTTGTCCTTTTAGTCAACTGCCTAGTATTTCATTGTGTAGATGCACCATCATTTATTTAACAAGTTCCCTATTGATGGACATTCCATTTCCCCCCAATCTTTTGCTGTTACAGAAATCAGCACAAATTTTTATTTTTGTGCATTATTATGAGAGGAATAGTCAGTAGCAGAACCTCTTAATGCCATGTTTTGTTTGCTGCTGTCAATTCCTTGCCTGCTTTTGATATTCACTACAAGAAGAGGTTCATCAGGCTTTACTTAAAGAACCTATACCTCCTTTTGGAATCTTTTCATCAGGGAAACCACAGGGACCTGAGAATATTAGTGTGCACGGATGTGTCATTATCATTGTCACTTTTTACGTGTCTTGTCTGGGTTTGCTTATTTTAATTTTTTTAATCCTCACCTGAGGATATTTTTTTCATTGCTTTTTTAGAGAGAGAGAAAGGGAGAGAAATAAACAACTATGCAAGGGAAAAACATAGATTGGCTGCCTCCTCTACACTCCTGGACCAGGGATCAAAAGCTTCCAGACTAGGGACTGAACCTGCAACCTAGGTGTATACCCTGATTGAGAATCAAACCCACAACCCTTCAGTCATGGGATGACAGTCCAGCCAACTGGCCAGGGCTGGGTTTGCTTATTTCAAAATTCTGCTTATGCATCTGGAAACTTGCAAACATATTGATCCGAAGTCTGATCTCTTAGAAGAGCTTCGAGTAAAAGATACTCTGGAGTAGCTGTTTATTTTCTGTTTTTTATCTTTATTACAGTTTGTGCAATTATAAACCCGTGTTGGGTTGACTGAGGACATAGACCAGAGACACCCATGGCTGCTAACATAAAAAGAACGGGTAGGAGGCAAAGTCCCAGGCAAAAGGGAAGTTACCTCATGACTTCAGAAGAAAAAATTTCCCCTTGCTTTCCTCTCTGCTTCTCTCCCAGATGAGGAAGTGATTCTAGAGCTGGCTTTAAATAAGTTCGCCGTGGTCTAAGTGGGTAATATATCAGAGACATTCCCAAATTTCTACATCTCTCTTCTCTTTGTCACTGCCTGAAAATCTTCACTTTTACTTCTCTTAGTTGCTGCCTAAAATCCCTACAATTACAGATTCATTTGCATTTGAAGCATTTCATTTAAAGGTGAATATCTTCAGTCATCATGCCTGAAAGTAGATTGATTTACTGAACTACCTTATCCTAGCACCCAGGATGGACCAGTCATGCTGAAAGATAATGGACTGTGGGTTGGGGATAGGGAGAAGAGAGTGCTCATGACCATTTTGGAAAAGGGACTGGGAAAAAGAGGAGTGGAAAGGCTGCAGCAGGGGAGAGGACTCTGGGTTGCTACAAGTGGGGAACTCTCATTATCTCAACAAGGGAAGAAAGGAAACAGGGAATAGAGACATGTACCAGACAATTGGGTGGGCACCCAAGGGGACATTGACCTCTTTACAATTTTACCCAAGAGTAGCTTTGTTTATTTGTATATATTTGCCAAGAATGTATTGTTGCTTAACTCTGGATCTGGCTTCTGTATTGTTTGTCCAGGTTTACTATTCCCATTGTAAATTGGGATCTGGAGATGGGAGGACAAGGTACAATTAGAACATGAACACTGGTATACTGTGTAGTTGTGTGGTTAGTGGTACCTTCAATGACAGTATCCCATTGGTGCTATGGTTTAACCACAGAATATTTTGTTTCATGGCCTGGATTTCAAAATTCTCAAATATTATACCCACACCAAGAACATGAAGAAACAACTTAGACTGGAGCAAAGTTTTTAAAAATATATTTTATTGATTATGCTATTACAGTTGTCCCAATTTTCTCTTTGTCCTCCTCAACCTGGTGCCCCTATTCCCTCCAATAATCCCCTCCTCCATGGGGCATGCATATAAGTTCTTTGGCTTCTCCATCTCCTATACTATTCTTATATTCTCCTGTCTATTCTGTACCTACTAATTATGCTTCTTTATCCCTACACTTTCCCCCCCATTCTCCCTCTTTTTCCTCCCAGCTTGATAACTCTCCAAATGATCTCCATATCTGTGATTCTGTTCCTGCTCTGGTTGTTTGCTTTGGTTTTATAGAGTCCATTGTTGATAGTTGTGAATTTGTTGCCTTTTAAATGCTCATGGTTTTGATCTTCTTCTTTTTCTTAAATAAGTTCCTTTAACATTTCATGTAGTAATGACTTGGTGATGATGAACTCCTTTAGCTATACCATAAATGGGAAGCACTTTATCTGTCCTTCTACACTAAATAATAGCTTTGCTGGATAGAGTAATCTTGATTGCTCTATCCAGGTTTGCCTGGCACTTTCATCACTTTGAGCACTTTTTGTCAGTTTCTTCTTGCCTACAAAGTTTCTTTTGAGAAATCAGCTGATAGACTTTGGGCATGTCTTTGTAGGCAACTCTCTCCTTTTCTCTTGCTGCTTTTAAAATACTGTCTTTGTCTTTAACCTTTGGCATTTTAATTATGATGTGTGTTGGTGTGGTCCTTTTTGGACCCAACTTGTTTGGGACTTTCTGTGATTCCTGGACTTGTATATCTATTTCTTTCACCAAATTAGGGAAGTTTGCTTTCATTATTTTTTCAAATAAGTTTTTAATTTCTTGCTCTTCCTCTTCTCCTTCTGCCATCCCTATGATTCAGATGTTGGTACCTTTGGAGATGTCCCAGAGGCTCCTTATGCTATCCTTAAGTTTTTAAATTCTTTTTCTTCTTGCTGTTCTGGTTGAATGCCTATTTCTTTCACATGTTCCAAATCATTGATTTGAATCTCAGCTTCATCCCCTCTACTGCTGATTCCCTGTAGATCTTCCTTTATTTCAGTAAGTATAACCTTCATTTCTTCCTGGGTCTTTTTTATGTCTCAATGGTCCTTGGAGCATCCTGATTGCCAGTGTTTTGAATTCTGCTTCTGATAGGCTGGTTATTTCTGTTTTGTTTAGTTCTTTTTCTGGAGTTCTGTTTTTTTATTTGGGTCATATTTCTTTGTCTCCTCATTTAGGCAGCCTCCCTGTGTTTGTTTCTGTGTATTAGGTAGAGCTGCTTTGTGCATGTCTTAGTAGTGTGGTGTTTTGTCTAAAAGGCATCTGTAAATTGTGTAGGGAAGAGCATTAAGTAATCACCAGGGCTGGGCAGCCTGCTTCACTGCTTTGTGGCTCTGTGTGTGGGAAGTCTCAGAGAGAAAACAATACCATTGCCCAATTTCTGGAGGTTTGCCCGGCACTTGCCCTGTTTCCAGTCATTTCACTTACTCCCCATATGGTAATGTTCCCCTTCCAGCTGTTGCCTTGGTACTGGATCCCAGAGCAGGTTGGTCTGCATATGTTCTAAGACCACGTGGGCCCTTTAAGCAGAGTCCCCTGAAAATCCAGCAGTTTCCTCCATTGCCCAAACCACCACTGGTTTTTACAGACAAAAGATATGGAGATTTACCTTTCTAGCACTGGAACCCTGACTGTGCAGTCTGGCTGCGGCTGAGATTGCTTGTTCCCAATGTATCCCTCCTGATTTTTATCCACCACATATGAATGTGGGACTGCCCATTCTGCCACTGCCTCCCCTCCATGCCACACTGCATCTCCATACCTCTCCTCCCATCTCCACATCTCCACTCCTCCTACCCATCTGGATGAATGTGGCTTCTTTAAATCTTTGGTTGTTAGATTACCATACAGCTCAATTTTCTGATGATTCTGGGTGTTGTTTTGAGGTCTAGTTGTAATTTTTTCTGTGATTGCATGAAGTGAAATGTGTTTACCTAAGCTTCCACTTTGACTGGAAGTCTGGAGCAAAGATTTTTAAGAAGAGATGGAGTAGGGGCAAGAGAAGCAATAAATACATTTTCAAAGAACTAAGTTAATCATTTCCAAAATGACTCAACAGAAGAGAATCTCAGTTTCATCAGTACTTCTCAGTTTCCCATCCTCTCCTCTGCAAAGACTACCCAAGTGGTTGAAGTCTTTAACATATATGCCAAGCTGCCCTATAAATGGCAAAGCAGCCTAATGCAAAATCTGTATTTTGATAGATTTGCTTCTTGGAATCAGGAAAAAGCCGTCACGTAATGTCATGTGCAATAAACTCTTTGTAAGCCTGACAGATATTAAATAATAGTGACCTACCTCCCAAACTTTTCTGGTCAGGAGTTCTTTGATATCTGCACATATTCTCTGGGTTTGCTTCTGGCTTTTATTTTCCTCCATTTAAGTGTTTCTTCCTTTTCCAGTCATACCAATATTTGCTCCCTTCTTTCACTACGCATCATAAATAGTATTTCTTTAACAATAAAGAACATGCATTGTACCTCATTCATTTTTTTATTTAATCCTTACCCAAGGATAGGTTTTTTCTCATATTTTTAGAGAGAGAGAAACATCAGTGTGAGAGAGAAACACTGATCAGTTGCCTCCCATATGCTCTTCAACTGGGGAACAAACCTGCAATCTAGGTACATGCCCCAACAAGGGGATCAAACCTGCAACCTTGTGGTACATGAGCCGATGCTCCAACCAACTGAGCCACCTGGCCAGGGCCTATATCTCATTCTTATGTCCTGTCCACCAAGACCCTGTGTCAGAACTAGGTGTGGTTTGTTCTTGAAGAATATTTTAAGTAGTACTGGTCACCTGTGGAGAGTACAGAATGACACTAATCTGACCAGGACTACTTAGGTAAACTTGATAAAGATATACCTTGCTTAACTGTACTTTGCTTTATTGCTCTTCACAGATGTTATGCTTTTTAAAAATTGCTTTTCACAGATATTATGCTTTTTACTGGTGGAGGGCAAGACCCTCCACCAGTGAAAAGATTATAACTTGCTTTATTGTGGTGATCTGGGACCAAACCCACCATATCTCTGAGGTATGCCTGCAAATAGCATTTCATTTTTCTGTGTCTTAGTTTTCCCTTCTGTAAACTGAAATTCTAAATAACACATTGTTTTAAAATAGTAATTTACTCCTTGGCCATATAGTTCAGTTGGTTGGAGTGTTGTCCATATATACCAGGGTTGTGGGTTCGATCCCCAGTCAGAGCACATATAATGGAGTCAGTCAGTGGATGCATGGATGGGTGGGGCTGCAAGTCAATGTTTCTCTCTCCCTCTCACTCTCTAAACTCAATAAAAATAAATAACTATTTTTAAAAAATAGTACTTTGCATATAGCACTTTTGCATGCACTACCTCATTTCATCCTCAAAATGATCCAATCAGGGTGAGTATTTCTATCCAAAAACTAATTTTACCCAGTTTGCTGACAATGTTCCTGATTTCGGTCACTGTTAGGTGCTGTAGACACTGTTGGTTCCCTCTCACATACGCTGTTTCCTTGCTAATAGAATGCTGTTACACCAGATGTCCTGCTGGGGAAGAAGCCCTTTACCCGGCTCAGCCAATCATGGTAATTTTATTCTTTTTGCTGGTAATTGTTTTGGAGGTGTGTAAACAACCCAGTTCTGGCTATGAAACAGGAGACAAGGTCTGCTGCAGGACTGCTAGCAAGGTCTTCTAGGTGTTAGAAAGACACTGGGATAAGACAGTCTTTCTGGACTTTGTGCCTGAATTTGATGCCTGTGGAACTGATCTTGTGACTATGCAGGATCCAGTCTAGAAGAAAGCCATGAAGGTTGGATGACAGAGGGAAAGGACAGAAGACTTTGATGATGTTGTTAAGACAGAGTTAAGAAGACTTTGACGATGATGTTAAGCACTGAATTAACCAAGCCTAGATCTACCCTACCCGAGGCCTTCATATTATATGAAGTGATAAACAACTTATGGATCACCAGGATTTTCTGCTTTTTGCAGCTGAAAACAGCCTAAATGATATGTCAAACTTTACAGGTATGTTTGAGTCTTTTGGCTCCAAAGGAACTACTCAGCTTTCATCTTTATGAGTGTAGGTACTCAAGTGAGGTCCTGAGCAGAGTATTTAACTTTGCCTACACATTCAAATCTCCTGGGGCACTCAAGACATGTTCATGCCTGGTATTTACCCACAGAGATTCTGACACATCCATCTAGGTTGGGGCTTGATTTTTTTCTTAATCTCCCCAGGAAATTTTAATGTAAGAACCATTGGTCTTAAAGCTCCAAAGGACACACTATATACATTTTTAGAACACTTTACTCTTCTTAACCATGTCCTACCTCATCCCTCATCTCCCCACCATGTTCTTGGCACCTCCCAAACATAAACACAGGGTTACCACACATTCTAGTTTGCCTGGGAGAGTCTCAGTTTATAAATGGTTGTCATGATATAATTTCAACAGCCAACCCCTTATCCTAAAAAATGTCCCAATTTCGATAACTTGTCACCTGACCTAGAAGGTTTCCTAATGGAGCTAGTTTAATTGAGACTCTTATCAGCACTTCTCCCCTATTCTGGGGAGTGTGTGCCTACTCCAGTGCTGCTAGGAAGCCCAGGTCTGCAGAGGAGCCAGGCTTGCTGGAGTTTTTTTTTTTTTATTTAGTTACTTTTCAAGTACATTTTTTTTAATCTATTTCTCCCATCCCACCCCCCCCAGTCTCCCCCCTCCCTCCCATTTCCCCCCCCCCAGTCCTCATCTCTGTGTCTTTCATACTTGTTCCTCAAAATCCCTCCCCCTTTTTCCCCTTAAGTTCCCTTCCCTCTCCCCTCTGGTCGCTGCCCACTTGGAGTTTTTAACAAGTGCTTCATTTCCCACCCTGGAGGCTTTAGATTTGGAGTAGAAGATTGGAAGTTGCAAAAGAATCTCAGATGTCTGGTAGAAAGTTAAGTACTTCCTGAATTATTTTTATGTCCTAAATTATTTGTTACTACTCTAGTGTGCTTGCAGTCCTTCCTGAAGGACAGGGAATGATCTAAGTGATACCCTCAGCTTCCCCCAACCCCAGGATTCCCCGATAACACACATCCTGCTGCAGCCCCTTGGAGTCAGAAGAGGAAATTATACCACAAGGGCTGCTGAGGCAGACTAGAGCCTTGATGTAAGAGGCTGCACTGACATCCAAATCAGATAGCTGAAGCATCAAGCAGAAGAAATTGAAAGCTGGGGAAAACAAACACCAGGGAAAAGCTATTCAGTCCTTTTACTATGAGCTAATGAAGGTTTCCAAAGCTTGCTGGGATTGGCAAGACACTTTGGTTGATATGATGCATCTGACTAAGGTGTGGGCATAAGAGGGGGGCCAGCCAAGGCCAACCAGGGTAGCCAGCCAAGTAGGGTCCTAATTTCACAGATACCTGATGACTCTTTGAAGGGAAAAACAAAGAGGATTCAAAGGACTGCTAATTGGGCACCATGAAGCTACAATGAAGAGTTATAAACAGGAAGGGGACATCCAGGCTGCCCTCACTTTCTTGGGCAACGCCTTAGAAAGTTTAGAGAGATTACTCTGCACAAGGGCAAGGCTGAAGGCCCTGAGGGCTCTAAAAATACTGTTCAGTTGTTGAAGAAAGGGAGTTCTTTAGAATGAGACACTTGAAGGTGCCAGTTAACCTCCTAAATTTGGCCTGACTGATGTGGCTCAGTGGATTGAGCACCAGCCTGCAAACTGAAAAGTTGCCAGTTTGATCCTCAGTCAGGGCATGGGCCTAGGTTGCAGGCCAGTTCCTCAGGGGGGAGAAGGGGATGGTGCGAGGGGAGAGGCAACCAATCCCTATTCGATGTTTCTCTCCCTCTCTTTCTGCCTCCCTTCCCCTCTCTCTAAAAATAAATTTTAAAAAAATCTCTTTTAAACTCCTGAGTTCTCTGACACACTCAAGAAGGAATTAGAAATTAGAAGAGCAAGTTTCTTGCTGTTACTCAAAGGCAAGAGATCTCCTCTACTTCTGGGAGAGAAGCAGGGTCAACTTTGGAAGTTGTTGCAGTTATACATTGTTGTTTATTGAACTATCTCAAAACTTAATGGCTTAAAACAAGAACTATTTGTTTGCTCACAATTTTGATATTAGGTCAGGATTAAGCTGGTGCAATTCACTTCATGTAGCCTCTGCTGGGACAGACTTACTGGGACTAAGGACCTGCTTTCCAGTTAACCCCTTCCATAGCTGTCAGTTGGGGGCTAGTTGGCAGCCAGGGCCTTGATTCTCTTCCACGGAGACCTCTCCAAGGGGCTGCCTGGGCTGCCTCACAGCACAGAAGCTGCTTTCCAGGACAGAGAGGAAGCTGACAGCTCCAAGTAAAGGCAAGGTCAGAACGAGGACAACATCACTCTCTCCATTGACTATTGTTCAGTGCAGTTGCAGGCCCAGCCCACATGCAGAGGGGTGGAGAAGTAGATGCCACCTTTCAGTGATGAAAGGACTTGCTGTCATCTATAACCACCTATGCTATGGAAAAGGTCAGCCATATAGTGTCAGAACAAATAGCTATGGAAGGAGAACTTCTGGGCTTCTGGGTTTTCAATAAGAAAGTATTCTGGTCCCACAAGGAGAAAGGAAAGCACTTTGGGAAGCTCAATATTCCTGGTGATTTGCTGGGGATGAAGAAGAGACAAAGGCCACTTTCATTATCATTGCTACTGTAGTTCACATTCCTGGTCTTATCCCTCAATTTGTGCAGCCAGGAAAACAAAGCTTACATATCTGTAGCTGAAAACTTCAAAATTTAAGATTGACACATGACAAATTATTTAATTCAAAAATATTAAGTGAAACTATTTACTATGTACAAGATAATATAATTGGTCTTACATTCATTATAAAGTTATAAAACATGGTTTCTGTACTCAAGGAGCTTGTCAGCTAACTGAACAAGCACGAGTCAAGCACGTGCTGAACATCGTACTACGTGCTACCAGCTGCCTCTGCCTTCACGGAGTTCAAGTCTAGTAGAGAAGAAAGATATGAACCTATTATAATGTCATGTGAAATGATATATGTGTATAGCAGAAAAAAATGAGCTCTGGCTGGTGTAGCTCAGTGGATTGAGCACAGGCTTGTGAAGTAGAAGGTCGCCGGTTTGATTCCTAGTCTAGGCACATGCCTGGGTTGCAGGCCAAGTCCCCAGTAGGGGACACATGAGAGACAACCACCCATTGATGTCTCTCCCATTCTTTCTCCTTCCCTTCTCTTCTCTCTAAAAATAAATAAATAAAATACTTTAAAAAAACTCCACAAATTTTTTAAAAAGTATACAGTTCAAAAAAATTAATGATAGGATTATAAGTGGGTTTTTTGTTCTTCCTAATAATCTAATATTTTCAAAAATGAATTACTTATAAGATAGAAAAAATAATGCATATTATTTTTAAGTGCAATATAGTGTTTTAGTAGAGAAATATGTAGAATGTTCTGCGAGCTGGAAGGGACTCCCTAGCTCTGTCTGGAAGGAGGACAGAGATGTTCACATAAGCTCTTAGAAGAGGTGACGCTGAAATCCTGACTTGAAGGGTGAATAGAAAGTGTGGTTTAAAATTGTCTTGAGGGGCTATGTAAACTTACTGAATCATGTTATCTGGAGAAAATTATTGTATGTGGTTCTGTTGGCTCTGGTGAGCTTTGGCCCCTGAAGGAAAGTCAGAGAGATGAGAAACTCCATTTCTCTCTTCGTGGAATGAGCACAAGGTCTGAGTTCAGCCTGTCAGACTCTGGGCCCAGAGACTGAACCAGGGCTAGAGGAGCAGAGACAGGATGGGTAGGATTTATCTGCAGCAGATGTGGAGGGTCACAATGTGGTGACAGTGGTAGCTAACAGCAGCAGGGCCCAGCAACAGTGGTGGCAGAATCCTGTTAAAAAACAGCTGCATTTCTTTTTTTTTTTTAAGATTTTATTTATTTATCTTTAGAGGGGAAGGGAAGGAGAGAGGGAGAGAAACATCAATGTATGGTTGCCTTTCGTGCGTCCCCTGCTGGGAACTGGCCTGCAACTCAAGCATGTGCCCTGACTGGGAATCGAACTGCAATTGTCTGGTTCACAGGCCTGTGCTCAATCCACTGAACTACACCAACCAGCGCCAAAATATCTGCATTTCTTAATCTCAATCCTCCTTGGTCTCTGTTTCTGTCTGTAATCTGATCTTGGTTCTCTAGCCTCCTACAATTTTGTGAGTTCCCAAAATCCTTCCAACAATTTCCATAAAAATAATCAAGCTTGGGTTCTGTTGCTTGAAGTAACTGACTGATACAGGACTTGGCTGGGCAGGGGAGGGGGTGGGTGAAAGGATCACAGCACATGCCTGAAACAGTTCATGTCTTATCTAGAAAAAGAGATAAGGCATACTCAGATATATATATGATAGGAAAAGAGTACATGCTAAACATTGTGTGGGTACAGAGGAAAGTGCAATCACTTCCTGCTGGGTTAGCAAAAATACATTGGAAGAAATGGAATCAGTTTACTCACTGGAGAAGAGAGAAGAAGAAGTGTACTTATTCCACACAGAAAGAAAAATATATACTGATTAAAAAGATTTGTGTGTGTTTAGGTGAAATGTGGGAGCGCGAGAGGGTAGCAAAGGAGCTTGGTAGGTTGGTAAGTACTGAAAAATAAAAGCAATGATTAAAAAAATTAATTCTGCTGGTGTTATATGATAGGACATAGACTTTGGACTTCTTTGGTAGGTAATAGGGAAACATGGGTTTGTGAACAGTGAGTTTCATCTTGCAAGTGGTGCTTTGAGAGGCTAACTCTGGTGACTATGGATGGAATGGTCAGTTAAGAGGTTGCTGCAATAATTTAGAATGTTATTAATGTCCTGAATTAGACTGATATCAGAGGAAATGAAAAGGACCAATGTGCAAAACATAAATAAGGATTTGTAAACTGACAGCAACTCTGTTAAAAAAATTAAATGCACATATGCACACAATCAATGTATTGTATTAACATATATATGGAGTATAACACATCATGTATGCTGGCTATAATTTTCTCCAACTAAGTGGTGAATTTATTTTACACATCATGTATGCTGGCTATAATTTTCTCCAACTAAGTGGTGAATTTCACATATTATGAAAAACAAGTAAAATAAGCATAGCTAGGCAAAAATGCTTTGCACCATTCCTCGAAAGTGTGAGCATGTGTGTGTGCGCACATGAATATGTGGACTTGGAATGCAGTGACAAGCTTAGACTATAGATGGGATTCTGAAATTCCTCTGAGGAGTCAGACTGTTTTCCATAACTCTGCTGTTACTGAAGTTGGAGTTGTAGATGAATACAAGGGACTGTTGCTGAAGCAGGTGGGAGTTTACTGGGTGTGTCTATGAAAAAAATTCTGATAGACCCAAGGGCAGTGAAGTTTAAAAAGTTTCTTAATAAGACTTCCGCCAAGATGGAGGCATAGGTGGGAATACTTTGCATCCTCACACAACCAAATCTAAAAATTACAAAGTTTTAACAACAATAAACATAACCAAACTACACAGAAAATCGAATACGGAGTCCAAAAATAATGAACCGCTCAGCTAAACTGGTGAGAGGGCCGAAGCCAACAGCAGAGCAGTCTGGGCAAAAAAGATCCCCCGACCCCAGCGGTGCACAGGCAGCCGATGGCACAGATCCCAGGTGCGGGCTAGCTACGGGCGGACACAGGGAAGAGGCGCGGCATAGCTGGCTATCTGCAGTCGGTTTCACATTTGCACGCAGATAAACCAGTGAAGAAGCGAGCATTGAGACAGATCAAGCAGGCCCTTGGCGGCTGGGGCCAATGAAGATCACGTGGAGGGTTAGCAACAGGGGAGTGGAAGAAGGAGAAGGGGGGAGAAGCTACAGAAAATAAGTAGCATAGACAGTAGATAGAAAATAGATGGGGGGCAAGAATAGTATGGGAAATATAGAATCTAAAGAACTTGCAACATATGGTCATAAAGTAAAGGGGGGTAATGGTGGGGGAGGGGTGTGCAGGGTGGAGGGGAATAGAGGGGTGGAAATAGAACAAATGTAATGGCATAATCAATAAAAGTTTTAAAAATTTTTTTTAAAGATTTTAAAATTATTATTATTCATTTATCTTTAGAGGGGAAGGGAAGGAGAGAGGGAGATAAGTTTTTTAAAAGATTTTAAAATTATTATTATTCATTTATCTTTAGAGGGGAAGGGAAGGAGAGAGGGAGAGAAACATCAATGTATGGTTACCTTTTGTGCGTCCCCTGCTGGGAACTGGCCTGCAGGGAACCGGCCTGCAACCTAGGCATGTGCCCTGACTGGGAATCAAACCATGATTGTGTGGTTCGCAGGCGGGCACTCAATCCACTGAGCTACACCAGCCAGGGCTAAAAAAAAAAAGTTTCTTAATAGCCCTGGCCAGTGTGACTCAATTGGTTGGAACATTCTCTTATAACCAAAAGGTTGTGGGTTCAATCCCCAGTCCAGATGTGTTCAAGCCCTGGTCTGGGCACTTTTGATCCAACAGATTAATGTATTTCTCTCACATTGATTTTCTCTCTCTCCCTTGCTCTCTCTCTGAAATGAAGAAAACATCCTTGGGTAAAGATTTATGATGATGATGATGACGATGATGATAATGATAATATTCCTTAACTAATAGAATGAGTTAAAGCAATTATGTGATAGACTAGGATTCAATTTACAACCCTCCTTCTATCATTCAGTCAAGTCTATTAACTCTACTTCTTATATTTGAAATCTGTACCTTATTTTAGTCTAACACCTCACCATTACCCCAAACCTCAACTCAAAACCACTTCCTAACCACAGCGTCCTTAGTCAGATGTAGGTCTCTTGCTTTCCCATGAAGGGGATGGCAGTCAATATGACTGTCTTCATGTTGCCCCTTTCCAGCAAGTGTGTCCCTATGGCCCTTTCAGAGTACAGAGAAAGCAAAACTGGTGACCCAGCCTCCAACTATATTTGGTCCTAACTCAGGATTCACCTATCATATTCTTTTTCTCAGGAACTTGGAATTGGGGCCCAATGACTCTAATTAGCTTAAGTAGACTCTGCTGGTTGGCACCATTTGAGGGAAGCCACAGTAGACCATGTGAAACAGAGCAATGAACTTAATTGAGAGAGAAAGAAGAATAGATGTGCCAAGAGAAAAAGAGACTAAAATCTTATTACCCCAAAAGGAATGAGAGAGAGAGAGAGAGAGAGAGAGAGAGAGAGAGAGAGAGAGAGAGAGAGAGAGATGACAACACTCTTAGCTACACTGGTTCCTAATGGATTTCAGATCTAAGAACTAGGATTCCTGGATCTTGAGGGGCCAAAATGTACTTCCTCCTTAGCTCCCATGACATTTCCCTCATCCTTATAATGAGCCCCTCTCAAATTTCAGCTAGCTTTAAGTCATTTCTATTCTTTGCTCCTAACAAACCCTAACTAACCATTCCTCAGCAACTATTTTGTGCTCTGACTTAAAACCTACCATATTAACTGTAGCTGTTAATTTGTTCTTTCTCTTGTTTGTTGAATTTTGAACTCCCCTGAGGGCAAGAACTTTGTCCTGTTCATCCTTTGTAGTCCCAGCAGTTAGGAGAGTGACTGGCATATAGCAGATAGGCAGTAAAATTTTAGTAGTACTTTAAGAGTTGGGGGTTAACCCTTTAACAAATTGTACTGATTCTGCCTTTACTGTAATGCAGTTTTTCCACCAGGTTTTGACAGCATAGGTGTTATGCACAAGCAACTGCTTCTGGGTTGCTCTGGAAGTCTAAGAATGTGGTATTAGAAGATGAGAAATATTACCGTCTTGAGCTGGAAAGAACCTTTCATAGAACATCGTTCTATGAAAACCTGAGGTAGTCCTGCTGTGAAAGATTAACCGCTCTTTTTTATTTAAAAAGATTATTTAATTTCTCATGCAAAAATAATACTGTAGCTATACTAACAGAAAGCCAAATTTTTAAAAACACTTTCTATTATTTCATCATAGTAATAAAATAACTTGTTTTCCTATGTCCACATCCCCTGCTCATCCCTGTATGTATGCATTATATGACATAGTGATCACTCAGATAAAATTTTTGTTTCACTTAACAATTCATTATATTTTTCATGTTGCTACAGAGACTTTATAAGTTTTAATAACTCCATAATTGATTAGGTACGTGTTAAATTACTTAAATTCTACTATTATAGATGTTCACATTGTTTCTCTTTCATTCTTTTCTTCTCTTCCTCCTTCCCTTCATTGTTCCTTTCTTTCTTTTTGCTATTCTAAGTATAGTTGCATTGGATATCTTTGTGTAAATTCTTTTTTTCTTTCAGCTTGAGTCTTTTACAGTGATTCTGTCCAAAGCCCAGTTTCTGGTATAAGGCTCTGCTTTTGTTCAATGACAAATATTTGCTGACCACCTGCTGTTTCAGCTGCTTAATGCTGCAGATATAATGATGAAAATGATGTCCTGACCTTCAGAGACTTCTCTTCCTGGTGATAGAGATACTGTAACAGAAAAATCAGAATATACCACCATAAAATGCTGTAACACACATAAGAACAAGTTGCTGTGGAAGCGTGGACTGACTTTATCTGGGGTATGCTTGACTTGCTATATTTCTTTTTAAAGGATGCAGAAGTTCCCAGCCCCCCAGCAGTGCATAGGAACATGCTGAATCTCTTGAGCCTCAATGGTATTGCTAAAGACATTCAGGGAAGGAAATTGGCAGGTCCCCTAAGAGTAAGTAATGATCATTTATTAAAGTCCTATCATGTCTGAGTGGTGTAGGTATGTACTATAATGTATGAATCTAACATAAATCCTTCAACAACCGCACAAGGTAGTTCTTATTATCTTCTCATTTTATGAAATAAAGGCTCAAAGATTTGAAGTAATTTGCCAGTGTCTCACTGTGGGGGCAACTTTCCATGCAAGTCCCCCCTGTGCCACGAATGAGAGTAAACATGACTGAGACATGATGTGATCTGCTTGGGGAGGAGAAGTGGCCAGTTTCCCAGAGGAAAAGGGCCATGAGCGATGGCCAGTTTCTCAGGGGAAAAAGGCGTTGAGACCCCTCCTCCAGAGGCTTTTATTGAATTGTAATATACAGGAATACAGAGCAGCAAGGATCAAACAGTAGATTACATTTCAAAGAAATCTGAGGGCTTAGTATGAGTCAGAGTCTGTCAGAAACAAAGTTTTAGGGTTTCCTGCTGGAACCCATAACATGTGAATGAAAGCACTCTTAGCAGAGCAGATTTCACGGGTTTATCCAGAAGTGTTTGTGATGCCAGATTTTTTTCCCCAGGACATGCTCTACCAAAGTAAGGAGCTGCACCCCTCCCCATCAGTTATTCAGGCTTAAGGGGATTAGAGCCAGGAAGCACTTCCCCCAGAGCACGTGGGGACTCGGGCTATGTCAAAGCCAGGGAAGGGGGGAAGGGAGTCCATTGCTCTTTGTTGCAGCCCCCCTAGTCCTTCCATGAAGGCCTCCCAAGTGATTGTGTCTGGCTTAGGTTGCCCCTCCTCTGAGAAGTCTTACCCGTCCAACCATGGTTTGGGGGCAGGAAGGAAACTGAGGCAGCATTTGCTACAGGAGACAAGCTTTGTCTTCTATGTCTTGCATTCCAAAGGCTGTCACTTGCCCTTAGCCACAGGGGGTCGTGATACAATTCCTAGAACCAGGCAGAGTGGTCCACAACATCTCACAGCTATATAGTCACAGGTGTGAATTCACCCAGTTTAGTTACGAATCATACTCTCCTGTGGAAAACACAACATCCTAACGAAGGGAATCCATTTCAAACTAAAATCCCCATTGCACCTTGGATACAGCACAGCTGGGCTCTATTCTCTCTAAATAGCAATGCCTGTATTGTTCTTGAAGACTTGAGGAGCTGGTTTTAAGTCTGTTCAAAGTATTCTCTTTCTCCTCTTCCATCCACATTATCAGGCCCTCTTCCCAACCCCCTTGTCCACCTTTATGCCTTAAAGGTGTTGGTTGAGAATACAGTATTTGGATGAGCATGTGGAAGCCCATTCTGATGCCCTCTGCTACCTGCGTAGCTTCTGTGGCAAAGAAGAGCATATTCTTTAGCCTCTTATTTTAAGTCAATGTGATCTTCATAGAAGTTAACATTGTTCTTCCTTCTTTAACACTTCTATTTCCAGGCACTTCAGTAATTGCATACCTAAATATCTAAGTACATGTAAACTTACTTATATACAAACAAATAAACATTTTCATAAGTGTTTCCTAGGTAAAGGAGTATTAGCAATAAACTTTCATTTAAATCAGAAAAAGAAATTGCCTTTGGTTGGGCTACCAAGAAAGTCCCTGAGACAGAGGTTTATGAGCCAAGTGACTTATTAAGGAAACATTACCAGGAGAGGAAAGTGAGGGACTGGAAGAAGTGGGATGGGAGACAGGTGCATTTCAGGGGAGCTCTAGAGTATTAATTATGCCTCAGTTTGTCTCAGTCAAAGCAAGGGAGTCGAACTCTGGTACTCCTGCACAGTGAATTGCTAGCTTTGGGCCACTTTATGAGGAAGTAAACATCATGCACTTCGAGCTCTCTGGCCTTGGGCAAAGCAGACCCAGTAGACCTTGGGAAGTACTCTGAAGAAGGTGACAATTGTGAGGTGCTGGAATAGAAGAAGGTAGAAGTGAGGATGGGCACATAACCCCTGTGAGAGCCATCCTGCTCAGAACAGTGTCCGTTCAGTGGGCAAGAGCAAGATCTCTAGTGAGATATCTGGCTCTGCATTCCAACTCCATTACGCTAGACATGTAGCCTGTCCTCACTAAGCTTTGGTTTTTGTTCGTTGCATAGTGGGAATAATATCTTCTGGGAAAGGTGTAAAGATTTAAGATATTCATAGGATTCTCTTGATGACTATCATAAGCAGGTGCTCAGTAAAGATAATTTTAAAAAGTACTCAGCTGAGCTGGATCATATACACAAAAAATCCTTTTTTCACATCATGAAATATGCATAAGTTATATACAGGGATGATATATTTTTCCTATCACTTCACCTATGTAGACAACTCTTTCCCTAGGGAGAGCCATCAGTCTGAAAATCAGAAATAAGCTTCTTTTAAGCATGCAAGCAGGAAGAAACTTTATTCTTGCTCACCAATGCATTTTGTGTTTAACTTTTTATAAGGAAAATCTTTAAACATACACAGAAAGAGAAAAGAGAGCCCCTGAAGAATATAACAAACCCTGTTTCAACAATTACCAACTCATGGCCAGTCTCATTTCATTTACATCCCACCATCTCTCTCCCTTCCACATTATTTTGAAGCAAATGCTAGATATTGTATTATTTCATTTTTGAATATTTTAATATGTATCACTAAAAGGTAAGAACTCTTTAATTTTAATTTTTAAATTAGTGTTCAGTAAAAGCACCTGTTTGCTGTGTGTACATTTCTGTGAATTCTAACACACACATAGATCCGTGTAACCATCTCTGCAATCATGACACAGGATGCTCCTGCCACCCCAAAGGGCTCTAAGAAAACTGCAGCTACAATGTCCTTGTCACACCTTTAAAAAATTGACAATAAGAAATAGACTTGTAAAGGTAAATATCCTATTTCTCTACAATATGAGACAACATACTCTAATGCATAATATTCCTTTTACAAAAGAAATATTCATGTCAGGACATTCAGATATGCTATAAATATGACCTGTTCTAAGCATCCTTCACCCTTTTTTGGACAAGAAGGCCAAATACACATGACCCTTTTGTAACAATTATTCATTGTCTTCTGCATACAATAACCGACCTGCTCAATACAGATCTCTTTCTTTGATAGGCATTTCATAGCACCCTCAATGTTCCCAATTAGTAGAATGACTACTGATGACCAACCTTACTATGACTGTTTAGATTTATAAAAGGGTGAAATGGTCTTAATCAGTTTTTGCTGAACAATAAAGAGTTTTATCTAAAATAACTGAAATGCTGCCTTTATTTCTTGGGAAAATAGTCTAAAATCTTAGATCTGGAAGGGAACTTAAAAGCTATTCACTTAGATCATCTCATTTTTTTTAATAAATTTTAAAAAATATTTTATTTATTTATTTTTAGAGGGGGAAAAGAGGGAGAAAGAGAGAGAAATATCGATGTATGGTTGCATCTCACATGTCCCCCACTGGGGACCTGGCCCACAACCTAGGCATGTGCCCTGACTGGGAATTGAACCAGCAACCCTTTGGTTTGCAGTCCGCGTTCAGTCCACTGAGCTATACAGCCAGGGCAGGATCCTCTCATCTTATGGATGAGAAAAATCAATTCAGAGAAGTTTAAAAACCTACTAAAGGCATGCAGCTGGTTAGCAGAAGAGCTAAGGCCAGAAAGGGGTCTCCTAGTCTTAAAGGCTTTTTCTACTACCCCATGTTGTTGGCCATCTTTTCACCTTCATTTTGCTGTCACCCAAGTGTGGGGTCCATTTCCAGTTGAGTATCCATATGCCATGAAAAGCAGTTAGGAATATCTTCATCTACCAAAAAAAATTATGAAATGTCCCAAAACACAAATCTCTACAAACAGAAAAAAATTACAATGAGGATTAACTGCAGACTGGCACTAGGAATCTTCTTGAGGTGATGGAAGTATTCTAAAACTAAGTTGTAGTGGTGATTGCACAATTCTGTGAACTTACTAAAATTGTATGCTTAACAGGGGTGAATTTTAGGATGCTTGAATTTTACCTCAATAAAGTTTTGGGTTTGGGGTTTTTTTTAGCAAGGGGAAGGGAGGGAGAAATTGGGGAGAGAAACATCCATGTGTGGTTATCTCTCATGTGCCCCCTACTGGGGACCTGGCCAGCAACCTAGGCATGTGGCCTGACTAGGAATTGTACCTCGACCCTTTGGTTCGCAGTCCAGCACTCAATCCACTGAGCCACACCAGCCAGGGCCTCAGTAAAGTTGTTTTTTTTTAATGATTGCATACAGACACCTAATTATCGTGTAACAAAATGTCTGATGCTGATGATTCCAAATTGGGTCTGGCAGCTCCACAATGTCTTCAGATACATGTTCTCACTGTGTTTTTAGTTCATTATTCTGAGCATGTTGGTCGTTTGTCCTCATGCTCCTCCTCTCATGGTCTCAACATGGCTGTTGCAGCTCTAGGATCAGGTCCACATATACAACAAGAAGAAAAATTGTGTCTATGAGTTCTTAGCTCCTGCCAGTCTCCTTTGTAACAGGAAGTCCACTGGTTGACTTTTTCTGGTCTCTCATTGGGCAGAACCAGGTCACATGCCAACCTTATATGCAAAAAAGGCTGACAATGTGAGCAAATGGCAAACGGGAGTAGAGTAATCAAGATTGGCTTAGTGCTGAGGCCTCACTAAATTGCCTTCCAGAAATAGTGAGGTTCTGTTGGCAAGAAAAAGTGGAGGGGAAGCAGAGATAGATATTGAGTGGGCAGCTAAAAGTGGTTCCCACACCAGGAAATTCAAAATGTGCTAAATATGTTATTATTTGTTCAGAGATTTTATAACATAGTGGTTAAGAGCATGGACTGTGGAAAGAGACTGCTCGGATTTAATTTCAGCCCCACCCAGCTCACCGTGTGACCTTAGGGGAGTTAATTAACTACTCTGTGCCTCTGTTTCCGTCACTGTAAACTTGGTGTAATCATAACACCTACTTCATAGAGTTATGTGAGAACTAAATGTGCTAACACATATAAAGTGCTTAGAACAATACCTGACATATGGTAAGCATTGTGTGAGTGAAGTTATGATATATGTGTATGATTACAGGTAAATGTGTTACCTCCTTTATTCATTATCATTCTTTTACTCAATAAATATTTATTGAATATTTAATATGTGCCAGGTTGTGAGCTGGACATTTGGATAAAACTATGAACAAGATAGATTGCCTCCTGACCTTGCTGAGCTTGAATTACATTGGGAGAAACCAGCAAAAAAAAGTCAACAAATATATAAACAAGATAATTACAGATTGTGGTAAGTGCTATGAAGGAAATTAACAGGGTGAGGAGAGAGAATAAAAGAAGCTTATATTTTTTTTCATTTTCACTTGAGGATATATTTATTGATTTTAGAGAGAGAGGAAAAGAGAGAGAAACATCGATGTAACAAACATTGGTTGGCTGCCTCAGGTATGCTCCCTGACCAGGGATGGAACACAGAATTTTGGCATGTGCCCTGACCAGGAATCATACCCACAACCTTTTGGTGTACAGCACAACACTCCAGTCAAGAGAGCAACTCAGGCAGGGCAATAACAACTGTCTTAGAGGAGGCAGGAAACAATTAGGCTGAGATCTGACCAGTGAAAAAAGACTAGTCATATGAGCAGCCAAGGAAAGGACTTTCCAAGCAGTAAGAACAGTTAGTACAAAGGCCCTGAGGGAAGAAAGAGTTTGGCCTGTTCTAGACTGGTGAGTGCCAAAGGCCAATATCCCTGAAACAAGGTGAACAAGGGGAATGGAGATTGGGTAAGGTTAGGGAGATGTCCAAACCCCAGACCACATAGCATCTTGTAGGCAATGGGAAGGTGAATGGGTTTTATTTTTAGTGCAATGAGAAGCCACTGAAGAGAGAAATGATCTGCAAAGTATATTTATTATAACTACTCTGTCTGCTGTGTGGATTGCAGGAGACAAGACAGATGTAAGGAGACCAGTTGTTAATAATGATAGGTTGAATGACAGTCATGCAAGGGAAATGGGTAGGAATCAAGGGAACCGTGTGTGTGTGTGTGTGTGTGTGTGTTTAATAAGGACCATGTGCCCCACCCTTAGGCTCAGTGAGGGATTTTTTTTTTTTTTTAATCTTTGCCTGATCACTTTATTGCCTGGTTTTTCAGTTGTTAACCATGAAGTCTTCATTGTTTAACAAATCTGAGTTGGGATTTCTTTTTTTTTTTTTTTTATTTTTTTTATTGATTATGCTGTTACAGTTGTTCTATTCCCCCTTTATTCCCCTCCACCCTACCCCCCATCCCCACCATCACCCCCCCTTTAGTTTATGACCATGTGTCTCAAGTCCTTTAGATTCTATATTTCCCATGCTATTCTTGCCCCCCCCATCTATTTTCTATCTACTGTCTATGCTACTTGTTTTCTGTACCTTCTCCCCCCTTCTCCTCCTCCCACTCCCCTGTTGCTAACCCTCCTTGAGATCTTCATTTCTATGTTTCCACTCCTGATCTAGCTGTCCTTTTAGTTTGCTTTCGTTTTAGGTGTGGTTGTTAATAACTGTGAGTTTGTTGTCCTTTCACTGTTCATGTTTCTTTAACTTCTTTTTCTTAGATAAGTCCCTTGAACATTTCATATAATAAGGGCTTGGTGATGATGAACTCCTTGAATTTGATCTTATCTGAGAAGCACCTTATCTGTCCTTCCATTTTAAATGAAAGTTTTGCTGGATAGAGCAATCTTGGTTGTAGGTCTTTAGATTTCATGACTTGGAATACCTCTTTCCAGCCCCTTCTTGCCTGTAAGGTCTCTTTTGAGAAATCAGCTGACAGTCTGATGGGGACTCCTTTGTAGGTGACTGTCCCCTTAGCTCTTGCTGCTTCTAGGATTCTCTCCTTCATTTTTATCTTGGCTAATGTAATTACGATGTGCCTTGGTGTGTTCCTTCTTGGGTCCAACTTCTTTGGTACTCTCTGAGCTTCCTGGATTTCTTGGAAGTCTATTTCCTTTGCCAGATTGGGGAAATTCTCCTTTATTATTTGTTCAAATAAGTTTTCCACTGGTGGCTGTGCCTTTCCCCCCTTCTGGTACCCCTATAATTCGGATGTTGGAGCGTTTAAAGATGTCCTGGAGGTTCCTAAGACTCTCCTCATTTCTTTGAATTCTTGCTTCTTGACTCTTTTCTGTTTGGCCATTATTTGCTTTCTTCTGGTCCACTCCATTGATTTGAGTCCCAGTTTCCTTTTCATTGCTATTGGTGTCCTGTGCAATTCCATTCATTTCAATTAGTTTCGCCTTCATATATTTGTCTAATTTGTCCGTATAATCAACCAGTTCTGTGAGGATCTTGATAACCAATATTTTAAACTGTGCGTCTGTGAGATTTGCTATTTCTTCATCGCTTAGGTTTATTTCTGGGGCTCTGAGATCCTCCTGCGCCATTCTTGGTCTGTTCGGGCCCTTTAAGAAGTGGTGCCTTGGATTCCCAGGTTGCTGGGTTGTGACGCTGTATGTGGGGGCGTGGCCAGAGTGAGGAAATGGCGACCCCCTCTGCCGCTTCTCACAGCTGGGTGCGGAGGAGCAGTGCCTTAGGTGGTTCACCTGGGCCGGGCGCTCAGAGTCGCTGGGTTATGACGCTGTATGTGGAGGTGGGGTCAGAGCAGGGAAATGGCGGTGCCCTCCACTGCCGCTTGCCTGGGGACCTGCCGGCCCGGTCCAACCGCCCACTCCCTCGCCTGTCCACCCGAGCACAAATGCGTGACCTCAGTCAACACACAGCCCCGGCCCGGCTGTCTCCCCCGCGGTCGCTCGCCTGGTTGCTCGCGCGGTTGCTCACTGGGTCCAACCCTGCGCCTGGATTCCGCACCTGAGCCCGTCTGACCGAGTTTTCCTGTGCAACCCTGCTCCGCCAGCCGCTGGTTTCGCCCCTTACCGGTCAGGCTGAAGAATTTGTTGTTAACGGACTTCCGAAAAGTTCAATTTTCCGTGTTCTGGCTGTGTTTTCTGTTGCTAATATTTAGTTGTCTCTAATCTTGGTTGTGTGAGAAGGCACGGCACATCCACCTATGCCTCCATCTTGGCGGAAGTCTCTCAGTGAGGGATTTTAAACTGTTCCAATTTTTCTCACATTGCTCAGGGGCACAAGCTGCCATTCTATTTCATCATCACTCCTCAGAGTATCTAGAGACCCGCCTTCAACTCTAGGTAGTGATTCTGGGTGGTCCAAGGCTACTGTCCACATGAGGTCATAGGAGAGGCAAGTATCACTGGCTCAAGGATGGACAGGCATGTGCCAGTCATGGTCAATTGATGGATGTCAGGTACTGGGCACAGACTTGGAAGCTTCCTGGTGTTGATGTGAAATGAGGCTTCTTGTGGAAGAAGCTTGACATTTCTCAAACTTAAAATCTTTCTATCTTAATTGCCCTTGCCCACTCTTGCTCTTTTCCAGCCCCACGGTGGTGAGGAGAGACTTCTCTACAAATATTCACCTGAATCTCTGTTTTATGGGTAGACTTAGTAACAGGATTTGCAATCTTTGTGTTTTGTTTCTGAAGTAGGTGACTCTTATCTGTCTCTCTAGGGTGGCGATCGGTCTTCAGAGGCAAATGAAAGAGAATTTCTTTCATAAGATGGGGGAGTTTGATTGATGAATATGTTCAAATATGAAGACGACACATGTAAATATGTACACTAGGGATATGGATAGAGCTGCTCTTAAGAATAAGACATTGGTTTTATTGCTCTAGTCTGAAAACTTTGGGAGTGAGGAAGGGGCAGGATTGTTTGTACATTCCCATGAGGATGGTTTTGGAGGAGTTCCACAGGATGCAATGGTTGGGAAGAAAGCACAGAATGACCCCACCGATTGCAGCTTAAAAAAAGGTTCAAACCGGGCCCACCTCTCTGTCAAAATGTTGGTGACTGGTTGTCTGCAACCATAATGCACCCTCTCCTTAATGTTAGTGTTAGAAGCCTTAATTAACTGACAAAGCTGTTTTCCTGTTACTTCTAATCAGGTTTCCTCTGTGTAAGCCTACTAATGGGGAAGGACAGAGGATCCCATGGTGACTTGCCTTGGCTCCATTCTGCAAGGGTAACTCTACATCTAAAGTCATAGACCATACAGGCTAGGAGATCACCTAAGGTCCAAGACTTCAATTTTACAGCTGAGACCCAGAGAATTTGTCTGGCTCAAGGTGACATGACCAGCTGATGGCCCAAAGACCATCTTGGACTAACTCCATTCCCTAGTAGCAAGTTGTTGGGTGGAGTTTAACTGAATTGGCTTGACTTGGATAGGCAGGGACTTCCTCCTCACCTGGCATGTGTGGGCCTCTCATGTCTATTTGTAATGCAAAATAACCCCTTGTAAAGTTGTGCTTGTGAGGTCCTGAACTTAAACTTGGCCTCACTGACTCAGTGGTGGGGAGAGCAGACTGAATCAGTGAAAGTGCTGAATGCTTTAAAACAAGGATGGTTCTGCTACTTTCAAATATTGTATCTATAGTGACAAAAACTGTTAACAAAGAACAGCCAAGGAGAGGTCCAGCCAACATCCCTAGGGAGAGGATCGTGACAGCCTGCCTTTTTGAGGCTCAGGGCTCTGTGGGTTTGATAGGGTTGCCTGAGGGGAAATTGGAGAGCTGGTGCTGTGGAGAGAGGATCTGCAGATGCTGGGGGCTGAGATAACTGGGCAGTAATGTGAGACATTTACCCTTTAATTAGTGCATTTAAAGAAGCAAAAGATGAGGCAGATCACTGTGTGCATATGCAATGCTGAGGTGCATATCAAAATTTGATAGACTCACATGGTGGTATCTGTGGTCTGAGACCACAGGCTCTTGGAGACCTGTTCTTTAGAAATGAGCAACCCAATGTTTGTTGGTAACTTTGTCCTAGGACATGGGCTCCTGCTGAGTTTTGAATCCATTATGTATCAGATCCTGTGCTGGACGGCATACCTTCTTTCATAGGCCACTGTGGTTCAAATGAAGGTGGAAGCAGCCTTTAAGGAGAAATGGCAGGAAAAATTGTTGGATAAGGAAACAAATAGCCTGGAAATAAGATAGGGCTTTGTTACAAGGAGGCAGCCACAGCTTTCTGAGTGCTTTCAAAACTCCATAAGCAAAAACTGAGTGCCTGTCTTGTGTGTCAGGAGCTGTGCTAAGATACCTGGGTATCTGTGGTGACCGGGGCTACTAAGATGAACAAAGCAGAGGCCCCCCTTTTACTATTCCACACTCTACTCTGGGTGTATGTGTCTGAGGCCCACTTTCTTCTTAGTACCAGTGAGTTCTATTCATCCCCCTTCAATCCTCAGCAGCCCAGGGGCTTCAATCCACAGTCCCAAAGTGGGGGGGGGGCAGGGATTGAGTCAGAGGAGGGAGGCAGAGGAGGTTGTGCTGGCAAATTATGGAATATTATAAAACTGTCTAACATAATTTAGCTTAACTCTCCTTTTTTGACAACATTCAGTCTTGGCTGAGTGTAGAGAAGCTGATATTCTCATCCATTAGTGGCATAGGTTCAAATTGTTACAATCTTTTTGAAACTATATCTGGAAATTTCCACAAAAACTAAAATATGTATAACTTTTTTGAGTCCTAAATCTCACATCTAAAAATTTCCTTCAGAAATAAAATCATAATTACATAAATATTTATATCTAACACATTGTTAACAGTGATAAAAATGGAAACAAACTAAAAGTTTATCAATAGGGCTATAGTTAAGTAAATTGTGATACATCCTGTAAGGAAAAAGAGGCCACATACTAAACTGGACAAGCTCAGGGGAGGCCTGTGTGGCAGCCTTACAAACTTAGACACCAAAGTAACCATACAGGATGTTCTGAACATAGCACGTCCTAACTGAAGGCAGGTCATGGTGGGTAGCCACTTTCTAGGCCTGTAGCTCCATCAACAAAAATCAGTCTTTACCTTAACTGAGCCTATCTATTGTCTTTTTGCATCTAATATAACATTCCCTTGGAATGTCAGAATAATTTCCTTTTTCTAGACCCGTCAGGGCAGAACTGCCTCTGAAGTACAGAGCTCCTCATTGTTCCCTGCAAACCATCTCTCTGTGCCAGAAATGTTAATTATTAACTATCTTGTACCCATTAATGTAAAAGAAGTGTGTGTGTCTCTGTTTTACTTTTTTAAAGTATGTTTTATTGACTATGCTATTACAGTGTTCCCATTTTTTTCCTCCCCTTTATGCCCCTCTGCCCTGCATCTCCCGGCCATTCAGCATTTCTTCCTCCCCGCTTAGTTCATGTCCATGGTTTGTACATATAAGTTCCTTGGCTTCTCCATTTCCTATACTATTCTTAACCTCCCCTATCTATTTGGTGCCTACTAATTATGATCCCTATTCCCTGTTCCATTTCCTCCATTCTTCCCCCTCCTACTCCCCACCATAACCCTCCATGTGATCTCCACTTCTGTGATTCTGTTTCTGTTCTACTTGTTGGCCTAGTTTTTGTTTTTTAGGTTCAGTTGTTGATAGTTGTGAGTTTGTGGTCGTTTTACTGCTCATAGTCTTTGATCTTCTTGTTCTTTGATAAATCTCTTTAAAATTTTATATAATAAAGGTTTGGTGATGATGAACTTCTTTAACTTGACCTTATCTGGGAAGCACTTTATCTGCCCTTCCATTCTAAATGATAGGTTTGCTAGATATCATCATCTTGGATGTAGGTCCTTGTCTTTCATAACTTCAAATATTTCTTTCCAGCCCCTTCTGGCCTGCAAGTTCTCTTTTGAAATATCAGCTGATAACATTATGGGACCTCCTTTGTAGGTAACTGTCTCCTTTCCTCTTGCTGCTGATAAGATTCTTTCCTTATCTTTAATATTGGGTAACTTAATTATGATGTGTCTTGGTGTATTTTTTTCTTGGATCCAACTTCTCTGGGACTCTGAGCATCCTGGACTTACTTGCACATCTATTTCCTTCACAAGTATGGAGACTTTTTCCTTCATTATTTGTTCAAATAAGTCTTCAATTTCTTACTCTTCCTCTTCTCACTCTGGTACCTCAGTGATTCAGATGTTGGGATTTAAAGTTGTCCCAGAGGTTTCTCAGCCTCTCCTCATTTTTTTGAATTCTTGTTTTTTCATTCTGTTCTGGTTGAATGTTTATTACTTCCTTCTGCTCCAAACTGTTGATTTGGTCCTGATTTTCTTCCCTTTATTGTTGGTTCCCTGTATATTTTCATTGATTTCTATTTGTATAGCCTTCAGTTCTTCCTTCATATTGCATCTGTACTCAAGCATTTCTGTGAGCATCCTGATTACCAGTCTTTTGAGCTCTGCATCTGATAGGTTGGCTATCTCCTCATTGCTTAGTTCTTTTTCTGGATCTTTGATCTGTTCCTTCATTTGGACCATGTTTCTTTCTCTCAGCACACCTGTTATGTTTCAAGGAGTGAGCCTTAGGTATTCACCAGGGCGGGGTAACCCACTTCCCTACATTTTGGAGCTGTTCGTGGGGGAGGGGTCATAGAAGGAACAATGCTGCTTACTAGCTTGTTTGGCTCTCACCCCACTTTCTGTCATTTCCCTCACTTCCCACGAGCAGATTGTGCCCTTTTAGGTGCTGGTTCCCAAGTGGGTGGGCTTGTGTATGTTCTAGGATCCTGTGGGCCTCTCCAATGGACTCTTTCATGAGACTGGGAGTTTCTCTCCCTGACGCTGTAACTCCCATAGGTTTTTACAGCCAGAGTTTCTAAAGTTTTATTTCCCCATGCTGGAATCCTGGTGTCCTACAGCTGTTCAAGGCCAGGCAAGTTCACAGGGGATTCAGGCAGGTAGAAGAAAATTCAAAGAGCCATGGGGATACCTGACATGTCTTTATTTCAAGGTGGGACAATCCAGGCTCACCACAAGCCTGGATTATATACTAAGCTTGTATACTAAGTGCACACAAAGCCAGCAAGGTGCCAATACTGACCTTCAGTTATATAACAGAGCTTCATTGTATGCACGTGGGCCCTCACTCAAGTCCACTTGAACACTGCCAAGCCACAGTCACCTGGACATCTGGGTGAGAGAGTCTAACTGACTCCATTTTCCCTACACCTGGGTTGTATGTATGGTTTGTCTTACTCCTCTGTTGTTCCTTTTGACATATCTGCACTTGAATTTGGGAAATCCTGTCTGCCAGTCACTGCCACACCCACCTCCGGTCACCAGCCGCCACCTTGCCTCTCCACCCTGTTTTCCATCTCCACCCAACCTACCAGTCTGGATGAATGTTTCTTCTTTAACTCCTAGGTTGTTGGACTTCCATGCAGTTGATTTTCTGGCAGTTATGGTTGTTTATTATTTTTAAATTTGTTGTTCTTCTTTTGGTTGTGCAAGGAAGCAAAGTGTTTCTACCTACGCCTCCATCTTGGCTGGAACCTATTTTACTTTTTTACCCAACCTCAGAGATTTCTCCTGCTTTGCTTTCTCATGTTCCCCTAACCTACACCAATGAATTTCATGTAACCTTCCTTATGTCTCCTCCTTTTATTCTAATGTATAAAATAAGCTGCAAAACTGCCATTCTCTGGGGCATTTTCTCTATCCATTAAGATTTTGCTTCCCAGAAATTGTTGTTAGTTTGGCTCAAATAAACTCATAAAAATTCTCTACAGGTTTGGATGTTTCTTACATTGATAATCCAAATATTTCAATATTTCATAATTATTAAATATTTCATAAGCTGTTAAAAATGACAGCTCATTTTCTGAGGTCAGTATTACCTTGATACCAAAACAAGACAAAGTCTTCAGAAGAAAACTACAGACTAATATCCCTTATGAATGTAGCTACAAAAATCTTCAACAATATATTAGCAAACTGAATCCAGAAACATAGTCAAAGGATTATTATACGCCATGACAAGTGGTTTTATTTCATGAATGTAAGGTTGACTTATGCCCCCAAATCAATTAATATATCATAATATAAAATAAAGGACAAAACTGATATTATCGTTTCAATAGACAGAGAAAAAGATTTGACAAAAATCTAATATCCCCTGTTAATTGACTTCCGCCAAGATGGAGACATAGGTGGAAACACTCTGCCTTCTCTCACAACCAAGTTTAAAGACAACCAAGTTTTAGCAACAAAAACACAGCCAAACCACAGAAAATTGAACTACACGGAAGTCTGACAACAACGAACCATTCAGCCAAACTGGTAAGAGGGGCAGAGCCAGCAGCAGAGCGGGGCTCAGGCAGTAAAGATCCACCGGACCAACCTGGGAGCGAGACCCAGGCGCACAGGCAGTGGGCGGATCCCAGGTGTGGAGTAGTGGGGGGACCCACTGAGGGCGCAAGGTGGTAGACCCACTGAGGACTGACAGCATTCACACATTCACATGCAGATAACCGGCGAAGGAGCGAGCAGTGAGACTGAGACAGACCTCGCAGGCCCCAGTAGCAGGAAGCAGCAGAGAGGACCACTATTGTCCCTCTCTGACCCCGCCCCCACATACAGTGTCACAAATGACCTGGGCGGGCCCTCTCTGACCCCACCCCCACATACAGCATCACAACCCAGCAACTAGGTTGCCCCACCCTGGTGAACACCTAAGGCTCCCTTCCTCATACCTAACAGGCTTGAACAGACCAAAACATTATGGATCAAGAACAGCTCAAAGGCCCAGAGCCAATAATTATAAGTGACCAAAAAATAGCCAACCTATCAGATGCACAGTTCAAAACACTGGTCATCAGGATGCTCACAGAACTGGTTGATTTTAGTCACAAATTAGAGGAACAAATGAAGGCTAAATTAATTGAAATGAAGCACAGGAAACCAATAGTGATGGAAAGGAAACTGGGGCTCGAATCAAGGGAGTGGACCAGAAGGAAGAAAAAAATGACCAAACAGAAAAGGATGAAGAAACAAGAATTCAAAAAAATGAGGAGAGGCTTAGGAACCTTCAGGGCATCTTTAAACATTCCAATATCCGAATTATAGGGATACCTGAAGGGGAAGAGGAACAGCCACAAGTGGAAAATTTATTTGAACAAATAATTAAGGAGAACTTCCCCAATCTGGCAAAGGAAATAGACTTCCAGGAAATCCAGGAAGCACAGAGAGTCCCAAAGAAAATGGACCCAAGGAGGAACACACCAAGGCACATCATCATTACATTAGCCAAGATTCAAATGAAGGAGAGAATCCTAGAAGCAGCAAGAGCTAAGGGGACAGTCACCTACAAAGGATTCCCATCAGACTGTCAGCTGATTTCTCAAAAGAGACCTTACAGGCAAGAAGGGGCTGGAAAGAGGTATTCCAAGTCATGAAAACCAAAGACCTACAACCAAGATTGCTCTACCCAGCAAAGTTTTCATTTAGAATGGAAGGACAGATAAAGTGCTTCTCAGATAAGACCAAATCCAAGGAGTTCATCATCACCAAGCCCTTATTATATGAAATGTTAAAGGGACTTATCTAAGAAAAATAAGATAAAAAAGATGAACAGTGAAAGGACAGCAAACTCACAGTTAGTAACAACCACACCTAAAACAAAAGCAAATTAAGAGGACAGCTAGATCAGGAGCAGAACCATAGAAATGAAGATCTCATGGAGGGTTAGCAACAGGGGAGTGGGAGGAGGAGAAGCGGGGAGAAGGTACAGAAAATAAGTAGCATAGACAGTAGATAGAAAATAGATAGTTGGGAGGGTAAGAATAGTAGGGGAAATACAGAATCTAAAGAATTTGAGACACGTGTGCATGAACTAAAGGGGGAAATGGGGGGAGGGGTATGCAGTGTGGAGGGGAATGGAGGGGGGAATAGAGCAAATGTAATGGCATAATCAATAAAAAAAATTAAAAAAAAGAATGGAAGGACAGATAAAGTGCTTCTCAGATAAGATCAAATTCAAGGAGTTCATCATCACCAAGCCCTTATTATATGTTAAAGGGAATGTTAAAGGGACTTATCTAAGAAAAAGAAGATAAAAAAGATGAACAGTGAAAGGACAGCAAACTCACAGTTATTAACAACCACACCTAAAACAAAAGCAAACTAAGAGGACAGCTAGATCAGGTGCAGAACCATAGAAATGAAGATCACATGGAGGGTTATCAACAGGGGAGTGGGAGAAGGAGAAGGGGGGAGAAGGTACAGAAAATAAGTAGCATAGATGGTAGGTAGAAAATAGACAGGGAGGAGGGCAAGAATAGTATGGGAAATATAGAATCTAAAAAACTTGAGACACGTGGTCATAAACTAAAGGGGGAAATGGTGGGGGAGGGGTGTGCAGGGTGGAGGGGAATGAAGGGGGAAATAGGACAACTATAATGGCATAACCAATAAAATATACTTAAAAAAATCTAATATTCCTTCATGACAATAGCTATCTACAAACTAGGAACAGAAGGAAACCTCCTCAACCTGTTATCAAGCCATTTACAAAAACACCACAGCAAACATCATATTCAATGGTGAAAGAATAATTTTTTTCCCTAAGATGAAGAGCAAAATAAGAATGTTTGCTCCTGCCCTGGCCAGTGTGGCGCAGTTGAGTAGAGCATCATCCTGTATACCAAAAGTTTGGGAATTTGATTCCCATTCAGGATACATACCTAGGTTGTAGATTTAGGTTGCAGCTTCAATCCCTGGGTGCATCACATATGGAGGTTACCAGTTAATGTTTCTCTTTTACATTGATGTTACTTTCTCTCTATCTCAAAAATCAATAAACAAGTTTAGCTGACTTCTGGCCAAGTTAGGGGCATAGGTAGATACACTTCGCCTCTTTGAACAACCAAAAGAAGGACAACAACAAATTTAAAAACAAAAAATAACTAGAGTTGCCAGAAAGTCAAACTGTATGGAAGTCTGACAACCAAGAGTTTTTTTTTTTTAATAAATTTATTTATTTTTTTTGAATTGTTTATGCTGTTACAGTTGTTCTATTCCCCCCTTCATTCCCCTCCACCCTGCCCCCCCAACCCCACCATTACCCCCCCTTTAGCTTATGTCCATGTGTCTCAAGTCCTTTAGGTTCTATATTTCCCATACTATTCTTGCCCCCCCCCCATCTATTTTCTATCTACTGTCTATGCTACTTGTTTTCTGTACCTTCTCTCCCCGTCTCCTCCTCCCACTCCCCTGTTGCTAACCCTCCTTGAGATCTTCATTTCTATGTTTCCACTCCTGATCTAGCTGTCCTTTTAGTTTGCTTTCGTTTTGGGTGTGGTTGTTAATAACTGTGAGTTTGTTGTCCTTTCACTGTTCATGTTTCTTTAACTTCTTTTTCTTAGATAAGTCCCTTTAACATTTCATATAATAAGGGCTTGGTGATGATGAACTCCTTGAATTTGGTCTTATCTGAGAAGCACCTTATCTGTCCTTCCGTTCTAAATGAAAGTTTTGCTGGGTAGAGCAATCTTGGTTGTAGGTCTTTAGATTTCATGACTTGGAATATTTCTTTCCAGCCCCTTCTTGCCTGTAAGGTCTCTTTTGAGAAATCTGCTGACAGCCTGATGGGGACTCCTTTGTAGGTGATTGTCCCCTTACCTCTTGCTGCTTCCAGGATTCTCTCCTTCGTTTTAATTTTGGCTAATGTAATTATGATATGCCTTGGTGTGTTTCTTCTTGAGTCCAACATTTTTGGTACTCTCTGGGCTTCTTGGATTTCTTGGAAGTCTGTTTCCTTTGCCAGATTGGGGAAATTTTCTTTTATTATTTGTTCAAATAGTTTTTCCACTGGTGGTTGTGTCTTTCCCCCTTCTGGTACCCCTATAATTCGGATATTGGAGCATTTATAGATGTCCTGGAGGTTCCTAAGCTTCTCCTCATTTTTCTGAATTCTTATATCTTCATTCCTTTCTGATTGATCATTTTTTTCTTCCTTCTGGTTCACTCCATTGATTTGAGTCCCAGTTTTTTTTTCATCTCTATGGGTTTCCTGTGGAATTCCATTCATTTCCCTTAATTTAGCCTTCATATGTTTCTCTAATTTGTGGCTATAGTCCACCAGATCTGTGAGGAACCTGATGACCAGTGTTTTAAACTGTGCGTCTGAGAGATTTGCTATTTCTTCGTCACTTAGATTTATCTCCGGGGCTTTGAGGTTCCCCTGCGACATTTTTGGTCTGTTCTGGCCCTTTAAGTGAGAGAAGCGGCGCCTTGGACTCCCAGGTCGCTGGGTTGTGAGGCTGTATGTGGGGGCATGGTCAGAGCGGGGAAATGGCGCGCCGCCGCCGGTCCGACTGCTCACTCCCTCACCCGCGCGCAACCGGGCAACCACAGTCAGCTCGCTGCCACCGCCTCCCCATTGACTCCTCCGTAGTCGCTCACCCGGTGGGCCGCTCGGTCGCTCACTAGGTCCAATCCTGGGTTTGGAACCCGTGCGACTGGATTCGCGCGTCTGGATTCCGCGCCCGGGTCGATCGAGCTCTCCTTTGTAACTCCTCACCCGACGCCGGTTTCGCCCCTTACCGGTCGGGCCGAAGAATTTGTTGTTAGCGGACTTCCGAAAAGTTCAGTTTTCCGTGTTCTGGTTGTGTTTTCTGATGCTAATATTTAGTTGTCCCTAAAGTTGGTTGTGTGAGGAGGCAAGGCACATCTACCTAAACCTCCATCTTCGACAACCAAGAGTTAAAGAAGAAACATTTGTCCAGACCAGTAGGAGGGGTGGAGACAGGTAGCCGGGGTGGAGAGGACATGCAGCAAGGTGGCAGCTCACTTACTGGATACTCCCACATTTGTGTGCAGAAAACTGGGAGGAACAACTGGGGAGTGAGACAGACCATGCAATCCAGGGTTCCAGAGTGGGGAAATAAAGCCTCAAAACCTCTGATTGAAAAAACCTGTGGAGGTTGAGGTGGGAGGAGAAACTCCCAGCTTCACAAGAGAGTTCACTGGAGAGACCCACAGGGTCCTAGAAGGTACACAAACCCACCCACCAGGAATTAGCACCAGAAGGGCCCAATTTGAATGTGGGTAGTGGGGGAAATGACTGAAAACTGGCAGAGAACAAGTGGCATTGTTCTCTGTAGGACCCCTTACCCACATACAGCATCACAAAGCAGCCATGTGGGTTGCCCCACCCTAGTGACACATAGGCTCTGCCCCTTATATGTAACAGGTGCACCACAAGAAAAAAAGTGGCCCAAATGAAAGAACAGATCAAAGATCTGGAAAAAATACAACTAAGTGATGAAGAGATAGCTAACCTATCAGATGCATAGTTCGAAACACTGGTAATTAGGATACTCACAGAACTGATTGAGCCCAGCCGCAAAATGAAGGAACAAATGAAGGCTACCCAAAGTGAAATACAGCAAAATATCCAGGGAACCAACAGTGATGGGAAGGAAACCAGGACTCAAATAAACAGTTTGGAGCAGAATGAAGAAACAAACATTCAACCCAAACCTAATGAAGAAACAAGAATTCAAAAAAAATGAAGAGAGGCTCAGAAACCTCTGGGACAACTTTAAACATCCCAATATCCAAATCATAGGGGTGCTAGAAGGAGAAGAGGAAGAGCAAGTAATTGAAAACTTATTTGAAAAACATAATGAATGAGAACTTGTCTAATCTGTCAAAGGAAATAGACTTCCAGGAAGTCCAGGAGGCTCAGAGTCCCAAAGAAACTGGACCCAAGAAAGCACACACCAAGGCACAACATCATGAAGTTACCCAAGATTAAATATAAGGAGAGAATCTATCAGCAGCAAGAGGAAAGGAGACAGTTACCTACAAAGGAGTTCCCATAATGTTATCAACTGATTTTTCAAAAGAAATCTTACAGGCAAAAGGGGGCTAGAAAGAAGTATTCCAAGTCATGAAAGGTAAATACCTACTTTCAAGATTATATATTCAGCAAAGATTTCATTTAAATAGAAGGGCAGATAAAGTGCTTCCCAGATACAGTCAAGTTAAATGAGTTCATCATCACCAAGCCCTTATTGTATGAAATGTTAAAAGGACTTATCTAAGAAAAAAAAGATCAAAATTAAGAACAGTAAAATGACAAGAAACTCACAACTATCAACAACCAAACCTAAAATATAAAAACAAAAAGAAACTAAGAAACAACTAGAGCAGGAACAGAATTACAGCAATAGAGATCATATGGAGGATTATCAGATGGGAGGGTGAGTGGGAGGGTGGGGGAAAAGACACAGGGAATAAGTAGCATAGATGGTTGGTACAAAATAGACAAGGGGAGGTTAAGAATAGTATAGGAAATAGAGAAACCAAAGAACTTATACGTGTGACCCATGGTCATGAACTAAGGTGGGAGAATGATGGTGGGAGGTGGGATACAGGGCAGATGGGAATAAAGGGGAGAAAAGTGGAACAACCGTAATAGCATAATCAATAAAATATATTTAAAAATAAAAATAAAATTAATAAACATTTTTTTAAATTTATCTTACCACTCCTATTCACAACTGTACCAAAGGTTCTAGTCAGGGTATTTATGCAAGAGAAAAAAATTAAAAGCATACAGATTTGAAAAAAATGTAGAGACATTGAAGTAAAGAACAAACTAACAGTAACCAGAGGGGAGGGAGATAATAAGGGAAAGAAGGGAAAAGGTCATCAAGGAACATGTATAAAGGACCCATGGACAAAGCCAAAGGAGAGAAGGATTGAGGGTAGGAGTTGAGGGAGGGGCAGGGGGAAGCGGTGGGGAGAAAATGGAGACAACTGTACTTGAACAACAAAAAATATAAAAATATCTCGATGTGCAGATAATATTATCTTACATATAGAAAATCCTAAGGATCCGCAAAAGCCAAAAACAGAAAGCCCAAACATTAGAACTAATAAATAAGCTCAGCAGGTTTGCAGGCAACGAGATTGATATACAACAATTAATTGTATTTCTTCTTTTATTTTTAATCCTCACCTGGGCATATGTCCATTTATCTTTAGAGAGAGAGGAAGGAGAGAAGAGAGAGAGAGAGATGTGAGAGAGATGTGAAAGAACTGTAGGACACCCAGCTGGTGTCAGAGAATTCCTTAATTGTGAAAACCCCACACATCTGGTGTTGTAGTAGAGTACTGAAAGTAGAGGAGAGTACATACAGGAGGAGTGTGTTTTCCTTTACATTTTAGTGGCATTAATGAATTTTCTAGACTGTCTCTGGCTCACACAAACGTAGTTTAGGAATAAAAAAGATGAAAGGGAAGTAAAATAAAGAAAACAGTTCATTTACAATAGCTTCAGAATAAAATACTTGGGAATAAATTTAACAGAAGAAATGCAAAATTTACTCTCTGAAAGCTATGAAACATTGTTGAAAGAAATTTAAGAAGACTTAGATAAATGAAAAAAATAAGTGGAAAAACATCCCATGGTCACAAATTGGAAGTCTAAATATTATTACTATAGCAATCATCCCTGAAATTGATCTGTAGATTCAATGTGATGTCTACTGCAATAGCAGCTGGTTTCTTTACAGAAATTGACAAGCTGATCAAAATTTGATATGGAATTAGAAGGGACTCAGAATATCCAAAACAATCCTTGAAAAGAACAAAGTTGGAGGGCTCACATATCCTGATTTCAAAACTTACTACAGTAATCATGATAGATCAAGATATATCAATATATAAGAATTGATGTATCCTGATACAATAAATGAATCTTCACAATTACAGTCAACTAGTTTTCACCCAGACAATTCAGTAGGGGAAAGAATAATCTTTTCAACAAATGATTCTGGGACATCTAGATATCTACATGCAAAAGAATAAAGTTGGACCTTTTATCATAACATACACAAAAAAGTATCTCAAAATTGGTCAAAGACCTAGATGTAAGAGTTGAAACTATAAAACTCTTGGAAGAAAATGTAGGGATAAAACTTGTGGGCTTGGCTAGTCTTTTATGTGACACCAAAAGCATGAGCAACAAAAGAAAAAATAGATGATTTGGGCTTAAAATTTAAAACTTCTGTGCTTCAAAACATATGATCATGAAAGTGAAAAGATAACCAATGGAATGGGAGAAAATATTTGCAAATTATATATCTGCTAAGGGACTTATATCTAGAAGATATAAAGAACTTTATAATTAAAAAGTTAAAAGACATATAACTCAATTTAAAAATGGGCAAAAGAGCGGAATAGACATTTCTTTAAAGAAAATATACAAATAGCCAATAAGCACATGAAAAGGTGGTGAACATCATTAGCCATCAGAGAAATACACATCAAAACCATGGGATAACACTGCACTCACTAGGATGGCTATAGTTTTAAAAGCACTTAAAACATTATATACTAACAGCATTGGCAAAGATGTAGAGAAATTGAAACCCTTACATGCTGTTGATGGTAATGTAAAATGCTCCAGTCACTTTGGAAAACAGTCTGGCAGTTCCTTAAAAGGTTAAATATAAAATTACCTTGACCCAAAAATTTCACTCCTACCTGTGCATCCAAGAGAAATTTAAAAATATGTATCTACACAAAAACTTGTACAGAAATGTTCATATTAGCATTATTCATAATAGCCAAAAGATGAAAACAATCCAAATGTCTATCAACAGATTAATGGGTAAATAAAATGTGATACATCCATTCAATGGAATTTTTTTTTTAATATTTTTTATTTATTTTCAGAGAGAGAGGAAGGGAAGGAGAAAGAGAAGGAGAGAAACATCAATGTATGGTTGCCTCTCATGTGTCCCCTACTGGGAACTGGCCTGCAACCCAGGCATGTGCCCTGACTGGGAATCAAACCGCGATCGCATTGTTCGCAGGCCCGCGCTCAATCCACTGAGCTATGCCAGCCAGGGCTCAATGGAATATTATTTAGTCAGAAAGGGTTAAGTATTTTTTTAAAGATTTTATTTATTTATTATTTATTTTATATTTTATTTATTTATTTTTAAAGGGGAAGGGAAGGAGAGAGGGAGAGAAATATCAATGTATGGTTGCCTTTCATGTGTCCCCCACTGGGAATGGCCAGCAACCCAGGCATGTGCCCTGACTGGGAATCAAATCACGATTGTCTGGTTCGCAGGCCCATGCTCAATCCACTGAGCTACACCAGCCAGGGCTATTTATTTATTTTTAGACAGAGGGGAAGGGAAGGAGAAAGAGAAGGAGAGGAACATCAATGTGTGGTTGCCTTTTGCACACCCCACACTGGGGACCTGGTCTGAAACCTAGGCATGTGCCCTGACTGGGAATTGAACTGGCGACCCTTTGGTTCGCAGGCTGGTACTCAATCCACTGAGCCACACCAGCCAGGGCAAAAAGGACTAAGTATTGATACCTGCTACAACATGTTGAAGTACTGAAAACATGCTAAGTGAAAGAATCCAGACACAAAAGACTATGTATTATATGATATTTATACTAAATATCCAAAATGGACAAATCCATAGAGACAAAAAGTAGATTAGTGTTTGCAAGGGGTCAGGGGAGGTGTTGGAGAAAGTGGGATTGACTGATAATGGATATGAGATTTCTTTCTGAGGTGTTGAAAATGTTCTAGAATTGATTATGGTGATGGTTGCATGGCTCGGTGAATATACTCAAAGAATTGTACACTTTAAATGGATGAATTCTATGGTACTTGATTTATTGCAATGAAGCTGTGAGGTTTTTTAAAAATGAGTTAGCTTTATATCTATTGACTTAGAAAGATGGCCATGATTTACTTTTAAGTATGAAGAGTTTTAAAGTAATATATGTATTATGACTCCATTTTTATGTTTAAAATGTGAATATGTTTTAAGTATATTTTACTGATTATGTTATTACAGTTGTCCCCATTTTTCACCCATTGCCCTCCTCCACCTGGCTCTCTCCTTCCCTGCAGCAATCCCCACCCCCTTTGGTTCATGTCCATGGGCCATGCATTTACGTCTTTTGCCTCTCCATTTCTATACTTTCTTATAATCTCCTGTCTATTCTGTACCTATTAATTATACTTCTTAATCCCTGCACCTTTTCCCCTATTCTCCCCCTTTCCCCTTCCAGCTGATAAACCTCCAAGTGATTTCCTCCAAGTGATCTATGATTCTGTTCCTGTTCTGATTGCTTGTTTGTTTGTTTGTTTGTTTTTAGATTCAGTTGTTGATACTTGTGAATTTGTTGCCATTCTAATGTTCATAATTTTAATCTTCTTTTTCTTAAATAAGTCCCTTTAACATTTTATGTAATAATGGCTTGTTGATAATGAACTCTTTTAGCTTTACCTTGTCTAGGAAGCACTTTATCTGCCCTTCAATTCTAAATGATAGCTTTGCTGGAGAGAGTACTCTAGGTTGTAGGTTCTTGCTTTTCATCACTTTGAATACTTCTTGCCAGCCCCTTATAGTCTGCAATGTTTCTTTTGAGAAAGCAGCTGATAGTCTTATGGATGCTTTTTGTAGGTAACTCTCTGCTTTTGCTGCTATTAAGATTCTCTATTTATCTTTAACCTTTGGCATTTTACTTATGATGTGTCTTGCAGTGGTTCTTTTTGGATCCAACTTGTTTGGGACTCTCTGTGCTTCCTGAACTTGTATGTCTATTTCCTTTGCCCAAGTAGGAAAGTTTTCTTTCATTATTTTTTCAAATAAGTTTTCAGTTTCTTGCTCTTCCTCTTCTTCTTATGGCACCCCTATGATGCAAATGTTAGACCTCTTGAAATTGTTCCAGAGTCTTTATTCTACCCTCTTTTTTTATTTTGTTTGAAATTCTTGTTTCTTCTTTCTGTTCTGGTTGAATGTTTATTTCTTTCTTCTGTTTCAAATCATTGATTTGAATCCCACTTCCTTCCCTTCACTGTTGGTTCCCTATAAATTTTTCTTTATTTCAGTTAGTGTGACCTTTATTTCTTCTTTTATGTTGTTGCCATACTCATGAGTTATTTGGGTATCCTTATCACCAGTGTTTTGAACTCTGTATCTGATAGGTTGGCTATCTGTCTTTCATTTAGTTATTTTTCTGGGGTTTTGTTCTGTTCTTTCACTTGGGCCTTATTTCCTTGTCTCCTCAGTTTGGCTGTTTCCCTGTGTTTGTTTCTGTGTATTAGGTAGAGCCGTTTTGTCTCCCTGCATTAGTAGCATGGCCTGTGTAGAAAGGCACCAGTAAATTGTGTGAGGTGGAGCCTTAGGTAATCTCCAGGGTGGGGCAACCTGCTTCACCTTATGGCTCTGTGTTGGAGGAGGGTTCAGAGAGAAAATTCTGCTGCTGCCTGACTTTTGGAGGTTTTCCCTGTACTCACCCCATTTCCAGTCACTTCACCCACTCCCCCTATGTGACTGGCATCCTTCCAGTTGCAGCCCTGGCATTGAATCCCAGAGTGGGTGGTTTTGAGTACATTTCAAGACTGTGCAGGCCCTTTAAGTAGACTTTTCTGAAAATCTGGCAGTTTCCTCCACCACCTCAACCCCCACTGGTTTTTACAGCCAGAAGTTATGGTGATTTATCTTCGTGGTACTGGAACCCTGGGCTGTACAGTCTGGCCTGGAGGTGGGATTGCTCACTCCCAAGGTATCCCTCCCAATTTTTAGCCACTTCACGTGAGTGTGGGGCTGTCTGTGCCTGTTCCGCTGCCACTGCCACCTCTCTGTGCCACACTGTATCTCTTTGCCTTTTCACCCATCTCCACAGCTCTGCTCCTCCTATCCATCTAGATGAATGTGGCTTCTATAAATCCTTTGTTGTAGGACTTCCATGGGGTTTGATTTTCTGACAGTTCTGAATGTTATTTGTTTTGAGACTTATTTATAATTCTTTTTGTGGTCATACGAGGAGGCAAAGTGTGTCTACCTATGCCTCCATCTTGACTGGAAGTAAAGAAATGTGAATATATGGTTGTTTCTGCATGAAAAAAAATTCCAAAGGATATATACCAGGCTGTTAACATTGTGAGGTAGGAAGGAAGGGGCTAGAGACAGTGGGAGACTAAATTTTATTTATACATATTTAAATTTTTTTCACTTTTTAAAAAAGATTTATTTATTTATTTATTTATTTTTAGAGTGGAGGAATAGAGAGAAAGAGAGGGAGAGAAACATCTATGTGTGAGAGAAACATTGATCGGTTGCCTCTTGCATGCCTCCCACAAGGGACCTAGACCACAACCCAGGCATGTGCCCTGATGAGGAATCGAACCAGTGACCTTGCATTTCACAGGCTGGTGCTCAATCCACTGAGTCACACCAGCCAGGTATTTTCTTTTTTCACTTTTTAATTGTGCATATATGACCATATATCTAATGAAAAGTCACAAAATTTTAAAAAATGAAAGAAAATTATTTTAAAAGATACTGGGGGACGGTGAGAAAGAGAATTGAAATACGGGAGAGAGTGGAGGCAGAGAAAAAAAAATAAGATAATCGAGCTTGTTGGAGGTGATTAAGACTTGCCCTAAAGCAGTAGGGAAAAAAAGGAGACGAATTCCTAAGACACTGTAAAAGTAGGAGGAAGAAATAGAACATACCTGGCTGGTGTAGCTCAGTGGATTGAGTGCAGGCCTGTGAACCAAAGGATCATGGTTCAATTCCCAATAGAACACATGACTAGGTAGCAGTTCAGTTCCCAGCAGGGGACACACAAAAGGCAACCGTACATTGATGTTTCTCTCCCTCTCTCTTTCCCTTCCCTCTAAAGATAAATAAATAAAATCTAAAAAAAAAAAAGAAATAGATCGTAGTTACTGAGTGAAGATGAGCTTACTCAAAGAGAGAAGTTGTTGCTAATCCAAGATTTCAGGCTCATCTACAATACAAATAAGATGTTCCTGGAATTTGATTTTGAGTTGAGGGTACTAAATGGCTCATCAAATAGAGATTCATGATGGATGAGTGGTCTGAGGAGTTGTCTGGAAAGAGTAATATTACACAGAAGAGGAGGCCAGTGTTAGAAGAGAGGGGACCAAAAGCAAGATATACAGGACCACCTCCCTGTACAGAGCATTCCCGTGAAGAAATATATGGGAAGTACTTAGAGAGGAAGAAGGAAATGCAGGAGCTAATGACAACATCCCAAGAAGCGAAGGGTTGTCAGGGTTCAAGGAGGCCAGGGAGGTGGGGTAGGAATCCATTCATCAATTAGTGGAACTCAGTTGCCTGGAAGATCATTTCTGTGCATCTCCAACAGACCATAGTTCACAGCGTAGGTGTGGAATCCAGATTGCTAGGGCTGAGAGTAAATCAAAGAGCAGAATAAAGAGAAATTAGCAAGTGAAAACTGTTTTTGAGAAATTTCTCATCAAAGGAAAGGGAAATAGTGAAATAGGAGCCTGCCTGAGAAAGCAGGACCTATAATAGGTGTTTTTAGGATGGAGGAAAAATGCCCATGTTTATAGGCTAATGGGAAGCGCCTTTTGAAAGTCTTCCGAGAGGATAGAAGGAAGAATAACAACTGGTAGAGTTAGGAGACTTAGAAAATAAAATGAAGACCTTCATCTTGTAAGAGTGGGGTAGGAGGAGAGGGAGGGAGAACGAGAGAGAGTGGGAGTGGGTATGAACTGGATACAAATTATAAAAATTTTAAAAAATATATATTTTATTGATTATGCCATTATAGTTGTTCTATTCCCCCCTTCATTCCTCTCCACCCTGCACACCCCCTCCCCCACCATTCCCCCTTTAGTTTATGACCACGTGTCTCAACTTCTTTAGATTCTATATTTCCCATACTATTCTTGCCCTCCCCCTATCTATTTTCTACCTACCATCTATGCTACTTATTTTCTGTACCTTCTCCCCCATTCTCCTTCTCCCACTCCCCTGTTGCTAATCCTCCATGTGATCTCCATTTCTATGGTTCTGCACCTGACCTAGCTGTCCTCTTAATTTGCTTTTGTTTTAGGTGTGGTTCTTAATAACTGTGAGTTTGCTGTCCTTTCACTCTTCATATTTTTTTGTCTTCATTTTCTTAGATAAGTCCCTTTAACATTCCATATAATAAGGGCTTAGTGATGATGAACTCCTTGAATTTGATCTTATCTGAGAAGCACTTTATCTGCCCTTCCATTCTAAATGAAAACTTTGCTGGATAGAGCACTCTTGGTTGTAGGTCTTTGGATTTCATGACTTGGAATACTTCTTTGGAGCCCCTTCTTGCCTGTAAGGTTTCTCTTGAGAAATCAGCTGACAGTCTGATGGGAACCCCTTTGTAGGTGACTGTCCCTTTATCTCTTACTGCTTCTAGGATTCTCTCCTTCATTTTAATCTTGGCTGATATAATGATGATGTGCCTTGGTGTGTTCCTCCTTGAGTCCACCTTCTTTGGGACTCTCTGTGCTTCCTGGATTTCCTGGAAGTCTATTTCCTTTGCCAGATTGGGGAAGTTCTCCTTTATTATTTCTTCAAATAAGATTTCCACTTGCTTTTTCTCTTACCTTTCTGGTACCCCTATAATTTGGATGTTGGAGCATTTGAACATCTCCTAGAGGTTCCTAAGCCTCTCCTCATTTTTTTGAATTCTTGTTTCTTCATTCTTTTCTGTTTGGTCATTTTTTTTCCTTTTTCTGGTCCACTGCTTTGATTTGAGTCCCAGTTTCCTTTCCATCACAATTGGTTTCCTGTGCATTTTGCTTCATTTCAATTAGTTTAGCCTTCATATGTTCCTCTAATTTGTGACTAAAATCAACCAGTTCTGTGAGCATCCTGATGACTAGTGTTTTGAACTGTGCATCTGATAGGTTGGCAATTTCTTTTTCGCTTAGATTTATTGGCTCTGGGGCTCTGAGTTCTTCTTGAGCCATGTTTTGATCTGTTCATGCCTGTTATGTATGAGAGGAGCCATAGGTGTTCACCAGGGCGGGGCCACCCAGGTCACTGGTTTGTGATGCTGTATATGGGGGCGGGGTCAGAGAGGGAGCAATAGTAGTCCCCTTTGCTCCTTCCTGCCTCTGGGGTCTGCCCGGTCTATCTCACTGCTCTCTCCTTCCCTGGTTTATCTGTATGCAAATGTGTGACCGTGGTCAGCCTGCCGCCTTGCGCCTTCACTGGGTCTACTCGGCGCTACTTCACACCTGGGATCCACCCTTGGCTGCCTGCGTAACTGGGTCTGGGGATCTTTTTTGCCTGACCCTGCTCTGCTGCTGGCTCTGCCCCTCTTACCAGTCTGGCTGAGTGGTTCGTTGTTGTTTGGCTTCCGTATTGTTCAATTTTTTGTGGTTGGCTGCGTTTTTTGTTGCTAAAACTTTGTTGTTTTTAGACTTGGTTGTGCAAGAAGGCATAGTGTTTCCACCTACACCTCCATCTTGGTGGAAGTCCAAATTATAAAAGTTTTTTTGGTGGAGAGAAGTTGAGCTTCTGTCTAAGAGTGATATTTAAAATATTTAGCAAGGTCTCTGGTAGAGGCTGGGGCTGGCCATAGGGCAGACGGCAGAGTAAGGTAACAAAACTATAGGACTGAAGCAATTTTCTTAGCTAGAACTTTAAAAGACTGAATAAGAATGATGTAAATTCCTCAAAAAACATCCCTTAGGACAAAAAGAATATGATACCATAAAGATGAAAGAAAATGACTCATCTTTAGCTCCCCGATTTAGAAGGTATGTTTTTATCATATAAATAATAGATGCCTTCCATAAACTTAATGCATGTTGGCAAAAGGTCCTAAGAGAGGGAATTGACTGAAATCAAAACTGTTCACACTCTTTTGGCGGCCTCTCATGAAACAAACAAGTTTCATATTTGAAACAGGAAAACTCAGTTTCCAGTGAATTTCAGAAAACAGAATCTGGTGTTTACCTGAGGTTCTTCCTCTGAGCACCAGTCACAGACCTCTTTGCAAGTCTGCTCTCCCACTGGAGGAGGAGAGAGCACTGATCACACCTAGTACTCAAGAGAATACTGGGAAGTGCTTGGGGATGCCCAGATCACAACTGCATAATATGGAAACTGTCACCGAGGTGCTTGTATTAGTTAGCATCAGCCACATCAGCCACCAAAGGAAGGCACCCCTGTACTTGTCAGTCCACATTTCAGAAATACATATTTCTCTCTCATCACTCCAACACACTGTAGTACTTTAGCACCAGATGTGCTGGTCTGAAGGCTGCTGACCAGATGGAGCATCCTTAGAAGGATTAATAGATCTTTTATTGGAACATGCTATCATCTGTGACTGTTGCCTTTTTAAAGCAGAATTTTCTAACTGAAAATCTTTTCTCTAATCCTACCCTGTAGAGACGAGGAAACTGTGGCAGCTATTTAATATTAGTTTAAGCCAACATTTAGTTCCATTTGGATCTTTTATTTTCTTTTTATTTTTTCATATTAATAGTAATTTTTACTAAGCATTCCAAATATTATCGTAGTTAATGCTCTCAAACACTCTATAAAGTTGTTTTTTGTTCTCCAGTTACATCATACATAAGATCCCTATCTTACCCATGGCAGTTGGGATAATATTATCATCTTCATTATAGGGTCCATTTGGATCTTTCGATCCAGAATACTTACTTCCAGCTTTCTTACTAGAAAGCTTAAGTGATAGTTTATATATACATGACAAGTGTTTCTTGATACATATTACTTATTTGTAAATCAGGTAAGATGACAGAATGAGACATCCTCAGAAGTTGTAAGATATAATATGGAATGAATTATATTTGAATGTATAGCTGATATATTGACCCAGTGGGACTCATGGTATAATCAGAACACAGATTTATTTTCTTCTGTCAGGTCTGTTCAAACCTAATCAGTGGGGCTAGTTGTTTTCCTGCCCCTTGGATGAATTAATGCATAGGCCCCATAACTTATTTGGGTCACTCTTAAATAATAAAAGGGCTGCTGGTTACTTTCTTATATCAGTAATTAATATGTGTGGAACAGTATAACAATAAAAACTCCAGGACTTCTGGCCAAGATGGAGGCATAAGTGGAAACACCGTGCCTCCTCACACAACCAAATTTAAGGACAACAAAGATTTAGAAACAAAAACACAACCAGAACAGACAGAAAATTGAACTGTATGAAAATCCAACAACCATTCAACAAAACCAGTAAGAGGGACAGGGTCGGTGGCTGGTGAAGAGGGGTTTCAGCAGGAAAAAGTGGTGGTTGGCAGACCCGGGAAATGGGAGAAAACGAGCAGACCCAGTGAGGCGTGCAAGGCTGTTGGTTGACAAAGACATACATTTGCATGCAGATAAACCAAGTGAAAATGGGCAGTGAGACAGATCACTTAACCCAAGGCCCCAGTAATAAGAAATAAAGCCTAAAAGCACCAATTGAAAAAACTTATGGGGGTTGAGGTGCCGGGAAAGACTCCCAGCCTCACAGGAGTTTGTTGGAGAGACCCACAAGGTCCTACAACACACACAGGCCTGCCCACCTGGGAACCAGTACTAGAAGGGCCCAGTTTGCTTGTGGGAAGTGACAAAGGGAACTGAAATCTGAGACAGAGCAGAACAAGCACCATTGTTCCCTCTCTGACCCCACCCCCACACGCAGCATCACAACCCAGCCACTTGAGTTGGCCCACCCTGGTGAACACCTAAGGCTCCGCCCCTCATACATAACAGGTGTGACCTGACCAAAAATGACTCAATCAGAACAAATCAAGGCCCCAGAGCCAGTACTTTTAAGTGACCAAGAGATAGCCAGCCTATCAGATGCACAGTTCAAAACACTGGTCATCAGGATGCTCACAGAACTGGTTGATTTTGGTCACAAATTAGATAAGAAAATGAAGGATACACTAAGTGAAATGAAGGAAAATGCGCAGAAAATGAATAGTGATGGAAACAAAACTTAGGGACTCAAATCAATGGAGTAGACCAGAATGAAGAAAGAAACAATCAAACAGAAAAGAATGAAGAAACAAGAATTCCAAAAAATGAGGAGAGGCTAAAGAACCTCCAGGACATCTTTAAGCCTTCCAACATCCAAATTATAGAGGTGCCAGAGGGGGAAGAGGAACAGCAACAGATGGAAAACTTATTTGAATACATAATAAAGAGAACTTCCCCAATGTGGCAAAGGAAATAGACTTCCAGGAAATCCAGGAAGCTCAGAGAGTCTCAAAGAAGTTAGACCCAAGGAGGAACATACCAAAGCACATCATAATCACATTAGACGAGATTAAAATGAAGGAGAGAATCCTAGAAGCAGCAAGAGCTAAGGGGACAGTCACCTACAAAGGATTCCCATCAGACTGTCAGTGGATTTCTCAAAAGAGACCTTACAGGCAAGAAGGGTCTGCAAAGAAGTATTCCAAGTCATGAAATGCAAGGACCTACATCCAAGATTGATCTATCCAGCAAAGCTTTCATTTAGAATGGAAGGGCAGATAAAGTGCTTCTCAGATAAGGCCAAGTTCAAGGAGTTCATCATCACCAAGCCCTTATTATATGGAATGTTAAAGGGACTTATCTAAGAAAAAAAAGATTAAAAACATGAACAGTGAAAGAATAGCAAACTCACAGTTATTAAGAACCACACCTAAAACAAAAGCAAACTAAGAGGACAGCTAGATCAGGAGCAGAGCCACAGAAATGGACATCACATGGAGGGTCAGCAACAAGGGAGTGTGGGGGGGTGAAGCTACAGAGAATAAGTAGCATAGCTGGTCGGGAGAAAATAGACAGGGAGGAGGGCAAGAATAGTATGGAAAATGTAGAAGCTAAATAACTTATGACACATGGACATGAACTAAAGGGGGGAGATGTGGGGGCAGAGGGGGTATGCAGGGTGGAGGGGAATGAAGGGGAAGAATGGAACTGTAATGGCATAATCAATAAAATAGTTTTTTTTCTTTTTTTTCTATCTAATTTTTTTAATTTATTTTTTTAAATTGATTATGCTGTTACAGTTGTTCTATTCCCCCCTTCATTCCCCTCCACCCTGCCCCCCCATCCCCACCATTACCCCCCTTTAGTTTATGTCCATGTGTCTCAAGTCCTTTAGGTTCTATATTTCCCATGCTATTCTTGCCCCCCCCATCTATTTTCTATCTACTGTCTATGCTACTTGTTTTCTGTACGTTCTCCCCCCATCTCCTCCTCCCACTCCCCTGTTGCTAACCCTCCTTGAGATCTTCATTTCTATGTTTCCACTCCTGATGTAGCTGTCCTTTTAGTTTGCTTTCGTTTTAGGTGTGGTTGTTAATAACTGTGAGCTTGTTGTCCATTCACTGTTCATGTTTCTTTTAACTTCTTTTTCTTAGATAAGTCCCTTTAACATTTCATATAATAAGGGCTTGGTGATGATGAACTCCTTGAATTTGATCTTATCTGAGAAGCACCTTATCTGTCCTTCCATTCTAAATGAAAGTTTTGCTGGATAGAGCAATCTTGGTTGTAGGTCTTTAGATTTCATGACTTGGAATATTTCTTTCCAGCCCCTTCTTGCCTGTAAGGTCTCTTTTGAGAAATCTGCTGACAGTCTGATGGGGACTCCTTTGTAGGTGATTGTCCCCTTAGCTCTTGCTGCTTCTAGGATTCTCTCCTTCATTTTAATTTTGGCTAATGTAATTATGATGTGCCTTGGTGTGTTTCTTCTTGAGTCCAACTTTTTTGGTACTCTCTGAGCTTCTTGGATTTCTTGGAAGTCTATTTCCTTTGCCAGATTGGGGAAATTTTCTTTTATTATTTGTTCAAATAAGTTTTCCACTGGTGGCTGTGCCTTTCCCCCTTCTGGTACCCCTATAATTCGGATATTGGAGCGTTTAAAGATGTCCTGGAGGTTCCTAAGACTCTCCTCATTTCTTTGAATTCTTGCTCCTTGACTCTTTTCTGTTTGGCCATTATCTGCTTTCTTCTGGTCCACTCCATTGATTTGAGTCCCAGTTTCCTTTTCATTGCTATTGGTTTCCTGTGGAATTCCATTCATTTCCATTAGTTTAGCCTTCATATGTTTCTCTAATTTGTGGCTATAATCAACCAGATCTGTGAGGATCCTGATGACCAGTGTTTTAAACTGTGCGTCTGCTTAGATTTATCTCTGGGGCTTTGAGGTCTTCTTGCGACATTTTTGGTTTGTTCTGGCCCTTTAAATGTGAGAAGCGGCGCCTTGGACTCCCAGGTCGCTGGGTTGTGACGCTGTATGTGGAGGCGTGGTCAGAGCGGGGAAATGGCGGCACCCTCTACCACGGCGGCCGGTCCAACCGCCCACTCCCTCGCCTGTCCGCTCGTGTGCAAATAGGCGACCGCAGTCAACACGCAGCACCGCCTCACCACTGTCTCCTCTGCAGTCGCTCACCTGGTGGGTTGCTCGGTCGCTCACTAGGTCCAATCCTGCGTTTGGAACCCGTGCGTCTGGATTCCGCGCCTGGGTCCGTCCGACTGAGTCCTCCTGTGCAACCCCTCACCAGACACCGGTTTCGCCCCTTACCGGTCGGGCTGAAGAATTTGTTGTTAACGGACTTCCGAAAAGTTCAATTTTCCGTGTTCTGGCTGTGTTTTCTGATGCTAATATTTAGTTGTCCCTAAACTTGGTTGTGTGAGAAGGCACGGCACATCCACCTATACCTCCATCTTGGCGGAAGTAGGAAGTCAATAAAATAGATTTAGAAAACAATAAAAACTCCATATTTCAGTGGCAAAGGGAAGTAATGGCAGGCTTCCTCTGTATTTCTCCCATCCTGAACCTCCTCCCCTTCTTCCACACTCACTAGGCTACCCAACACCTCCAGGATTAAAGTGGAGAAGAGGATCCAGAAAGGCCCTGGGAAGCTCTAGCTGGCCCTGCTTCTGCCATGACAGATTTTCCAGTTGACACTTTCTCTCATGGGCACTTTTATGGGTTTGTCAGAACCACTACTGAGGAGTCTCTCACTACCCATTTCCTGGGCTCAGCAAGCAAGTTCATTTTGCCTCTGACTGGTTGCCTTAGATTCTCCTCCACCCCACCCTGAGGCCTGGGCTTCGGAAGGCCAACCTCTGGTTTCTTTTTGTTGAGATGTCTTTACTTTCCAACCAGTTCTCTTGGGTAGGATCAAAGCCAAGTCCACACTGTCTGTCTCATTCTCTTAGGCTTGTCTTCTGTGGGAGCTTCCTCATCATAGTTCCTACCCTGTGTTCAGACCACTTTCGCCAACTCCGCGGACCTTTAGATTTATTAGGCATGATGTAGACACCAGTCCATGGTGTCCCCCAAACTGCACGGGACATATCCTGAGCTCTCTGAGGGGTCTGTCCAAAGTGCTTCTCACCAGACTTAAGGTGAAAGTAAATCCCTCTTTGCCCTCCGCCATCCCCCACCATGGCTGGGGGGAGGGGGATGCAGAGAAGGGGCCTCTTAGAATACCTATAGCTCCACTATAGAAACCATTCTCGAATCCACAGCAGTCTCTTCAGCCTCCACTTCAAACCTCTTATACCTTCAAGGTAAGTGAGTGGTTAAGGGACACTACTTTGCAAGACCTACATCTTATAAGAGTGATGAACAACTATTATGTGGAGCCTCCAATAAAATGAAAACAAAATAATAGCTTCCATTGAACATCCTGTTACCAAATGTATTTTCTCTCATTCTCTTTCCAATTACCTCTACAAGGTTTTCTTTAGTAAGTAGATGTTGGTCAAGATCAAATGCAATTTCAATGAACTTTGTTTTTTATCAGAGAAGATTTGAATTATTGCTGGTTACAGAGGGGTTGGCAATAACTGCTTTACAGAGATTTTTATTATAACTAGAGTCATTGCAGTTTGAGCAGCAGTAGGGACTCCCAGAATCCTGGGAGTCTCATTTACGAGTTGTGCTTCTCAAGTTAGGTATTCCAAGTGAGTAAGAAAGAGATTTGAATCATCAGCAACAGCAAATTGGCTGCCCAAAAGAAAGGAAATGAGTGGATACATACGATTTCCTTGTAATTCTAAATGGTCTGTAGTTGTTTCAGTTAGATAATTCACTTATACCAAAAAAACTGTCACCTACCTCCTCAGATGGACGGGTACCTGTGCTGTTCACCAGAGTTGGGTCAGTAGAGTTGGTAGAGCAACATGGTGTCAGAATCATGGTGCCTCACTGGAGTCCTGGGACATGGTTTTGTCCCTGCATGTCATTCTCCATCCTACCCCAGGTAGTTTGTGGCTGGCATCCATCTTAAAGTTCTAAACCCTGTTAGTTCTGTGTAGTTGGCCCTTTCCTTGCAGTCTGAAGCATTTTGGAATATTGTCAACAGATCATTTAAGAATATAGGATGAATATGTTTTAAAAAGACATCTAGTTCTAGGATAGTATTTTAATTTTACACCTATACATGATCTAAAATATCTAAGGTCATATTGAATATACAGTGGACAAATTTTAATGGGTGGGATACCAAGACCAACAAAACAAAGATAAAAAGCACAGTTAAATTTATGTTTTGTCTTCAGTTCTCTTGAAGCTTCACAAATTCTCATGGCATTAACAGTTTGCGTATAGCAACCAACTCTCCTTCATGCCAGCATTTAAACATAATATTTCAGCTGTCAATATCACTGTCAGGAATGTAATATATTTCACTCTTTGGGTTTATTTAGATAGACATTTTGGAGATGAAGGTGGCAGTAATTTAGTGTTATGGACAAATGGCACCGAGTTTGGTATCCTCATAAATTCAAGTTGGTTTCTTAAGCAAAAGTGAACCTGGCTCTAAGTGAAAATGAAAATGTTCAGATAAACTAAACATAGTGCAAAGATTTTCAGTCCTTCCATAGTGGGAAAAGTACTGACATTTTACCAATCAGGGATCCTATTCGCATGAAAGGTAGTGTTTTAGGCATCTGCACATCAGAATGACCTGTGGCTATTTGTAAAAATACCCATGTACTGGCTCCACCACTCCTCCCAGCTGCCCTCCACCCCAGTCCAGGTTCTGACTGGGGGTCTGAGGCATTTGCATTGTTTTAAAGCACCCCTCCCCGCACTCCAGTGATTCTGATGTGCAGGCAGTTGAGAAGAACCAGAACTGTTTGGATGGATCCAGAAGTTTTAACAGAATGGATTGGAAGGTCTGGTTGAAGGGTTTCGTCATGCAGCACAGAGAAATTAATGCAGAGGAAAGGGAGTGGTGGGGGTGGGAGGGGTGTCACATCAGAGCTGGGGTTCATTCACAGATAGGCCTCAAGCAAGTCTTAATTTTGAGAAATTCACAGATCACGTTGAGAGTCTGTTGAAAGCTATAGTTACACTCAGAAAAATACGCATAGGCTAACCTCCACAAAATTTAGCACATACTTTCAGGGGATTCTGGATTAGAATTAAGTTTCTGTTTTTGCTATTTGAACTAATTGGATAAAGGTCCCATTTGTTAAGGTAAGGAAAACATGAGAGGCAAGTATCTGGCCTCAAGAAGCTCACGGTGTAGAAGCCAGGAGAAAACAGTAACAAGGTGGATAATAATCACAGGAGTGTGGGGGAAGGGAAGAGTTCTCAAATGGAGAATTTGAGTCCTATGCTTCGAGAGGCAACAAGTTAATGAGACAGGTGTGTTACGGAGGCCCCGAAAAGAATGGAGGTCAGTCAGTCTAAGGCAGGTTGATAAAGGATGACCTACCGTGTGTGGGAGCCCCTTAAGGTTACGTTTGGAATAGAAGTTAATGGTGAGCCTGTGACAAAACTGGCACTGATCCAGCTGCTGCTAGAGGTCATTGACATGGTGCCACTGGTAGGTTAGGGTCTTGGGTGGGGAAGCTATTAAAATGCTGATGAATACAGTTTTGAAACAGATCCGGAGTAGTCTCTGGGAGGAAGACAGTAAGCTATTGCAGAGAGCGGGGTGGAGGGAGGGAGTTAGTAGGCTTGGAGTCTGCTCTTTATTGCCAGGGTCATAAGTTGGCCCTGTATTTGTTCTTTACGATGAGAGAAAATTGCGGGAGAGCCATGAATGGCAGAGAGCTACAATCTGCTGGTGGGCATAAAAATGAATCTTAGCTGCTGTGTGCAAAACCCCTAGGTGTGTGGACAGAGGGGGAGCCAGCCAGAAGGTTACCACAGGTCGGGAATAAATAACCACCAGGAGGAGGATCTCTCAGATTCCGTCCTTTCTTTTGTTGGGTGAGGAGTGGCAGGCAAACGCGTCCATAAAGGCTTTGGAAAGAAGCGGTTGGACTGTCTGCACTCGGATCTAGACCTGGTAACTATTCGGGACCCCAAAGGATGGTAGAAGCGGAGGCCCGGAGGGCTCAGCTCTCTCCCGGAGGCCTCTCAGCAGGGACCCCAGAATAAGTCGGGGGCGGGCCAAGGCTTGGCGGGCGGGCAGATCCCACCCCTTCCTGAAAGAAGCGCTCTGCGCGCCAAGATTGCAGCTGCCACCAGCGCAGGTCAGGCACCCGCGAGGCTACCACGGTGCCGCCGCACCAGAACAGGTAGGTGCAACGCCCGCGGTGTCCTGCCCTCCGCCAGGGCCCGCCGAGCAGCTAGGGGGCGTAGGGCCCAGCTCCACGCCCAGCGGGGAGGTGGAGACCAGGGGCTGCGGCAGCGGCAGTGCGGTCGGGCACCGGGGTCCTCCCGGCAGCAGCAGCAGCAGCCGGGCCCTGCCGGCTTCCTGCTTCCTCCCTATGGAGCCCTGGGTGCTGGGCTGCCCACCTGAGCCCCTGTGAGCACACGCCCAGAGCCAGGCGCAGGTACCAGGCGGCGTTCCAGAGTCCCTGTGGACGCTCTTCCGGGGACTAGGCGCGGAGCAGGCGACGCTGCATTGGCGGCAGCCGATCCCCTGCGCCGTCCGCCGGCTGCAGCTCCGGTCCAGTCCTTTGACAGGTGCCCTCACCCACCGCCCCAGCCGGATTCCCAGGCCTTTTGTTGTCACGTGGACTCTTGGTGTCCAGCGCTTCTGAGCGACCCCAAGTTTGGCCTCCGGGCCTCACGGCCATTCACGGTGGTTCACTTTACCGTTAGCCAAGTCAGGCTGGCTCAAGGAGCAGGGATCCCTGGAAGGAGGTACCAACTTGCCTTGCCCTGTCCACCGCCCTTCACTCTAAATGCACAGTCTTGCTTTTTTTTTTTTTTTTTTTTTTCCTTGGACGCACACTGGGAAAGAAACGGGATCTTTCGGCTTCTCTAGGGAGACGGCAGTGGGGGGTTACCGCGGCTGTTTTGGGGCATCCGCTTGGGTTATGGAGAGAGCCCTTGTTTAGTGGTTTTTCTCCTCAAATAAATCAGTAGAGGATGAGAGGGTTTTCCCATTTTTAGTTGATATTCCTTTTCTCTCTACTCACCCCTCTCATCCGTCCACCCCAACCTTCACTGTACTTTATTATATCGCCGAACGCTTCACTTTTTTTTTTTTTGGTCAGGTATATTCTGTCCAAATCTTCTTTCACAGCTGAGCCAGGATTGTGATTGTGAATATGAGAACATAGCCCAGTTGGGATGGAAGCCCCTCTTGTTGAGTAAACCTATTCTGACATGCAGTCCTGTTAGGGAACCAAATATACCAAATGATATGTTTTGGTTTGTTTTTTAAAGTTCTTGGATCTATTTTGCACCTCACTTTTCACTTTAAATATATTTTGGAGAATTTTCCATGTTAATGCTTAAAGTGTTTCCTAACTGTTTATATGGGTGCTTATTACTCAGTTGATAATAAATAACTATAAATGCCTCAAAAACAAGTTATTGGACCTTTTACAATAACAAAACCTAAACGGTAATGTTAGTCTGTGCTTCTTCATTTCTTTGCCTGAATCAAAGGCAGATTTTTAATAATGCAGGGCTGTGACTCCATTCTGGGCTGTAGTTCATCAAAAGGCTAGGCAAATGTGGATGTATAAACTCCATGGTAGCAGTTAATAAGTTGACCTACTTAAAATTTTCAAAGAAAAATGGTTAGGCTCATATATGTGATATTTGTAGATCAAAGAATCTTGGAATCTCAGCTCTTGTGCATTAAATACCAAACTTTTTCTTCTGTGTGTCCTAAAGACACCAGGTATCCAAGATTAACTATAGCTGTCATCTCTTAATGAGCTAGAAATGTGATCTTCAAGGCATATAAGCATAGGAATTTTAGTGGTGTGTTTTTTGCTTATACACATTTAATAGATGTCTTGCAGCTCCCTGAGTTGGAAACTAAAAAAACTGGACATCGGAAAAAAAACTGAATAAATTGTGCTAACAATAATGACTAGATGGCAGACATTATGACACTGAGCAAAAAAAAATACTTGGAAAATGCACGTTTATTATATCTGCCAGTAGCCGAAGCCAATCTGTTTGTATTATTTACATCAACATTAAAGTGTCTTTATAACAATTGTTTAATTCATATATTTCACATCAAATGCCTTTCACAGGTTGTTGTGCAGAGGAGATTTGCTCTGGGGCTTAATTTTTTTTGGCATGAACGTAATAATGCCTGATGGCCTGATGGCCTGATGGCCTGATGTTAGGCTTTGTTGTAGAACAGTGATTTTCAACCAGTGTGCTGCAAGGATGTTTAAAACATGTGGTACCTGACTATTTAGACAGGGGCACTGATCTCTTTTCCCATAGATTGTCAAATTAAAAAATGACAATAGCCAACACAACAATAGCTGTCTGGTGTGAATGAATCAAAACTATACCTATTTTCTTTGTCTGACTGGCGAAAAACATAATACAATTTCTGGTGTGCTGCAGAATTTTAGTAATTAGTTTATGTGTGCCATGAAATGTAAAAGCTTTAAAAATTGTTACCATAGAACTATCACAGTTGTTCTTACAATGACTTTGTGGGGGTTTTTACACTCTTGTCTGTCCTCCTGCTTTGTCTCCCCTGTGACCTAGGCACAGCACTGCAGTACAGGGGCCAGCTTTGCAGGGCACCTGGAATCATGACAGAGGGAAGACAGATAGTTGGCCCATATCTTAGCTACATGGTTTCTCTATAATCTGGCCACTTGTGATCAGTTCAGTAACCGGGAAAGCAAGACAGACAGACAAGATACTATATTCCCTCTCAGTCTTTCCCTTCACGAGAAGGATCTACAGCACTCAAAATCTACATGATAGTGGTGATTAGGTTCTGAGCGGCTCAAACGAGATAATGTACTCAAGTTCTCAAAATGCGATACAAAGACCAGACATTGTACAATCTAAGTTTATGAAAAGGTTAGGGACAGGCCCAGGAACGTAATATTTTCTTTATCCTAATGATAACAGAAAAGGGTCCCTACTTATTTTAACTGTAAACTTTTATTCCTGAAGCTGATGATTCCACATATTTTTATGTTTTTTGATCAATTGCTCTAAGCACTTTCAAATTAAGTTAGTAGAACTTTAACAAGTTATTGTGATCATCCAATAATCATTTCCTGGCATGCTTGGATTTTGAAAGACAACTTGTGGCAATGGAAAGTCAAAGCAAAGAGATTTTTAGACAGGTTGGTTGAAATGATATTTTGAGATAACAATGAAACCTTTGGTAGTAACCTTTAAATTCAACTACACAGTATTCAAAATCAAGCCAATTCTGCTAGGTAGGGATTGGAACTCTTTTACCTAATGAGACATGAACAGTTTTGTTTTTAGCATCTGTAAATGGCCTTTCTCTAGGTCAGTGCTCTCCAATAAACTTTCTGCAATGATGGAAATGTTCTGTAATTGGCCCAGCATGGCAGCCAAGAGCCACGTGTGGCTGGCCATTAAGCACTTGGAAATGTCTAGTGCAGTTGAAGAACTGAATTTTCATTTTTTAATTTAATTTTAATTAAATAGCCATGAGGGTCAGTGGCTACTTTACTCCACCATCTCCTACAGAGATAACACTTGACTGCAATATTCCTTAGAAGAAAGTGGAACTTACATTGATAGTATCAGGAACGAGGAAAATTTAACTCTGTAATCCTGTTGTTATAAAAAGAAATGCCTAAAAACCCAATCCCACTTGTGTGTGTATATGTGTGTAGATTTACAGTACATAATAGCATGGTAAAAAAAGATACATAGACCTAATTAATTTTTCTATTGTTAAATGTTTTCAATTTTTTTATATAAGAATATTTTTCAAACTACATGTCTTGGGTCATGAAGTCAATCTAACAGGTTAAGATTAGCATTTTTAAAATTAAATTTATTGGGGTGACATGTTTAATAAGATTATATAGGTTTCGAGTGCACATTTCTGCAATATATCATCTGTATATTGCATTGTGTGCCCACCACCCAAAGTCAAATTGTCTTCTGTCACCATGTATTTAGCCCCCTTTACCCTTTACTACCTTCCACCCCTCTTGTCCCTGGAAACTACCATACTGTTCTCTGTGCCTATGAGTTGTTTGTTTTTCTTGATTGTTTATTTGTTGCTTTCAGTTTTACATCCCACATAGGAATTAAATTAATACAGTTTTTTACTTTTTCCATCTGACTTAATTTTCCTTACCATGATAATCCCAAGATTCATCCATGTTGTCACAAATGACAGTATTTCATCTTTTCATGTGACTGAGTAGTATTCTATTTTATATATGTACCACAGATGGCAACAGATATATGAAAAGATGCTCAACTTCACTAGCTATTAGGGAAATGCAAATCAAAATTACAAGGAGATATTACTTCACACCTGTTAGAATGCTTGTCATCAGCAAGACAAATAATAACAAGTGTTGAAGAGGTTGTGGAGAAAAAGGAACCCTCATTCCCTGCTGGTGAGAATGTAAACTAGTACAGCCACTACGGAAAACAGTATGGAGGCTCCTCAAAAAATTAAGAATAGTTAGTATATGACCCAGCAACCCCTCTTCTGGGTATCTGCCTGAAAAATTTGAAAACATTTTTGCAAAGATATATGCAGCCCGTGTTCATAGGAGCATTAGTCACACTGGCCAAAACTTGGAAACAGCTGAAGTGTCCTTATAGTAAGCACTATATAAGCATGGTTATTATTATTATTATTATTATTATTATTATTATTAAATGTATGTGTGTATAATGGATCATGATGTAAAATACTGCCCCTGAAACTAAGCTTGGGACCCTCTTTAGGAAGTACTGATCTAAGATATATGTAATAGATGATAACAACATGTAGGCATTATTGAGTACTTACCCAAGGCTCCTTGCTGAATGCTTCACATGCATTACTTTGTTTCTCACAGCAGTCTTTTGATGTCGGCACACTATAATCCCACAGTACCTACATTCCAATAAGTCATAGAGGCAGAATCTGAATCCTGGGCAGCCTGGTGACAGAGCCCATGAGTTCAACCACCTCACCTCCCACATTACAATGTGATGTTGATACATAGATGGACATCTGCAGACCTGTGAGACTCAAATGTTGTGTAGCATTGCACAAGAGCAGAAATGAACTGACAACAGTTGTTTTCTATGCAATGTGAGGCTTGATGGGTGAGAGGGGAGTCATCGCATATTTAGGCTGGAAGCAGCCTCACAGCTGCCAGCCTGTGGCCTCTGAAAGGTAGTGCCCTTGGACAGGCAGCCTGGTGCCCAAGGAAACCTGGATTTCCTAACAGACCGTGTGTCCAGAGCTCAGCCTTTCACCCCTAACCACTTCCAGATAATGATGAATGGTCTAAATAGGTATGTCCATCCCATCCATAAATTCCGCACTTTTTACTACATTGTAAATGTTTTTTCAAAATCACTGCTTGCCTGGACGTGCTTCATTTTACATGTATATTTGACAATATAACATTAATTAGGTTCAGGTATACAACATAGTGATTTGATATTTGAATATATTGTAAAATGATCACCACAATAAGTCTAGTTAACACCCCTCACCACACAGTTACAAATTTTTTTCCTCATGATGAAAACTTTTAAGATCTAGTCTCTTAGCAACTTTAAAAGACAGCGTTGTTGTTAACTGTAGTCACCAAGCTGTATATTACATCCCCAGGACTGACTTATTTTATAACAGGAAGTTTATACCTTTCAATTTAATTTTAATGTAATGCATGGGAAGCAATGTTTTAAGAATTTCATGTAATAGTTGTCTTTAAATTGAGGCTGGAAATCTTTTATTTCCAGTACAGTCTAAAAAGTAAAACTAATTTTATTTTGGAAATAGATTTCAGTTTTTCTTAAAGGCCAAATTAAAATAAATACAAGTGATCACTTGTCCATAGACTTTGTGAGGTAGAATAGAAGAGGCAGCAGCTTATCATCATGGTTACTTTTCTTCTTTAAAAATTACGTAGGCTATGTCTACCATACTAAAAATCCTCAAGACATTCAGATTTTTTGTTTAAGGCTGTGGAATCATTCATCTCCAGGGATAGTGATGCAGACTGTCTGTAGAATACAAAGGAGTGACATGAAGTGTCTTTGAAAAAACACTGAGTTGAGTGATACTTTTAGGCAAGTGTAAATAAAGCTTAAGAAGTAATTGTGATTAACCATGACAATAGAGGAAATTAGCCTGTAGTTTAAATGGTGTTACCGTATTTTGTGGATTATAAGATGCACTAGCACCCCCCAAATTTGGGAGGAATAATGGTTTTTAATGCTGCTGTTAAGTTCTGTTTACATTTACATTGGTGAAATATTATTTTATTTATGTTATTAAATATTTTACCACATTTTTTGCTTCAAAAATTTTTCCCTATTTTCCTCCTCTAAAACCTAGGTGCATCTTATGGTTTTAAAAATACAATATTTAACTCTAAAGTAATTATAATGAATTATAATGGTTTTCAACTGAATGTAAACATAAATGTCTCTAAAAGTAGCATATCCTTATTGTGCATCACACATTTCACTTATTAACAAAGTGCACTTCTTCCTAGTTTTTACACTTATGATGTGATTTAATTGCCAGGAAAATACTTTTAAATGTTTAATAATTGAAAGTTTTAAAGCATAAATGAAAACTGACTCTACATGGCTAAAATATCTTTTGTTTTGTTTTTTTTACTGGGCTGCTTAATGAAATGGTCTTTCAAATTATTTTTCATTTCATTGATCCATGAGAAAAAGGTATTAAGAAATGTTGGTATCATTGTAAGGCAGTTGATATAGAAATATAATGTTTTTTTTTACTGAATTTGGAATGTATATATAGAATTAGAATTCTATAAAGTAATTGCCCTGAAATTTCTAATGGAAATATATCTCCTGAAATTTCTAATTTTTACTTTTCATTAAAATTTAAAGTGTATTTGCATAGAAGCTCTAGACTTCAAAAATGTGTCAGTTTTAAATTTTTTCCAGTCTTGTCAATGGAAGCACAGTGTTCATATTTATTTCTCTTAATTTTAGCAGCTAATGGAATTTTTCTTGAGAAAGCTGATTATCTTGTCTGACATTTTGATTAGTGTTTTTCCATTTTAATTGGAGCTTATATGTGGCATAAAAATTGATTTATATGAAAAAGAGTGGATTGCCATTTGTATACCAAAATTTGATTGTATGTATATGGTATAAAAATAAACACAAAAATTTCCCATTAATTGATTTGGTGAAAAGACACCATTGTGATCAAATAGTAGCCATTGAACCATGTGAATATTCAATTATAATGCCACATGTTTGACAATTCAGAAATTGTGTTCTTTATTAGCTATTGGACAATATTTGTGAAATCTTTAGCATGGTCTCTGGCCAGAGTAAATTCTTTTTTCCTTTTTTAAAAAAAAATATTTTATTGATTATGCCATTACAGTTGTCCTATCCCCCTATTCATTCCCCTCCACCCTTCATACCCCTCCCCCACCACTCCCCCCTTTCATTTATGTCCATGTGTCATAAGTTCTTTAGATTCTGTATTTCCCATACTATTCTTGCCCTCCTCCCTGTCTATTTTCTACCTACCATCTATGCTACTTATTTTTCTGTACCTTCTCCCCCATTCTCCTTCTCCCACTCCCCTGTTGATAACCCTCCATGTGATCTCCATTTCTATGGTTACACTCCTGATCTAGCTGTCCCCTTAGTTTGCTTTTGTTTTAGGTGTGGGTGTTAATAACTGAGTTTGCTGTCCTTTCACTGTTCATCTTTTTTATCTTCTTTTTCTTAGATAAGTCCCTTTAACATTCCATATAATAAGGGCTTGGTGATGATGAACTCCTTGAGTTTGATCTTATCTGAGAAGCACTTTATCTGTCCTTCCATTCTAAATAAAAGCTTTGCTGGATAGAGCAATCTTGGTTGTAGGTCTTTGGATTTCATGACTTGGAATACCTCTTTCCAGCCCCTTCTTGCCTGTAAGGTCTCTTTTGAGAAATCAGCTGACAGTCTGACGGAAACCACTTTGTAGGTGACTGTCCCTTTATCTCTTGCTGCTTCCAGGATTCTCTCCTTCATTTGAATCTTGGCTAATGTAATGATGATGTGCCTTGGTGTGTTCCTCCTTGGGTCCAACTTCTTTGGGATTCTATGAGCTTCCTGGATTTCCTGGAAGTCTGTTTCTTTTGCCAGATTTGGGAAGTTCTCCTTTATTATTTATTCAGATAAGTTTTTAACTCCTGGCTGTTCCTCTTCCCCTTCTGGTACCCCTATAATTTGAATGTTGGAACATTTAAAGATGTCCTGGAGGTTCCTAAGCCTCTCCTCATTTTTTTGAATTCTTGTTTCTTCATTCTTTTCTGTTTGGTCTTTTTTTTCTGCCTTCTGGTCCACTCCTTTGATTTGAGTCCCAGTTTCCTTTCCATCACAATTGGTTTCCTGTGTATTTCCATTCATTTCAATTTGTTTAGCCTTCATTTGTTCCTCTAATTTGTGACTAAAACCAACCAGTTCTGTGAGCATCCTGATGACCAGTGTTTTGAACTGTGCATCCTATAGGTTGGCTAACTCTTGGTCGCTTAGAATTATTGGCTCTGGGGCTTCGAGCTGTTCTTGAGCCATAATGTTTTGGTCTGTTCACACCTGTTATGTATGAGGGATGGAACCCTAGGTTGCGAGCCTTAGGTTGGAGCCTGGGTTGCAACCAGGGCAGGGCAACCCAGGTCACTGGGTTGTGGTGCTATTTGTGGGGGCAGTGTCAGAGATGGGGCAATGGCATTTCTTCCATACTCTCTTTCAGATTTCGGTCCCCTCTGCTGCTTCCCACAAGTAAATTGGGCCCTTCTGGTGCTGGTTTCCAGGTGTGTGGGCTTGTGTACCCTCCAGGACCCTGTGGGTCTCTCCAAGGAATTCTCTGTGAGCCTGGGAGCTTCTACCGGCACCTTGACCCCAAAAGTCTTTCCAATTGGTGCTTTCAGGCTCTAATTCTCCTCACTGGGGCCCTAGCCTGAGCAGTCTGTCTCACTGCTCACTCCTTCGCTTAGTTTATCTGCATGTGAATGTGTAACTGCGGTCAGCCAGCCTCCTTGCGCCCTCTCTGGGTCCGCCCTCACTGGGTCCGCCCTCACTGGGTCCGCCTGTTGCCACCCCATGCCTGGGAACTGCCACCCGCCGCCTGCACGCCTGGGTCAATCGCAGCACTTTTTCCTGCTGCAACCCCGTTCTGCTGGCCGCTGACTCCACCCCTCTTACCAGTCCGGATGAATGGATCGTTGTTGTCAGACTTCCGTACAGTTCAATTTTCTGTGTTTTGGCTGAGTTTTTGTTATTAAAACTTTGTTGTCTTTAAACTTGGTTGTGCAAGGAAGCACTGTGTTTCCACCTATGCCTCCATCTTGCCCTGAAGTCTCCCTTTTTCCTTTTTTATAGCACAAGTTTTTTTAACACAGGTTTTTTTAAACACAGGTTTCTAACTCATTTTATCACATGGGAAATTAAACAGGATTGTTCTGGATAATAATTGCTCCACAATTGAGCATCCAAGGCTAAAAAAAAGACTTTGAAAGTCATATAATTTACTTCTTAGAGTCTTGGCATGACCACAGTACTCACAGAGAGACTCCATTCTACTTGTAGTCTGTGAATATTTTACATTAGTTCTTGACATACTATTTGTCCAAGTTGACTTAAGAGTGATCTGAAGTTAAACCTAGGTTCATTTTAGTTTCATATATCTTCTGGTTTGCTTTCTTGTTGCATATTTACCTTGTCTTTACTATTAAATCATTGTTGGTTTGTGTGTAAACTTATGTAACTTTGTATCTCACTAGTTTATCTGAGGACAGGGATTGGCAAACTATTTTGTCAGTATAGTTTTATTGGCACACAGCTATGCCTGTTAGTTACCTATTGCCTGTGACTGCCTCTGTACTACCATCACAAAGCTGAGTAGCTGAAACAGAGTACATCTGGCCCATAAAGCTGAAAATCTCTACTGTCTGGCCCTTCATAGGAAAAGTTTGTAGAACCCTATTCATATGGTACTCTTCTTATAGGGTCCATGGAAAAAATGGCCTATTACAAATTATATCTACCTAATTGCTTTCTGTAGGGACAGATTTCACATCTGAATAACTGATTGAATGACAAATAACTTCTCTCTTCCTGTTGTTGCACTGTCCATTGGCTGTGAAAGAAGGTGTCATCAGCAGAGTCTTAGGTGTCATATAGACCTGGGATACTAGCTGTTTAACCTTGAATACGTTACTCAATCCTTTTAAAGTTATTGTTTCTTCATGTACAAAATGAGGGTAACTACAGTACCTACTGCTGGGAGACAGTTCTCCATGTATCCCATGGATTTTGTTAGATCTAACAAAGAGAGGCACTCACTGCCTTTTTGTTTTGGGTTGTCTTTTCAAGGATGTTTGTAGTGAACAGTCTTGGATGGTAGCGATAGTGTTGCCCTCAGAAGCAAAGGGCAGGTCCACTCATGTCCGGTAGACTTGTGTTTCCCCAGGTCAGAGTTCCTCTTCAGAAAAGCTACTCACTGTGTGTGTAGGTGTCGCATGGTCCTCTTGGTGACCCCCTATGGAATTGGAACTGTGGAGCTACAAGGCAAGGCTGATATGAATGTTACTGCTGTTGCTGTGAGTAATAAAGTCCTTTGTCTCTGACCTAGGAGTCTTGTGTCTTCTGCTAGCATCCATGAACTATGGCAGACCAACTTGCACATATAGAATAAAATCTCAGCCCTCCCTAATGTTTGGGTAGCTGTTTTATGGGGTTATTATGAGACTTGAATAAGGTGATATAGCTTGGCATATAGTAAGTGGCCCCAAAATGTTAGCTATTAATTATTGTCTAACTGGCTATTAACCCTGCAGTGTGAAGTTGAGTTCCAGTTTTTATGTGGGAATATACCTTCTGACAGTAGTTTTTCAAACTGTAGGTCACTAGGGTTGTGAAAACAGTTAAGCAGCTTAATTTTTTTAATGAAACAGAAAGCAGAATATAATATAATAATACATAAAAATTAAGTGCAAAATATGTAATAAGGATAAATATTGATTTATAAAACTTTTCACTTCAGCCCTGGCTGATAGGGCTCAGTTGGTTGGAGCATCATCCTATAACTCAAGAGTGGCAGGTTTGATTCCCAGTCACGGAACATACCTGAGTTGTGGTGTCATTCCCCAGTCTGGGTGCATCCGGAAGGCAACCGACCATTGCTTCTCTCTCGCATCAGTGTTTCTCTCTCTTCCTCTCTCTAAAAAAAGAACAATGAAAAAATATCCTTGGGTAAGGATTAAAAAAAACTTTTAGCTTCAGTTATATGAGGTATACATATATGTATGTATACTGGATTGTGATATATTTTTTTATTGTTGATCATGGTAAAAAAAGTTGGAAAGCTACTACTGCCCTCATACATACATGGAACTGTTTAGAAAGCTTTTGTTCCTCATTCTCACAAAGGGATATGAAGAGCCACCCTCACTCATCTAGGTGTGGCTGCTGAGAAGAAATGATCAGAGACTCAGTTTACCCTCGGCACACCTCATGGCTCATTTTGTCCATGATTAGCAGAAAATGAATATAACCAGGTTATTTTCTGAAGAAAGTTTTTTTTTTTTTAATTTTAGCACTGTCCAACAGGACTTTCTGTGGTAATGGAAATGTTCTATTTCTGCACTGTCCAATGCAGTAGCCACTATACAACTGAGGAACTGCAAGTTTAAATTTAAAAAAAAATTTGGATTAATATGAACTTAAATACTCTTTGTGGACAGCACAGTTTTAGATTGCATACAAAGGCGTGATTTCCTGCAGTGCAAGTAACTGTATAGTTTGGCTCCTGGTACTGTCCTGAAGAGCAACATCCAACAACTGTGGGCCCTTGCCCACAGCTGGCTTTGGCAGACATTGAGATGTAAAAGTGCTTGACAAGATGCTGTCTTGGACAGTGCCACAGCCAGGAGGAAATGGCAAGAAGCCAAGGGGGCTAAAGTTCTCAACCCTGGCTGTACAATCACCTGAAGAGCTATAAAAATCCAAGCTACATTTCAGACCAGTAAAATCTGAAATTTTAAAAAGCTCCCAGGTGTTCTATCATGCTCTGTAAGTTAGCATCACAGGTGGGCAAGGAAGCCCATGTCCTTCATTGCTCCATCATGACATCACAGATGGGCAGCAGAGTGAGGGAATGGGCACATGAAAGACAGTGGATCCATTTTGTATCTTAAACAGAAAGGTTCCAACTTACCTTTGGTGTTGGGAGCTGAGCTGATTTCCCACCCAGATGCCTTGGCATCAGGGGCCTCCTCGATCAGTGTGGCCAAAGTGTGAGCTTCTGTATGGCAGATGTGAGCTTCAAAGAAGGAAAAATAGAGGCTCTTATTGACCATCTCACATGACTGTCACACTTTCTGCTAAGTGGTTTCCATCTATATCTTTAGTAGACATTTATGGAGTCCCTACTGTGTGTTCCAGATATTCCAGATATTCTATTCTTGCTCAGTCTAGTAGGGGAGACCAACATGTAAGCAGTTATACTGTTGACTTAAGAATATCCAAGCCTGTAGGGAATTTTTATGAGTTTATTTGAGTCAAACTAACTACATGTGCTGGGGAGCAAGATCTCAAATGTCCCAGAGAATAACAGTTTTGCAGCTTATTTTATGCATTTGAAATTAAAGAGGGAATATAGAAAAGATTGCATGGAGGGAGAAGCAAAATGGAGACTGGATTATAGGATAGTTAAGGATATTATGTGCTTTCTTGAGGGTGCTTATTTCAAATGTCTATTAACCTAGATGCACAAAAATAATACATAGGGCTTGCTTAATGCAAAAATAAACCTTTTGCTAAAAAGTCTTATGCCTGTGGTGTGACTGCCCTCTATAACATGCCCAGTTAGGAATTTATCATCAGATCACCAGGTGAAGTTAGTTTCCATAAAACCCTTTTTTATTTCACCTACAATACAGTGGGGTAAGCATAATAATAGAAGAATCATCAAGGGCCTTGAAAGCACCCAAAAGGGAGCAGCTTTCTGGGATGGGGGGAGAGACTTGAGAGGGCTTCCTGGAGGTGGTGACACTCAAGTTGAATCCTCTAGGATCAGAAGGAGTAGTCATGTGAAGAGCAGATACAACCTGGGAGTAGGCTGACATTTTCTGTCCAAGACAAACACCCAAAGATAGCTTCCTTTGGGGAAGACCCTATCTGCTATTTTAGCAAACCTCACGGGATATCCTTATCCTAACTGTCCTTTATTATTTGCTCATTTACTCATTTATTCATTCAACAAATGTGTTTTATTGAGGCATTACTATGTGCAGACGTGGTCTAGGTGCTGGTGATAGACCAATGAACAAAACAGATGGTGTTCCTGCCCTCAGTGGGTTTTATATTCTACTGAAGAATAACAATCAGAAATAAAGAAGGAACTAGTATTGTATATGGCTGGTGTGCTGTGGAGAAAAAGCAATCATAGCAAAGAATTTGGAGGTATTCCAATGTCCTCTAGAAAATGTCCTCTGAGAACTAGAAGTCTCATTGCTGTCTCTTGCAAACTTAATAGTGACTCTTACCACTTTTTGGAGACTAAACCTGGGTCCTGCAGTAATGTTCTTTCCTTTGTTCAAGCCTGGCCATCCCCCTTTATCCAAAACCCCATGTCCTCCTACATCCTATAGCACAACCTCTCATACCCATCTCCCTACTCCCTACTCCATAATATCTCGTATTTTCACTCCCTCTTAACTTTTTCACTTCTAGTCCTCTTCAATTTCCCCCCAACTCTTTCCTCTTCACCCTAGGGAATGCATGGTTAAAGTTGTCATCTTTTTTGCTGATTGTTCTGTCAACCTTTTTGCATCACTGCATGAAAGGCTTGTCACCCCCAACTTTGAGGCTAAATGCGGTGGTAAACTGCCTGTCACCCTTTCTCATCATTGTTGTTCTTCCAGCTCCCAGTCACTTCCATTCATTTCTTGAGGAACTGAAGACCTGACTCTGTGTGTCTTCTCAGACCTCCGTTTCCTCCCCAACTCCTGTTGTAACCTTGGCAGTGGCACCATCCTAGATGACCTGACCATGAACCTGGTCTCAAAATCTATTGAACCTTCTTAATCAATGACTTCACCTTCACTAAACCACAGCCACTCACTCCCAGCCCTCTACCCAAATTCTTGTCCAGCTGGTATTTTTTCACCTCAGAAATTTTAACCCCATTCTCTGAACAAAGTTATATATCCTTCCAACTCTTTCATTCATGCCCCACTTCCTCTACCTCTTTGATTTCACTGGGATTTACAGTCTCTTAACTCCCTTCAACTACCCAACCTCTCCTTTACACATGCAAATATATTCATATACAACTTCATCTCCTTTCATTAGAGGATGTGGTATCCATCTTTCCCCATGTTTAAGGCCGGCCCATTATTTAAACCCCAAATGCCATCTTCTTGTGCCTCCTTCAGAACCATCGCTCCATTAATATTCCTCTCTTTTCTGTGGTCTTATATCTCTCTCTGTTCTTTACAGGTTTCTTCTCACCAACCAAGCATTCATAATTCTCCTCCATCCTAAAAAATAATTCTCCTAGGTTAAATAAATTAAAGTGGATCTCCACAATAGAATACTATGCAGTAATCTGAAATATCAATGGAGGTGTATATGTCTCATATGGAAAGATGATCATAAAAATAAGTGAAAAGAGTATTAAAACAGTTTTATTAATTTGCTTACATTTTGTTTTTAATTTTGGTAAAATACATATAACATAAAATATACCATCTGAACCATTTTTTAAGTATATAGCTCAGTGGTATTAAGTATATTGAATCCAATCTCAAAAACTCATCTTGCAAAACTAAAACTCTATACCCTTTAAACAATAGCTCCCCATTTCTCCCTCCTCCACCAACCACCATTCTACTTTTTCTATGGATTTAACACTCTAGGTACCTTGTATAAGTGAAATCATACAGTAATTGTCTTTTTCCGATTGGCTTATTTCACTTGGCACAATGTCCTAAAGGTTTATTCATGCTGTAACATGTTTCAGAATTTCCTTTTGTAAGGTTGAATAGTATTTCATTGTATGTATGTACCTCATTTTGAACAATTTCATTTTTTATGAAAAATGCATTTGTTAGTATATGTAAACATGGATATATATAAACACACATATACTGGGGTGGGCAAAAGTAGGTTTGCAGTTGTTCCTATGGAAAATATAATAATAGATAATACAAGAATAAACTCTGTTTTGTGTACTCACAACCATGAACCCAATTTTGCCCACCTGTGTAAAAGATTATACATCAAAATATTTACAGTGGTTATCTCTAAATTGTGGAATTTTCAATGCTTTTCATCTTCCCGATCTGTCCTTCTGAAGTATTTACAAGGGGCATATCTTCTTCTTCCGAAGCTGAAGGAGACAAACCTTCAATGGCTTCTCCTCAGCTATAGTCTAGTAAGCCCTGTCATCAGGCGCCTGCCCTCTTTTCTTGCTCATGGTTCCCCACTCCATTCCTTATACATGGTGCTTTGGGCACCACAAAATTCTGGTTCTTGCTCACACAGTGGCTGGATGCTGGGGAAGCTCTGCCCATGCCATACCCACAGCTGTATGGGAAGCCTCCACATCCCTGAAGACTCAACTCAGGGTCATTTCCATTTTGCATGCTCTCCCCCTCACCCCTCCCCGCCCTCAGTGCTGGTTCAATCTCCTCCCTTTGGAACTCCTTATTCCCTGTACACATCTCTGCTGCTGCATTTGTCTCTTCATTATCTATGAGCTGCTTGGGGATAGGGACTGTGCTTTCATCTTTGTATTTGCAGCACTTAGAACAGAGCTTAGCATACAAACTGGGTGGCTTGGGGAGCCACTGGTCATTCAGAGAGGCTGGGTTACTGGAGGCCCAGAAAAGTGGCTGCAAGAGTAGGTAGAGGAGTTGCCCCATGCCATTCATTGTGCCCTGCTTCCCCTTGCATGAACCATGTAAATGTTTTAAAATAAAAACACTTTACATTATACTAAAAATAAATTAGATATTAAAATTATTGAAACCACTACATTTCTATTTTAATGGTACTGGTGAACCCTGGCCCCTATCTTTGGTCAGGATCTTTTTGTACATGGTTGGCTAGACTAGATAATCCTAGTTATGATGCTGTTTTGTTTTCTTGTGGTTTTGCCCAGTAGGCAATAAAGGGATGTAAAAAAATCACTTGGAATAAGCATTAGACCTGGAGGTATCATGTTAACATTTAAGTCCTGGACTAATCACACTCTATACTGGCTGTGTGCTTAGATAAGTTATTTCAAATCTGGAAGCTTAGAGTTTCTGTTGTTCATCAGTAAAATGTGGATTTATTTTTCTGTCTTGCTCTCCAGAGTAGGGTTTGTAGCTCATCCATCGCTAAAAACTCAATACCTAGGATGGGGCCTGGCAGGTAAGAACTTGGTAAATATTTGTCAAACAAATCTGACTTATCTTACTACTTCATAGGTTGTTTTGAAAAGCAGCTATAGAGTTTAGCGTTCAAAGCAGAGGCCCTGGAGTTAGCCCCCTGGGTCCTTATCCTGGTTCCAGCATTCCCAACATGACATTGGCAGATAACTAGCCTCTGTGTATCTGTGGAAGTGGATGACTGTCCCTACATCCTAGGGTTGTGTAAGATCTGCCTGGCACAAAGTAAGTGCTGTATACATACAATTTATTACTATAACATGAAAGGGCTTTGCACAGTGCTAGTCACATAAAGGTGATATTTATTTCATGAGATCTTGCCATGTACTTGGACACACTCTGAAATCCTTTCAGTGCTGTGTTTTTCCTTATCTTAACCAGTGGTAATTCTGTTCCATTCCACATTTCCTAAAGCCCAATTAGGGTGTCTTTCACCCTTTTAATGATATATGTGACCACCTTGATGCAGAGTATAAGGTCAAAGAGTTGATCTTGGGCTGCCTGGCCTGGAACTGCAACTTGCTCTCTTTCTCTCTGCTGTGTAGAAATAACTCTGGTCAATTCCCAGGCTACACAGATTTTTAAGATTATGTTAAGTAATAATGATTTCATATGTGAAAACACTGCAGTAGTTTCCACACTGGTTTCTCTGCTTCTTGCCTCTTGTCATTTGAGTGCACAGTGCTATCTGCTTATCTCCCCAGCATTTTGCTTCTATTCAGTGAAAGGTCTCCCCTTCCCAGGAACACTCCTGAGATAGTATTTTGTTTATAGGACCAAATCCTAGCTACTGGTGTTGGCATTGAAGGCAATGAATAATCTGAACTCATTTTATCTGCCCATGTTTATCTTCCATTTCCCCTCAAATGTAGACTTTCATTGCCCACTCACCTGGATCTAGTCTTGTCTTCTTACTTTTGTTATCATGGTTCCCAAACTAAAATGCCTTCCCTGGTCCATTCTATTTAGTGACATTTGCTCACAGATTTAAGGCCCACCTTTTTCACAAAACCTGCTTCTTCATGAACATTGATTGGCTTCTTTCTATATTTTTTGCAAGAGACTATATTTAACTTAGAGTTTTATTAGTTATGATTTTTAAAATTAGTATCTTCTCATGAATGACTCATTGTTAACTTGGTAATATTAATATTATTATAAGCTTACTAGTTATGCATTCAGGAAAATTGTACATGTTTAATATAATTAAGTAAAAAAATAATAATATTGTCCTCTTGGCCGTTGTAATTTCACCCCATGGTATATAAATAAGGTCCTGGAGTCCATACCATATGTAATAAAACAAAATAATATTGTAGAGCAAGGTTGGGCTGCTATTGCTATTATGGGACTCGTAAGTCTTTATTTTTGACTTGTATGATACATGAAATTTCAACTGCTTCTATATATCAACATTTCTTCACCATTAGATCTTGGATAGATTGAACAATTAAGAGCCAGACCCTGAAATTATTTAAGTGTATAGTGGGAGTTCAATAAATGTGTTGGATAGATTGCTTTCTAGTATATTTTTATCTCCTCATTGATATAGTCAGATTTTTACATGTCAGTCCACCTCTTTATACTAATTTAGTACTCTCCTAAAATACTAAGATTTTATTAAACTTAAGGAAAAATGAAATACTGGGTTGGCCAAAAAGTTCATTTGAGACTTTTGGTCAAGATGGAGGTGTATGTAGACATGCTTGCCTCCTCACACAACAACAGCAAGAATTACAACTAGACCTCAAAACAAATAAAACCCAGAACTATCAGGAAATTGAGCTATATGGAAGTCCAACAACCAAGGATTTAAAGAAGCCACGTTCATCCAGACAGGTAGGTGGGGCAGAGATGCAGTGTGGCACAGAGAGGTGGTGGAAGAATAGGTAGTCCTAAATTCAGGTGTGGTGGGTAAAAGTCAGGAGGGATACATTGGGAGCAAGCAATCCCAGACCCAGCCAGACCGCACAGCCAGGTTTCCAGCGCTGGGAAGGTAAATCCCCATAACTTTTGGCTCTAAAAACTGGTGGGTGTTGGGTGGGGGGAAAAACTGACAGATTTTCAGGAAACTCCACCTAAAGGACCTGCATGGTCTTAAATGTACCCAAACCCACCCACTTTGGATTCAGCACCAGGGCAGCAGCTAGAAAAGTGCCAGTCGCATATGGGAAGTGAGTGAGGTGACTGGAGATGGGGCAAGTGCCAGGAAAACCTCTGGAAGGCAGGCAGTAGCACTGCCCCTCTCTAAGTCCTCCCCCACCACAAAGGCATAAAGCAGTGAAGCCTGTTGCACCGCCCTGGCGATTACCTAAGACTGCCCCACACAATTTACTGGTGCCTTTTCAACAACAGGCCACGTTACTAGGACAGGGAGTCAAAGCAGCTCTACTTAATACACAGAAACAAACACAGGGAGGCTGCCAAACTGAGGAAACAGAAATATGGTCCAAATGAAAGAACAGAACAAAACCCCAGAAAAAGAACTAAATGAAACATAACCAATCTATCAGATGAACCAATTTATCAGATGCAGAGTTCAAAACACTGGTGATCAGGATGCCCCAATAACTCATTGAGTATGGCAACAACATAAAGGAAAAAATGAAGGTTACACTAAATGAGATAAGTGGAAATCTAGGGAACCAGCAGTGGATGGGAGGAAGCCAGGATTCAAATCAGTGATTTGGAATACAGGGAAGAAATAAGCATTCAACCAGAACAGCAAGAAGAAAAAAAATTCAAAAAAATGAGGGTAGTGTAGGGAGCTTCTCAGACATCTCCAAATATGCCAACATCTGAATCATAGGGTTGCCAGAAGGAGAAGGAGAACAAGAAATTGAAAATTTATTTGAACTTCCAACCAAGATGGAGGCATAGATAGACACACTGTGCCTCCTCTCACAACCAAAATAAGGACGACAATTTAGAAACAAAATAACAACCAGAACTGACAGAACATTGAACTGTATGGAAGTCAGACAACCAAAGAGATAAAAGAGACACAGTCATCCAGACCGGTAAGCAGGGCAGAGTTGGGCAGCAGGATGGAGAGGGGTCCTGGCACAAAAAGCGGTGGCACTGGGCATGAAAGGCACCTCAGGCATGCAAGAGGGCAGAGGCAGACCCCAGGTGCAGGATGGCAACGGGCAGACCCAGCAAGGCAGTGATTGTGAAGTGAGGCACTGTGCACAAAGTGGCTGACTGGGTGGTCCCACATTCACATGCAGATAAAGCAGGAAAAATTGGGGAGAGAGACAAACCGTGCAACCCAGGATCCCAGCACAGGGAAATAAAGCCTTGAAACACTGATTGAAAACACCTGTGGGGGTTGAGGCACAGGGAGAGACTCCCAGCCTCACAGGAGAGTTTGTTGGAAAGACCCACAGGGTCCTAGAATGTCCACAAACCAACCCACCTGGGAATCAATACCAGAAAGGCAGTTTACTTGGGGGGAGTGGTGGAGGGGACTGAGATCAGAGAGAGAGCGGAGCAAGCGCCATTGTTCCCTCTCAGACCCCTCACGCCCAAATACAGCATCCCAACCCAGACACGTGGGTCGCCCCACCCTGGTGAACACCTAAGGCTGTACCACTCACTATGTAGTGGGCTCAACGAGACCAAAAAAAAATGACCCAAACGAAAGAACAGATCATAGCTCCATGGCAAATACAACTAAGCAATGAACAGATAGCCAGCCTATCAGATGCACAGTTCAAACAACTGATGATCAGGATGCTCACAAAATTGGTTGAATTAGTCGCAAATTAGATGAACAAATGAAGGCTATGCTAAGTTAAATAAAGGAAAATGTACAGGGAACCAATAGTGATGGAAAGAAAACTGGGACTCAAATCAATGGAGTGGACCAGAAGGAAGAAAGAAACAACAAAACAGAAAAGAATGAAGAAACAAGAATTCAAAAAAATGAGGAGAGGCTTAGGAACCTCCAGGACATCTTTAAACGTTCCAACATCCAAATTATAGGGGTACCAGAAGGGAAAGAGAAACAGCCAGGAGTGGAAAACTTATTTGAACAAATAATAAAGGAGAACTTCCCCAATCTGGCAAAGGAAATAGACTTCCAGGAAATCCAGGAAGCTCAGAGAGTCCCAAAGAACGTGGACCCAAGGAGGAACACACCAAGGCACATCATCATTACATTAGCCAAGATTAAAATAAAGGAGAGAATCCTAGAAGCAGCAAGAAATAAAGAGACAGTTACGTACAAAGGAGTTCCCATCAGACTGTCAGCTGATTTCTCAAGAGAAACCTTACAGGCAAGAAGGGGCTGGAAAGAAGTATTCAAAGTCATGAAAGGCAAGGACCTACATCCAAGATTGCTCTATCCAGCAAAGCTTTCATTTAGAATGAAAGGACAGATAAAGTAGTTCTCAGATAAGGTCAAGTTAAAGGAGTTCATCATCACCGAGCCCTTATTTTATGAAATGTTACAGGGACTTATCTAAGAAAAAGAAGGTAAAAAACATGTACAGTAAAATGACAGCAAACTCACAATTGCTAACAACCACACCTAAAACAAAAACAGAAACAAAGTAAGCAAACAACTAGAACAGGAACAGAACCACAGAAATGGAGATCACATGGAGGGTTATCGCAGGGGAGTGGGAGGAGGAGAGAGAGGGAAAAGGTACAGAGAATAAGTAGCATAGATGGTAGATAGAAAATAGACAGGGGGAGGGCAAGAATATTATGGGAAATGTAGAAGCTAAAGAACTTATGACACTTGGACATGAACTGAAAGGGGAGAATGTGGGTGGGAGAGGGTGTGCAGGGTGGAGGGGAATGAAGGGGGTGAAATGGGACAACTGGGATAGCATATCAATAAAATATATTTAAAAAAAGAAAACTTATGGGGGACTTCCACCAAGATGGAGGTGTAGGTGGAAGTACTGCGCCTTCTCAGACAACCAAGTTTAAAAACAACAAAGTTTTAGCAACAATAACGCAGCCAAACCACAAAAAAATTGAACTACATGGAAGTCTGACAACAATTAACCCTTCAGCCAAACTGGTAAGAGGGGCAGAGCCAGCAGCAGAGCAGGGTCGGGCAGGAGAGATTCACCGGACTGACCCAGGAGCGAGACCCAGGTGTGGAGTAGCGGGCGGACCCACTGAGAGCCCAAGGCATTGGACCCACTGAGAGCTGATTGCGGTCACACATTCATGTGCAGATAAACCAGTGAAGGAGCTAGCAGTAAGATGGACCGCACAGGCCCCAGTGGCAAAAAGTGGCAGAGGGAACTGCCATTGTCCCTCTCTGACCCCACTCCCACATACAGCGTCACAAACCAGCTACCTGGGTAGCCCCGCCCCGGTGAACAACTAAGGCTCCGCTCCTCATATGTAACAGGCATGAACAGATCAAAACATGTCCCAAGAAAAACTCAGAGCCCCAGAGCCGATAAATCTGAGCGATGAAGAAATAGCCAAACTTTCAGATGCACAGTTCAAAACACTGGTCATCAGGATGCTCACAGAACTGGTTGATTTTAGTCACAAATTAGAGAAACATATGAAGGCTAAACTAATTGAAATGAATGGAAATACACAGGAAACCAATAGTAATGGAAAGGAAACTGGGACTCAAATCAAAGGAGTGGACCAGAAGGAGGAAAAAAATGACCAAACAGAAAAGGATGAAGAAACAAGAATTCAAAAACATGAGGAGAGGCTTAGGAACCTCCATGACATCTTTAAACATTCCAACATCCAAATTATAGGGGTACCAGAAGGGGAAGAGGAAGAGCCACGAGTGGAAACCTTATTTGAACAAATAATAAAGGAGAATTTCCCCAATCTGGCAAAGGAAATAGACTTCCAGGAAATCCAGGAAGCTCAGAGAGTCCCAAAGAATGTGGACCCAAGGAGGAACACACCAAGGCACATCATCATTACATTAGCCAAGATTAAAATGAAGGAGAGAATCCTAGAAGCAGCAAGAGCTAAGGGGACAGTCACCTACAAAGGAGTTCCCATCAGACTGTCAGCTGATTTCTCAAGAGAAACCTTACAGGCAAGAAGGGGCTGGAAAGAGGTATTCCAAGTCATGAAATCCAAAGACCTACAACCAAGATTGATCTATTCAGCAAAGCTTTAATTTAGAATGGAAGGACAGATAAAGTGCTTCTCAGATAAGATCAAAGTCAAGGAGTTCATCATCACCAAACCCTTATTATATGAAATGTTAAAGGGATTTACCTAAGAAAAAGAAGATAAGAAATATGAACAGTGAAAGGACAGCTAACTCAGTTATTAACAACCACACCTAAAACAAAAGCAGACTAAGAGGACAGCTAGATCAGGAGCAGAACCATAGAAATGAAGATCTCATGGAGGGTTAGCAACAGGGGAGTGGGAGAAGGAGAAGGGGGAAGAAGGTACAGAAAATAAGTAGCATAGACGGTAGATAGAAAATAGGGGGGAGGGCAAGAATATTAGTGGAAATATAGAATCTAAAGAACTTGAGGCAAACGGTCATAAACTAAAGGGGGGAAGTGGTAGGGGAGGGGTGTGCAGGGTGGAGGGGAATGAAGGGGGAAATAGAACAACTGTAATGGCACAATTAATAAAATATATTAAAAAAACAAAAGAACAACTGCAAAAAATAAATAAAAATTTAAAAAGACATTAAATGTCCCTCCCCCAAAAAGAAAACTTATTTTAAAAAGCAATGAAGGCAAACTTTCCTAATTTGGTGAAGAAAATAGATTTGGTGAAGTCCAGGAATCAAAGAGAGTCCCAAGTAAGTTGGACCCAAATAGGACCACACCGAGATACATCATAATTAAAATGCCAAAGGTTAAAAAGAAAGAGGGAATCTCAAAAGCAGCAAGAGAAAAAGCAGAGTTACCTACAAAGGAATGCCCATAAGACTGTCAGCTGATTTCTCAAAAGAAACTTTGTAGGTACAGGCAAGGAGGGGCTTGCAAGAAGTATTCAAAGTAATGAAAAGCAAGGACCTACAACCAAGATTACTCTATCTAGCAAAGCTAACATTTAGAATTGAAGGGTGGATAAAGTGCTTCCCAGACAAGGTAAAGTTAAAGTAGTTCATCATCACCAAGTCATTATTACATGAAATGTTAAAAGGCCTTATTTAGAAAAAGAGGAAGATCAAAATTGTAAATATTAAAATGGCTACAAATTTACAACTATCAACAACTGTATCTAAAAAAACCTAAGCAAACAACCAGAAATGGAACAGAATCACAGAAATGGAGCTCACATGGAAGGTTATCAACTGGGAGGGAGAAGGAAAAGGTGCAGGGATTTAGAAGCATAATTGGTAGTTACAAAATAGACAGAGTATGTAAGAATGGCAAAGAAAATGGTGAAGTTATGCAGAAGAAAGAATGAAGGAGCTTATACCCTTTGTGACAGCCTGGGTGGAACTGGAGAGCTTCATGCTAAGTGAAATAAGCCAAGTGGTGAGGGACAGATGCCATATGATCTCATCTTTAACTGGAACATAATCAACAAAAGAAAAAAGCAAACAAAATATGACCAGAGTCATAGAAATTAAGAACAATCTAACAATAGCCGGAGGGGAGGAGGTGGGGACAGTTGGGAAAAGGGTTTTCAGGAACTACTACAAAGGACACAAAGACAAAACCAAGGGGGAGGGTGGAAGCAAAGGAGGGAGGTGGGTTTGGAGGGGGAGGGGGAGGGAAAATACAGACAACTGTAATTGAACAACAGTAAAATAATTTTAAAAAAGAAAATGGAGAAACCAAAGAACTTAAATGCACAACCCATGGACATGAACTAAGGAGCAGATTGCTGGAGGGAAGGGGATACCAGGTAGAGGGGGCCAAAGGAAGAAAAACTGGGACAACCATAATAGCATAATCAATAAAATTAAAATTTAAAAAGTTTTTTTTCCATAAGATGTCTCTAGTAGTGCTTAGTTGTCTTTTCAATCAAAACAATTTTGTTAGATTGTATTGTGACAGGTATATCAGCATGCATTTTAAAAAACTAATCAAAATTGGTGAATTTTTGTGTAGCCATTTTAATATTGAACATGAAAGAAAATATGCAACACTTTTGGTATGCTTTATTATTTCAAGAAAGTAAAAACACAACTGAAATGCGAAAAAAAAAAAAAAAAAGATTTCTCCAGTGTATGGAGAAGGTGCTGTGACTGATCAAACATGTCAAAAGTAGTTTGCAAAGTTTCATGCTGGAGATTTCTTGCTGGATGATGTTCCATGGTCAGGTAGACCAGTGTAAGTTGATAGCGACCAAATTGAAATATTAATTGAAAACAATCAATGTTATTATTCCACATGGGACATAGGGGACATATTCAAAATATCCTAATCAATAAAGATATTGATGAAAATGAAAAATATGTCTTATTTTATGGAAAAAAATCAACTTTTGGCCCATCCAATACAATTTTATTGCAAGTGTACAAACATATTTCACATATCATGAAAATCAACATCATTTTCTTTTCCTTTCTCCCTCCTCTTATTTCTTTTTCTTCTTTTCTTTCACCTCCAGGAGCATCCGAAATATGGAAAGCATTGGACTAGGAGCTGTGTGTACTTGTAGATGAGTAACACATTTCCTTCGGTAGGAAATCACAGCCTAGCACAGGAGACACCCATATGAACAATTCCTATGTTCTAACCATAATACAAGAGGGAATTAAAATAGGGTAAATAATTACATAAGTAAACTGGGAAAATAAAGAGAAAGAAGGATACACTTGGAAAATATGGAACTTAAAATAATACTGAGTTTTTAATATGTCAACACTTTGTACTAGGTAATTGAGTGACTTGCATTCTCACAACAAATATTTGATGTAGCTACAGTAATCTACTTTTCAAAAAAATGTGACACTCTGGGAAAGAGGCAGAACTGGATTCAACTCTTGACTACTCTTTTATTATACCAACCTGTCTTTATGCCAGTATAAAAATATAGTTTAATATGTAAATAAAAGGTTAACGATGGGTACTTTTAAATAATCACAGAGCTTTACAGGGCTTTGCATGTCCCTAGAGGAAATTAGTATTAAAAGTAATAAAGCACAAAAGAAATAATGCACAGAGGGAAAATACTTTTTAAGAAAATACCCATCAGGTTTTGAAGCCTCCTGAGTGATAAATTCTAATATCTTATTAACTTAGATGTTAAAAGAACAGGTAGAGACATTGAATGACTTATTTTGTGAATTTCCAAATAAAACTTTCTCCAGAATTATTAACTAGATTGTAAAGAGGGACTTAGACACAAGTTTTTCTATGTAGTTATGTGTTTCATCAATTATTCCAGATGAATGTTAGAAACACTGTCAAGGCCAAAATTAATCCATTTAAAGTTTTTTAATAGAAATACTTGATATTTCTAAATATATTTGACAAGGGTGTCTTCCTTCACAGCATTCTAATTAACCCTTCAGGAATACTGATTCAAGTTTTTGTGTGTCTCAGAGCTTTGTGGGTTTCTTTTTAATGTGCATTTCATATCACAGAGAGCTGTAGATATTTTATGGGTTTTGTTGCTATTGCAAATCTTCTATGTTTCCATTTTCTGTATAATTAAAACCTTAATTTTATCTCTCACCCAACCCTTTATATGAGGGTTCATTTATTTCAATTTAAGACCAGATGATTGATTTAAACCTCTGATCTTATTGTTACAGATAATGATTCTGTTTCTGTATTTATTTTTTTACAGTATATTTCATTGATTATGCTATTACAGTTGTCCCAGGTTTCCCCCCCTTTATCCCCCTCCATCCTGTGTCCCCCTCCCTTCTAGCATCCCTATTCTTAGTTCATGTCCATGAGTCGTACATTTAAGTTCTTTGGTTTCTCTATTTACCATACTATTTTTAACATCTCCCTGTCTATCTTGTGCCCACCAAATATGCTTCTTATTCCCTGTTCCTTTTTCTACATTCTTCCCCTTCTCGCTCCCTGCTGATAACCCTCCATGTCATCTCCATTTCTGTGAATCTGTTCCTGATCTAGTTTGCTTAGTTTGTTTTTGGTTTTGTTTTTCAAGTTCAGTTGTTAATAGTTGTGAGTTTGTGGTCGTTTTATTGTTCATAGTTTTAATCTTCTTTTCCTTAGATAAGGCCCTTTAACCTTTCATAAAATAAGGGCTTGGTGATGATCAACTCCTTTAACTTGACCTTATCTGGAAAGCACTTTAATCTACCCTTCCATTCTAAATGATAGCTTTGCTGGATAGAGTAATCTTGGTTGTAGGTCCTTGTCTTTCATGACTTCAAATACTTCTTTCCATCCTGTTATTGCGTGCTAGGTTTCTTTTGAGAAATCAGCTGATAACCTTATGGGCACTCCTTTGTAGGTGACTGTCTTCTTTTCTCTTGCTGCTTTTAAGATTCTCTCATCTTTAATCTTGAATAATGTAACTATGATGTGCCTTAATGTGTGTTTCCTTGTGTCCAACTTCTTTGGGACCCTCTGAGCTTCCTGGACTTCCTGAAAGACTATTTCCTTTGCCAGATTAGATAAGTTCTCCTTCATTATGTTTTTCAAATAAGTTTTCAGTTTCTTGCTGTTCTTCTCCTCTGGCATCCTTATGATTTGGATGTTGGAACATTTAAAGTTGTCCCAGAGGTTCCTAAACCTCTCCTCATATTTTTGAATTCTTGTTTCTTCATTCTGTTCTGGTCGAATGTTGTTTCTTCCTTCTGTTCCATATTGTTGATTTAAGTCCTGGTTTCCTTTCCTTCACTGTTGGTTCCCTGTATATATTTTCCTCTATTTCACTTTGAATAGCCTTCACCTCTTCCTTTATTTTTCATCCATACTGAACCATTTCTGTGAGCATCCTGATTACCAGTATTTTGAACTCTGCCTCTGATAGGTTGGCTATCTCCTCATCACTTAGTTCTTTTTCTGGAATTTGGATTTTTTCTTTCATTAGGGCCATATTTCTTTGTCTCCATGTACCTATTAAGTTGTAAGGGGCAGAACCTTATGTTTTTGCCAGGGCGGAGCAACCCAACCACTGCATTGTGCCACTGTATGTGGGGGAGGGGCCCTAGAGGGAACAGTGCTGCTTGCTTCACTCAGGCCCCACTTTCAGTCACTTCCCCCACTACCCACAAGCAAATTGGGCCCTTCTGGTGCTCTTCTCAGGTGGGTGGGTGGGTTTGTGTACATTCTAGGACCCTGTGAGTCCCTACAATGGACTCTCCTATGAGACTGGGAGTTTATTCCACAACTGCAACCTCTGTAGTTTTTACAGACAGAGGTTTTGAGGCTTTATTTTCCACACTGGAACACTGGGTTATGTGGCGTGTTTCATTTCCCACTTGTTCTTCCTGGTTTATCCGCATTCGAATGTGGAACTGCACCATCCACCAACCACTACTCACCCACCTGGTCTACCAGCTGCCGCCTTGCCGCATATCCTTTCTTGCCTGGCTGCTCTTCTCTGCCCCTGCTACCAGTCTGGATGAATGTTTCTTCTTTGCCCCTTTGATTGTTGGACTTCCATACAGTTTGATTTTCTGACAGTTCTGGTTGTTTCTTGTTTTTAAGTTGGTTTTAAATTGTTGTTCTTTTGGTTGTGTTCTTTTGGTTGTGTGAGGAAGCAAAGCATATCTACCTATGAATCCATCTTGGCCAGAAGTAGTCTGTTTCTGTATTTTTTAAAAGATTTTATTTATGTTTTTTTAGAGAGATGGAAGGGAGGAAGAAAGAGATGGAGAGAAACATCAATGTGTGGTTGCCTCTCATGTGGCCCCCACTGGGGACCTGGCTGGCAACCCAGGCATGTGCCCTGACTGGGAATCAAACTGGGAACCTTTTATTTCTCAGCCCACGCTCAATCCATTGAGCTACACCAGCCAGGGCTGTTTCTATATTTCTTATAAATAGAACCCTTGTATCTGTTGTCATATTGAATTGGTAAAAACTGCCAGAATAGTGCTAATTGTGGTGATAGTATTTATTCTTTCATCTTAGTTGTGGTTAATAGGGAAACTGCCTTTTCACACTAAAAAATGATATTGGCTTATGGTTTGCAGGAGATGCTCATGATAGAACCTTCTATTCCTAGTTTTTGTAGATATTTTGTGAGTGCCGAATTTTATCAAATGTCTTTTCAACATCCTCTTAGAGTTTGTGTTCATAATAATTATATAGTCCCTGGGATAAACTCTCCTAAGTCATGGTTTATTTTTCTTTTACTGTACTCTTTATTTGCTGTTTTCTATTTGGGACTTTTTACTCATGTTATTCCTCAGAGTATTAAGTGTGTGTATTACATATAGTTGCATTTGGGGATCACATTGTACATATACGTACTTGTATCCTGAAGTTTCTATTTTCTATACTGTAAGCATTTTCCTATGGCATTATCTTCAAAATGTATTTTAATGGCTGCACAATATATTATGTATACATTATAACAACCCTTCTCCTAGTTTTCATTTCTTTTAAGTTTTCACTAATTTTTTGCTGACACAAATAATGCAAGGGTGAACATCTTTATATGTTTTTATTCCTATCACTGATTATTTCCATAGTGTATTAGTTTCCAAAGGCTACCACAACCTTAATGGCTTAAAACAACAGAAATTTATTCTGTCACTGTTCTGGAGGTCAGAAGCCCAAAACCAAGGTATCAGCAGAGTGGTGCTCCGTTTGTAAGTCTCTAGGAAGAGAGTCTTTCCTGGCCTCTTCCAGATTCTGGTGGCTCCTGATATTTCATGGCTTGAGGCAGCTTAATTCTAATCTCTACCTCTGTCTTCACATGGCATTCTTCTCTATGTATGTTTTACTGTATTCTCTCCTTTTTTTATAAAAGCACTAATCATATTCATGGTGATATCTTCCTAAATACTTAGCTAATTATATCTGCAAAGGCCTATTTCCAAGTTAGGTCACATTCACAGGTAATGAGGGTTAGGACTTGAACTTATTTTTTTTAAGGGAGCACAGTTCAACTCACTACATGTTCTGTGACTAAAAAGCCCAAGTTTAGGAGTCTTCTTAAGCCTCTTGATACTTACTACTAAATTGTTTTCCAAAATGTGTGATAGGTCCTGGCTCATTTATCACCAGTGGTATAGAGAGTGCTCATTATCCACATCTTCACCCACATTAACTATTAACCATTTAAAATAAATGTTTGCCTCTTAAATAGTATAAAACTAGAAATTCATTATTTTTACATTTTCATTTCATTAATTGTTGGTGAAGTTAACAAAAATGTTATATATTTAACATGGACATTTGTGATTATTCTACTGTAAAATATTTGTTCACATCTTTTCCACATTTTTCTTTTGATGCATTAGTCATTTTCTTACTGATACCGTCATTCTATATGAAGAATATTAGGTCTTTGTCATATTGGTTGTAAATATTTTCCCAAAACGTCATTTACCTTTTAATTTTACAGATGTTTAGCTTTATGTGGTCAAAGCTATCAACATATCCTTTCTGGTTTCTTTCTTTGTTTCTAAACTTCAGAAATGTTTCCCTATCTTGAAAACTATCCTAGTTTCAAGTTTTACATTTTACTCTTTAGTAAACTGAAATTTATTTATGTACATCATATGAGGTAAAGATCTAAATAGATGGTCCCCCCATTTTAAATTTTATTTCCCCAGCACGCTTATTAAATGATTTCTATATTCTTCACGGATTCCTTTAAAGCAGTGGTCTTACTGAAGGTGATTTTTGCCACCCGGGGACATTCGACAATGTTGGGATAACTTTTTGGTTGTCATAACAGGGACAGGAATTGCATGGACATTTAATGGTTATCCAGTGGGTAGAGGCAGGGATAATGTAAACATTTTACATGCATGGGTCAGCCCTCAAAACAAAGAATTATTTAGCTCAAAATGTCAATAGTGCTGCTGTGGAGAAACCTATTTAAAAATTTATCTAAGGCTAACAGACCATCTCCATATTAGAAATTAGATGTTGTTAAATATGCAAGCCAGTTGCTGTGACTCACTTCTGAACTGACTACCTAGAGTTGTCCCTGTGAGAAACAGCCCAGGTCAGTGCCTACACTTCCTTGGACCTTCCTTCTCCACCCCCACCCCCAAGTTTGAGGCCCTTTTGGATGTTACGTTACATCTTTTTACATCTGGAGTGCATCTCCTGACTGGGAATAGCATGGCCTCACCTTGTTCTCATTTTCATAGTACCTCTAGGTATACTATATTGTAATAGTTTAAATCTTCATATTTTCCTGCTTCCTTAATATTCCCACAAATAGGCCTCATCACTTGCTGCTGTCCCCTTTTTTGTCCCCAACCCATGGGGGTATCCTGGATCCCATTCATACAGTCTGGTGCCTTAAAATTTTTTTTAAAAGTTGGGGGAGCACAAAGGAAGGAACATTTTCTTTTTAAATGTTTTATTGTTTATGCTATTACAGTTGTCTCAATTTCCCCCCTGTGTTCCCCTCCACCAAGCCTGCTCCCCACTCCCATAGGCAGTCTCCACCCCATTGTCCATGTCATGGGTAATTTGTATATGTTCTTTGTCTAATCCCTTACTTTTTCAACCAGTCCGTACCTTCTACCTCGCCTTCTATACCTGTCAGTCTGTTCCATGTTTCTGTGCCTTTGATTCTATTTTGCTTGTTAGTTTATTTTATTGATTACATTCCACTTAAAAGTGAGTCATATGGTATTTGTCTTTCATTAACTGGCTTATTTCATGCAGCATAGTATCTTCCAGTTCCACTGATGCTGTTGCAAAAGGTAAGAAATCCTTTTTTTACTACTGTGTGATATTCCAATGTGTAAATGTACCGCAGCTTTTTTATCCATTCATCTACTGATTGGCACTTAGGCTATGTCCAAATCTTGTCTATTGTAAATAACACTGCTATGAACATAGGGGTGCATATATTCTTTGGAATTGGTGTTTCAGGATTCTTACAATATATTCCCAGAAGTGGAATCATTGGGTCAATAGGCAGATCCATTTTTAATTTTTTGAGGAAACTCTATACTGTTTTCCAGAGTGGTTGTACCAGTTTACATTCCCACCAACAGTGTAAAAGGATTCTCTTTTCTCCACATCCTCACCAGACTTGTTGTTTGTTGAGTTATTTTGGCAGGTGTGAGGTGATATGTCATTGTGGTGCCAATTAAAAATTTGCATCTCTCTGATGGCTAGTGATGTTGAGCATTTTTTCATATGTTTATGGATCCTCTGTATTTCCTCCTTGGAACAGTGTCTATTAAGCTCCTTTGCCCATTTTTTAACTGGATTGTCTTCCTGCTGAGTCATATGAGTTCTTTACATATTTTGGAGATTAAACTCTTGTTCAATGTATCATTGGCAAATACCTTCTCCCATACAGTGGGTTCCCTTTTCATTTTGATGAAGGTTTCTTTAGCTGTACAGAATCTTTTTAATATGATGTACTCACACTTGTTTATTTTTTCCTTTGTTTCCCTTGCCCTAGGAGAGACTCTCATATATTGGCAAAAAATATTGCTTTGTGAATAGCTGATATTTTACTGCCTGTGTTTTCCTCTAAGATTTTTATGGTACTGCAGCTTATATATAAGTCTTTTATCCATTATGAGTTTATTCTGGTGTATAGTATAAATTGGTGGTCTAGTTTTATTTTTTGCAAGTACTAGGGCAGTTCTCCCAATACCATTTATTAAAGAGACTGTCTTTTTTCTTTGTAAAGATCTTATTTATTTATTTAGAGGAAGGGGAAGGGAAGGAGAAGAGAGGTAGCAAAACACTGATGTGAGAGAGAAACAGCTAATGGTTACTTCTCACATTCCCCCAACTGGAGATCAGGCCTGAAACCCAGGCATGTGCCCTGATTGGGTATTGAACCAGCAACTGTTTTCTTTGCAGTATGATTCCCAACTAAGCCACACTGGTCATGGCTGAAGAGGCTGTCTTTACTCCATTATATACTCTTGACTCCTTTATCAAATATTAATTGACATGGGTTTAAGGCACGGGTTTATTTCTGGGGCTGTGTTCTGTTCCATTGATGTATGTGTCTGTTCTTATGCTAGTACTAGACTGTTTTGACTACAGTGGCCTTATAGTATAGTTTGGTATCAGGCATTGTGATCCTTCCAACTTTCTTTTTTTCCCAAGAGTGCCAAGGCTATTTGGGATCATTTTGGTTCCATATAAATTTTTGGAGTACTTTTTTAAGATCTGTGAAATAAGCCATTGGTATTTTAGTAGGAGTTGCATTGAATCTGTATATTGCCTTGGATAGTACAGACATTTTAATGATGCTAATTCTTGCAAGCTATGAATCCAGTATATGCTTCCACTTATTTGTATCTTCCTCAGTTTCTTCAGTGTCCTATAGTGTTCTGAGTACAGGTCTTTTACCTCCTCAGTTAAATTTATTCCTAGGTACCTTATTTTTTGTTGTTGCAGTAGTAAATGTTGTTTTCTTAGTTTCTCTTTCTGATAGTTCACTATGGGTATATAAAAATGCCAACAATATCTGAGTATTGATTTTGTATCCCACTACTTTGCAGAATTCATTTATTAGGTCTGCTTGGGGTTTTTTTTTTTTTTGGAATCTTTAGGGTTCTCTGTATATATTATCATGCTAGCTGCAAGTAATGCCAGTTTAACTTCCTCCTTTCCAATTTGGATGCTTTTGATTTCTTCTTCTTGTCTGATTGTTGTGGCTAGGACTTCCAGTATTATGTTGCATAAGAGTAGTGAAAGTGGATACCCCTATCTTGTTCCTGGTCTTAAAGGAAACACTTTTAGTTGTTGCCCATTGAATATAAGGTTGGCTGTAAGTTTTTCATATATGGCATTTATCATGTTGAGTTATGATCCATCTATTCCCACTTTTCTGAGAGTTTTTATCATAAATGGGTGCTAGATTTTATCAGATGCTTTTTCTGCATCTATTAATATGATCATGTGATTTTTATCTTTCATTTTGTTTATATGACATACCACATTTATTGATTTGAGAATATCATACCAACCTTGTATTCTCAGGATAAATCCACTTGATCATGTTGTATGATCTTTTTAATGTATTACTGGACCCAGTTTGCTAATATTTTGTTGAAGATTGTAGTGTCTCTGATCATCAGGGATATTGACCTATAATTTTCTTTCTTTGTTGTGTCTTTATCTGGTTTTGGAATTAGGATAAAACTGGCCTTATAAAAAGAGCTTAGCGATCTTCCTGCTTCTTGAATTTTTTGAAATAGTTTGAGAAGGATAAGCATTAGTTCTTCTTTGAATGATTAGTAAAATTTGCCTATGAAGCAGTCTGGTCTAGGACTTTTGTTTGTTGGAAGTTTTTTTGTTACTGCTTCAATTTCATTAGTTGTTATTGGTTCATTCAAGTTTTGTTTTTCCTGATTCAGTTTTAGAATATTGTATATTTCTTAAACTGTATCCATTTAACCTAGGTTGTTCAATTTCTTGGCATATAGTTGTTCATTGTATGTTTTTTGCAGTCCTTTGTATTTCTGTGGTATTAGTTGTTACTTCCCCACTTTCATTTCCAATTTTATTTAGTTGGGCCCCCTCTCTTTTTTACTTGCTTGTCAATTTTGTTTATCTTTTCAAAGAACCAGCTCCTGGAATTGTTGATCTTTTGAATTGTTTTTATAGTCTCTATGTCATTTATTTCTACTTTGATCTTGATTATTTCCTTTCTTCTACTCACTCTAGCCTTATTTGTTGTATTTTTAGTTCTTTTGAGATTTTTCTATCTTCTTGAGGTAAGCCTATAATGCTATGAATGTCCATCTCAGTCATACTTTCACTGTGACCCATAGGTTTTGGATTGTTGTGTGTTCATTTTCATTTGTTTCCAAGTACTTTTTGATTTCCTCCTTGATCTCATTGATGATCCATTCGTTATTTAAAAACATGCTATTTAGCCTCCATTTTTTTCAATGTTTTTGAGGTGTTTTTTTTTATTGAGGTTGATTTCTAGTTTTATAACACTGTGATGTTAGAAGAGACTTGATAGAATTAGAATTTTCTTGAATTTATTAAGGGTTTTTTTTGCCCTACCATGCGGTTTATCTTTGAGAATAGTCCATGTCCACTTGAGAAGAATGTGTTTTATGTTGCGTTGGGATGAAATGTGTAAATATCAATTAAATCCATTCAGTGAAGTGTGCTATTTAAGGCCGCTGTTTCCCTTGTTAATTTTTTTTGTCTGGAAGACCTATCGATTGATGATAATGGGGTGTTAAAATCCTCTACAATGAATGTATTGTTGTCAACACCTTCCTTAAAGTCCACCAAGATTTTCCTTACTATATAGGTGCTCCTACATTGGGTACATATCTTTCCAAGGGTTATATCCTCTTGTTGAATTGTTCATTTTAGTATTATATAGTGACTTTGTCTCTTTTTTACAGCCTTTGTTTTAAAGCTTACTTTGTAATATGCAAGTATTGCTCCCCACCCCAGCTTTTTTTTTTTTTTATCTCTATTTACATGGAATACTTTTTTCCATCCCTTCACTTTCAGCCTGTGTAAATCTTTTGTTCTGAGGTGGGTCTCTTATAGGCAGCAGCATTGTCTTTTGATTACAGCATTTAATCCACTTACAATTAAGGTGATTATGATAGGTTCTTATTCATTGCAATTTTATTCCTCATTCTTTATAGGTATTTTTTCCTTCTTCAAGCAGTCCCTTTAACACCTGCCATGCTGGTTTGATGTAAATGAACTCCTTTATTCATTTTCTTTTCTCAGAAGCCTTTTATTTCACCTTCCATTTTAATCATAGCCTTATTGGATAGAATAGTCTTGGTTGCAGATCCTTGCTTTTCATTACTTTGAAAACCTCATACCAGGTCCTTCCAGCCTGAAGTGTTTCTGTTGAGAAATCAGCTGATAGTCATATTGGAACTCCCTTGCAGATAACTGTTTCGCTCTTGCTACCTTTAAGATTCTCTTTGTCTTTAAAGTTTGCCATTTTAATATTGATGTGTCTTGATGTGGGTCTGTTTGGATTCCTCTTGAGTGGGACAATCTGTGCTTCCTTAATTTGTGTCACTTTTTCTTACCAGGTTAGGGAAGTTTTCTGTCATTATTTCTTCAGACAGGATTTCTATGCCTTGCTCACATTCTTCTTCTGGTATCCATATAATACGGATATTGTTATGTTTCATGCTGCCCCAAATTCCTTTAAATCAACCTCATCATTTTTAAGTCTTTTTTCTTCTTGTTCCCTCATTGGATATTTTTTCTATCTTGTCTTCCAAATCATTGATTCAATATTTTCCTTCATCTGCCCTGCTTTTATTTCCTTCTAGTGTTCTCCATTTCAGATATTTCATTCTTCATTTCCAACTGGTTCTTATTCATAGTTTCTATGTCCTTTTTTCTTTTTAATATATTTTATTGATTATGCCATTACAGTTATCCCATTTCCCCCCTCATTCCCCTCTACCCTGCACACTCCCTCCCCCACCATTTCCCCCTTTAGTTTATGTCCATGTGTCACAAGTTCCTTAGATTCTATATTTCCCATACTATTCTTGCCCTCCCTCCTGTCTATTTTCTACCTACCGTCTATGCTACTACCTTCTCCCCCCTTCTCCTCCTCCCACTTCCCTGTTGCTAACCCTCCATGTGATCTCCATTTCTGTGGTTCAGCTCCTGATCTAGCTGTCCTCTTAGTTTGCTTTTGTTTTAGGTGTGGTTGTTAATAACTGTGAGTTTGCTGTCCTTTCACTGTTCATCTTTTTTTTATATTCTATTTCTTAGGTAAGTCCCTTTAACATTTCATATAATAAGGGTTTGGTGATGATGAACTCCTTGAATTTGATCTTATCTGAGAAGCACTTTATCCGTCCTTCCATTCTAAATGAAAGCTTTGCTGGATAGAGCAGTCTTGGCTGTAGGTCTTTGGATTTCATGACTTGGAATACTTCTTTGGAGCCCCTTCTTGCCTGTAAGGTCTCTTTTGAGAAATCAGCTGACAGTCTGATGGGAACTTCATTGTAGGTGACTGTCCCCTTATCTCTTGCTGCTTCCAGGATTCTCTCCTCATTTTAATCTTGGCTAATGTAATGATGATGTGACTTGTTTTGTTCCTCCTTGGGTCCACCTTCTTTGGGACTCTCTGAGTTTCCTGGATTTCCTGGAAGTCTATATCCTTTGCCAGATTGGGGAAGTTCTCCTTTATTATTTATTCAAATAAGTTTTCCACTTGTGGCTATTCCTCTTCCCCTTCTGGTACCCTTATAATTGGGATGTTGGAACATTTAAAGATGTCCTGAAGGTTCCTAAGCCTCTCCTCATGTTTTTGAATTCTTGATTCTTCATTCTTTTCTGTTTGGTCATTTTTTTTCTTCCTTCTGGTCCACTCCCTTGCTTTGAGTCCCAGTGTTGTTTCAATCACTATTGGTTCCCTGTGCATTTTGCTTCATTTCAATTAGTTTAGCCTTCATTTGTTCCTCTAATTTGTGACCAAAATCAGCCAGTTCTGTGAGCGTCCTGATCACTAATGTTTTGAACTGCGCATCCGATAGGTTGGCTATCTCTTGGTCTCTTAGAAGTATTGGCTCTGGGGCTTTGAACCATCCTACTTGAGCCATAATGTTTTGGTCTGGTCTGGCCTGTTATGTATGAGGGGCGGAGCCTCAGGTGTTCACCAGGGCGGGGCAACTCACAGGGCTGGATTGTGATGCTGTATGTGGGGGTGGGCTATGATGCTTGTTCCACCCTCTCTCTTGGGTTTTGGTCCCCTCTGCTGCTTCCCACAAGCAAACTGGGGCCCCCTGGTGCTGGCTCCTGGGTGTGTGGGCCTGTGTACCCTCCAGGACCCTGTGGATCTCACCAACAAACTCTCTGTGAGCCTGGGAACTTCTCCCAGCACCTCAACCCTGAAAGTTTTTCCAATTGGTGCTTTTAGGCTTTAATTCCCATCCCTGGGGCCCTAGCCTGCGTGGTCTGTCTCACTGCTCACTCCTTCGCCTGGTTTATCTGTGTATGAATGTGTAACCACAGTCAGCCAGCCACCTTGAGCCCCCACTGGGTCTGCCCATTGCCACTCCACACCTGGGATCTGCCAACTGCCGCCTGCACACCTGGGTCTGTCTGGCCACTTTTTCCTGCATGACCCCACTCTGCCAGCCACTGACTCCACCCCTCTTACTGGTCTGGCTGAATGGTTCATTGTTGTCAGACTTCCATACAGTTCAATTTTCTGTGTTTTGGATGTGTTTTTGTTACTAAAACTGTTGTCTTTAAATTTGGTTGTGCGACAATTTACAATAGCCAAGAGTTGGAAGCAACCTAGGTGCCCATCAGTAAACGAATGGATCAAAAAATTGTGGTACATATACACAATGGAATTCTATGCAGCAGAGAGAAAGAAGGAGCTACTACCTTTTGCAACAACATGGATGGAAAGCATTATGCTGAGTGAAATAGGCCAGGCATTGAAGGACAAATACCATATGATCTCACCTTTGACAGGAAGCTAAAGAATAAAACAAACAAGCAAACAGAATAAAAACAAAGACACTGAAATAGAGAACAAGTGGGCAGCGACCAGAGGGGAGAGGGAAGGGAACTTAAGGGGAAAAAGGGGGAGGGATTTTGAGGAACAAGTATGAAAGACACAGAGATGAGGACTGGGGGGGGGGGGGAATGGGAGAGAGGGGGGAGACCGGGTGGGGGGCGGGTGGGATGGGAGAAATAGATTAAAAAAAATGTACTTGAAAAGTAACTAAATAAAATTTAATATTAAAAAACAAAAAATAAATTTGGTTGTGCGAGAGGAGGCACAGTGTTCTACCTATGCCTCCATCTTGGCCAGAAGTCCCTATGTCCTTTTTTATACTGATGTAGTCCCCACTAAGTTCCTTAAAGTCCTCACTGAGTTACTTGAGCATTCTATAACCATTACTTTTAACTCTATGTTTGATAAATTGCTTGCCTCGATTTTATTTAGCTCTTTTTTGGGGGATTCCTTCGTTCCTTTCATTTGGAGATTATTTCTTTGTCTCTCCATTTTAACTGACTCTGTGTGTTTCCATGTATTCAATAGACCTGGTTTGACTCCCTATCTTTGTGGGGTGGCCTTATGTGGTAGGAGTCCTGTGGGACTCAATGGTGCATCTCCTTGACCTCCTGAGCTGAGTGCTCTAGGAGTGTCCCTTGTGTAGTTATCTGGGCTCTCATATTGTACTTGCATTGATTGTTGTTGGCCCATTAGTATAATTTCTCCTTCAGCTGGTTGACTGCACAGCTCAACTGTTGTACACTGTTGTATAGGTTCTGACAGAACAAAGCAAACAATACAAAAACAGAACCAAAAAAGCAAAAATTAAAAAGATCCCAGCAACAGCAAAATCAATGAAAAAGGGCAAAGAATAATAAAAGTGGAAATATAAATACAAAGAAAAAAGAATACAAGAACACCAAAGGAAAATAATTATTATGAGAGGAGGGAAGGAAGAGAAACAATAAGAGTAAAGAATAGAAAAAGAAAATTACTGAAAAAGGAAATTGACAATAAAGAACAATGAAAGGGAAGTAATTTTTTAAAAATAAGAAAAGGAAAGAAGTAGGAAAATGGTTTAAGAAAAAGGAAGAGCACAATAAGACATTTCAAAGAAAAGAATTGAAAAAAGAGACTTCTGGCTAAGATGGAGGCATAGGTAGATACACTTTGCTTCCTTGCACAACCAAAAGAAAGTCAATAACCAATTTAAAAAAAAACAGAACTGCTAGAAAATTAAACTGTATGGAAGTTTGACAACTGAGGAGTTAAAGAAGAAACACTCATCTAGACTGCACCACAATGCAGCAAAGTGGGTTGCCCTGCCCTGGCAAATACCTTAGGCTCCGCCCCTAACATAACAGGTGCAACAAGACAAAGAAATATGGCCCAAATGAAAGAACAAATCCAAATTCCAGAAAAATAACTAAGTGACAAGGAGACAGCCAAACATATGAGAGACAGAGTTCAAATCACTGGTAATCAGGATGCTCACAGAAATGATTGATTATGGATGAAAAATAAAGGAAGAATTGAAGGCTATACAAAGTGAAGTAGAGGAAAATATACAGGGAACCAACAGTGAAGAGAAAGAAACTGGAACTTAAATCAACAATATGGAACAGAAAGGAGAAACAAACATTCAACCAGAACAGAATGAAGAAACAAGAATTCAGAAATATGAGGAGAGGTTTAGGAACCTCTGGGACGACTTTAAATGTTCCAACATTCAAATCATGGGGATGCTGGGAGGAGAAGAAGAGCAAGAAATTTGAAAAAATAATGAAGGAAAACTTCCTCAATCTGGCAAAAGAAACAGACTTCCAGGAAATCCAGGAAGCTCAGAGGGTCCCAAGAAAGTTGGACCCAAGGAAACACACACCAAGGCACATCACAGTTACATTAGCCAAGATTAAAATGAGGGAGAGAATCCTAGAAGGAGCAAGAGATAAGGAGGCAGTTACCTATAAAGGAGTTCCTATCAGACTGTCAGCTGATTTCTGAAAAGAAACCTTGCAGGCAAGAAGAAGGGTCTGGAAGAAGTATTTCAAGTCATGAAAGACAAGGACCTACAACCAAGATTGCTCTATCCAGCAAAGCTTTCATTTAGAATGGAAGGGCAGATAAAGTACTTCTCGGATAAGGTCAAGTTAAAGGAGTTGATCATCACCAAGCTCTTATTATATGAAATGTTAAAGGGCCTTATCTAAGGAAAAGGAGATCAAAACTATGAATAGTAAAATGACTACAACTCACAAGTATTAACAACTGAACTTGAAAAAACCCCAAAAACAAACTAAGCAAACAACTAGATCAGGAACAGATTCACAGAAGTGGAGATGACATGGAGGGTTATCAGCAGGGAGGGAGAAGGGGGAGAATGAGGGAAAAGGAACAGGGAATAAGAAGCATAATTGGTGGGTACAAAATAGACAGGGGGAGGTTAAGAATAGTATGGTAGATGGAGAAGCCAAAGAATTTATATGTATGATCCACATACATGAACTAAGTGAGGGGAATGCTAGAAGGAGTTGGGCTGCAGGGCAGAGGTGGACAAAGGGGAGAAAAAACTGGGACAACTGTAATAGCATGATCAGTAAAATATACTTAAAAAATAACAAACATTAAAATACAAAACAATTAAAACAAGAACTAATAAAAAGGCTATGCAAAACAAATGTAAAAGAACAGAATAGAATTTGTGTCAGCAGAGGTTTGTGCTTGCCTTCTGGGTTGTCCCTTCAGACATGGCTCTGATATTGTCTGGAGCTGGTGTAAGTCAATATCAGATGCTTCCCATTTCTAGCCCTTGGCAACCTGTTCAAATCTACAAGTAATCCACAGTTTGTGTCTGTCTTCTCTGGGCTTGGCTCTGTCACCAATGGGTGTCACTGTGCTGCCAGACTGGTTTTTATTAGCACAGGGTCCAGGGGTTGGTCAGCAAACGACGGAGGGCACTAAAGGAGTACCTCCACGTACCTCTACCTGCTGGTCTGCTGTCATCCTTAGTCTAGCTGCTGACCTGTTTCTGAGAGGCCATCTGGCAGAATTGGAAGGGTAGGACCCCTATAGCTCACATACAAGGTGCTGTTCAGACCTCAGGGAAGATGGTGAATGTATTCCCCAGTCTAAGTCTGTACAGAATTATTCCCCTGAACTCGGGGGAGGGCAGAATCCCTAGTAGGCTAGTGATGGGGCCTCCAGAGCCAAGAGTTTGGGTCTGCTGGAAACCAGGAGGGTATTTCTGGATCTCCCATGAGGTGGAAGTGTCACAGGTGGACACAGGTAACCAGGTTCTTGATGATCAGGACAAAGAATTGAACTAAACACTCAGAGTTTAGAGCCGAGAACATGGGAACAGGCCAACTCCAAGCAGAGATTAACCTCATGGGCTGGAGGGACTCTATTCTTACAGGGCGGATCCTTCCCAGCTAGTTTTGGCAGGCTTTTACTGTGACAAGTAGTTGTAAAGCTACTGCACATGTGGTCTCCCATGGTTTTCCTGGATTGGCTGCCAGGGAAGGGGGTCCCACAGTGTTACCTAGTTGACCCCCCTTCTCCTGGGGTCCCCCTGTACTAGGTTCATCTTTCCCTTCGCCAGAGAATTATAGCTCTCCATGTTAGAGACTGGTGAAAAGGAGAGGAATTATTTATTCAAGTTATACAGATTTAAGAGTAATGACTTAATGTCTTCATCAAAATCCCAAAGTCCCTTAAAACACCCACAAACACACACAGTCCTTCTTTCCCCCTTTGCCCAGTCCAAGGTACCATATCTCAGGAAAAGAAATACAAAGCCGTGTGGTAGTTCTTTGCCAAAGCCGTGTGGTGATTCTCTGCCAAAGCTGCATGATGATTCTTCTCATGGCTGCGGGGGAGGTGGGGTGGTCCCCCCACTCTGGCCAAAGCTGGGTGGTTCTCTTTGCTAAAGCTACATGGTGATTCTCTCTCACATGGCTGTGCAAGTCCCCATTCCGGCCAAAAGTGCATAGTTCTCTCCTCAATGGCTGCTGCGTCTGCAGTTAAATCCCCGTGCCAATCTTCCTCTGCAGCCCCATTTCCGACTCCTCCCACAATTGGTTACACCTGCCAGGACTCCCATATCCTCCCAGCTTTACTGGGCTGCTGTGGTGAGTCTGAGCAGGCATGGAGCCAATAATCTTCAAGCTCTCACACAGGTGCTGTAACAGGGGCTGGGGAGTTACCTCCCAGTTACATCTTGAGTGGAAGTCACCCCCTTTTCCCTGGCTCAAAGCATGGCCACAGCTATTTAACATATCTATGAAACCAGTTAAAGGTTATAAATATGTTAAATGACCATTCTAGAGGTTATCTTCAAAACTGTTGCTCTGCAAAACACCTCAGTGGCCCTGCTCCATGTATCCCATCCCCCCAGCTCAGACTTGTGGGTGGTGAGGGCATCCCATATTTTTTGACATTTTCTGGACACCCTGAATTCTGGACCCCATTACAAATTCTTTTTTGAGGGCCCCCTGGCTGCACCCTCCTACAGAAGCACCTCTCTGGTTCCCAGGACTCATGTATAGAATGGCTGTGCCCTTAAGCCAGTCTCTCCTGTGAATGTGCTGTGTTACTTTCTCCTTAGCAGAGGTTAAGATGTAGGATAGGGCAAAATAGGGGGGGGGGGGAGATGCAGTGTGAGGCAAGCAGGATTCCTGGAGGGGAACTGTGGGGTTCCAGAGGAGGAGTGAGCAAGATTCCAAAGGGTGTGGCCAGCAGTTCCCCACAGGATGGGTTACTTGTTTTCCCCTGGGAGGGGCTTGCTCTTCTCAAGAAAAATGGCTGTTGTGGTATTGAGCTCTGTCCCAGCACAGGGAGCCCAGCAGCCAATCCCCTTTGTCTCTCTGCAGTGCCTGCCACTCCAGACTCTCCTTGTGTGACTCCAGTCTGTGCCACCTTCCCTTCACCTGAGCCCAAGGTGAGTGGTGGTGAATGAGAAGCCTACTTTGTGGCCCCTTGGCAGGGTGGGCCCCTTGGCAGGGTGGGTGGGTGGGGGGTCCAAAAATAGTGGTTTTGTCTCCAGGGGGCTATATCTCTCCCCAGCAAAAAAAATACTACAGCCTTTCACTGCTGGTTGCTACATGGGTGGCAGATCCCGGCACAGGTGCTCTCTGCTTGGGTGCCTGGTCTGGGATCCAGGCTTCACTCCTCTCAGGGAAGCTCCGACAGCTGAGCCGTACCTTGGCCTGCCACCTAAAGGAGAGGTGCTGACCCTTTTCCCATCTCTGTCCTTCCTAATGGTCTTGAGGTGATTTCTACCCATCTTTGGTTACAAGTCCCCTCTTCAGGTAATCTTTTATTGTTTATTCTGTGTAGCTGATCCCCTCTTTTAATTTTATTTCCATTTTGGTTCTGGGAAGTGGTGCAAGATAGATCCTCCTATTCCCCCCAGTATCTTGGCCAACCTATCCTGGAAGGAGCACCTTTGGTCCTGCTCCACTAAAATAACTGAGGGGGTTTCTCAGCTCATTTGAGATTACTAACCTCCTACTCCACCTGCCTGGGCACTTTTAAGTGCTGCTACCTATTGAAAGGTTTTCTTAGGCTCTGCCAAGGAAGAAAATGCCAATCAGCCACAAAGTTAGGCAGTACAGAGCTTTATTGGGGTTTGTGCACCCAGGTGAGGTTCCCCTGTCCACAGAGTGGGGCTGGGGAAGTCGCGCCCGAGCAGGGAATATGGCAGGGTTTTATTTTGGTTGGCTCCCTGTGGGAGCTGGGGATTGGTCCCCTCTGAACAAAGCGGCAATATATCATTGGTGGCTTTCCTCGGGCTCAGGTTGCTATGCGGATATTCGTTTTGGCAAAGCCTGCCCTGGTTTGATGTCAGCCGTCTTTTCTGGGTTGTAGTTCAGCTGCCATTTTGTCCTACCCCGCCCATCCTGACACCTATTGACATGCTAAGAGTATCTTTAGAATTAAATTGTCATTAAACAAAAAATTTAAAAGACAAAGCTGAGGCCCTTGGATTCTACTTGTAGATCCAAGCCCCTGGAAAGTTGATTGGACCAGGTGGAGAGATCTCCCCTGCCAAATACAGTGTGTGTGGGGGGGGGTGTCATTCAGGAACTTGTCAGGTAGACATCCAAAGAGAGGGAAAAAATACTGCTTAGAGATACAAAGCACTCTAAACGATTTTTGTTTAACAACACAAAGAAAAGGGGTGGAACGCTGATTATCTTGTAGTTGGTGGGGGGCTGTTCCAGAGAGAAGGTACGGCCTAGAGACACCAGGTGCCTTCCTCTTTTCCCCTTTCATCTTATCAACCAGAGACAGAAATAAAGTTCTTGGTTTCAGGTAGCTAAAAGCCTAGGGAATAAAACAGGGGTATGGGTATATTGCCACTTCAGGCAGCTACAACCCCAAGGAGGAAAAAAGAAACACAACACCTTATATGCAGAACAAACTCAGATCCCGCTAACATAATGCTAGTCTTGCATTATTTATTGATTTAAAAAAAACATCAAGAACAACAAAAACCCTAAATATAGGGAAAAGTAAATAAATTAAACACATTATATATAATGTGTCTATGCATAATTTAGTTAAAGCATGGCTCCATAACTTAATCCACTTGGAAATCCAGAATGAACATATAACTTTTAGATACTGAAGAATTTCTATAACACAAAGATTAAAAGGGTGCTGATTGCGTTCTGTGCCTCTACAACCTGGGTTCTACATTAATGTTTGTTAAAATGCACCAATTAATAAAACATCTAAGGACTTAATACTAGGACTCAGAGTTGTTTGAATGCATCACCCTAAATTTAAACAGGTACTCTGTATGACCTTGGAAAGGTAATTAAATATAAAATAGAGAAAAATTGGTATGCCTCATTTTAACTGTAGCCTTGCCTAAATTTCTCATAATCACAGTACTCATTGCCCTAAAATATTCCATATTAGACATAGATGCTCTAATATAATGAATAATATATTTAAATGAATGTAAGTTTTTGGCACTTACGAATTGACTTGATAAGTGGAACCCCAGTTAAAATAGTTAATATGGCCTACAATAAATTAAAATAGGACCTTCAAAGATTAAAACTTATTCTATAAAACCTAGTAAGTAAAGGAGTGAGTATCTCCACAGCATCTCCATTTGACAGCCTAATTTTGCCTGTTCTTAAATCTGAAAAGCAGATAAATAAATGGCACCTCAAATGGATAATTGCAACCTGAATGCTATGGTCCTATCCATCAAGGTCCCCATATCCAATATTATTGAAATTATGGGTTCTCTTGGGTTCTGTCCAAAGAACAAGGAATAAATGTTTTCCTCTTAGAGATTTGACTAACATGTTCTATTCGGTGCCTATTTCATTTGTTTTTTAAATCTTTATTTATTTATTTTTAGACATGAGGAGGGAGAAAGTAAGGGAGAGAAACATCAATGTGTGATTGCCTCTCACGCACCCCCTACTGGGGACTTGGCTTGTAACCCAGGTATGTGCCCTAACTGGGAATCAAACCGGCGACCCTTTGGTTTGCAGGCCAGCACTCAGTCCACTGACCCACACCAGCCAGGGCTTTAATGGCTATTTCAATAGTCAGCTGCAGTTTGCCTCCACCTTCAAAGGGACATAACATAAAGGTATTTCAGGCTACCCACAGAGCTTTACCATCATACAGTTTTTGCAAATAAGACCTTCACTACATCCATATTTCTCCAGGAGCACACATGTGACATTATGTTGATAGCATCCTCCTCCAAGAAGACTCATATGACATATTGGTTAATGACACATAAATCCAACATCATTTAGTCATTTGGGGGTTCTGGTAACAACATAATCCTCATTTAAAATTTTTACTTACAAATTTAAAATCAACAGGCATTCCTGTTAGTACCTTCAAAAATTCCATCACCGTAGAGCCTTTGGCAACCTCTTCTCATGCCTCCTGGAGTCTCTGAACCACTTCTGATGACCGTTGGTTGCCTCAGGGCTTCTGATGCAAGGACTTGCATCTGTACATCTCTTCATTAAAACAACAAATGACTAGCTACCTACTGGGCTGTCCTCAAACCAGAGGCTCACATAGACCCTGAGCCTGTGAACCTCCATATCCATAGGCCCTTATTCTTTGAATCATAAAAATTACACTTTACAAACTCAACACAGCTAACAAGGCCTCATCAGGACAGGTTCGAGCCAAATCTTAGCCTTCTGGTATATTCCACCTGCAGGAGGGGGTGGCTTTCCTTGTTCTCAGTCTTTTGTCAGATGTCCAATGATGTACTAAAGGAAGTCACTTCTTCCCCAGATCCCTTACCTCCCTGGGGAGCTTCTTGTAACTACCTGAACAACGATGGCAGTGGCATTGCTACCCATCATACATGATGGAGCTCTGTGGAACATTGCTACTTTTCACCCCTTAGCCAGTACATCCCTGGTAAAAACGGGACCCAAGAAACAACATACTTAGCCAAACTTCAGGTAGTCATCTTAGTGCCTGGATATCCTGGCCAACAATGTCCCCATCTTCACATTTATTTTAAATTGTTTGGCCATTTCCTAAAAATTACCCCCTTCAGGGTAAAATATTTTATAAATCTCTTTTCTCACAGATACCCAAAATGAAAATCAAAGTTACACATGCCTCTGGATACACTGAGGCCATTACAGAAGGCTTTGCCAAGACATTCCTTATTCTTTTCAGAGTTACAGACATTATGGGTAGTAACCAAAGCACAGTTTCACTTTTCAAAATACACAACACTGGGCTTTTGGAAGAGGTTTTCCACAGAACTTTCATGTTCCTGATAAGTTCCACATAGATACAAATGGTCTTCTCAAACAACTCCTTTTCAAATTCTAGTATTAAAAAACTCTAAAATTCTCTACTTTACTCAGGTCTTAATTTATTTTTATAAATTTTCAACTTATCCCCCAAGCATAGGGCTGGGGACCAAATCAAGGCCACATACTATACTCTCTTAGAACTCATTAAACTTAGGTTGTCCCACACGCCAGGCAATTGCTCATTTGATAAGGGACCCATTTAACCTCGACTGCCACCAAAACCTAAAACAAAACCTGTACAACATTCTGTTGACTGTTGCTGTTATTACTGGTCTGGGTGCTTTCATTGGTTGACAGTCTGGAAGCTCACAGCAACTAAGTGAGCACCCTCTTGAAAAGGATGCTCTAGTCCCATATCCCAAACAACATTGTCCTGACCCAAAATCTTATGGCTGCAGTTGACGTTGCCCCAGAAGACATCACTTCAATCCAAGACCTTGTCACTGGAGATGAGTCTACCTCTTACACTAAAATCTACACTCCAGGGACATCGATGGACTGTCTCTCCTGTGGCACAAAGTGGACACAGGACATTTTTGCATTTATTCTTGTTTGTTATCTGCTTAGTCCATGATTCCAGTTTACTCCTTGTTCTCTGTGAAAATGTATACCCTACATGTCCATGCATAAAGGGATATCTGGTAGAAGTTACTAATGTTAATGGAGATTATTGCTTTCCCCGGGGCATTTGCCTTCTATCAGTCAGGCTCTTAATTCTGTGGGGATAGGACTACCCATTCATTCCCTGGTACCTCTTCCCAAATCCCCCTTCCTGGTTTTCACCATCATCTTTCTTTGTGTCTATTACTATGACTATCACAACCACTCTCTCCCTTTGGCTAAACACCACCAGCTTCTCACAGATTCATTATGCTCTAAGTAGTGGCACCTTCAGGTATTATTGTGGCCCAGATTCATAGGCACAGCTCCTTATGTAGTCCTTGTTGACTCCCTGACAGGTTTTCCCTAATGAAACCATTACCCAGTGTGCAATGGTTATATTGGGGATTCCTATAGTTGTTTATCTGATGGGTACTTCCCTGTTTCCATCAACCTAAGAATGCTACAGAGAGATATGATCAGATCACTAAGGAGAAGTAGGCAGGGGCTGTAGGAGGGTTTTGCCAAGGCAATGGTAAATAGTCTAGCATGGGATTGGCTGAGAAGCTCAATGCCTCCAGAATGCATGGAATTCTGGGCCAGAAGATTTGAAATAAAAGAAGGGCTCTTGGATTCTCAGACTGGCTGGCTTTGGCTCTCTGGCTCTCTACTCTTTCTCAAGGGTGTCTGGGTGATCATGCTGCAGCTTCCTGCATTTCCCAGTGGACAGTCTTTTGTATGGGAAGGAACTCCGAGCAAATTGTAGGATCAGGCTGGCCTGGTAGAGGGTAACAGGGTTATTTTTCTTTGGGTGTTCTAGAGGGAACAGGCTCTGAGGCAGAAGCTTGCCATTCTTCCAAAATTGTATAGATTTTGTGTCTTATGTTGTTTTAGTTTGCAAACTAACCCTATAAAATAAGATAATGAAAAACTAACAGGAAGAATGATAGAACTCAGGTGTTAAAGAGTTTAGCCTTAATTGATAGGCTTAAGTGACTAATGCATGTGGAAAGCTGTTATTCCAAAATTGTGTAACTTTTGAATAAAGACTCCTTTTCTTTATCACCAAAACTTTGCCTTTGGAATTTTGCCTAGAGGGTGGCAGCAGGCAGCAGGATCCCACTTGCTGTTCAGTAACAAGGATGCCAGGCAAAAAAGATAATATTTATTACTTTTATGATATAACTTGCCATAACTACAGGAGTGGCCAGCATTGGCACCAATATAGGGTCCCTTTTCCAACAAATCAAGTCATAACTGCCAACCAGCACCTTTTCTTTCTTTTTTTTTTTAAGTTTTTTTAATTTATTTATCTTTAGAGGGGAAGAGGGGAAGGAGAGAGGGAGAGAAACATCAATGTATGGTTGCCTTTTGTGCGTCCCCTGCTGGGAACTGGCCTGCAGGGAACCAGCCTGCAACCCAGGCATGTGCCCTGACTGGGAATTGAACCGCGATTGTGTGGTTCGCAGGCGGGCACTCAATCTACTGAGCTACACCAGCCAGGGCTCCAACCAGCACCTTTTCATGGCCCTTAGAGAACATTCAGAAGCTGCACAAGACAGTCTCTTATGCAAGAAACCTTTGAGTCTCTAGACCAAATAGTAATGGATAACAGATTATTTTTTGATTACTTATAAGCCAGGGAGGGAGGGGCCACGGCTACTTACAAGTCCATGCAGGGTGCCTCCTACTGTATGAAATTACTATGTCTGGAAAGGTACAGGCCAAACTGTGAGGAAATGGGACAAGAAGTAAGGATCTCTCATAACATAACCAACAGATTCCCTTAAATTCAGAGATGTCTGGTCTGTTCTCTTGGTCATTGCCCACAACGTAGATTGCCTAGTTGTGCATATTCCTGTCATAGTCCTACTAAGATTCCTTAGTTATCACCTTCATCAAAGTTTGCCTTCCAGTGACTAAGTCAAGCTGTACCACTCACCTTTAACATCTCCACAGACCAGGTGGCAAGTCCTCATTAGTATTGTTTCTGATGTTAACACATCACGGGGTTGATTACATTATAAATTTTAAAAACTTCATATTTTTCTACTGCCTCAATATCCCCACAAGCAGGCTGTGAGTACCCTAAAATCCCCTCACCCTTCTGATTTGTGCCTGTTACTATAACTACCACAACCACTCTTTTCCCTTGGCTAAACACTGCCACCTTCCCCCTAAAGGCACTTGCCTATGGATTCTCTCTCCCTCTCCTTCTTTCCCCTCTCCTCTCTCTCCTCCCCACCAGCTTGGTTGAGTCCACCCATTGGGCATCCTCCCCTGTGACCTCCTGAGTGGTATTGCCTATCTAGAACCTGGGAGTAAGATCAGTCTCTCACTTTCATGTACTTCTCTGTGGTATTTTTATTAGCCCGTGTTCTCAACGGACTGATCACCCAAAAATATATACATATCTAAGTAACAGAATTATTCCTTACACCACATGTACCTGTGGCCTTTTCAGCCAAACTACTTCAATTGCATGTAGCATCCGGTCTTTCCGGACAAACCCTCCAAATCAGGTGAAGAAAGATGCAGTGGAACTTCTGGCCAAGATGGAGGCATAGGTAGACATATTGTGCCTCCTCCCACAACCAAAAAAAGGACAACAAAAATTTAGAAACAAAAAAAACAACCAGTACTGACAGAAAAGTGAACTGGATGGAAGTCTGACAACCAAGGAGTTAAAAAGGACACATTTATCCAGACCGGTAGGAGGGGCAAAGTCCAGACATGGGGTGGATAGGGGTCAAGGCAAAAATAAAATGGCACCTGGCAGACACAGGCTCGGGGTGGCAGTGAGTAAACCGGGTGAGGCAGTGGATTGTGGAGGGGCATGGCGCGCAAGGTGGCTGGTGGACCAGGTGGTCCCACATTATCGCAAAGATAAACCAGGCGAAACTGGAGAGTGAGACAGAGCACATATCCCAGGGCTCCAGTGCAGGGAAATAAAGCCTCAAAACACCAAATGAAAACAGCTGTGGGGGGTGAGGTGACAGGTAAAACTCCCAGCCTCATAGGAGAGTATGTTGGAGAGACTCACAGGGTCCTAAAAGGTACACAAGCCACCCACACAGGAATCAGCACCAGAAGGGCCCAATTTGCTTAGGAGAAGCAGCTGAAGGGACTAAAATCCAGCAGAGAACTGAGTAAGCACCACCATTGTTCCCTCTTGGACCCCTCCCCCACAAACAGCATCAGGACTCAGACCCGGTGGATTGCCCCGCCCTAGTGAATGCCTAAGGCTCCACTCCTCACTACATAACAAGCATGTCCAGACCAAAAAAAAAGAAAGAAAAGTCTCAAACGAAAGAATAGATCAAACATTCAGAACAAATACAACTAAGCAACAAAGAGAAAAATAGCCAACCTATCAGATGCACAGTTCAAACAACTGATGATCAGGATGCTCACAGAATCAGTTAAATTTGGTCACAAATTAAATGAAAAAAATGAAGGCTATGCTAAGTGAAATAAAGGAAAATGCATGTGAAACCAATAGTGATGGGAGGGAAACTGGGACTCAAATCCGTGGAGTGGACCAGAAGGAAGAAAACAACAACAAAACAGAAAAGAATGAAGAAACAAGAATTCAAAAAAATCAGGAGAGGCTTAGGAACCTCCAGGACATCTTTAAACGTTCCAACATCCAAATTATAGGGGTACCAGAAGGGGAAGAGGAACAGTTACGAGTGGAAACCTTATTTGAACAAATAATAAAGGAGAACTTCCCCAATCTGGCAAAGGAAATAGACTTCCAGGAAATCCAGGAAGCTCAGAGAGTCCTAAAGAAGGTGGACCCAAGGAGGAGCACACCAAGGCACATCATCATTACATTAGCCAAAATTAAAATGAAGGAGAGAATCCTACAAGCAGCAAGAGATAAGGGGACAGTCACCTACAAAGGAGTCCCCATCAGACTGTCAGCTGATTTCTCAAAAGAGACCTTACAGGCAAGAAGGGGCTGGAAAGAGGTACTCCAAGTCATGAAATCCAGAGACCTACATCCAAGATTGATCTATCCAGCAAAGCTTTCATTTAGAATGGAAGGGCAGATAAAGTGCTTAAATAAGGTCAAATTCAAGGAGTTCATCATCACCAAGTCTTTATTATATGAAATGTTAAAAGGATTTCTCTAAAAAAAAAAAAGATAAAAAATATGAACAGTGAAAGGGCAGCAGACTCACAGTTATTAACAACCACACCTAAAACAAAAGCAAACTAAAACAACAGCTAGATCAGAAGCAGAAACATAGAAATGAAGATCACATGGAGGGTTAGCAATAGGGGAGTGGGAGGAGGAGAAGGGGGGAGAAGGTACAGAAAATAAGTAGCATAGACGGTAGGTAGAAAATAGATAGGGGGGCAAGAATAGTAGGGGAAATATAGAATCTAAAGAACTTGAGACGCATGGTCATAAACTAAAGGGGGGAATCATGGGGGCGGGGAGTGCAGGGTGGAGGAGAATGAAGGGAGAATAGGACAACTATAATGGCATAATAAATAAAATTTTTTTAAAAAAGAAAAAGTAGCTAACCTGGCTAAACTAACAGGTGTCCAAACCAAGGTTTTAAAGAGGTTGGGGTAAGTCACTGACTTCAGTTTTGCATATGTAACTAAATTCAGTAAAGAAAACATTCTAGGTGATTCTAACCTCTTCTAAAACAAACTAGATCTGTTGATATCAAAACCTGTCCTAGACTTCTGCCAAGATGGAGGCATAGGTGGAAACACCTTGCATCCTCGCACAACCAAATCTAAAAACAATACAGTTTTTACAACAATAAACACAACCAAACCACACAGAAAATCAACAATACAGAGTCCGAAAAAAACGAATTGCTCAGCTAAACTGGTAAGAGGAGCGAAGCCTGCAGCGGAGTGGGTTAGCCAAAAAGGCCGGGGTGGTGCTCAAGCAGACAAAGGCGCGGATCCCAGGTGCGGGCTAGCCACAGGTGGACACAGGGAAGCGGTGCGGCTGGCTGTCTGTGGTCGGTTGAGCATTTGCGTGCAGATAAACTAGTGAAGAGGTGAGCATTGAGACCGCGGCGGGCTCTCACATTTCTGCTTGGTTAAACAGGCGGGTGAGTGGTGGGACAGACTGGGTGAGCAGAGAGGACCGCCATTGCTCCCTCTCTGACCTGCACCCACATACAGTGTCACAAACCAGTGACCTGGGTGGCCCCGCCCTTGTAAACAACTAAGGCTCCGCTCCTCATACTTAACGGGCCAGAACAGACCAAAAATGGCTCAAGAACAACTCAGAGCCCCAGAGCAGATAAATCTAAGCGATGAAGAAATAGCCAAATTTTCAGATGCACAGTTCAAAACACTGGTCATCAGGATCCTCACAGAACTGGTTGATTTTAGTCACAAATTAGAGAAACATATGAAAGCTAAACTAATTAAAATGAATGGTAATGCACAGGAAACCAATAGTAATGGAAAGGAGACTGGGAATCAAATCAAGGGAGTAGACCAGAAGGAAGGAAAAAAAGACCAAACAGAAAAATATGAAGAAACAAGAATTCAAAAAAATGAGGAGAGGCTTAGGAACCTCCAGGATATCTTTAAACGTTCCAACATCTGAATTATAGGGGTACCAGAAGGGGAAAAGGAACAGCCACGAGTGGAAACCTTATTTGAACAAATAATAAAAGAGAACTTCCCCAATCTGGTAAAGGAAATAGACATCCAGGAAATCCAGGAAGCTCAGAGAGTCCCAAAGAAGTTGGACCCAAGGAGGAACACACCAAGGCACATCATCATTACATTAGCCAAAATTAAAATGAAGGAGAGAATCCTAGAAGCAGCAAGAGCTAAGGGGACAGTCACCTACAAAGGAGTTCCCATCAGACTGTCAGCGGATTTCTCAAAAGAGACCTTACAGGCAAGAAAGGGCTGGAAAGAGGTATTCCAAGTCATGAAATCCAAAGTCCTACATCCAAGATTGCTCTATCCAGCAAAGCTTTCATTTAGAATGGAAGGACAGATAAAGTGCTTCTCAGATAAGACCAAATTCAAGGAGTTCATCATCACCAAGCCCTTATTATATGAAATGTTAAAGGGACTTACCTAAGAAAAAGAAGACAAAAAAGATGAACAGTGAAAGGACAGCTAACTCACAGTTATTAACAACCACACCTAAAACAAAAGCAAATTAAGAGGACAGCTAGATCAGGAGTGGAAACATAGAAATGAAGATCACATGGAGGGTTAGCAACAGGGGAGTGGGAGAAGGAGAAGGGGGGAGAAGGTACAGAAAATAAGTAGCATAGAGTGTAGATAGAAAATAGATGGGGTGAGGGTAAGAATACTAGGGGAAATACAGAATCTAAAGAACTTGAGACACGTGTTCAGGAACTAAAGGGTGGGGGGAATGGTGGGGGCGGGTCTGCAGGGTGGAGGGGAACCGAGGGGGTGGAAATAGAACAAATGTAATGACATAATCAATAAAAAAAAAATTTAAAAAAAAACTCTGCTAATAGGTAACTTTTTCCTGGTACACATTCTTTAATTGATTAGAAAACATTTCTGTGGTTTTATAATTCATTAAGAAACTGAATGTTTCCCAGGCAGGGTACATGCCTGGGTTGCAGGCCAGTTCCCAGTGGGGAACGCATGAGAGGCAACCATACATTGATATTTTTCTCCCTCTCTCCTTCCCTTCCCCTCTAAAGATAAACAAATAAAATCTTAAAAACCAAAAAAGAAACTGAATGTGCTTTGGACGGGAAACTTCCTTTGGGATTCCAAACCTCCCTTGTTTGTTTTTTCTAATTTTGGCCTACTACTCCTTAAACTTTGGCCATTTAAGAAAATTATCAAAGTACTTACTGGCATGTTTTGGGAAGCTGCCTGATTATTAATCCATGTAGTGAAAAGATGGAGCTGAAAGAGATCTTTCTGAACTGCTTAGTGGACTTTCCCTCAAGATATAAGGAAAGCAATCATTGTTGTCTTTGTGTGTGTATGTGAGGGCATGAACTGTGGATGAGTTTTTTAAAAAACAAGAATTTATAATTTTGGTTAAGGAATTATAAAAGTTCATCAATTCAAATCTGTGAGATTTGATATATTTTATTTTTTTAAGTATTTTATTTATTTTGAAAGAGGGGAAGGGAGGAGAAAGAGGGAGAGAAACATCAATGTGTGGTTGCCTCTTGTGCCCTCCCTACTGCAAACCTGGCCTGCAAGCCACACATGTACCCTGACTGGGATGTAAACTGGTGACCCTTTGGTTTGCAGACTACCACTCCATCCACTGAGCCACACCAGCCATGGCTGATATCTTTACTTTTATTCAGAAATAATTAGGACTTCCAGTCAAGATGGAGGCAAAGATAGATAGAGTATGCCTCCTCACACAACCAAAAGAAGAACAACAACAAATTAAAAAACAAAAAATAACCAGAACTGCCAGAAAATTGAACTGTATGGATGTCCGACAACCAAGGAGTTAAGAAGAAACACTCATCGAGACTGGTAGGAGAACAAAGATGGGTAGCCAGGGCAGAGAGGACACATGGCAAGGTGGTAGCTGTAGGATTAGGAGGGTGAGATGGCAACTGTCAGTCCCACATTTGTATGCAGATAAACTGGGATGAACAACTGGGGGGCTAGATATACTGTCCAACCCCGGATTCCAGCCTTGGAAAAGGAAGCCTTGAAAACCTCTGGCTGTAAAAACCTGTGAGGGTTATGGTGGTGGGGAAACTCTCAGCCTCACAGTAGATTTCATTGGAGATACTGCCCATGGGGTCCTAGAACATATGGAAGCCCACCCACCTAAGAATCAGCACCAGAAGAGCCCAATTTGCTTGTAGTAGGGGAAGTGACTGAAAGTCGAGCAAGTGGCATTGTTCCCTCTCTGACCCCTCCCCCACATGCAGTGATGTGAGTTACCCCACCCTGGAGAATACCTAAGGCTCTGCCCCTTGTAGTGGGTGCATGAGACAAAAATATGGCCCAAATAAAAGAATAGATAAAAATTCCAGAGACTTCCGCCAAGATGGAGGCATAGGTGGAAGCAGTTCACCTTCTCACACAACCAGGTTTAAAAACAACAAAGTTTTAGCAACAAAAACACAGCCAAACCACAGAAAATTGAACTACATGGAAGTCTGACAACAACAAACCCTTCAGCCAAACTGGTAAGAGGGGCAGAGCCAGCAGCAGAGTGGGATCAGGCAGGAGAGATCCACTGGACTGACCCGGGAGCGAGACCCAGGTGTGCCAGCAGCCATGGGCATATCTCAGGTGTGGAGAAACGGGCAGACCCACTGAGGGCGCAAGGTGGTGGACCCACTGAGAGCTGATTGCGGTCACATATTCATGTGCAGATAAACCAGTGAAGGAGCTAGCAGTGAGACAGACCACACAGGCCCCAGCGGCAGGAAGCAGCAGAGGGAACAGCCATTGTTCCTCTCTGACCCAGCTCTCACATACTACATCACAAACCCGTGACCTGGGTGGCCCCGCCCTGGTAAACAACTAAGGCTCTGCTCCTCATATGTAACAGGCATGAACAGATCAAAACATTGGCTCAAGAACAACTCAGAGCCCCAGAGCTAATAAATCTAAGCGATGAAGAAATAGCCACACTTTCAGGTGCACAGTTCAAAACACTGGTCATCAGGATGCTCACAGAACTGGTTGATTTTGGTCACAAATTAGATGAAAAAAATGAAGGCTACACTAAGTGAAATGAAGGAAAATGCACAGAAAACGAATAGGATGGAAAGGAAACCGGGACTCAAATCACTGGAGTGGGCCAGAAGGAAGAAAGAAACAACAAAACAGAAAAGAATGAAGAAACAAGGGTTCCCCCCAAAATGAGGAGAGGCTTAGGAACCTTCAGGACATCTTTAAACATTCCAACATCCGAATTATAGGGGTACCAGAAGGGGAAGAGGAAGAGCAACAGGTGGAAAACTTATTTGAACCAATAATAAAGGAGAACTTCCCCAATTTGGCAAAGGAAATAGACTTCCAGGAAGTCCAGGAAGCTCAGAGAGTTCCAAAGAAGGTGGACCCAAGGAGGAACACACCAAGGCACATCATCATTACATTAGCCAAGATTCAAATGAAGGAGAGAATCCTAGAAGCAGCAAGAGATAAGGAATTCCCGTCAGACTGTCAGCTGATTTCTCAAAAGAGATCTTACAGGCAAGAAGGGGCTGCATAGAAGTATTCCAAGTCATGAAATTCAAAGACCTACATCCAAGATTGCTCTATCCAGAAAGCTTTCATTTAGAATGGAAGGGCAGGTAAAATGCTTCCCAGATAAGGTCAAGTTCAAGGAGTTCATCATCACCAAGCCCTTATTATATGAAATGTTAAAGGGACTTATCTAAGAAAAAGAAGATCAAAACTGTGAACAACAAAATGACAACAAACTTAAAACTATCAACATCTGAACCTGAAACAAAAACAAAAACAAATTAAGCAAACAATTAGGACAGGAACAGAATCCCAGAAACAGATCACATGGAGGGTTATCTGCGGGGAGTGGGAGGGGAAGATGGGGGGAAAGTTACAGGGAATAAGAAGCATAAATGGTAGGTACAAAATAGATGGGGAGGTTAAGAATAGTATAGGAAATGGAGAAGCCAAAGAACATATATATATGACCCATGGACATGAAGTAATGTGAGGGGCAGGGGGAATACTGGTGGGAAGGGGTTTGTAGGGTGGAGGAAAGTAAAGGGGAGAAAAAAATGAAACAACTGTAGTAGCATAATCAAAATATACTTTAAAAAAGAAATAACTAGTTTATGGGTTATTTTCTGGAGATATGCTTATTAGTTTTTGGTAACAGAAATATTCAATTAAAAAAAACTTGAAGCTCCTATATTTTTCCATGTTCTAGTATATTTATCTTTAAAATTTGTTTTTTCTTAAAAGTTTGGGATGGTTAAAGGATAATATTCAGAGAAAGGTAAACTCGTGACTTATACACATGTAAAAGTGACCATGTGTTATAGACTTTATTATATTAACAGAACATCAGGCAGATATTATAACCAGTTCAAAGAGAGTATTTATTAATGGACATATTTATAGATCAACAATATTGGATTATATTTAGGCAGTATTGAAATGAATGTGGGCATGGAAGTAAAGTGGGTTTTTTACAGGGAAGGAGAGGGAAATCAATTGAACTTCTACCAGACAGAACAGAATTTGCATGTCTATAGACAAGAATTATTTTTCATTGCTCTCAGTTACTTCTAACTTACAATCATTAGATTGAGAACCAGATAACCTGGAGGGATGTTCTCTAGATGACACATATTTTTCCACTGAACACAATTTTTCCCTACAAAAGTGTCACTTTAATAAAGCTAAAGAAATCATTCATTCATGCAATGAAAGTTTTGAAAATATATTTTATTGATTATGCCATTACAGTTGTCCCATTTCCACCTTCGTTTCCCTCCACCCTGCACACCCCCTGCCCCCACATTCCTCCTTTAGTTCATGTCCATGTGTCTCAAATCCTTTAGGTTCTATATTTCCCATACTATTCTTGCCCCCCCCATCTATTTTCTATCTACTGTCTATGCTACTTGTTTTCTGTACCTTCTCTCCCCCGTCTCCTCCTCTCAATCCCCTGTTGCTAACCCTCCATGAGATCTTCATTTCTTTGTCTCCACTACTGATCTAGCTGTCCTGTTTAGTTTGCTTTCGTTTTAGGTGTGGTTGTTAATAACTGTGAGTTTGTTGTCCTTTCACTGTTCATGTTTTTTTATCTTCTTTTTCTTAGATAAGTCCCTTTAACATTTCATATAATAAGGGCTTGGTGATGATGAACTCCTTGAATTTGGTCTTATCTGAGAAGCACCTTATCTGTCCTTCCGTTCTAAATGAAAGTTTTGCTGGGTAGAGCAATCTTGGTTGTAGGTCTTTAGATTTCATGACTTGGAATATTTCTTTCCAGCCTCTTCTTGCCTGTAAGGTCTCTTTTGAGAAATCTGCTGACAGTCTGATGGGGACTCCTTTGTAGGTGATTGTCCCCTTATCTCTTGCTGCTTCCAGGATTCTCTCCTTTGTTTTAATTTTGGCTAATGTAATTATGATTTGCCTTGGTGTGTTCCTTCTTGAGTCCACCTTTTTTGGTACTCTCTGGGCTTCTTGGATTTCTTGGAAGTCTGTTTCCTTTGCCAGATTGGGGAAATTTTCTTTTATTATTGGTTCAAATAGTTTTTCCACTGGTGGTTGTCTCTTTCCCCCTTCTGGTACCCCTATAATTCGGATATTGGAGCGTTTATAGATGTCCTGGAGGTTCCTAAGCTTCTCCTCATTTTTCTGGAATTCTTATATCTTCATTTCTTTCTGATTGAACATTTTTTTCTTCCTTCTGGTTCACTCCATTGATTTGAGTCCCAGTTTTCTTTTCATCTCTATGCGTTTCCTGTGGAATTCCATTCATTTCCCTTAATTTAGCCTTCATATGTTTCTCTAATTTGTGGCTATAGTCCACCAGATCTGTGAGGAACCTGATGACCAGTGTTTTAAACTGTGCGTCTGAGAGATTTGCTATTTCTTCGTCACTTAGATTTATCTCTGGGGCTTTGAGGTCCCCCTGCGACATTTTTGGTCTGTTCTGGCCCTTTAAGTGAGAGAAGCAGCGCCTTGGAGTCCCAGGTCGCTGAGTTGTGACGCTGTATGTGGGGGCGTGGTCAGAGCGGGGAAATGGCCGCCGCCGGTCCGACCGCTCACTCCCTCACCCGCGCGCAACCGGGCAACCACGGTCAACTCGCTGCCACCGCCTCCCCACTGACTCCTCTGTAGTCGCTCACCCGGTGGGTCGCTCGGTTGCTCACTAGGTCCAATCCTGGGTTTGGAACCCGTGCGACTGGATTCGCGCGTCTGGATTCCGTGCCCGGGTCGATCGAGCTCTCCTTTGTAACTCCTCACCCGACGCCGGTTTCGCCCCTTACCGGTGGGGCCGAAGAATTTGTTGTTAGCGGACTTCCGAAAAGTTCAGTTTTCCGTGTTCTGGTTGTGTTTTCTGATGCTAATATTTAGTTGTCCCTAAACTTGGTTGTGTGAGGAGGCAGGACACATCCACCTTAAACCTCCATCTTGGCGGAAGTCCTCATATTCATAAAATTAATAAGCTCAATAGGAGTGTAGTTTTCCAAGTCAGACCTATCAGTTGACTATTTTGGAGTTTTTTGTTTGTTCATTTTAAAGAATCAAGAGACTTGGCACAAACCAGATTTTTCTAAGATAATATTTTTTGTGTTTATTATTTTTTAAATTGTGCTAAAATATTATAACATAAACTTTACCATTTTCATTATTTTAAGCGTGTAATTCTGTACTATTAAGCACATTCACATTGTTGTGCAGCCATCACCTCCAACCATCTCCAGAGCTCTCATCTTGCAAAACTGAAACTTTGTACCCATTAAATAATAACTCCATATTTCTCCACCTCCCAGCCCCTGGCAACCACCATTCTATTTTCTTTCTCTATAAATTTGGCTTCTCTAAGTACCCCATATGGGTGGAACCATACAGTATATGTCCTTTATGCCCAGCTTACTTCATCTATCATAACATCCTCAAAGGTCTCCTGTTGTGTCACATATCAGAATTTCCTTCCTTTTTAAGACTGAATAATATTCCATGTATGTATAGAGTACATTTTGTTTCTCCACTCACTCATCAATGGACACTTGGGTTGCTTCCACCCTTTAGCTACTGTGAAAAATGCTGCTCTGAGTCTGCTGTCAGTCTTTATGGGTACATAGCCAGAAATAGAATTACTGGATCATAAGGTAATTCTGTGTTTAATTTTTTCAGGAAACATCATACTTTTTTCCACAGCAACTGCACCATTTTACATTCCCAGTCACAGAACACAAGGGTTTCAATTTCTCTACATCCTTGTCAACACTTGTTATTTTCTGGATTTTATTGTTTTTGTTTTTGATAATAGACATCCTAATGGGTGTGATGTAGTACTTGTTTTTGGTGATGTGTTTATTTTTTATTATGGTGAAATATATATCATAAAATTTGCCATTTTAACCTTTTTAAGTGTACAATCCACTGGCATTAATTATATTCACGATGTTGTGAAATCATTACCACTATATTTCTAACTTTTTCATCATTCCATTGGTAACGTTTTCAAAAGTAAATTTTAGACATTGTGACAGTGAACCCTAAGTACTTCAGTATGCATCTTTGGAAAATACAGGCCTTTTCCTATATAGCACACAATACTATTATTATATGAGCCTTCATTCACATTCCACTGCAGAGAACTTACTCACAGAGCCACATTTACCTGAAAGGGAGGCTGCTAATTATAGATAGTTGAGTAGCCACTTGCTCAGCTATAATGGAAGAAGAGAGAATGGATTTTGGTGCTATACTAACCTACAGTAATAAAGCAGCAAAGACTTAATTGATTCACCTTATAAGAAGTTTGGGGCTCATGATATTGGAAATTTGGGTATAGCTTCTCAGTTTTGTTAACAAGGGGTCACTTCTTTCCTTCTGCATTGCCATCCTCAGTATGTTGGCTTTGTGTTTGTGTGTTTGCTGTCTCATGGTTATATTTTCACAACAGTGTCCCAAGTTGAAAAGGAGGAGAGAGAGGAAAAGAAGTTTTCCATTATGAGGGATGTAAACCCTTCCCTTGCTCCTAAGTAGACTTCCCCTTGCACTTTTTAAAAATATTTTATTTATTTATTTAGAGACAGGGGAAGAGAGGGAGAAAGAGAAGGAGAGTAACATCAATGTGTGGTTGCCTTTCACATGGCCCCTACTGGGGACCTGGCCTGTAACCCAGGCATGTATCCTGACTGGGAATTGAACCAGCGACTCTTTGGTTCGCAGCCTGAGCTCAATTCACTGAGCTACACCAGCCAGGGCCCCCTTGCATCTTTTAAAGATTTTATTTATTTATTTATTTATTTATTTATTTATTTATTTATCTATCTTTAGAGGGGAAGAAAAGGAGAGAGGGAGAGAAATATCAATGTATGGTTGCCTCGCATGTGTCCCCTGCTGGGAACTGGCCTGCAACCCAAGCATGTGTCCTGACTGGTAATTGAACCACGATCCTTTGGTTTGAAGGCCTGAGCTCGATCCACTGAGCTATACCAGCCAGGATTCCTCTTTCATCTTACTGGTGAGATGCAAAGGAGTCTAGAAAGATCCTCAGCAAAAAAAAAGAAAAAAAAATTAGATAGCTACAATTGGCTTAGACCAGCCATGACATATACCCTTTGGTTAAACACATTGCTGTCCTGAATAAAACTAGATTCTTTTAGCTAAGAAGAAGAAAAAATGACTGTTGGATTGGCAATTAGAGCTGCCACATATGGAGAATATTTTTAAATATTATTGAAGATATAAAAGAGTCTTGGCATAGAAACTCTAAGAAGATAATATCAAATTGAAGTACTGGTAGAAGGGATTTTTCTATGGGAGTACTCCATGAACTGTGTAAGGACAGTGTATTCCATCTATTTCTGAGAAAAAGAATACTTTGTGCCACTAGCTTGAAAGTATCCTTGTAAGTCACCTGCCAGTAGAATGAAGGTGATTGATTTTAGAAAGCAGAAAAGCATTGGGGAAAAACAGTTACCATTGGTTCTACTCAAAAATAATCATATTCTTTTGGTTCTTGCTGGTGTGGCTCAGTGGATTGAGTGCTGGCCTACAAACTGAAGGGCTGCTGGTTCAATTCCCAGGCAGGACACATGCCTGGGTTGCCGCCTGGGTCCCCAGTTGAGGGTGTGCGAGAGGTAACCACTCGATGTGTCTCTTGCACATCAATGTTTCTTTCCCTCTCTCCCTTCCCCTCTCTCTAAAGATAAATAAATAAAATTTTTAAAAAATAAATAATCATATTCTTTTTACAATAGTAATATTTTACAGAAATCCATTAATTAATATACTGTAACTTGCCAGTGCTCATGAAAATTATTTGGGGGGCAAAGTTAGTCTCATAGGTTAGATAATATTATTTATATCTGTCTGGTCAGAAAAGATCATACAGTCTTAGGGTGACACCAGGTCACTCAAACTATCAGCTTTCCCAAATTTAGGGTTCGATGAAAGTAAAATGTTAACCACCAGCATGATTTGGTTGTATTGCAGATCTCTCCATGTTGATTTATATCTGAGAGCCTGTACACATGTTACAACAAAACAAAACAAACAGTCATTGTGATTACCACTTACAATTGTAAATGAATTATGGAATAATACAAGCCCTTCATATTTGCTCATGACACACATGGAGAATAATATTACCAGAAGGTTAAAAAGAAATCAAAGATGCTGTTGGCCCACAGACACTGTGACATTCATAATCATTAGTGGGTGATCTTGAGTCTTTTGCCACTCTATTCCATCTGGCCCTAACAGAATAAAAAACTACCGTGGCAGCCCTGGCTGGAGTAGTTCAGTGGATTGAGCACAGGCCTGTGAAGCAAAGGGTCCCCAGTTCGATTCCCAGTCAGGGCACATGCCTGGGTTGCAGGCAAAGTCTCCAGTAGGGGACACATGAGAGGCAATGAGGGGCAACCACACATTGATGTTTCTCTCCCACTCTTCCTCCTTCTCTTCCCCTCTCTAAAAATAAATAAATAAAATATTTAAGAAAAATAAATAGAACTACTGTGGCAGAGAGCTCATTTTCTGGTAAATTACGAAATGAACAAAAGATAACTACAGACTCCAAATATAACTTATAGTGGAATATAGTTAACATTTATTGAAAAGCAATCAAATACTAGGCACTATCAGCATTTTAAATGTACTTTACTCTCCTAAAAATCCAATGAGATAGAAGCATTATTACTTCCACTTTACTGACAAAGGAATTGAGGCACAGAGAGGACCTAAGTAAGGTCATATAACTAGTAACTGGCAGAGCTGGTGTTCCAAACCCTGGTAATCTTGGCTCCAGAGTCCCTGAACTATTGCTGCCTCTCACCATTAATTACCCTAGGGAGTAGAAACTCCTTCTAGTTGCTACCAAGCAAATGCTTGCCAGCCCCATAAAATATCTTAGCTTTTGTGACATTTCACAGTCATTATTTTAAGTGGTTTCTCACTAATAAAGCTTTAAAAGCTGTAAAAGAAGCTGACTAATGGGCTTCACTTTTCTATTTGTAAATTGGAGGAGTTTTACCATGGCCTGATAGAATAGAAAGTTTGTCTTTAGGGATTATCATTGACAACAGTATGCTGTATTCTTTGACTTCAGTAGCTTCATTAGCTTATACTGTAAGAACCATCTGTTTGGAATTTGATGATAAAATTCTGAATAATTGTATGACCTCAACTTTATTACAGCCCCTTTTCCAAATCAGTTAAAGTAATTGGAGTCTTAGGTGCTGAGCTAATGTGGACTTATAGTAATACTTTGTTTGCTTCCATGAGACTAAATTGTCAAGTGGCCAGGTATTCTCTTGGGCATTTGCAGCTAGAAGACGTCCAGAGGAACTAAATGTCAACAGTAGGGGCCACCACAAAACCTTCAATACAGTTCTTTTTTCATCTCTGAAGAAGAATGAGAGCCTCAGAGATTCAGGTCACGAGGGGGACAGGGAGGGGACTGGGATTTTCAGCCTCTGACTCTGTGTTGTAGAGTTCACACTATTCAGTGTCACACCTACCACAGATTTGGGCGAAAGAGAGTGAAAATCACTCAAACTTTGACATTTATTGGAAGAAAAGAACACACAGTAGGAGTGTACAAAGAGTTAGCTGTATTGCCACTCTGGAAGGATTTGACCATCTGTATATCATTTGGATAAATGATACCTTTTGGAGAAAAGTCTTCCAAACCACAAATGCCAGAATCCTTTCCAGAAAGTTTATCTAGTTCTGGTTCTTTTCCTCCTTTTGTCAGAAAGTCGTTAGGTGACATTGTTCCAGATATAATTTACCATTTAAGATGTGGGAACAATTATCCTGAGTATTTTACTATGAGATGTTATTGGGAAATTAACATCAATGGAATAATATTAGACAGAATAAAAAAGAAGTATAACTCAGAATGCAAGGATAAAACTATCTTAGAAGTGTGGAGTATTTCTTTGTTCTCCCCTTCTTTCCTTAAAAAGTCAATGAAAGTTGTTCTCTGCTCACTGGGAGGTACCCTGCTAATGTAGCTCAAGGAAAGAGTAGAACTGGTCCTTGCTAGGAAATGTAAGTAGAGTTTGGGTGACACTTTCTAATGTGACTAGAAGCAATGGAGCCATTTATTTTAATGGTATCTGGAAGGATGGAAGAGAGAGAACCATCTCCCAGTTTTAATTTTTAATTCTCAGAAAATACTGAGGCAGTGGAGAGTGTTAGTTTAATAGATTAACTTATTCTTTGTAGTACTTGCAGTCAAATGTCTCAACTTGTCAAGCCAGAAAACTAAGAGAGTCATGACACCAACCTAATTCAAAGTTCATCTCCTGGTACCTCCAGGAGCCCTCTTTCAGCACAGAGTAGAAAGCACATCAGTGTTGTTTCTCTCCTGTGGGTTCTTTGCTCACGTTGTGAAATAAGTGTGGGCAAAAGGGGGATAGGTTATTTTGGACAAGAAAAGTATATGTAACAGTCCTGGCTGGGCTGCTCAGTTGGTTGGAGCATTGTCCCTTACACCAAAAGGTTGCAGGCTCAATTCTCAGTTAGGGTACATACCTAGGTTGTAGGTTCAACCCACAGTCCCAGCACATACCGGAGGCAACCTATTGATGTTACTCTCTCACATCAGTGTTCCTCTCTCTCCTTCTCTCCCTTCCTCTTTCTCTACAATCAATAAATGTATTCTTGGTTAAGGATTAACAAAAAACTTATATATTTTATATATGTATGAGTATACACAGAGTGCCCTTCTTTGTTAACACAGTCCCTCCAGAGAGGAAGAAAGAAGTAAAAAGATCAAGGTATGTCAGGTGGGGCATTGGCAGGTTAACATACCAGAAACTTGACCCGAAAACCCTTTTTATTTTGATCTTCTGGTCTTCATTATAACTCAGAGGTGGGTAGGGAGGTGAAGTAGGTACAGGGGCTCTCCCCATCTACACACACACACATGCACCCATACCCCCTCATTAATCTGTTCTTAGGCTCATAATAGTCAGATACCAAAAGAACCTGGCATGCTAGGATATAGCGTAGCTAAGGTATATGTTCTTCATGATAAGAATATTCCTTTACTACTATAGAAGACTGACAGAGTGTCACATATTTCCTATTCTTGTCAAAATCATTTATAAATTTTCTAGGGTCTAACCCAATTCGGTAAGACAATAGAGACCTATCGTTTAAAGAGACCTAACTACATCACAAATTTAAATGTAAAATGTAACACTATAGCTTTTAGAAAAAATACAGGAGAAAATTTCCAAGATCAAGGGCTAGACAAAGAGTTCTTAGGCTTGCCATCAAAAAACACAATTCATAAAAAGAAAACGATAAGTTGGACCTTATCAAAATTTAAAATCTTTTGCTCTGCAAAAGACCCTGTTAAGTACCAAGACCATTCTAGGGGGAAAAGATAGTCTTTTAAAAAAAATGGTTCTGGGAGGAAGTTCTGGCCAAGATGGAGGCATAGGTGGAATCACTGTGCCTCCTTGCACAACCAAGTTTAAAGACAACAAAGTTTTAGTAACAAAAATGCAACCAAAACACAGAAAATTGAACTATACAGAAGTCCGACAACAACGAACCATTCAGCTAGAACGGTAAGAGGGGCAGAGCCAGCAGGGTCGGGCAGAAAATATCCACCGGACTGACCCAGGCATGCAGGCAGCCATGGGCGGGTGGATCCCAGGTGTGGGGTAGCAACGGGCAGACCCAGGGAGGGTGCAGGGCAGCTAGCTGACCGTGATCACACATTCGTGCGCAGATAAACCAGGCAAAGGAGCAAGCAGTGAGACAGACCATGCAGACCCCAGTGGAGGAAAGCAGAAGAGAGGACCACCACTGCCCCTCTTTGATCCCGCCCCCACATACAGTGTCACAACTCAGCAACTGAGTTGCCCCGCCCTGGTGAACACCTAGGGCTCTGCTCCTCATACATAACAGGCTTGAACAGACCAAAACATGGCTCAAGAACAACTCAAAGCCCCAGAGCCAATAACTCTAAGTGACCAAGAAATAGCCAACCTGTCAGATGCACAGTGCAAAACACTGGTCATCAGAATGCTCACAGAACTGGTTGATTTTAGTCACAAATTAGAGGAATAAATGAAGGCTAAACTAATTGAAATGAAGCAAAACGCACAGGAAACCAATAGTGATGGAAAGGAAACTGGGACTCAAATCATAGGAGTGGACCAGAAGGAGGAAAAAAATGACCAAATAGAAAAGGATGAAGAAACAAGAATTCAAAAAAATGAGGAGAGGCTTAGGAACCTCCAGGACATCTTTAAATGTTCCAACATCCAAATTATAGGGGTACCAGAAGGGGAAGAGGAAGAGCAAAAACAAGTGGAAACCTTATTTGAACAAATAATAAAGGAGAATTTCCCCAATCTGGCAAAGGAAATAGACTTCCAGGAAGTCCAGGAAGCTCAGAGAGTCCCAAAGAAGGTGGACCCAAGGAGGAACATACCAAGGCACATCATCATTACATTAGCCAAGATTAAAATGAAGGAGAGAATCCTAGAAGCAGCAAGAAATAAGGGGACAGTCACCTACAAAGGAGTTCCCATCAGACTGTCAGAGGATTTCTCAAAAGAGAACTTACAGGCAAGAAGGGGCTGCAAAGAAGTATTCCAAGTCATGAAATCCAAAGACCTACATCCAAGAATGTTGTATCCAGCAAAGCTGTCATTTAGAATGGAAGGGCAGATAAAGTGCTTCTCAGATAAGATCAAATTCAAGGAGTTCATCATCACCAAGCCCTTATTATAGGAAATATTAAAGGGACTTACCTAAGAAAAAGAAGATTAAAAAGATGAACAGTGAAAGGACAGCAAACTCGCAGTTATTAAGAACCATACCTAAAACAAAAACAAAGAGGATAGCTAGATCAGGAGCAGAACCATAGAAATGGACATCACATGGAGGGTTAGCAAGAGGGGAGTGGGAGGAGGAGAAAGGGGGAGAAGGTACAGAAAATAAGTAGCATAGACAGTAGGTAGAAAATAGACAGGAGGGAGGGGAAGAATAGTCTGGGAAATATAGAATCTAAAGAACTTGAGACATGTGGACATAAACTAAAGGGGGGGAAATGGTGGGGAGGTGTGCAGGGTGGAGGGGAATGAAGGGGGAAATAGGATAACTAATGGCATAATCAATAAAATATATTTTTAAAAGCAAATTTTAAAAAACAAACTGGAAAAAATTGTTTCTGGATATTGCATGCAAACAAAGTTACCTTGCACTATCTATAAAAAGTAACTCAAAATGAATTAAAAACCTAAATGGGAGTAGCTAAAACTATAAGACATTTAGGATAAAACATAGAGGGAAAGTCTCAGGACTGTGGATTTGGCAAAGATTTATTTGGGCTAGAACACAAAACCATGGGGAACAACAACACAAAAAAGATAAATTGGACTTCATCAAAATTTAAAACTTTTGAGCACCAAAGGACACTATCAGCAGAGTGAAAAGACAGTTCACCTAACAGAAGAAAATTTTGTAAATCATATATTTGGTAATGCATTTATATCCCAAATATATAAAGAACTACAACTCAACAACAACAAAAAAAATTGTAATGTGCGAAATATATGAGTAGACATTTCTCCAAAGATATGAAAATGACCAATAAGCACAAATGCAAATCAAACTCAAAATGAGATAACACTTTATACCCATTAGGGTAAAAAAAAAAAACTGTTTAAAAAAACAAACAGAAAACAGCAAGTGTTTGTGGGGTTGTGGAGAAATTGGAATAAAACCTACACCCATAGCTGTCATCCTGCTCTCTACCTATGAGTCTATCTCTGTTTTACTTGTTAGTTCAGTTTGCTCATTAGATTCCATATATGAGTGAAATCATATGGTATTTGTCTTTCTCTTACTGGCTTATTTACTTAGCATAATGTTCTCCAGGTCCATCCATGCTCTCCCAAAGGGTAAAATTTTCTTCTTTTTTATGGTCGAGTAGAATTCCATTGTGTAAATGTCCCACAGTTTTTTTTACCCACTCATCTATTGATGGACACTTAGGCTGCTTCCATATCTTAGCAATTGTAAATAACACTGCAATGAACATAGGGGTGCTTATATTCTTTCGAATTAGTGTTTTGGGTTCTTTCTGATGTATTCCCAGAAGTGGGATTGCTGGGTCAAAAGGCAAATTTATTTGTAATTTTTTAAGATCTCTCCACATTGCTTTCCATAGTGGCTGCACCAGCCTGCATTCCCACCAACAGTGCAAAAGTGTTTCCCTTTAACCACATTCTCACCAGCACTTGTTATTTTTTGATTCATTGATTATAGCCATTCTCACAGGTGAAAGATATCTTACTGTGGTTTTTATTTGCATTTCTTTGATGATTAGTGATGTTGAGCATCTTTTCATATGTCTCTTGGCCATCTATATGTCCTCTTTGGATAAATGTCTATTCAGGTCCTTTGCCTATTTTTAATTGGGTTGTTTGTGTTTTTGTTACTGAGTTTTGTAAGTTCTTCATAAATTTTGGATATTAACCCCTTATCAGCGCCAAGATGGAGGTATAGGTGGATGTGCCATGCCTTCCCACACAACCAAGTTTAGGGACAACTAAATATTAGCAACAGAAATCACAGCCAGAACACGGAAAATTGAACTTTTCGGAAGTCCATTAACAACAAATTCTTCAGCCTGACCAGTAAGGGGCGAAACCAGTGGCTGCTGGAGAGGGGTTGCACAGGAGGACTCGGTCAGACGGGCTCAGGCGCGGAATCCAGACGCGGAATCCAGGCGCAGGGTTGGACCTAGTGAGCGACCAAGCGAGTGACCAGGCGAGCGACCGCGGAGGAGACAGCTGGGAAGCGGTGCTGCGTGTTGACTGTGGTCGCCTATTTGTGCGCCAGCGGACAGGCCAGGGAGTGGGCGGTTGGACCGGGGCCGGCGTCCCCGCGGCAAGCGGCAGTAGAGGACGCCACCATTTCCCCGCTCTGACCACGCCCCCACATAAGCGTCACAACACAGCGACCTGGGAGTCTAAGGCGCCGCTTCTCACACTTAAAGGGCCAGAACAGACCAAAAATGTCGCAAATTCTCACAGTCCCTGAGCCCATAGACCTAAGCGATGAAGAAATAGCAAAACTCTCAGACGCACAGTTTAAAACACTGGTGATGAGGATACTCACAGAACTGGTTGATTATAGCCACAAATTAGAGAAACATATGAAGGCGAAACTAATTGAAATGAATGGAATTGCACAGGAAACCAATAGCGATGAAAAGGAAACTGGGACTCAAATCAATGGAGTGGACCAGAAGAAAGCAAATAATGGCCAAACAGAAAAGAGTCAGGAAGCAAGAATTCAAAGAAATGAGGAGAGTCTTAGGAACCTCCAGGACATCTTTAAACGCTCCAATATCCGAATTATAGGGGTACCAGAAAGGGGAAAGGAACAGCCACCAGTGGAAAACTTATTTGAACAAATAATAAAGGAGAATTTCCCCAGTCTGGCAAAGGAAATAGACTTCCAGGAAATCCAGGAAGCTCAGAGAGTACCAAAGAAGTTGGGCCCAAGAAGGAACACACCAAGGCACATCATAATTACATTAGCCAAAATTAAAATGAAGGAGACAATCCTAGAAGCAGCAAGAGCTAAGGGGACAGTCACCTACAAAGGAGTCCCCATCAGACTGTCAGCTGATTTCTCAAAAGAGACCTTACAGGCAAGAAGGGGCTGGAAAGAAATATTCCAAGTCATGAAAACTAAAGACCTACAACCAAGATTGCTCTACCCAGCAAAACTTTCATTTAGAACGGAAGGACAGATAAGGTGCTTCTCAGATAAGACCAAATTCAAGGAGTTCATCATCACCAAGCCCTTATTATATGAAATGTTAAAGGGACTTATCTAAGAAAAAGAAGTTAAAGAAACATGAACAGTGAAAGGACAACAAGCTCACAGTTATCAACAACCACACCTAAAACGAAAGCAAACTAAAAGGACAGCTAGATCAGGAGTGGAAACATAGAAATGAAGAGCTCAAGTAGGGTTAGCAACAGGGGAGTGGGAGTAGAAGACGGGGAGAGAAGGTACAGAAAACAAGTAGCATAGACAGTAGATAGAAAATAGATGGGGGGGGGCAAGAATAGTATGGGAAATACAGAACCTAAAGGACTTGAGACACATGGACATAAGCTAAAGGGGGGGTAATCGGGGGGTTGGGGAGGCAGGGTGGAGGGGAATGAAGGGGGGAATAGAACAACTGTAACAGCATAAACAATTCAAAAAAATAAAATAAATAAAAAAAAAAAAAAGGACTTGAGACACATGGTCATAAACTAAAGGGGGGTAATGGTGGGTATGGGGGGGTAGGGTGGAGGGGAATGAAAGGGGGAATAGAACAACTGTAACAGCATAATCAATTAAAAAATAAATAAATAAAATAAAAATAAATAAAATAAAAATTTAAAAACCCTTATCAAATATATCGGCAAATATATTCTCCCATTCTGTGGGTTGTCTTTTTAGTTCGTTGATGATTTCCTTTGCTGTGCAAAAAATTTTTAGTTTGATGAAGTGCCATTTGTTTATTTTTTCTTTTGTTTCCCTTGCCTGGGGAGATATATCTGATAATCATTGTGGTTTTAATTAGCACTTCCCTGCTGGCTAGTGATGTTGAATATCTTTTCATGTGCTTATGTGCAATCTGTATATCCTCTTCTATGAAATGTCTGAACTTGTCTTATGCCCACTTTCAACTAGATTTTTTATGGTTGAAAATAAAAAACAGTTCAAGAGTGCTTCATATATTCTAGATACTAGTCCTTTATTGAACATGTAGTTTGCAAATACTTCTCTAAGTCTGTAGTTTATTTCTTCATTCTCCAAACAGGGTCTTTTTTAAAACAAAATTTTATGTATGTATGTTTATTGTGAGTTAAAATATACATAGCAAAATTCTTATCATTTTAAGTATATAATTCAGTGACATTAAGTACTTTCATACTATTGTACAACCATCACCACTATCCATTTCCAGAACTTTTCATCATTCCAAACTACAACTATACTCATTAAATAATAACTCTCCATCCTCTCCTCCCTCCAGCCCCTGGCAATTGCCATTCTACTGTCTGTCTCTATGAATTTGACTACACTAGGTACCTTTCATAAATGAAAACATATAGTATGTCTTTTTATGTCTGGCATGTTTCACTCAGCATGTCCAAAAAGTTCATCCATCATGTAGCATGTGTCAGAATTTCATTCCTTTTTAAGGCTGAATAATTTCATTGTATATATATATATATATATATATATATATATATATATCACATTTTGTTTATCAATTCATGGACAGTGATCTGGGATATTTCCACCTTTTGGCTACTATGAATAATACCATGAAAATAGGCGTGCAAAATTTTTTTTAAATTGTGTGCTTAATTTTATTGTTTAATTTTATTTCTCAATTCTAGTTTACATTAAATATTATTTTGTATTAGTTTCAGGTGTACAACATAGTGATCAGACAGTCATATACCATTCTCCTAGTACCCAGCTGGCACCATGCATAGTTATTAAATATTACTGACTATATTCCCTATGCTGTACTTTACAACTCCACGACATAGCATCTTTATTGCAATAGCCAGAAACTTGAAACAACCCAGGTATGCTATAATCAGTGAATAAACAAACTGGGTACTTCCACAGCATGGAATCTACCAAAGATTAAAGGTACCAAACTATTGATGAACATAAACCTTAGGTGAATCTCCAGGGAATTCTCAGATGAAGGCTCAGTGAAAACAAGGTCAATTCCAAAGGTTACATGCTCTATGGTTGCATTTGTATAACATTCTTGAGATGATAAAATTATAGAAGTAAAAAAAGGATCAGTGGCTGCCAGAGCCACTGGCACTATTAGAAAGGAGGGTTCCAGGAAAGAAGTAGTGTAGTTATAAAAGGCCAAAGGGGGATCTTGGTCTCCCCTTGTAGCAACACATGTAGGTTCCAGCTGTGACTGTGCCGGTGACCACACAAATCTACACATGTGGTGAATTGTATAAAACCAAATATACTCATACAGAAAGGAACATGTGTAAAACTAGTGCAATCTGAATGAAATCAAACAATTGTATCAATGTCAATACCCAGGCAGCTGATATTATACTATGGTTGTATACAGATGTTACTATTGGGGAGGTAGAGTGAAGGATATATAGGATCTCGCTGTACAATTTCTCACATGTGAATTTGCAATTATTTCCAAAGTAAAAGGGGGCATAACCAATGTAAAAATGCTAAAGAAGCACCCAAGTAGGAAGCTACAATATTAATACAACTATTCATAAACTTACACTTTTCCCCTCTAAGGGAATCCCTTTTAGTTAAAAAAAAAGTACAATTTCAACTATTATTAGACAAAGGATATAGTATGATTTTCCCAGAACTTGGAGATGAGGTTGCTGTGTGAGAAGTAAACTAATAAAAATAGAATAATTAAGGAGAGTAGCCACCTTAGATACTTCAGAACAAAATGAAAAAGGCAATGCATGGTGAAAAATAACCAAAGAGTAGACTCAGGAAGCTGGGCCTCCAATAGGTGTGTATGGTTAGGGTATTGATTTATTTTTCGGAAAACCATCTGAAGAAAGAAACTGTTACTATTGTAATCAGGAAGGGTGTCTGCATGCTTCTAGAAAAACAAGAGCCCGAAGAAGAAGCAAGTGTTCAGGTGTCCTGAGGTGCTTTGGAGGAAGAGTACTTTGCCTTAACATTGATCTTGGCAGTTAGAGTTGGCAGAGCTTCCACTTATGGAACATGCGTGATGTGTGGTGTTACCTGCTTTGTCATTAATCCTCAGCACAACCCTACAAAATAGAAGTTATCTCCATCATTAAACTAAGGCTTAAGAGGTGACATAACTTGGTAGAGATCAGACAGCTAGTGAATGGCAGAGCTGGGTTTGGGTCCTATTCATTGCCATACCATTTCCATTTAACCATATAGCCTTTCTTTAAAGGAAATTAGCATATAAAGCTATTGTAGCTATTGTAGCTTGATGCCATAGTCTCAGAATTAGCTTGTTAACTCTCCACTCTACTTTCCTACCTCCAAATTTTGATTTTCTGTATAGATTTTCCTAAAAGGGGAACCAATGTGCAAGAGTATTTGTCTACTTGGCAGTTGTGTTTCTCAGTGTACATAAATAAGTTGGCATTATGATTTATTTGCCAGATTATTTTTTAAAATGATTAACAGGCACGAAGCCTTCTGGGGCTGGTAATTCTGGGCAAATTGAAGCATCCTGCTACTTACAAGGTAAGTAGCCTCATCACCCTGTGAGGCCTCAGTCCTTGATGTTCTCTCCCTGCCTTCAAATTCAACAATCTTCATGTAGCAAGACAGGGAAATGGTGTTACAGATTTAAGTAACTGGCTCAGGCCTATGTAGTCAGTTATTGGCAAAACTAAAGTTGAGGATTTGGTGTCTTAACTCTTACTCCAGTGTAACCATTTCAGCTGTACTCATCCTGTCCAAGCAGCCTATTTCAGGGGCAGATCTAGAATAATTGGTTTACATGCTCAGTCAACATCCCTACTTTCTGTACTCCCTCTGCAACTTAGCAAACTGATGGAATTATTTTTGTTAGCATAATTGATAGCCTTATTATGAGCCCACAATTTTCTGTACACAAATAAATAAATAGATACCAACTAACCAAATTGTATATGCTTAGAATATTCATAGTCTTCTACACTATATAAATAGAACAATAATGTACCACTGGTTAGTACACTAGCTTTTATATGTGGCATAAACTGTTCCATAAAAATAGTTGTATTCATTAGAGCTCACCTCAGTATTTCCACCACCCACCTTGTGCCTGGCACAAGTGGGTGTCAATACTTGTCAATTGGATTAGATTGGATTAAATCGATTGCAAGTTTTTCTAATGTCTTTCAATAAATTCTGTCATTAATTTAACACCCCTACCCAGATAGGTGTTTAGACTAGAGCACAACCATTCAAGGACACATTTTAGGTCCAGGTCTGTGTCCCCTTGCCTGGAAGATCTACCTACTCAGGTAGGTCAGTTTGGGGAACCAAGACCTCCCTGACACCTTAGGCTAAATTGAGGGACCATGTTCTCTGTCTGTTCTTAACACTTGGAAGGCCCAAAGAATGTCAGTATTATGAAAGTAAATATCATGGACATGCTCAGAAATGTAACAGTGTTAGTTCAAACCCAGTAAATAACTTCTCCAGTTAATTGTAAAACCCAAAGCAACAAGTAGCAGTTTCTCCCTAGAGGTGCCATTTAACCCCATATACTTCTGCTTGTTTGATCTCCTGTGGAGGTCACTTAGGGTACCTTATTTTCTTGGAACTAGTGTTTTTTGCCTTAAGGACTGTTGGCATCCAGTGTCTCAAATAGATTTTGTCTGATGGTTTTGAGCAAGGAAGTAAAGTGATAGTTATTTCTTTCTGTTCTATATCAGTAATTTTTCACAGACATTCTGAAGCTCCTGCTTTCTACTTTATTTTGGTGGAGAATTTATTTATTTATATATTTTTGCCTTAAAATAACACATCCAAAATGCCTGGCATCTATTTTTTCCCATTGTGTTTGTGGGAACTAATTTAAAGTTATACACAAAATGTTTTCCCCGAGTGTTCATTTTAGAGTCTACTGAGACCCAAGTGTTCATTTTAGAGTCTACTGAGATAGTTACTCAATAACACGTTGTGAGAAAAATTCAGATCTGCAAAGCATTTGCCAATTCCTCTTGTGTTGCTAATTTATTTAGTACCCATTTGTTTCTAATATTCTTGCTAGCTAAGCCGCAGACTTAGGTACATGCTGGATCCATATATTCAAAAATCCATAAATGTTAACAGCACCTAAAGTAGGTTGGAGTTTGCCTTAGGGACCTAGTCCTAACCTAAAACTTCCTCTTGCAAGTCCTAACCCAACCCCTTTTGTACTTTCTTAAATGCTCCGATGCTTGTCTGAGGATAAATGTTGTTATGAGAAGTAGAAGTTTCCATCAGTTCTTAACTAAGACTCTGAAATATTTGAGCTAATGCTAGATAACTATCATCCATGTTCCCTACTCAAGCATTTCCCACATGTATAGGTGGCCATATGATACAGATTCAAACCATGGTTTCATAAAATGCATTCCTTTTCCATTAAACTTCCTGTCTTGAGAAAGTAAAGGTAAATTTTTGTGTTAGTTATGAATACCTGTTCATTGTATTTCAGTGCAACAGGTATGGATGGCAAGAAATGCAGCGTATGGATGTTTTTACCTCTTGTGTTTACTTTGTTTACTTCAGCTGGATTGTGGATAGTGTGAGTATTCTCTTATTTAATTACTAAGGTCTGAGGTGCAATGTCTTGGGTTGGCCAAAAAGTCTGTGTAGTTTTTTTCTGTAAAATAAAAAACAACACATTTCTCATTTTCACCAATAACTTTATTGATTTGGATATTTTGAGTATTGTTGGCTATCTCCTGTGTGGTATAATGTTGATTGTTCTCAGTTAATGTCTCCATTTGATCACTATCAACTTCAACTGGTCTACCTGACCGTTGAGCATCATCCAGAGAGAAATTTCCAGCATAAAACTTCTCAAACCACTTTTGACATGTTCAATCAGTCACAGCACCTTCTCCATATACCGCACAAATCTTTTTTAGTGTTTCAGTTGTGTTTTTACCTTTCTTGAAATAATAAAGCATAATATGCTGAACATGTTGCATATTTTCTTCCATCTTCAATATTACAATGGCTACACAAAAATTCACCATTTTCATATGTTTTTTAATGCATGCTGATATGACAGCTGTCACCATACAATCTACAAAATTGTTTTGAATGAAGTTAAAGACATCTTCATTCAAAGTGCTACTAGAGTCATCTTATAGGATAAAAACAAATAAACTTTTTGGCCAACCCAATAGATAAAAATATGGTTTTGATAGCACATGGTGTATCTATATGAATGTATTTATAAATACTTTAAAATAATTTAACCTTGCTAAAGTCCTCATTTCTTTTTCCTTTTTCTGTTACCCAAAGTAAATAACAAGAGTGAGTAATAAATTATTCAAAGCATGTAGTAAAGAATACTAGACTTATTTTTGTGTGCCTGTGTTCTTTCAGTAATGTACACTCTATAAACTGGTGATATGGATTCTTTTTTTTTTGCAAGATTTGCTAATTCAACACTAACTAACGTCTTAAGGATTCCACTGCAGTCCAGTTCATAGTCCAGGGGGGTTTGTGACAAGGTCTGTGGTATGTTTATAAAATGGGTTTCATTACATTGGAACTCTTGGCTTATCACAAAATGCTCCCACTCTTGCTTATTTCAAGTACTATTCACTTGTAGAACATTAATTTAGTTCCTTGCAGTTAAAAAAAGTGGACTGAGAAATTCCTGAGAAATGGAAAATTTGAATTCAAATTTTAGTTTGCCCAAAGTTGTAAGGTCTTATTTCTTTGTTTTTTAGTTTTCAGATTATAATGATTTCCATTATTTGGGGGGATGTTTTAAAAATTAAAGAAACAGTATTAGTAATAACATTTCAGCTTCAAAGAGCAAGATGATCCACAAGTAGAGCATTACAATAAAAGAGCATTTTCCCAGTTAAGGTATAAAATGAATATGATTCAGTGTGGTTAGTCTAATAAAACTGGGAAACAATGGTTCTTGTTTTTTTTAATTTATTTATTTTGTAAACTTTTATTCTTTCTTTACAGATACTTTATAGCTGTAGAAGATGACAAAATTTTCCCATTAAATTCAGCTGAAAGGTAAAGTGTGTCTCTGGGTAATTAATTCATTGTTCATCCACAGACCTAACAAAAATGTTGCCACTGGTGAGGTTAAACTGTATGCAAAAGAATGTGCTTTACTGAGAGTTTCTGTGTTTTCTGTTATCCAGGAAACCTGGTGTGAAGCATGCACCATATATAAGGTAATTTGATAATTGTCTTCTGATCTGCTGAATCTTAGAAAAAGTTGGGGGTGGGGTCTTAATTTGGGCTACCATAACAACATAGCACAGACTGGGTGGCTTATTTCACAGAAATTTATTTCACACAATCTGGAGGTTAGAAGTCCAAGAGCAGGGTACCAGCATGGTCAGGTTCTGATGAGAGCTCTCTCCTGGGTTACAGAGTGCCATCTGCTCATGGTATCCTCAAGTGGTGGAAAGAGGAAAAGAGGTCCCTAATCCCATTCACCAGGGCTCCACCCTCATAACTTAATTACCTTCAAAAGTCCTACCTCCTGATACTATCATATTGGGGGTTAGGATTTCAACATGTCAATTTTGAGGGTACACAAACATTCAGTTCTTTGAATAGTTATAGATTTTTATATAGTAATAATAAAACATTTCATATATTTCAAGTATTGCAGGTGATGCACCTCCTGCAAGCTGTGTGTTTAGTCAAGTTATGAACATGGCAGCATTCCTAGGTAAGCAGATAATAAAGAATGCTTTATGTGCATTGATACATTTCTGTTATTTTCAGTTCTCCCAAACCCATATTGAAAGCATAGTACGCTTAGTTGATAATTTGGGATCCTATCATGGTGAAGCTAACTTTTTGTTTTGAGGGTCTTTTTTCTCATAAATCCTGCTATATTTGCCCTACTTATATTTTCTCTTCCCTTTACCATCTTTATCATGTCAGTGTACTCTTGACTTTATTTCTTTTGCTGCATAAAATAACATATTTCACATACCATTAAATCCTACCTGAGAATGGAATGTTGTACAATATGTTTACTGTAAAAAGAATGCCTTTTTTATTTCTTCACTGGAAAAGATGAAGAATGTCTGGGCTCAGTGACAGATATTGATGTGTGTAGATACTGCTTTTTACATCTAAAGGTTATGGCCTCCCCTGTGTCTATCCTATATACAAATCACACTGGCAAATGGAGACATAGGTTAAGAAAAGAAAGAAAGAACTTGTATATTCATGTCCAGCCCCAATTTCCCACTTTTTCTTCAGGGCCCAAGACCCTCATTTAATGTCCTGGCCCCTTTGACTGTGAGTGCTTCGAGGATCGGGTGGTCCTCTGGGGACTGTGGGAACCAGCTGTGCTCTCTGTCCTTTTCCAATGGGCTTTATGTACCCCCTCCTCAAGGCCCGGCCTTCCCAGTTTCTTTCAAAGGGTCAACCATCATCATTGGCATGCTGTGGGGGATGGGCCAGTGACAATGAAATATTTCAACAGTGGATTTCTAGAAATGGTTCTTTTGAAAGGTGAGACTTTTCGAACAAATTACAAACTTAATAAAATACAAAGGAACTTACACTGCCTGTGCATTTTCGAATTAAAAGATAAAACAATGAACTAGACAAAGGTATTTCCACGCAGCTCTAAGAAGACACCCAACCCAATTAAAAAATGGGAAAAGGACTTGAACAAACACTTCTCCAAGGAGGACATACAGAACATTCAGAGACACATGAAGAGATGCTCAATATCGTTAGCTATCAGAGAGATGCAAATTAAAACCACAATGAGATACCACTTTACACCAGTCAGGATGGCTATCATAAACAAAGCAACAAACAACAAATGTTGGAGAGGTTGTGGGGAAAAGGGGTCCTTAGTTCACTGTTGGTGGGATTGTAGACTGGTACAACCATTATGGAAAACAGTATGGAATTTTCTCAGAAAAATAAAAATTGACCTGCCTTTTGACCCAGCAATTCCACTGCTAGGATTATACCCCAAGAATCCTAAAAATGGTTCTAAGAAAGGTGAGACTTTTTACTCCAAGAAATAAAGATGATGTTAGTACTGAGGGAGTATTCAGCCTTTTTGTCTTCCTAAGAGGTGACCTGTTATTTCATCCATGTATAATTCTCTCCCCCCCAAAAAAAATTTCTACTCGCTCTTAATGTTTTTTTTTTTTAATGTTTGCTGTAGGAAGAGGGAAGACCCATAGACCTCATTGGAAAATCAAGAGAGGTGATTGGTCCAACATGCAACACAGGCAAAAATCTTAGTTGAGAGGGTTTTCAAATAGTGAGAAACATGGAGAATGTTCCCTGTAAGGCCCCAGAGGCCTCTCTTGAAGCTGTGAGGTTTAGAGAGAAGCACACTGAGGGGATTTTCTATAGTTAATAAGATTGCTCTGTGCCCAGGCTTCCCGAGCATATTCCATTTGTACTGTAAGCAGGAAGTGTCTGGAAGGCATGGATTGCTACACTAGCACTAAGGAGAAGGTTAGATATATCCTGACGCTAGGGTTGCTGAATCTTTAATGAAGCTTTTCTCTTCATGCCCTTAGCAGTCAGTGTTTTCGTGTCTGAGATATTCCCAAGTTCTGAGAAACGTAGCATTTTCAGCAGCTGGTTCCCATGTGGACACCGAGGCCTGTCCTTGTCACTCAGGCTTTGTTTTCAGTGCCTTTAGCCTCCAAGCTGCCAGAAAGAAGCTTTATACTTGACCTTTTTTCTACTCTTGACACCACTCTTCTGAAAAGATCTAATAAGTTTAGTCATACAAAGGCATACATGACTGCTAAAAAGATATCTGCATTTAACAGAGCACAGTGCCCCAAGAGTGACTCTTCAGTTGCAGGGTTAGGGAGCTTTCCCAACCCCTTTGCAATCACACGCCTGCAGATTGCTACCTACTCATAGGATCATCCCCACAGAGTACAATGATAACAACAATCAATGACAGTTATTTATATTACAAGCACAATGCTAAGAGCTTTGCAAATACCACCTCATCTAATCACAATCCAGAGGACAGCACCCTTATAAAAAAGTTGTCACAAGCTGTCTGTCCTCCAATGGGCTTTAAAGAAACAAATGAACATGTTAGAAGCCACGTATTGGAAGAAAACGTATTGTTTCCTTCATATTTTTAAGAAAAACATATTTCCCAGTAGTCCTCATTGTATAATCTAAAAATACAAGTTTTCACAGTGCAAATTCATCTGGTTATGAAGCTTATGGTGAACTAATTACTAAAGCATTCCTATAAACTAAGCAAGGAAAACAAGTCCCCTCTTCCAGCTGGCACTCATGATTGTCCAGGCCTTCCCTGCTCAACAAAGAAGCAAAAAGTTTTCACTAGCTTTCCTGCTCTAAAGTATTGTGGCATCCAGTGTTTATTCTTTATTATCTTTCATCATTTTTAGTGCCATCTAGTAGATACAAATGGATTAAGATTAGTGTTCAGTGGGAATTAACCAGCAATTATTTATTTATGAACTCTAGGAGTGAAAGTCAGTTTACTAATGATTCTTGCTCTGAACTATGGATGCCTCCATCTCCCCAGGTTCATCCTGTTCAACCTCAACTATTATTTTAGATGACATACTCACTTTAAAAAACAACCTACTCTGCTTATAAGTCTCTGCTTTTTGGCAGATGTGTGGATTATAATTTACAACCTACAAATGAGGGTGTAACATTGATTAAATTTAGTTGCCAAAGACCTTTTATCTTTTTAACATACTAATCAAAGATCAGGATCAACTGCTCAATTATTTTTTTAACATAATTAGTTATGTTCTTTGTCCTGAGTCCACACTTTATGTCTTCTGTGGGGGTAAAAGACCTGAGAAAAATTTCTTAAAGGAAATATTAATTTCACCCCGAAGAGATTGCAAGGACAAAGCTGATTGCTGAATGATTTCAGTCGCCTGAAAACAGCCACTCCCTCCTTCAGCCAAAACACACTGATTGTTGTGTTCTACTGCAGCCATAAATAGGGATTATTGGTACATAAATAACAAAACTAAACAAAACAAAAAAGAATTTGGCCAGGCACCAGTTTAGAACTTCAGCGAAGAGTTGCTATTTTGAGTTGGACTTTAAAAGCAAGTCAACCTCAAAGTAATAATATTTAATAAAGAAAATAGAGACTTCCAGCAATGATGAAGGCATAGGTGGAAACACTGTACCTCCTCGCACAACCAAATTTAAGGATAACAAAGATTTAGAAACAAAAACACAACCAGAACAGACAGAAAACTGACCTGTACTGAATGAAGTTTGATAAGAATAAACCATTCATCCAGACCAGTAAGAAGGGTGGAGACAGAGGAGAGGGGCTCTGGCCGGAAGAGGGGGGAGTTAGCAGAACCAGGTACAGGAGAGAAAACCCAGTGAGGCCCACAAGGCGGTTGGCTGACCAGGACACACATTCGCGTGTAGATAAACCAGGCAAAAATAAAAGGGCAGTGAGACAGACTGCGCAACCCAGGGCCCCAGCGCCAGGAAATAAAGCCTAAAAGCACCAAATGGAAAAACTTTAGAGGGTTGAGCTGCCGGGAGAGGCTCCCAGCCTCACAGGAGAGTTTGTTGGAGAGAACGACAGGGTCCTAGAATGGACACAAGCCCATCCACTTGGGAACCAGCACCAGAAGGGCCCAATTTGCTTGTGGAAAGCAACAGAGGGGACTGAATTCTGAGAGAAAGGGGAACAAGCACCACTGTTCCCTCTCTGACCCCGCCCCCACATACAGAGTCACAACCCAGAGACTGGGTTGCCCTACCCTGGTGGACATCTAAGGCTCCCCCCCTCATACATAACAGGTGTGACCTGACAAAAAATGACTCAATAAGAACAAATCAAAGCCCCAGAGCCATACTTTTAAGTGACCATGAGATAGCCAACCTATTAGATACACAGTTCAAAACACTGGTCATCAGGATGCTCACAGAACTGGTTGATTTTGGTCACAAATTAGATGAAAAAAATGAAGGCTACACTAAGTGAAATGAAGGAAAATGCATAGGGAACCAATAGTAATGGAAAGAAAACTGGGACTCAAATCAATGGAGTGGACCAGAAGGAAGAAAAAAACAACAAAACAGAAAAGAATGAAGAAACAAGGGTTCCCTCAAAAATGAGGAGAGGCTTAGGAACCTCCAGGACATCTTTAAATATTGCAACATCTGAATTATAGGGGTACCAGAAGGGGAAGAGGAACAGCCACAAGTGGAAAACTTATTTGAACCAATAATAAAGGAGAACTTCTCCAATCTGGCAAAGGCAATAGACTTCCAGGAAATCCAGGAAGCTCAGAGAATCCCAAAGAAGGTGGACCCAAGGAGGAACACACCAAGGCACATTTATTACATTAATGTAATAAATGTAATTATTACATTAGCCAAGATTAAAATAAAGGAGAGAATTCTAGAAGCAGCAAGAGATAAGGGGACAGTCACCTACAAAGGAGTGCCCATCAGACTGTCAGTGGATTTCTCAAAAGAGACCTTGCAGGCAAGAAGGGGCTCCAAAGAAGTATTCCAAGTCATGAAATCCAAAGACCTACAACCAAGATTGCTCTATCCAGCAAAGCTTTCATTTAGAATGGAAGGACAGATAAAGTGCTTCTCAGATAAGGTCAAGTTTAAAGAATTCACCATAACCAAGCCCTTATTGTATAAAATGTTAAAGGGACTTATCTAAGAAAAAAGAGTTAAAAATATGAACAGTGAAAGGACAGAAAACACAGTTATTAATAAGCACACCTAAAACGAAAGCAAACTAAACACACAGCTAGATCAGGATTGGAGCCACAGAAATGAACATCACATGGAGGGTTAGCAACAGGAAAGTAGGAGGAGAAGGGGGGAGAAGGTACAGAGAATAAGTAGCATAGACAGTGGGGAGGAAATAGGGGGAGGGCAAGAGTAGTGTGGAAAATGTACAAGCTAAAGAACTTATGACACATGGATATGAACTGGAGGGGGTGTGCAGGGTGGAGGGGAGTGAAGGAGGGAAATGAGACAATTGTAATGGCATAATCAATAAAATATGTTTAAAATAAATAAATAAAAAGTATCTGGGTACTTCCGCCAAGATGGAGGCGTAGGTGGAAGCACTGCGCCTTCTCACACAACCAAGTTTAAAAACAAAGTTTTAGCAACAAAAATGCAGCCAAACCACAGAAAATTGAACTACACGGAAGTCTGACAACAACGAACCCTTCAGCCAAACCTGTAAGAGGGGCAGAGCCAGCAGTAGAGCAGGGTCAAGCAGGAAAGATCCACTGGACCAACCCGAATGCGCAACCCAGGTGCACCAGCAGCCGTGGGCAGATCCCAGGTGTGGAGTAGCAGGTGGACTCACTGAGGGTGCAAGGCAGTGGACTCACTGAGGGCTGACCACAGTCACACATTCGAGCGCAGATAAATCGGTGAAGGAGTGAAGCGGTGAGACAGACCGTGCAAACCCCAGTGGCGGAAAGTGGCAGAGGGGACCGCCATTGTCCCTTTCCGACCCCGCCCCCACATACAGTGTCACAAACCAGCCACCTGGGTGGCCCCACCCTTGTGAACACCTCCTCGTACATAACAGGCATGAACAGATCAAAACATGGCTCAAGAACAACTCAGAGCCCCAGAGCTCATAAATCTAAGCGATGAAGAAATAGCCAAATTTTCAGATGCACAGTTCAAAACACTGGTCATCAGGATGCTCACAGAACTGGTTGATTTTAGTCACAAATTAGAGGAACATATGAAGGCAAAACTAATTGAAATGAAGGGAAATGCACAGGAAACCAATAGTAATGGAAAGGAAACTGAGACTCAAATCAATGGAGTGGACCAGAAAGAGGAAAAAAATGACCAAACAGAAAAGGATGAAGAAACAAGAATTCAAAAAAATGAGAAAAGGCTTAGCAACCTCCAGGACATCTTTAAATGTTCCAACATCTGAATTCTAGGGGTACCAGAAGGGGAAGAGGAAGAGCCACGAGTGGAAAATTTATTTGAATAAATAATAAAGGAGAACTTCTCCAATCTGGCAAAGGCAATAGACTTCCAGGAAGTCCAGGAAGCTCAGAGAGTCCCAAAGAAGTTGGACCCAAGGAGGGAAATACCAAGGCACAACATCATTACATTAGCCAAGATTAAAATTAAAGAATTCTAGAAGCAGCAAGAGATAAGGGGACAGTCAACTACAAAGGAGTTCCCATCAGACTGTCAGAGGATTTCTCAAAAGAGAACTTACAGGCAAGAAGGGGCTGCAAAGAAGTATTCCAAGTCATGAAATCCAAAGACCTACAACCCAGATTGATCTATCCAGCAAAGCTTTCATTTAGATTGGAAGGACAGATAAAGTGCTTCTCAGATAAGATCAAATTCAAGGAGTTCATCATTACCAAGCCCTTATTATATGAAATGTTAAAGGGACTTATCTAAGAAAAAGAAGATAAAAAAGATGAACAGTGAAAGGACAGCAAACTCACAGTTACTAAGAACCATACCTAAAACAAAAACAAACTAAGAGGACAGCTAGATCAGGAGCAGAACCATAGAAATGAAGATCACATGGAGGGTTAGCAATAGGGGAGTGGGAGGAGGAGAAGGGGAGAGAAGGTACAGAAAATAAGTAGCATAGATGGTAGGTAGCAGAGGGTAAGAATAGTATGGGAAATATAGAATCTAAAGAACTTGAGACATGTGGTCATAAACTAAAGGGGGGGAATGGTGGGGGAGGGGTGTGCAGAGTAGAGGGGAATGAAGGGGGGAATTAAGATTTTTATTTATTTATCTTTACAGGGGAAGGGAAGGAGAGAGAGAGAGAAATATCAATGTATGGTTGCCTTTTGTGCGTCCCCTGCTGGGAACTGGCCTGCAGGGAACCGGCCTGCAACCCAGGCATGTGCCCTGACTGGGAATCGAACCTCGATTGTCTGGTTCACAGGCCTGCGCTCAATCCACTGAGCTACACCAGCCAGGGCTAATTAATAAAATACATTTTTTAAAAAATCCATTATCCTGAAAAAAAAGAAAATAAGCATTTTTTTACATTTTTTGACTTTTAAATAGAGGAATACAGGGCACCTGTAGAGCAAAGGACTATTCTAAATACAAAAAAAACACACCAAAAAACAGGAGGATGAGTTTTAAAAATCCTGTCTAAAACTCTTGAGAAAATCTAACATTTTTAATGAAACTAAAAATTTGTTAGCTTATATAAAGATGGCTTTAAAATTGCCCTACCACCCAGAAGTCTCTTTCAAGAAGGCATAATTATACTACTGCTTGGTTGAAAATGGACTTCATATCTAATAGTCTAATTCTGCCTCTATTTAAACTCAACTGTTAATGAAATTGTTAAAGGACTAGGATCCTTATTATTTCTACCACCCTAAAAATTCAATTAGAATCTAGTTTAAAAGAAAAGTATGCCTAGTCTGAGTGGAATAATAATGTAATTAATAGGTCAAAAGGGCAAAGTGTGGGTTGAGAATGAACTTCTGAAAATTAGGAGTGTAGTGTTGAATTCCCATATGCAAGTAGGTTTCTGTTTCTTGCTTAATTTCACCATCTGTTCATGGTAGAATGATTTTTGCCATCCCTATTACAAATGGGGAGGCTAGCAATGCTGGGAGCAAGAGACCGATACATGTCTCATTTTTATTGAAGCGAAATGGGTAATGTAGAGAATGTCCATCAACTCTCTTGGACACAGTACAACAAACTGACTGGACATGTGGATATCAAAAACAATTTCAGTGTCTGCTTCAGCAGTGGTTTAGCTCTTAGGCCAAAGTTCCAGCATGATCCTGTCCTTCCAAACTGCATGACAACCGGGGAGTTCCCAGAGTAATACTTTTTTTTCACTTGTCACTTTTAGAAGAAATAATATGTGCTGTCTTAGTATTTTGTCATTATGCCATGACTAATGCCCATACACAATTAGTTAGCACACGTCTCCCATGCCACCCTGTGGTTGGGTTTTTGGATTTAATCTAGAAATGACTTAATGGCTCCTTTATCTGATGATCACTTTGTGTCAGAGTGCTTATGTTGAATTTCTTCTCTCCCCACTTCCTCCTCCTACTCCCATCCTAAAAAGTAATAAGTTGTGCTGATTTTTTCATCCTCTAGGTTAGTTGCTATCATTATTAATACACTTCTAATACTTTATAACTCCTAAGTAGGTTTCTTCAACAAGTAGGTTGGAAGCTATTGGCAATTTAAGTATAATTTATTAATTTTATGATCAACAGTAGGCATTAGCTGAAACATATATACTATAAGCTCAATCAGAACAGAACTTTGAGATTTCATAAGTTATGATTTATTTCTATTTTGTTTCCAAATCCAAATATTAACCAAGTTACATACCACTTTTTGATCAGGGGTACTTGAAAGTGAGTGTCAACTCACTGAGCTTAACTTTGTAGCTTGAAGCTATTAAGTTTGGCATACTTAGAAATGCAAATTTTTGATAATTTTTTTTCATTAATGGCTACTTATAATGGCCTGTGATCAAGGTGAAACCTTTACACATAATTACCTAGTTAACTGCTGTATAAATAAGAATAATTCTTGAATTTCTGTTTTCCCTGCTAAACCTTAATGTCAAAATAAATTGTCTTCAGGAATAATAAGTGTATTTCCTTTTATGTAAGTATAATTTACATTAATTGTGAGTGTCTTTTTTAAGTATATTTTATTGATTATGCTATTACAGTTGTCCCATATTTTTTCTCCCCTTCATTCCCCTCCCCCTCGCACTTCTCCTCCCACAAGTGTTACCCCCTCCCTTAGTTCCTGTCCATGGGTCATAAGTACAAGTTCTTTGGCTTCTCCATTTCCTGTACCATTCTTAACCTCCCCTTGTCTACCCTTTGTCTATTTTGTACCTGTCAATTATGCTTCTTATTCCCTGTACTTTTCCTCCTATTAGCCCTCGTTCCTCTCCCAGCTGATAACCCTTCTTGTGCTCTCGACTTCTGATTCTCTGTTCCTGTTCTAGTTGTTTGCTTAGTTTGTTTTTTGTTTTTGTAGGTTCAGTTGTTGCTAGTTGTGGGCTTATTGTCATTTTACTGTTCATATTTTTTGTCTTCTTTTTCTTAGATAAGTTCCTTTAACATTTCATATAAGGGCTTGGTGATGATGAACTCCTGGGGAAGCACTTTATCTGCCCTTCCATTCTATTTTTTTAAAGAGTTTATTTATTTATTTTTAGAGAGAGGGGAAGGGAGGGAGAAAGAGAAGGAGAGAAACATCAATGTGTGGTTGCCTCTCCTGCACCACCAACTGGGGACCTGGCCTACATACAACCCAGGCATGTGCCCTGACTGGTAATTGAACTGGCAACCCTTTAGTTCACAGGCTGGCATTCAATCTACTGAGCCACATCAGCCAAGACCATTGCTTTTTTTAGAGAGGGAGAAACATCAATTAGTTGCCTCTTGTACATCCCTGGACTGGGGATCATATGTACCTGGATCAGAAATTGAATCTCCAACCCACTGAGCCACACTAGCCAGGGCTTTCTCTCAGCTTTTTTTGTATAAATATGAAAATATCACTGTACTAAGTAGTTAATGAAAAGTGATTCTTAGATTAGTGGTTTGAGTCTGGGCCATCCTCAAAGTTACTGTTAGAACTCAGATATGAAATCTGAGTTACTTTTCACTCTCTTTTCAGGTTCTCCAATGACAATTTGCTTCAAAAGATAGATTTATTTCTTTTAAAATAAGTAATTAACATCATTTGGAAGAATTGAACTTTCTTAATATAATCAGTGTGATTTTTAATATATGTCTGATCACCCAATTTGCTATGTTAAAAATCCATATTTCATAATTTTGTTACTGTAGCTGCTCTCCTTTGACAATAAACACCTCCAGGTGGAATCAAAGGAACGTAGGAGCAAACCAGCAATTAAAGGGATTTGTACATTTGCCTCTATCTTTTTTCCGATCCCCAGGAATGAGTTCTGGCACAGGGACTAGTGGGTGTGTGTAGATATGGAACCTCACTTCCCATGTTTTCCTGTGTGTTCTAACACTGTTCCAAACTAAAGGATGATTGAGTCAGTGGGTGTTCATGCCACAGGCTGTTTTAATCCCCATTTTACTTGTGTGTCAAGCTGCTGCTGGGCTTTCTCCCCTTAGACAGTCTTTCCTGTGTTGACCTCATTTTTGAAAACTATGAGAACACTATTAGGAGTTTAATCATCCTTGCATCACCCAAATAACATAGAGCACTGCTGCTTAAACTCCTCTCTGTTTACCTCAGGTCAGGTATAATAAAACACTGAAATAATTATAAGCAGTGCATGAAAAATTTCTTTTAAAAACTCATTTCGCACCAGTGGTTTGAGGGTTTCAGCATGGCCACAGTGGCAGTTTACAGAGGGCACAAGGTTGACTGCAGTGGCCGTGGGACTGCATACACTTGAGAAGGACCACCATGCACCCAAGGTGGAAGTCCAGGTCAGACACAAGAGGACAGCCTCCCTTGAGCAACCAAGAGTGTCCGCTGTACCTGAGGCGATCCCAGCAACAGCAAGTACCTGTAGTGGACTTCCAGGTGCATCTGAGACAGTCTTTCCCAGCTGGTACACCCAGAGGTGGCTAAAACAGCCTTGGGACATCCCAAGGAGCTGATTCCAAGCAAATAACCAGGCTCGAGACTTCCGCCAAGATGGAGGCATAGGTGGATATCCGTGCCTTCTCACACAACCAAGTTTAGAGACAATTAAATATCAGCAACAGAAAACACAGCCAGAACACAGAAAATTGAACTTTTCGGAAGTCTGTTAACAACAAATTCTTCAGTCTGACCGGTAAGGGGCGAAACAAGCAGCTGGTGGAGCGGGGTTGCACAGGAGGGCTTGGTCAGACAGACTCAGGCGCGGAATCCAGGCGCAGGGTTGGACCTAGTGAGCGACCCAGCGAGCGACCGCAGGGAGGCAACGAGGACGCAGGTCTGCGGGTTGACTGTGGTCGCACATTTGTGCAGGGATAGACAAGCAAGGGAGTGGGTGATTAGACTGGGACCCAGCGGGTCACCTCGGCGAGCGGCAGGGAGGGCGCCGCCATTTCCCTGCTCTGACCCCACCTCCACATACAGCGTCATAACCCAGCGACTCTGAGTGGCCCGGCCCTGGTGAACCACCTAAGGCTCTGCTCCTACCCAGCGGTGCAAAACAGCAGAGGGTGCCGCCATTTCCCCACTCTGACCACGCCCCCACATACAGCGTCACAACACAGCGACCTGGGAGTCCAAGGCTCCATTCCTCACACTTAAAGGGTTAAAGGGCACGAACAGACCAAAAATGGCTCAAGAAGAGCTCAAAGCCCCGGAACCTATAAATCTAAGCGATGAAGAAATAGCAAAACTCTCAGACGCACAGTTTAAAACACTGGTCATCAGGATCTTCACAGAACTGGTTGATTATAGCCACAAATTAGACAAATATATGAAGGCGAAACTAATTGAAATGAATGGAATTGCACAGGAAACCAATAGCAATGAAAAGGAAACTGGGACTCAAATCAATGGAGTGGACCAGAAGAAAGCAAATAATGGCCAAACAGAAAAGAGTCAAGAAGCAAGAATTCAAAGAAATGAGGAGAGTCTTAGGAACCTCCAGGACATCTTTAAACGCTCCAACATCCGAATTATAGGGGTACCAGAAGGGGGAAAGGCACAGCCACCAGTGGAAAACTTATTTGAACAAATAATAAAGGAGAATTTCCCCAATCTGGCAAAGGAAATAGACTTCCAGGAAATCCAGGAAGCTCAGAGAGTCCCAAAGAAGTTGGACCCAAGAAGGAACGCACCAAGGCACATCATCATTACATTAGCCAAAATTAAAATGAAGGAGACAATCCTAGAAGCAGCAAGAGCTAAGGGGACAGTCACCTTCAAAGGAGTCCCCATCAGACTGTCAGCAGATTTCTCAAAAGAGACCTTACAGGCAAGAAGGGGCTGGAAAGAGGTATTCCAAGTCATGAAATCCAAAGACCTACAACCAAGATTGCTCTATCCAGCAAAACTTTCATTTAGAATGGAAGGACAGATAAAGTGCTTCTCAGATAAGATCAAATTCAAGGAGTTCATCATCACCAAGCCCTTATATGAATTGTTAAAGGGACTTAATCTAAGAAAAAGAAGTTAAAAAAACATGAACAGTGGAAGGACAACAAACTCACAGTTATTAACAACCACACCTAAAACAAAAGCAAACTAAAAGGACAGCTAGATCAGGAGTGGAAACATAGAAATGAAGATCTCAAGGAGGGTTAGCAACAGGGGAGTAGGAGGAGGAGAAGGGGGGAGAAGGTACAGAAAATAAGTAGCATAGACAGTAGATAGAAAATAGATGGGGGGGCAAGAATAGCATGGGAAATATAGAATCTAAAGAACTTGAGACACATGGTCATAAACTAAAGGGGGGGAAATGGTGGGGATGGGAAGGTAGGGTGGAGGGGAATGAATGGGGGGGAATAGAACAACTGTAACAGCATAATCAATAAAAAAATTAAAAAAAAAACAAATAACCAGGCTCTACCCTAGTTTGCATTGTTTGCAGCAGAACCTGCATCATACCTTTATCTGTAGCCTTCCCTTAGGTCTTAAGGATCCTAAAACTACTATGGACATTGGATTTGGTGGAGCAGTAATCATGACTGTGTGAAAGAGCAGCAAGATGCTGCAGCACATTGACTATAGAATGAGGTGCATCCTTCAAGCCAGCCAGATCTTTGTCAGCACCTTTAAGCCTTTTGACTAGAATATGAACTTGATCCTCTGCGACTGTGATGAGTTCAGGAAAATTAAGCCAAAGAATGTGAAGCAGCCAGAGCACAGAGAGAAGTGGGTCTTGGGTCTGGTGCTGCTGCATGAAGAAAACTTGGTTTCCATGACTGTGCAAGTAGACTGTGCAGGGACCTTCCCCCAAATATACTGGCATTGCTTGTGTACCACTGGCAGGAGCTGCAGGAAGCCTTGGGGTTGGCAGAACCTCGGGCAGGGGAGTCCCAGCTGGTAGGCCCAGTTTGAGAGGTAAGGGTCCCTCCCCAGCATTTCTAGAGCCCCAACTCAGTACCTAGCAGGTTGGGGGAGCCCCCACACCTGTGAGCCAGGCAACCCCACCTCCAGGCATTATGGCTTCTCCACCTGGTATGAGAACACCCATGGGACCACCAACTGGGCTTACCCCTGCTCAGGGAACATCAATAGGCATGCCCCCTCCAGTAATGAGACCTCCTCCACCAGAAATCAGAGGCCCACCTCCCCCAGGAATGCATCCACCAAGACCCTAGGATTCTGTTGGTCCTCAGTCATGCTTTGCCTGCACTGTCTTGTGAAACTGTGTAGAGTGTCTGTGAGTTTCTGTCCCTTCTTTGCAGCATTAATATTCACTAATAAATGCATAGAGCAATTAAACTGTGAAAAAATAAAATAAAAATTGTCATTTCAGAGATTTAAAAACATAGTGTGGTGAAAAGTTTAATTTTGCACATCGTAGATTTAAAACACTTCCTCATAGTCTCAGTGTATGATTTCAGTTTTTCAATTTTAACACTTTGTTTTATCCCCAGCTCTTGTGGTAGCTGTTCTGCGCTTCATACAACTGAAACCAAAGGTTTTTAATCCATGGCTGAATATTAGTGGATTGGTGGCATTGTGTCTGGCTTCCTTTGGAATGACCTTACTTGGTAATTTTCAGGTATTTCATTTGGCCTTTTTCACCTCTGTATCACACTTCCCTATATGATTATCATAGCCACTGAGGGACAATCACTATATGGCCCATATCATTCTTCATGACTCTTTAAAAACATGGCTAATAGTGGTTCCTAATATGCACAGGCTCTGCAGCAGTCAGCCCTTACAGTCTCTAGGCCTGCCCTACCTAAGCGCAGTGCACACCTGAGAGTGCTCACTGTGCATTGGAGATACAGCATGGCTACTGGGAAATGCAGCTAAAAAAATAGTTGTATATTTTCTACAAAGGATCTCAAAGTGCTTTATACTTTTATAACAAATTGTATTCAGTGGACCTTTCCAGAAAACTAATAGGATTAGCAAATTCAATTTGAGAACCCAGAACTTCTCCAGAACACTATGACCTGTAAAAAAATACGTAAATCATCTTCCTAGAAACTTAGAAGCCCAAGGTCACAACAGTGAAGAATAATTTCCCTTTCCAATACCATCGCCCAACTCCTGACCGAATGACAGCATTTGTAAAACAGACAAGGAGACCCCTGCAGAGTTACAGCAGTTGTCTGATTTACAGCAGTTGAACGGAGGATGCCTCCGTTCCCAGCATCCTCCAGCCTATGCTGCATACTACTCCTAGAAACTTCCCTCTTGCAATCAAGCACCTGATCCTGGATACCCCTCTCCCTTCTTTTGAGTGAAGTCCAAATGGCATAGACTTTCAAGAAAATCTGGTAGTGGATTCTCAGAGTGTCTCTTGTCCTAACCCTCAGTCCTGATCACTCATTAAACCAGGGCTGTTTGGCAGAGAGGCAATCCCACCAATTCCTCTAATTCTTCTAGGTCTCATCCCATAACAAGCTAGACTGCAAGAAAGCTGCATTCATAGAATGTGTTGACTAGGATAATGAATTACCAAGAGAATTTTTTAGTGTTTATCCTGTTAAATTCCAAAATGTAGGACACAGAAATTTTTATGGAGATTATGGTGGGAGCCTGCCCCTCATGTGCTGCAGGTGCCAGCCTGTTGTAAAGTGCTCAGTAACTCTCATGTCTCTCAACCAGAATTTGCATGAAAGTTAGTGAGTAAGACATTTTGCTCTCTACTAAGGTCCTAGGAGAAACCCATAGATCAGGTTGTTTTAGTGAACCACAAATAGGCAAAGCCATGAATGATGGCATATGAAAACCACTTTCTGGATTATCTACAGAGCATACACAGGAAACCACAAATTGCCTGTGGAGAAACTAGGTAGCTAGTGTATGGACGGGATGGGAAACAGACTTTTTTTTAAACTGAGGATAGTCTTTTTATTTTTTTAAACTCTGGCCCAATGTTTCCAAATTTCTCTCCAGGAAGCAACATTTTACAGTGCCAGGAGTCTGTTTCTCCACGACATATTTTTAAAATGCATTTTTGACACATGAAAGTGGCTAACTTGTTAAAATCTTATTGCTTAGTTGTCCTGGCCTGTGAGCATCTCCTGCTGGGTGCACAGCCTATCTGGTCCTCTGACCAAGTGAGATATATTGATCGCTGCTTCTATGGAGGCTCAGCTCTTACTCCATGGTTTTCTCATCTTACTGGTTTTTTTAATCTTCATCATTCTTTGCTGTGTATACATTTCAAATTTTTATATAATTGAATCTGTCTACTTGACATTTCTTCTATCATTTTGATAAATAAGCAATAATCTCCCCCAGAAAAAGGACTTTCTTTTCCCCACCCCTAATGCCCTGCGCTTTCTGTCTGGCCTTGTCCAAAATTACTCTGGTTCTCATGAACACTCCATTGTCCACAATCCCCACGTTACATTCTCTTATGTCTTCTCTCGACAGCCCTGGCTAAACATGTCCACCTTGGTTTCACCGCCCTGATGGCCTATGCAAAGGACCAGGGTAGTGACTCACCACCAGCTAGATCCTTCCCTTCAGTTTCTACTCCTTCACCTTCCCAGCTCCACTACCAACTTCTTAGGTTTCCCAGCTGTTTTGTCTCCCAATCCCATACTGGCCTCCAGGGTGAGGCTGTTTTCCCCAGCAGCAATGGCCTACCGAAGGACACATTCCTTCATCCCTTAGTTCAGCCAAATGAGAGCCGAAATTGCTCAAAAGGAACTCTGTTGGAAAACTAAGAGGAAACTAAAAATAGACTCCAGGAAATGTAAAGATACCAATACAGAAAAGATTTTACAGCCTACATAGGTCTTGGCTTAGAGGTGGTGGGGCTCCTGGGGGTGCCCCTTCTCTCACGGGGAGACAGACTTTTCAATCTATACTTTAAGTTTGAACCATGTAACTATATTGTCTGTTTGAAAAAATTAGGTTAAAATAATAAATCAATAGAGCCTAGAAAACCAGTTTTCTAGAAGTGAAATTTGACTTGAGGAAGCATTACTTAAAATGAGTTTTGAAAATAATGTCTTTTGAACTGTGAGAGAAGAAAGTGGCTTCTTCCAAAGAAGAGGGGGAAATGTTTTATAACAAAAAGAAAAAAATGTAGAAGGAGCCCTGGCTGGTGTGGCTCAGTGGATTGAGCAGTGGCCTGCAAACTGAAAAGTCGCTGGTTCAATTCCTAGTCAGGGCACATGCTTGTGCTGTGTGCCAGGTCCCCAGTTGGGGACATGCGAGAAGCAACTGATGTTTCTCCCACACATCCATGTTTCTTTCCCTCTCTCCCTCCCTTACCCTCTCTCTGAAAATAAGTAAAATCTTTAAAAAAGAAACTTGTATTTTAAAAAATATATGAAAGGAAAGTAATATTGATTTGATATGAACATTATTCACAGCAACGTCAAACAATAAAACATCTGAAGGCAATGGCAATTCAAAAAAATGTTTTCACCATGTTTTAAAAGCCACCTCGTCAAAATAGATTTTATTTTTCTAAATATGTATTTTTAAATGTATGTAATTAGTAAAGGTTTTAAGTGATAAATTTTTTAAATCAGCAGGTAATGATTTGAGGAGTTTACATCTCAAATGCCCAATTGAAATAACCCAAATGAGTCTCCTTTAACTCCTTAATTCTATAAACTCTGTAACCAGCGATCTTCAAACACTATTGTCCTTTAATGAGTCTAGAGATACTGCAAAAGCTCATAGGTGGCAGTTTTATTACAATAAGAAAACAAAACAAAATCATATTAACAGTGGATTGGTCATATTTTATGAACAGCTCAGTTTTGTAGGAATAATAAACAGCCCAAGTGTTATTAGTTGTCTGTGCCATTGAAATACTGACCTGTTTAGAATTGGTCTTCATCAATAGGCAAATACACAGCCAGATCCCAGGTCTCATTTCTTAGTCTGGAAAACACAGTTTGGGATGTATGTTTGTAGAAATTTCGACATTACTCTTTTTTGTGTGTATAACTTTCCTGGGTTTTTTTTCTTATTTTATTTTACTTTTCCACAAAGCTTTTCTGGAAAAGAAATGGAAGGAATCGATTACCACTGCCTTTTATAGTTTTTCTAAACAAATGTTTTGAAGTTTGCATGTATTATTTATTTCCCTTCTTCCATCAGAGTTTAGACCAACTGAGAACTGACACAAGGAGCCATTGTGGAGATCAAGGGCCCTAATCTTTCTAAAATTCATCATTTCATTATTGAGATGACATTTTGACCATTTTTCCCCTCACATATTCCATGGGCTTTCATGCCTTTTCTAAATTGGCCCACACACATCATTATCTGTTCATCCCCTTAGCTCACAAACGATGAAGAAATCCATAATGTTGGAACCTCCTTGACCTTTGGGTTTGGCACATTGACATGCTGGATCCAGGCTGCACTGACTCTCAAAGTCAACATCAAGAATGAAGGTCGGAAAGTTGGAATTCCACGAGTTATTCTCTCAGCATCTGTCACTCTCTGTGTGGTCCTCTGTATCCTTTGAATGTGAAAAGGTTCTTTGCCAATAAGATTAAAACACACGTAACTTGTCTATATAGGAAATGAGAAAATTGTGATTCCAGACTTATTAGGATATAGACAGATCACTTCATAGTCTTAGATAAAATGGAAAAGTAAATGAATATAAAAACAAAAACTCTCAGACTATTTTTCATGCCAAAGTGAAGAACTAAAAATAAAAAAAGCTCTGCCTTCTCAAAGATTGTTTCAATCTGTAGAAATGGTGTCATACATTCTCCTAATTACTAATGATGTAAAAGTCTCCCTTTATGAAAAACAGAGTGTATAACCAGGAGAATTGTCATTTCTCCCCTCCATCTTAAAAAAGTCATTTGTGACTTTATTAATAGCCCTATTATTTAATTTCTTAACTCTAATATGTATTGCAAGGGACAAGTAAGCTTTTCTTTCAGGAAAGTAAGCTTTTCTGAAAAACAAATTCAAGAATTAGATTACCAAGAAAAATACCATATGATTTCACTCATATGTGGAATCTAATGAACAAACTGAACTAACAAGCAAAACAAAGACAGACTCATAGATCTCATAGATGGAGAACAGATGACAGCTAGCTGGAGGGGTGTGCGGGAAGGGGGAGGAACTGAGCAACAAGGAGAAAGGACTCCTGGGTATGGACAACAGTGTAGTGACTGTGGGAGGAGGGGGTATAAGGGGACTAAATGGTAATGGGAAAAATGCACTAAAGATTAAATTTTAAAAAGAAAAATATTAGATTACCACTGAATGTATAGTTGTGTTGAAAATATTTTTGAGGTTTTAAGGTGCTATTTATTTCCCTTCCTCCCACAGAGTTTAAAACAATGGAGAACAAATAGGAGCCAGATGGTAATGAAGAAATCAGCCTTTACTCCTAGTAAATCTGGAAGGGAAATGAAAGCAGGCCTCCTATCTCACACCCTAGAATTCAACTCATCCACCCAGTAACAAGTAGAGAAATCAGGGAAAGGAAGAGGAGAGTGCTTCACTCAACCTCAACAGATCCCTGAGATAGAGGCCAGTCTAGAATAGAGCACAGTGACTCCACCTATTGGTGGCATGGCCCAATGGAACCCGGCCACTTTCAATCCCACCAGTCAGATTGCCCACTCATTCCGTGGGGCAGAGTGATCATAAATGTTCACTTCCATAAGATCCCTGAGGAAACTAGCGAAGGGTCAGGGTTCCCAGTTAGTAGATTCATTGGTAACACAATTACACATCTTTAGTCATTTAATAGTCGATATTTGTTAGACACTTATATTGTGCTGTGTGTTATCCTAAGCACTTTAGATGTATCACTTCACAGGTAAGACCAGTGAAGAACCAAGGTTGCTTTACCCAAGATCACACACAGTATGTAGTGCTCTTCATTTAAGGTCAGGCCCAGTTCTTGTACTCTTAACCAAGTCATGATCTTATCTTAGATAATGTGGCTTTCAAATATAAAGATATTTAGCATTTAGTGATGTTCTCTAGTTAGTGGAATAGTAGAGTCATACTTATCCCTTCACAAATTGCCATTAAGTCACTTACTGGTTTGTTTTGTTTTGGAGTTTGTTTGTTTTTTAAGTTCTGTAGTGGCATTAGAGAGCATTTAAAAACTTGAAAATCAAGCCAAAAAAAAAAAAACTTTATTGCTAGCAACCTGATAAAATATTTCGAGTGAAAAGGTCAGAACTCTGCCAATATGAGATTTTAAGATTTATCCCTTCCCCACGAACTTAATAATATTGCTTTGGCAATATTTTGGACCCTCAGAAGAGTATGTACAGACTTTAAATTATTCTGAGTTTTGAGTTTACACCAAGTGATTCTAATCCACATTATCCCCAAATGCTTGGAGCCATTTCTTGGTTCCCAGGTGAATGAATCCAGGTCTAATCTGGAGAGCAAAGTTTAGTGGAAGTAGTTTCACATATTCTGTGAAAATTTCCCAAGATCTTACATCTAAGTTCTGAAGACAGAACTAATTCTAAAGGGACATTTTTTATTTTACTAAATAAATGTATTTAATCCTTGGCCTCCCATCCTTTCACTAAAGCATGCTATGAATCTTTCTCAACACACACTCCATATATATTCATGCATAGGGGTCCTATCTGTTTGTTTTTTTAACTGCGTATTTTTATTTAGGCACAAGTGTAAGTATGACACTAGGAATTAAACTAACCTATGCAGTACTGTCTGAAGGACAGACAAGTGGAAACTAGACAGAAGAGGCACAGGGGCTGCTCAGACACTGATGGTACAGACAAAAGCAGCTTATATGGAGGTGGTGAGTGCTTTCATATGTTCAAAATGATTTCTGCAGATAGAGTGATGGCTGTGAATCTATAGTCATTTGCAGTGATGTTTAAGAAGATAACGGATTAAAAGATAAAAGATTTAAAAAGATAGCATTTATTTTTCTGGCCAACTACTTACTTTGGAATTGTGACTCTTGCTAATCTCACAGTTTATTAGGTGGTCAAGTAGTGGTGGAATGCAAGGCCTGGGGGTCAGAGTGCTTGTGTTGGAATCCCAGATCCACCAGTTAACACCAGTGAGACCTCAAGCAAGTTACTTAATCATTTGGCCTCAGTTTCCCTATTTTTAAATGAACTGATGATGATAATATGACTGTCATGAGGGTTAAGTTAGATTTTCTGTGAAAGCACCTAGAATCCTGTCTGGCACAAAGCAAGACCTCGATAACGTTATCAAGTATTATTCATGTAGATGTTCATGTTCGGCAAGCTCCATCAAGTGAATTCTTGTTAGTGGAGGGCAGAGCCAGACTTTTCATGTGATTGATGGGGATACTTTCCTTGACTGCTCTTCCCCAGACTTCATCCTCATGGCCCAAGGCATCCACATGTATGCAGCCAGGGTCCAGTGGGGCCTGGTCATGTGCTTCCTGTCTTACTTTGGCACCTTTGCTGTGGAGTTCCGGCATTACCGTTATGAGATTGTTTGTTCTGAGTACCAGGAGAATTTCCTAAGCTTCTCAGAAAACCTGTCTGAAGCTTCTGAATATCAAACTGACCAGGTGTAACCTATCAGGTTTTCCTTGCTGGTGAGGTTGGTGTGACGGTGGGGGAGGGGGCAGGAGGACACACCCATTGGACTTGACACATAACCTCATGACACATTTTTACACACACACACACACACACACACACACACACAAACATTTGTGGCCACATTTGCCAAATGAGCTTTTCAGGGTGAGTTATTTCTTTAATGAAAAAGCACAAGTTCTTGTGTGTCAAAATACATGCTGTTATACTGAAATATATGAACGACAGAGCAAAAAGCTTGTGCATGACCACCTCTCTGCTCCCACTTTACCAGTATTCCCCTGCTCTTCTCATCCTCTTCACATATGTCAGACATTGCATTCACCCTACCATGGGGTAGAGCAGGCCAAATTTACCATGGGGATAATGATAACTCCCAAAGTTGCCTTCAGACCAGAGGGCTTAGAACCAGCTCATGAGGAAGTTCTGATCAGGCACTAACACTCTTGACTGTATAGGTATCATCTAACCATATAGAGATGTGACCCTGCATAACCTGTGAAAAGACATGGGATCAAGGATAGAACTTGCCCTTGAAAACGCCATCATTGTGGCTTTTCGCCAGTGGTTGGTCGTGAGGATTCAGTGCAAGAGGAACATGCTACACACTGTGAGTGAAGTCCACCACCCTGATCTGGACTTCACTGTGACTGGGAAATGTCTCCAAATGTGAATAGCTATGGTCTGCTAGGCATGGAAGAAGATGGGCTAGTGAGGGTATGGTTTCAATGTTGCTTTTATAGTATGCTGTGTATAGCTTTTGTTTTATATTTTATAGCTTGCCTTCTTTTTCAAAATTAACTACCAAGGGTCTTTTGAGGCTTTGTGGACAGAGATTTAGGCCAAATGCAAGAGATGAGCTTGTTTTGGGTTCAAACATGATAAAAGAAAAAGAAAAAAGGTGACCTGCAGGCTTAATTTGCTGCTTTTATGTTTGAAGCTAAGGAAATGTTCGCAGGGCAGCACAAAGAAACGTGTGGAAGTAATAAAAAGAGCTCCTACTGGACATTTATTAGAGATAGGAGTTTTCGAGCATCTTTTTGCAAGTCCAAGTCAAAGAGTTTCTTAATATGTGTCTATAGCTCAGAGTTAGTATTGGGGTGGGCAGGGTTAAGGGCTTTTCATATTTGAAATTTGGAGAAGCCAGTGAAAAGAGTACCATCCCCCCAAAACAAATTGGTACAGCTGTCACCTGCTGCCCCCTATGTAGTCCCACTTGCTGAGAGCCTAAAACTCACACTGCAGGCCTGGGCTTTGAGACTGTGCTTCATAGAGAAGAGCAGAATTCTAAGTTCAACATGTGTTGGAGCAGGCCATGTTGACAGACCCTCTATGAGTGCACTTTGCTTCAAGAATCCCCAAATTTACTTTATAGGAGCTCGGGATTTCATGGAATATAATGTGGAAAACACTGTTTTTTAATCAACCCAAAGTCAGCTTCTTGAGGAGTGGGGGGTGTCAGTGACTTTTCATCTCTGTAATTCCACTTCCTACACAGTGCCTGACACATAATAGGTGCTCAGCAAACATCTGTTGAATGGAATTATTGGTAATTTAAGAGTGGGACAAAGGAGTAATGGAGAAAGACCCAAAGTCGAGAGAATGGAAAATGACTGTTTCAAGGAAAATGCATGAATGGAAGAAATCATGAATGAGGGTCAGATGGGGAGCGAAAATACTTACAAGTAAATTTGTGAGAAAAATAATCAGAGAATATTCTATTAAAAAAGTATCTTATTGTAAATAGTCCAAGGTAACATTTATTATTTTGAAATACTACTTTTGGGTTTTTCTCATTTTTATATTTTAAATTTTTTAACAGAGAACAAAGATTTATGTTCTCTGTTACTCTATACAATCCAAATTAAACAGCTTTTGGTGATGCACTGTACACTTTCTTAAGAGTTTATCTTGTAATAGCACATTTTAGCAGAATCAAGCGATGATTGGCATTATTCATTGGGATCTAACCACTAAATAAAAATTTTTATGCAGAATTGTGATGTTTTTTACATTAACATCTCTGATATTGAAGCGCATGTAAACTCAATACGTTGGTAACATATTTCTAGAGTGTTCTCCACCAGTGACAACCAATTCTCTAACTCTCTAGATACCAGATGGATGTCCTACAGTTCACTTCAATTCTGACACTAACTACCCAGGGTTATTGTCCAACCTCACAGGTTGAAGGGGGTCTCACTGCCCTCACTTCCCATGCCTGCTGCAAGTTCTGGGTCCCAGGTTACTCATACGTCTGTCTAACTTGGTTAGAAAATTGAGGAGTTCCCACCACTCCCTTCACTTTATTTGCTAGAATGACTTACAGAACTAGAGAAAACACTTTACTTCCGTTCACCTATTTATTATAAAGGATATAACGAGAAGAACCAAGTGGAAGAGATGCATAGAGCATGGAAAGGGAGGGAGGGATTCAGGAGCATGCCATCCTCCTAGCGTTTCGGCATGCTCACCACCCAGAAGCTCTCTGGATCTAACTGTCTGGGAGTTTATCTCGATCTCCAACGCCCTCCCGGACCCACTTCCTTCAGGGCTGGTCAGGAGGTCTAATCACTTGGCCTTTCTGTTAACCAGCTCCACCCTAGGGCTATCGAGGAGCCCCACCCCAGGTGAGCATATTAGCATAAACTCAGGGGTTATTATGAATAACAAAATACAGTGCTATTGGGAAATTCCAAGAGTCTTAGCGGCTCTGTAGCAGGAACTAAGGACAAAGACCAAATATATTTTTTAATTATACCACACATATAAACAAAGAACAAGATTACAGAACCGCCAGGGAATTAAGAGCCACAGCTGTCTTCTAAGAGACCAAGACCAGGGGAGCTGCATGTGGAATGAGCAGCCCCGGAAGACCTAATGCAGGTGGCCCCAAGAACCAAGTCTGAAATACAGTACTTTTTTTAAAGATATAGCATATTTATTTTATTTTATTTATTTATCTTTAGAGGGGAAGGCAATAGGTAGAGAAACATCAATGTATGGTTGCCTCCCATGCTGGGAACTGGCCTGCAACCCAAGCACGTGCCCTGACTGGGAATCAAACTGGGATCCTTTGGTTTGCAGGCCCGTGCTCAATCCACTGAGCTACACCAGCCAGGGCTGAAATACACTACTTTTTAATGTTAACATTTTAAAGCTTCGGTCATTTTTTTTTTTTATTTAAGGGAGAACTGACAGTGAGGAGAAGTTTTATTATCTGTGTTATTCAATTTTCTTTGCCCCGGTATGGGAAAATAAAACCTTGGTATCCTAAAACATGTAATCTATTGGAATTGGAACACCACTGTTAATTTAATTCTTCTCATTAGGCATTGTGTCAGGATAGATTAGGTTTTGCCACCCCAAGGTATCTATTCAGCGTTTTCCAGGGGGCACTGCTCATTGCTATGACTCAGACCCTGGCTGACAGAGGCTTCATCTCAACACATGTTTCCATAATCACTGACAGCCAGGAAGATGTGGCAGGCTGCTAACTGGTTCTTACAGTTTCTGCTGGAAAATGATATCACTTAGCTTACATTTCATTGGCTAGGACAGATCACATGGCCACATCTGAGTGTGGTAGTGTTACCATCTGCCCGGAATGGGAGAAACATTTGTGAACCACAGGCTTCACAGGAAGTTTTTCAGACTCCTTTGGTCATTGTATTTCTGCATAGTGGGAGTTCCAAAGAATTGGTAAAGAGCCCATTATCAAATAGAAATTTTGGGACAGAGCACCAAATTATAACTATGAAGAGACACACAAATAATAGTTAAAGAAATGTAATTCCACTGAGCCTAAGGACTCTTTGGCCACATCTAAAAATGTGTTATTTTCCCCAAGGTAGTGGGAACCAACAGTTTGGGGGAAGATAAGAGTTCCACATATGAAATAAGTTTATTTTAACAATCCTCAGCACCATATGTGTTCAGATTTCCTATTAACCCTCCTCAAAGTTAGGGTTCCAAGAAACAGCAAATATCCAGATTTGAAGTCCAAAAGAATGGACTGTGGTCCTTCACTGGAAAAGGCTAGGTCCTTCACTGGAAAAACAAAGATTTATTTATTTTTTTTATTTACTTATCTTTAGAGGGGAAGGAAAGGAGAGGGAGAGAAATATCAATGTATGGTTACCTGGCCTGCAACCTAGGCATGTGCTCTGACTGGGAATTGAACCACAATCCTCTGATTCTCAGGCCTGTGCCCAATCCACTGAGCCACACCAGCCAGAGTGAAGATCTTTTTATCAGCATAAAATATACTTTGATTTCATCATCTTTAAAAAAGAAAAAGTCAGTATTTGCTGTCTCCCATCCCTGTCTCCCAATTCTCTCTTGACCCCACTCCAATCGTGCTCTTGACACCACCACTTCTCTGGAGCAGCTTTGCTTGAGTTCTCCAGAGATCTTGTAACATTATATCTATCCATCTGTTAGTTCTTTTAGTACCTTATCTACACCCATAAGGAACACTTGGTAATTCGATCAGCCCCTCCCCACTATCCTGCTTAAAACATCCTTTTACTTGGCTTCCAGACTACCATGCCCTCTTAATTTGCCTCCTGTCTCACTGTCCACTCCTCAGTCTCCTTTTCTGGGCCATCTCTCTGACATTCTAATATTGGAGTGTCGATGACTCAGTCCTTGGAGCTCTTCCTTCCTCTTTACACTTACACTCTTCGTGGCCTCATCCAGTCTCCTAGTTTTAAATATTGCCATATGCTGACCTCTCAACATGTCCAGCTCAGACTTCTATCCTAAATGCAAGACTTGTGCATTCAACTTGTCAGCAAATGTGATTTGCTCTATTTTTGAATGACACTAGAATTTGTCTACGGCTACCACATGCTCCAAGCCACTTCCATTTCTCCTGGGCTTTTACAATAGCTTACAAATACTGATGCACTTCCATTATGTGCACCCTTCAGTTTCCTCAACACAGCAGTCAAAATGATCTTGTTAAAAGCTAAGTTAAATTGCCATCATTCATCTATTAAAACCCTCCAATGGCTATTCTTCTACCCAGACTAAAAACCCCAGTCACTGAAATGCCCTACAAAGCCCAACCAAATGTGCCTCTCCATCACTCATCTCTGCATTCCAGTCCCTCTGCCTCCTGTCTTCCTCCAGCAGCCAGGCATACTCTAGCCTCAGGACCTTCGCACCTGTTGAAACCTCTGGCCTGGATCATCTTCACCCAGACATTTTAATTGTCACTTTTACCTGTGCAGATGTTACCTTCTCACAGAGGTTTCACTGACTTCTAAAATTTAGCCCCCTTAAGCCCACCTTAGTATTATTCCAGTACTTTACTGGAACAGCTGTCTCTTATCAGCTTTATTTTGGTCTATAGCATTTTTAAAACATGGTCCTGTGATTAGGTAAAATTCTAACATTCATAACAGTCTAACACATTTTACTTTTCTTACATTATCTCCTTCTTGTCACCCCTAAGATGTACACTCCATGAGGGAAGGGGTTTTTTTTGGCTGTGTGCCTGGCATGGAGAGAAGTACCTGACACATAGTTAAGTGTTTAATTTTTTAAATAAATGAATAGCAAGTAGGTGACCCCCCCCCGTTTTAAAAAAGATCTGGTCTCCTAAATATGAGCTGTTCAAAAGCATTTAGAAACCAATGGTAATATTAGATTTCAGATGATGCAATTGTGCTTCAGTTTTCATAGCAAACCGCTTTCTGTGTCTTAAGGAGTAAGTTCCAGATTATAAAATCGGTTACTTCTCATGGTGTCTGCTGCAACTATTACACAATAAGTACCCAAGTTCTAACTAGGACCTGAAGTAACCCTTATGCAAACTGTGTCAGTGCCTGATTTGCGCCAACACAGCTTCAATAATAAAACAGTGGGGATAACTCAGTCCTTACATGAGGAAAACCACATGCATTTCATGTTTTTAAGAAGCTGAACTGACCATGTAGCTTATACTCAGATTTTTTCATCTAACTCATCAAAAACTCCCTACAGTAAATTCTGTTTGGGTAAGGATAAAGAAAATGTTGTAACCTGTTGAGTGAATATTTCTGCAGAAAGCAGAACTAGGGGATTTATTCAACAGTCAATAGTAGGATAACATCTAACACCTGTAGATTTTTGTAAACCAAATTTAGATTTGTAACCAGGTATAGTTAAGAGGAGATGGAGGAAAGGGCTATGACGAAACACAGAAGAGCTGACTCAGCAACTTGAAGTGCTCCAGGGACTATCCGGTGATATGCTGTTTGCTTTGCCCTAGTAGGAGGGAGATAGCTTTCTCAAAACAAGGTGGACTTCTACATCTTATCTGTAAACAGTATCAGGACTTGCCCTTGGAAAGCTTTTGGTACTACCCTTTTCTAGTCTAAAATCTGAAAACACTACGCCCATTATTGGTAGTCTTTTTCTAGTCCATTGCCTTTTATTCTGTAGGTAACACTGAATTCCAGGAGTCTCAAACACAAGCTGTTAGGAATGAGAAGGAAAGAATAGATTCCTGAGGCTCTGCGAGAAAGGCAAGGGGTATCAGTTGTTGCCTCTATAAGGAAGGTGAAGGAGGGGTGCAGTGAGGGTGGAGAGGGAATCTGACACTGAGGCTTCAGGACTGGAAGATTGGAAAGATGGGGACATTTGCAAAATTCAGAAAAACAGATGGCACTGTTTGGAGGGACAGAGGAATAATGAGACAATCTTGTTGGCTCCAAACTACAAACTCCAGCACAGGCTGTTTAAAAGCCTAGCTCTGCTGAAAGGGTTAAAAACTCAATGCACTGCTTGGTAGCATTTGATTCACTCAGTGACTGTTCTGGTTACTGAGGTTCCCTAACAAATTACCACAAAATGTAGTGGCCTAAAACTATGTTCACAGATTCTATGGATCAAGAATTCAGGCAGGACACAGCAGGGACAGATTATTTCTGCTTCTTGATGTCTGAGATCTCAGCTACACGACTTGAGGGCTGGAAGCTGGAAGCGGCTGACGGCAAGTGTATTCATATGTGTGGGGACTGAGGCACCAGCCTCAGACAGTTTGGGGCCTTGGTTTCTCTTCACATGGGCTAATCTGTGCTCCCTCACAGAGTGGTCGATGGCTTCCTCAGAACCAGTGTCCAATTCCCACCTCCTGAAAGAACATAGAGGCTATACTCTTTGCATAACCTAGCCTGGAAAATCACATAGCATCACCTCTATTGCCCTCTTCTGGTTGGAGCTGTCATAACCCACACCCAGTACCTCAGAATAAGACTTTCTCTGGCAATGGAATAATTGCAGATGTATTAGTTAAGATGAGTGGAATAGGCCTCTAATCCGATACTACTGGTGTACTTCTAAGAAGACAATCAGGTGAAGACAGAGATACACAAGGGAAATGCCTTTTGAAGACAGTGGTAGAAATTGGAGTAATGCCTCTACAAGTCAAATAACACTAAGTATTGTTAGCTGTCAACAGAAGCCAGGAGTCTTGGAACAGATTCTCCTTCAGTGACTTCAGAAGGAACCAACTCTGCCAACACCTTGATTTCAGACTTTTGGCATCCAGAACTGTGAGAGAATACATTTTGGTTGGTATAAGTCACCCAGTTTGTGGTACCCTGTAGCCCTAGGAAACTAATACAATGAGTAAATATTAAAAGAAAATATAAATATATTTTTTGTTTCTAACTCCTTTATTCCTTCTATCTGGTTTAAAAACAATTGTATAAGGCAATAATTAGCCCTGGCTGGTGTGGCTCAGTAAATTGAGTGCCAAAGTGTCGCTCATTCAATTCCCAGTCAGGGCATATGCCTGGGTTGCTGGCCAGAACCCCAGTAGGGGGCGTGTGAGAGGCAACCACAGGTCGATGTTTCTCTCCCTCTCTTTCTCTCTTACTTCCTCCCTCTAAAAATAAATAAATAAAATCTTTTAAAAAATAAGGCAATAATTATTAACCTATGTTGATGGGCACACAATGTATAAAGATGAAATTTGGGACAACATAACTGGGGGAAGCAAAGTTTTATGTTCTATTAAAACCAAGGTAGTATTATTTAGAACTAGACTATAAGAAATTAAGATGTTAATTATAAACCCAAGAGAAACCAGTAGAAAAATACCCAAGAATACATAGTAAAATAAGCAACAAAAGAATTAAAATAGTTTACTAGAAAATGTCTAACATAAAAGAAGGCAGTAATGGAGAACCAAGAAACAAAAAAGATATAATGTAGAATCAGTTTTGAAGTATACAATACAGTATTATTGACATATTCACTATGTTGTGCTTTAGATCTCCAGAACTTATTTATCTTCTAGTTGCAAATTGTGCCCAACAGCCAAATAACAGAATAAAATCTTGATAAATAATTAGATTAAATGTAATAGATTAAACCCTTCAGTTAAAAGGCAGAGACAGCAGAATGGATTTAAAAACATAGTCTACTCACGACTTCCAGCCAAGATGAGGCTGGAAGGTAGATATATTTTGCCTCTTCACACAACCAAAAGGACAACAAAAATTTAAAAGCAAAAAATAACTGGAACTGCCTACAAATGAAACTGTATTGAAGTCTGACAACCAAAGAGTTAAAGAGAAAACATTCATCCAGATAGGTAGGAAGGGTGGAGATAGGCAGCTGGGGTGGAGAGGACTTGGGGCAAGGCGGTGGCTGGAGGACCAAGACAAGCAAGGTGGTTGATGGCAGAGCAGATGGTCTCACATTTGCATGCAGATAAACTGGGAAAAACAAGTGGGGAGCAAGACAGACCATGCAACTCAGGGTTCCAGTGCTTCCAGTTCAAGAAAACAAAGCCTCAAAACCTCTGACTGAAAAAACCTATGGGGGTTTAGGTAACAGGAGAAACTCTCAGCCTCATAGGAGAGTTCGTTGGAGTGGCCCACAGGGTCCTAGAATATACACAAACCCACCCACCCAGGAAACAGCACCAGAAGGACCCAATTTGCTTGTGGGTAGTGGAGAAAGTGACTGAAAGCCAGCCGAGAATCATGCAAGTGGTATTGTTCCCTCTCAGATCCCTACCCCATATACAGTGCCACCACGCAGCCATGTGTGTTGCACCATTCTGGTGAACATCTAAGGCTCTGCCCTTTACAATGTACAGGTGAGACCAGACAAAAAAATTGGCCCAAATGAAAAAACAGATCAAAGCTCCAGGAAAAATACAACTAAGTGATGAAGAGGTAGCCAACCTATCAGATACAGAGTTCAAAACACTGGTAATCAGGATGCTCATAGAAATAGTAAAGTATGGTCACAAAATAGAGAAAAAAGTGAAGGCTATGAAAGTGAAATAAAGGAAAATGTACAGGGAACCAACGGTGAAGGAAAGGAAACTGGGACTCAAATCAATGGTTTGGAGCAGAAGGAGAAATAAATATTCAACTAGAACAGAATGAAGAAACAATTCATAAAAATGAGAGGCTCAGGAACCCCTGGGACAACTTTAAAAGTTCCAACATCTGAATCAGGGGTGCCAGAAGGAGAAGAGGAAGAGCAAGAAATTGAAAATTTATTTGAAAAAATAATGAGGGAGAACTTCCCCAATCTGGAAAAGGAAATAGACTTCCAGGAAGTCCAGGAAGGTCTGAAAATCCCAAGGAAGCACACACCAAGGCACATCATAATTACATTACCAAAGATTAAAGATAAGAGAATCTTAAAAGCAGCAAGAGGAAAGGTGATAGTTACCTACAAAGGAGTTCCCATGAGACTATCAGTTGATTTATCAAAAGAAATCTTGCAGGCAAGAAGGGGCTGGAAGGGTATTCCAAGTCATGAAAGGCAAGGACCTACATCCAAGATGACTATCCAGCAAAGCTTTCATTTAGATTGGAAGGGCAGATAAAGTGCTTCTCGGATAAGGTCAAGTTAAAGGAGTTCATCATCACCAAGCCATTATTATATGAAATGTTAAATGGACTTATCTAAGAAAAAATAAAGAACAAAATTATGAGCAGTAAAATAATAACAAACTCACAACTATCAACAACCAAACCTTTAAAAAAACCACTACAAAAAAAGCAAACAACTACAACAGGGAAAGAATCACAGAAATAGAGATCATATGGAGAGTTATCAGGTGAGGGGAGGGGTGTAGGGAATTAAAAGCATAAATAGTAGATACAAAATAGACAGGGGAGGTGGAGAATAGTACAGGAAATGGAGAAGCCAAAGAACTTATATGTATGACCCATGGACATGGACTAAGGTGGGGGAATGTTGGTAGGAGGGGAGTACAAGGGGAGAAGAATAAAGGGGGGGATGAGACAGCTGTAATAAATAATCACTGAAGTATATAAAAAGAAGAACATTATACAGGACAGACCATGCAATTAGTAGGCCACAAAACAAGTTTCGATACATTTAAAAACATCAAAATCATATAAACTATCTTCTCCAAGTAAAATAGAATAAAATTAGAAATCAATAAACAGAAGAAAATGTATTTTTAATATGTTTTATTGATTATGCTATTACAGTTGTTCAACTTTTTCCCCCCTTCCCCCCTCCATCAAGTACCCCCCATTCCCTCTGACAATCACCCCGCTTAGTTAATGTCTATGGGTCATGCATATAAGTTCTTTGGCTTTTCCATTTCCTATACTGCTCTCAACATCCCCTTGTCCATTCTGTACCTACCAATTTGTACTTCTTTTTTTTTTATTTTTTTATTGATTATGCTGTTACAGTTGTTCTATTCCCCCTTTCATTCCCCTCCACCCTACCCCCCCATTCCCACCATTACCCCCCCTTTAGTTTATGTCCATGTGTCTCAAGTCCTTTAGATTCTATATTTCCCATGCTATTCTTGCCCCATCATCTATTTTCTATCTACTGTCTATGCTACTTATTTTCTGTGCCTTCTCCCCCCTTCTCCTCCTCCACTCCCCTGTTGCTAACCCTCCTTGAGATCTTCATTTCTATGTTTCCACTCCTGATCTAGCTGTCCTTTTAGTTTGCTTTTGTTTTAGGTGTGGTTGTTAATAACTGTGAGTTTGTTGTCCTTTCACTGTTCATGTTTGTTTAACTTCTTTTTCTTAGATAAGTCCCTTTAACATTTCATATAATAAGGGCTTGGTGATGATGAACTCCTTGAATTTTGATCTTATCTGAGAAGCACTTTATCTGTCCTTCCATTCTAAATGAAAGTTTTGCTGGATAGAGCAATCTTGGTTGTAGGTCTTTGGATTTCATGACTTGGAATACCTCTTTCCAGCCCCTTCTTGCCTGTAAGGTCTCTTTTGAGAAATCAGCTGACAGTCTGATGGGGACTCCTTTGTAGGTGACTGTCCCCTTAGCTCTTGCTGCTTCTAGGATTTTCTCCTTCATTTTAATTTTGGCTAATGTAATGATGATGTGCCTTGGTGTGTTCCTTCTTGGGTCCAACTTCTTTGGTACTCTCTGAGCTTCCTGGATTTCCTGGAAGTCTATTTCCTTTGCCAGATTGGGGAAATTCTCCTTTATTATTTGTTCAAATAAGTTTTCCACTGGTGGCTGTGCCTTTCCCCCTTTTGGTGCTCCCATAATTCGGATGTTGGAGCGTTTAAAGATGTCCTGGAGGTTCCTAAGACTCTCCTCATTTCTTTGAATTCTTGCTTCTTGACTCTTTTCTGTTTGGCCATTATTTGCTTTCTTCTGGTCCACTCCATTGATTGGAGTCCCAGTTTCCTTTTCATTGCTATTGGTGTCCTGTGCAATTCCATTCATTTCAATTAGTTTTGCCTTCATATATTTGTCTAATCTGTGGCTATAATCAACCAGTTCTGTGAGGATCCTGATCACCAATGTTTTAAACTGTGCATCTGAGAGTTTTGCTATTTCTTCATCGCTTAGATCTATGGGCTCTGGGGCTTTGAGATCTTGCGACATTTTTGGTCTATTCTGGCCCTTTAAGTGTAGAAGCGGTGCCTTGGACTCCCAGGTCGCTGGGTTGTGACGTTGTATGTGGGGGCGTGGTCAGAGCGGGGAAATGGCGACCCCCTTTGCTGTTTCTCACAGCTGGGTGAGGAGCAGTGCCTTAGATGGTTCACCTGGGCCGGGTCACTCAGAGTCACTGGGTTATGATGCTGTATGTGGAGGTGGGGACAGAGCGGGGAAATGGCGGCACCCTCCACGGCCGCCTGCCGCGGGGACCCGCCAACCCGGTCCAACTGCCCACTCCCTCGCCTGTCCACCCGCTCACAAATGCGCGACCACAGTCAACACACAGCACCGCTCCCCCCGCTGTCTCCCCCGCGGTTGCTCGCCTGGTCGCTGGCTCGGTAGCTCACTAGGTCCAACCCTGCGCCTGGATTCCACGTGACTGGATTCCGTGCCTGAGTCCGGCTGACCGAGACCTCCTGTGCAACCCCGCTTCACCAGCCGCTGGTTTCGCCCCTTACAGGTCAGGCTGAAGAATTTGTTGTTAATGGACTTCCGAAAAGTTCAATTTTCCATGTTCTGGCTGTGTTTTCTGTTGCTAATATTTAGTTGTCTCTAAACTTGGTTGTGTGAGAAGGCACGGCACACCCACCTATGCCTCCATCTTGGCGGAAGTCCCCCAATTTGTACTTCTTAATCCCTGCACCTTTTCCCCCCATTGTCCCTCTTTCCCCACCCATCTGATAACCCTCCAAATTATCTCCGTCTCTGTGATTCTGTTTCTGTTGTGCTTGTTTGCTTAGTTTGTTTTTTAGATTCAATCGTTGATAGTTGTGAATTTATTGCCATTTTAATGTTCATAGTTTTGAGCTTTTTTTCTTAAATAAGTCCCTTTAACATTTCATATAATATTGGCTTGGTGATGCCTGGGAAGCACTTTATCTTCCTTTCAATTTTAAATGATAGCTTTGCTGGATAGAGAAATCTAGGTCGTAGGTCCTTGCTTTTCATCACTTTGAATACTTCTTGCCAGTCCTTTCTAGTCTGCAATGTTTCTTTTGAGAAATCAGCTGACCATTTTATGGGAACTCCTTTGTAGGTAACTCTTCCCTTTTCTCTTGCTGCTTTTAGGATTTTCTTATCTTTAATCTTTGGCATTTTAATTATGATGGTTTTTGGTTTTGTCCTCTTTGTGTGAAACTTTTTGGGACTCTGTGCTTCTTGGACATGTTCGTCTATACCCTTCACCAAATCAAGAAAGTTTTCTTTCATTTTTTCAAATGTTTCAATTTCTTGCTCTTTCTATTCTCCTTCTGGCACCCCTATAATTCAGATGTTGGTACATTTGATGTTGTCCCTGAGGCTCCTTAGCCTATTCTTAAGTTTTTTAACTCTTTTTTCTTTTTGCTGTTCCCGTTGAATGCTATTTCTTCCTTATGTTCCGAACCATTGATATGATTCTTGACTTCATCCAGTCCACTGTTGATTCCCTGTAAATGTTTCTTTATTTCACTTAGTGTAACCTTCATTTCTGCCTGGTCTTTTTTATGCAGTTGAAGTACCCAGTGAGTTTCTTGAGCATCCTAATAACCAGTGTTTTGAACTCTGCATCTGATAGGTTGTTTATCTCCATTATGTTTTGTTCTTTTTCTAGAGTTTTGTTCCATTCTTTCATTTGAGCCATAATTCTTTGTCTCCTCATTTTGGCAGTTCCCCTGTGTTTGTTCCTATGTATTAGGTAGAACTGCTTTGACTTTCTGTCTTGGTAGCATGGCCTATTATAGAAAAGTGCACTAGTAAGTTGGGTGGGTCAGAGCCTTAGGTAATGAACAGGGTGGGGTAACCCATGTGAACCAGGTTAATGGAGTCCCAGGTATGGTGTTGCTGCTCTGTGTCTGTGTGTGTGTGGAAGGGCTCAGGAAAGGGACAATGCTGCTGCCTGGCCTCTGGAGTTTTGTCCTGAAGGAGTGTACCCCAGCACTCACCTTGATGCCAGACACTTCAGTTTCTTTCTGTATGCCACTAGTACCCTTTCAACTGCTGCCCCAGTGATGGAGCCCAGAGTGAATGAGTCTGCATAAGTCCCAAGTCTGTTACAGGCCCTTTAAGAGGCAACACCTGAGAATCCCACAGTTTTTTCCACCACCCCAATCCCCAGTGGTTTTTACAGCCAGAAATTATGGGGACTTATCTTCCTGGTGCTGGAATCCTGTGCTGGGTGGTCTGGTATGGGGGTGGGATCCCTTGCTCCTGAGGTATCCTTCCTGAATTTTATTCACCATGTGTGGGTGTGGAAGAGCCCATTCTGTGTCTCCATCTCTCCACTCTTCCTACCCATCTAGATGAATGTGACTTTTTTAATTCCTTGGTTGTCAGACTTCCGCACAGCTTGATTTTCTGACTATTCTGGGTGATAGTTGTTTTGTAGTTTAGTTGTAATTTTTGCTGTGGTTGTGTGAGGAGTTGAGCATGTCTACCTACACCTCCATATTGACTGGAACAGAAGGAAATTTAGAAGATTCACAAATATGTGGAAACTAAACAACACACTCCTAGACAACAAATGGGTCAAAGAAGAAATCACAAGGGAAATTAGAAAATACTTTGAGGTGAATTAAAACAAAAACACACAGTACCAAAACCACTGGGATGCAGTGAAAGCAGTGCTCAGATGGAAATTTGGAACATAAATGACTACATTAAAAAAATTTCACTTCCGCCAAGATGGAGGCATAGGTGGATGTGCCGTGCCTTCTCACACAACCAAGTTTAGAGACAACTAAATATTAGCAACAGAAAACACAGCCAGAACATGGAAAATTGAACTTTTCGGAAGTCCATTAACAACAAATTCTTCAGCCTGACCTGTAAGGGGCGAAACCAGCGGCTGGTGAAGCGGGGTTGCACAGGAGGTCTCGGTCGGACGGATTCAGGCACGAGGAGTCCAGGCGCGTGGAATCCAGGCGCAGGGTTAGACCTAGTGAGCTACCGAGCCAGCGACCAGGCGAGCAACCGCGGGGGAGACAGCGGGGGGAGCGGTGCTGTGTGTTGACTGTGGTCGCGCATTTGTGAGCGGGTGGACAGGCGAGGGAGTGGGCAGTTGGACTGGGGCCCGGTGGGTCCCCGCGGCAAGCGGCAGTGGAGGGCGCCACCATTTCCCTGCTCTGACCCCGCCTCCACATACAGCGTCATAACCCAGTGACTCTGAGTGACCCGGCCCAGGTGAACCACCTAAGGCGCTGCTCCTCACCTAGCTGTGAGAAACAGCAGAGGGGGATCGCCATTTCCCCGCTCTGACTACGCCCCCACATACAGCGTCACAACACAGCGACCTGGGAGTCCAAGGCGCCGCTTCTCACACTTAAAGTGCACGAACAGACCAAAAATGGCTCAAGAAGATCTTAAAGCCCCAGAGCCAATAGATCTAAGCGATGAAGAAATAGCAAAACTCTCAGATGCACAGTTTAAAACATTGGTGATCAGGATCCTCACAGAACTGGTTGATTATAGCCACAGATTAGACAAATATATGAAGGCAAAACTAATTGAAATGAATGGAATTGCACAGGACACCAATAGCAATGAAAAGGAAACTGGGACTCCAATCAATGGAGTGGACCAGAAGAAAGCAAATAATGGCCAAACAGAAAAGAGTCAAGAAGCAAGAATTCAAAGAAATGAGGAGAGTCTTAGGAACCTCCAGGACATCTTTAAACGCTCCAACATCCAAATTATGGGAGCACCAAAAGGGGGAAAGGCACAGCCACCAGTGGAAAACTTATTTGAACAAATAATAAAGGAGAATTTCCCCAATCTGGCAAAGGAAATAGACTTCCAGGAAATCCAGGAAGCTCAGAGAGTACCAAAGAAGTTGGACCCAAGAAGGAACACACCAAGGCACATCATCATTACATTAGCCAAGATTAAAATGAAGGAGAGAATCCTAGAAGCAGCAAGAGCTAAGGGGACAGTCACCTACAAAGGCGTCCCCATCAGACTGTCAGCTGATTTCTCAAAAGAGACCTTACAGGCAAGAAGGGGCTGGAAAGAGGTATTCCAAGTCATGAAATCCAAAGACCTACAACCAAGATTGCTCTATCCAGCAAAACTTTCATTTAGAATGGAAGGACAGATAAAGTGCTTCTCAGATAAGACAAAATTCAAGGAGTTCATCATCACCAAGCCCTTATTATATGAAATGTTAAAGGGACTTATCTAAGAAATAGAAGTTAAAGAAACATGAACAGTGAAAGGACAACAAACTCACAGTTATTAACAACCATACCTAAAACAAAAGCAAACTAAAAGGACAGCTAGATCAGGAGTGGAAACAGAAATGAAGATCTCAAGGAGGGTTAGCAACAGGGGAGTGGGAGGAGGAGAAGGGGGGAGAAGGTACAGAAAATAAATAGCATAGACAGTAGATAGAAAATGGGGGGACAAGAATAGCATGGGAAATATAGAATCTAAAGAACTTGAGACACATGGACATAAACTAAAGGGGGGGGTAATGGTGGGGACGGGGGTGTAGGGTGGAGGGGAATGAAGGGGGGAATAGAACCTGTAACAACATAATCAATAAAAATTTAAAAAATAAAAAATAAATAAAATGAAGGAGAGAGTCCTAGAAGCAGCAAGAGATAAGGGGACAGTCACCTACAAAGGAGTGCCCATCAGACTATCAGCTGATTTCTCAAAAGAGACCTTACAGGCAAGAAGGGGCTGGAAAGAGGTATTCCAAGTCATGAAATCTAAAGACCTACAACCAAGATTGCTCTATCCAGCAAAACTTTCATTTAGAATGGAAGGACAGATAAAGTGCTTCTCAGATAAGATCAAATTCAAGGAGTTCATCATCACCAAGCCCTTATTATATGAAATGTTAAAGGGACTTATCTAAGAAAAAGAAGTTAAAGAAACATGAACAGTGAAAGGACAACAAACTCACAGTTATTAACAACCACACCTAAAACAAAAGCAAACTAAAAGGACAGCTAGATCAGGAGTGGAAACATAGTAATGAAGATCTCAAGGAGGGTTAGCAACAGGGAAGTGGGAGGAGGAGAAGGTACAGAAAATAAGTAGCATAGACAGTAGATAGAAAATAGATGGTGGGGCAAGAATAGCATGGGAAATATAGAATCTAAAGGACTTGAGACACATGGTCATAAACTAAAGAGGGGGTAATGGTGGGGATCGGGGAGTAGGGTGGAGGGGAATGAAAGGGGGAATAGAACAACTGTAACAGCATAATCAATAAAAAAATTAAAAATAAATTTCATGGAAACAGTTGCACTCGAACAACAATAAAAAAAGAGAGAGGGATAAAATGAAAAAAGAAAATAAAAAGAATAACATTTTTAGGCAAAAAAAATCTCAAAGCAAAAACTTAAACTTCTACCTCAGTGAACTAGAAATAAAGGTCAAACTAAACCCAAAGTAAGAATGAAAGAAATAATAAAGATTAAAGTGGAGATAAATAAAATGAAGAATCATAAAAAAATGTTGAGCCCTGGCTGGTATAGCTCAGTGGATTGTGTGCCGGCCTGCAAACCAAGAGGTTGCCAGTTCAATTCCCAGTCAGGGCACATACCTGGGTTGTGGGCCAGGTCCCTGGTTGGGGGTGTGTGAAAGGCAACTGATCAATGTATCTCTCACACATTGTTGTGTCTCTCCCTCCCTTCCTTTTTCTCTAAAAGAGAGAAATCCTTTTTCTTTAAATATTTTTAAATAAAATATTTAAAAAATTAGAAAGTTGATGCTTTGAAAAGATCCACAATGCTTATATACCTTTAGTTAGACAACATGCTCACTCCTCAACTTCAAGTAATCTTACTTTTGTTCCTGCCACTCCACTGAGCCTGCATTTGTGTAGTCCAAGAGCCACTGCTATTCTTAACTTACTTAATTCTTAACAGCTCTTGACATATTAGAGCACTACCTTATTTGGCTCTTTTACCACCCTCCTGGTTTTTCTTCCCCACTGTCCAGTCCTTTTCCGTCTCCTTTGCTGGACTGTCTTCTTAGCTTGCTCGCTAATGTTTGACCTCAGGACCCTGTATCAACAGACTCTTCTTATGTGACCACGTCCCATGGCTTTTAATAGCATTTGTAGGCCAATAAACTCCCACACCTGATCTCCAGCCAGGCCAGAGCCCTGAACTCTAGAGTTAAATTGTTGGTCACATCTATGCTGGCATTTCACACTTCACACACAGCGTCAGTGGCACCACTGTTTTTCTGGTGGTACCATGTATCAAACTGCTCAAATTGAAATTCTAGGAGTTACTCTTCCAAATTCAATCAGTAATCAAGTGCTGTCGTTGCCGCCTCTAAAACATATCCTGAATGTGTCCACTTTCACATTATTTCCACTATCGCCATCTTAAGTCAAGCTACCATGATTCCGTACATTCATTACTGTGATAGTCTTCTGTCTTAGCTCTAGCATATTGGCCCTCTCAAGCACCATTTTATCCACTAATTGGAGAAGTTGGAAACCTAAAAACATGTCTCAGAGACCCTTATATATAGATAGAGTTCTGGGTTGGAAATAGATAGTGCCCATTCAATTCACTAGCACAAAGTTTCTAAACAGAAGCAGAACAGAGACCATGTTCCTGTTGGTGTTGCTGTTGGGACACAAAGTCACAGAGTGCAAGTGGCTGAAGTTCTAACAGTTGGACTCAGCATTCCAGTGTCTGGCCAGCTTCTTGGATCAGGTAGCAGTGTCAATGGTGGCAGGCTTCTTGAACTCTGGATTTCTATTACTATGGGTGTCCTTCAACCCCACAGTCCAGTGGCAGGCCCCCTACCCCTACTGTAGTCCTTCTTATCAATTTTTGCCAACACCTCATTCATTTCAAATCTCTTTCTGATACCTAAAGTGGTTTCTGGCTTGGCATGAAACACTGATATACTTAACTGGTTTTCCTGCATCTACTCTCGCCCACCTATAAACCATTCTCCATCCAACAGAGAATTCCCTTAATATAATTCACATTATGACATATTCTGTTTAAAATTCTACAGTGGCTTTCCACCACACTTAGAGCACAACTCAAACTTTATCACGGTCCATCCCTAACTATCTGGCTCTGCCCACTTCTCTGATGGCAGCTAGCCACTGGCCTTCTCTTGATGATGGACTAAGCCAAGCTGTGACCTAGATCTATACTATATGCTGTTCCATCTTTGTAGAATGTTCTTCCTTCTAGTTTCTTACATTTTCATGTCATTCAGATTAGATGTTACCTTCTTGGTAACTCCCTATAAAAAGTCACTCTCTCATATTTCCTCTGCATAGGCATCTTTCTGGTATCTAATTTTTGTTGTTGTTCACTATTGACTGCATCCTCCAAGAATGCACGTACCACAGGAGCAGGGAGGGACTGTGTCCCCTTATAGCAGACCCAGAGCACATTATAGATGCTTTGTCAATATTTGAATGAACAACTTGCATTAAATATGTAAGGTGGGTGAATTCTACTTCTACCAGAGTTACTCCAAGGTGTTACCAAATACAAAAAATTATTCTTAAATTAGGCTGGATAGCATTTTATCATTTGGGTATGAGTGATGAGATAATAAATTGTTTTGGCATATAGTAATTCAACTTTGTGCTCTGATGGAAAATTTAAAGACCTAAAAACAATCTTTTTTTAACATTTCAGCTTGAAAGATTGGCTACCCAAAACTTTATTTTTAGAGAGAGGGGAAGAGATGGAGAAATGGAGAAAAGGGATGGAGAAAACATCGACCAGTTGCCTCTTGCACACGCCCAGACCCAGGGTCAAACCTGCAACCCAGGTATATGCAACCTTTCACTTTGCAGAATGACACTCAACCAACTGAGCCACATTGATTAGGGCTCATGCTATTGCCTTTTAAGGGCAAATGAACTATAACGTTTTAAAGATATGTATTTATTTACTTATTTATTTACAGGGAGGGAAAGGGGAGAAAGAGGGAAACATCAAGAGAAAAACATTGGTTGCTTTTCACACGCATACTTATTTCTCTCTTTGTTTAAAATTGTGGGTATTTTGGTAAAGACAGGAAGACCTACGAGACAAATTCAAAAAGAGCTGTAAGCACTCTTATTTTTCTCTTAATGCTGCATTAACTCCATCTGCTAAATTTGGTGACCTCACACTTGTTAAGACCTCTAGAGAAACAGCACCACCTGCTGGGCAAAGGCTGCTGTGCACCTGTTTTGGCAGAGCAGCCTCCCTCAACCTTTCCTTGTGCAACTCTTAAACTAGACACCAGTTAAGCTTAGCAACTAAGACCAGACTTCCAGAAGGTCAAACATCCCGCTCTGCTACTCCAGAATTTCTAACAAGATTAGAGAAGCCCCTTTGTCTGAGTCTTCTCTTCTAAGAACAAACTTGAGTTTTGACCCAAGACTGGAAATCAGTGCCATTGTGACAAAGAGCACAGCTGAAGTAGATCTGGATTAACAAACAGAAATGAAAAGGGCCACAACTTCAAGAGTCCTTTGTCCCCTGTATGCTCTGCAAACAGGATGCTAAGAAAATTTAGTGCCTTTATTCTCTATTTGGAAATTCTAGGCGAGATTTTTCCTCCTTCCCTTACTAAAGACCATGAATTTATCTGGATTTATCTCCTAGCTCACTACCCACTTTCTAGTCATTTTTCTTCCTTCATGACCAATGTCCTTTACAACTCAAGGATCTTTTCCTATAACATTGTGAATGACTTTCTTAGGATCTAAGAAATAGGTCCCCTTCCTTTCACAGCCCTCTTTGACAAACTGAATTTGATATTACAACTTTCTCTTAATTTTTAATCTATTTGTCCTCAATTAATCAATATAAACTAGTTTTTCTGTTACTCTTTATTATGGACAGTAAATGCCTGTTGCTATAGGCTGAATGTTTGTGTACCCCATAAATGCATATATTGAAATCTAACCCTCAAGGTGATATATTTGTCATTTGAAAAGTATGTATATTCTGCTGCTCTGGGGTGAAATGCTCTTAACTTCATCAATTAAAACCATACGATCTAGCGTGTCATTTAAGGCTGCTGTCTCCTTGTTGATTTTGTCAGGAAGTTCTACCCATTGAAGTCAAAGGGGTGTTAAAATCCCCACCTATGACTGTATTCCTGTTAGTCTCTCCCTTTATCCCCATCAAGATTTGCTTCACATATTTAGGTGCTCCTATGTTGGGTACATAAATGTCTACTAGGGTGATATCCTCTTGTTGGATTGTTTCCTTTATCATTATGTAGTGTTCTTTGTCTCGTACTGCAGCCTTGGTTTTAAAGTCTATTATGTCAGATATAAGTATTGCTAATCCAGCTTTTTTTCCCCCTTCCCATTTGCATGAAATATATTTTCCCAACCCTTTACAGTACTTTAGTCTTTGTGTATCTTTTGATCTGAGGTGGGTCTCCAGGAGGCAGCATATTCCTGAGTCTTGTTTTCTTATCCATTCGCTTACCCATGTCTTTTGGGTGGAGCATTTAAGCCTTTTACAGTTAAGATGATTATTGATAGAAACACATATTTAGTGCCACTTTGTTAGACTATTTTCCTCTGTCTTTCTTCTTCTTAAAGCAAGTCCTTTAATATTCATTGCAGTACTAGTACAAGTTTTAGTTTTTTCTTGTCTGAGAAGCTCCTTATTTCTCCAATTTAAATTATAGCCTTGCTGGGTAAGGTAGCCTTAGTTGTAGGTCCTTGCTTTTCATCATCTTAAATTTTACGTCTCTCCCTCTGGCCTGAAATGGTTTTGTTGAGAAATCAAATGACAGTCTCCCTGTAGGGAGACTTGGTGCTCCCCTGTAGGTAACTACCTGCTTTTCTCTTGTGGCTTTTAGGACTCTCTCCTTATCTTTAGGCCTTGCCATTTTAATTATAATGTATCTTGGTGTCGTCCTCTCTGGGGCCAACTTTTTTGGGACTCTGAGCTTCCTGGATTTTTGTGTCTTTTTCCTTCACCATATTAGGGAAGTAGATCTACAAGACTCTGGTATACACCTAAGTCAAACCCTGTTTGTGACTGGCTCTGGGCAGCCTGTTTGGAGCTATCCGTGATCCACAGCATGTGGCTCCCTCTGATGGGCCTGTGTGTGCAGAAAGAACCAGGCTGCCCACCAAGGCTGGCTTTTATCAGAACCAGGCCTGGGAGAGGGTCAGCTGAAATCTCAGAGCTCCCAGTGATCCACCTCTGCCTATAGGCATTCTGTAGGGTTAATTAGTGAATGCCTTCCAGCTGTACTCCTCAGCAGCAGGGATTAAGCCTGTGGGGCGGAATAACTCCTCTAGGCAGGGCTACTGCTTCCCCTCAGGCTGATGCCATTGACCTCTGCCGGAGAAAGAAGGCTCCTGCAGTATGGGAATGGCTCTGCAAAGGAATCCTGATAGCTGTTCCTTCAGTTCTCTCCCCAGAGCCACCTGCCCCAGACTCTCCTCACACATCTCTAGTTCACTCTGCCCTCTCTGTGTCGGAGCCCACGGTAAGTGGCTGCAAACAAAACTTGGTATGTTGGCCCCCTAAGAGGGTCTCTGCATCTCCAGCCATGTCTCCCTGGTGGACATACATTCTGCTGCTTCTCACAGCCCTGTATATTTTGAGTTCCTTTTCTGACTGGTGCTGTAGGCTGGGGAGCCCAGTTTGGGATTTTGACCTCACACTTCTCAGAAAATATCCCCCAGCCACTGAAGTAACCCTCCAGCGCTTCAGATGTCATCTGTGGGAGCCCAACCAGCCCTCTCCCATCTCCTGTGCATTCCCTACCAGTCTCCTTATGGTGATGTGGCTTCTGTCCCTCTGTGGTTATAAGGCTTCTCTACAGCTAGTGGTCAGTTGGTTATTTGGCATTTTAAAAATATATATTTTATTGATTATGCCACTACAGTTGTCCCATTTCCACCCCCTTCATTCCTCTCCACCCTGCACACTCCCTCCCCCACCATTTCCCCCCTTTAGTTTATGTCCATGTGTCACAAGTTCTTTAGATTCTATATTACCCATACTATTCTTCGCCTGCCCCCTATTTTCTACCATCTATGCTACTTAGTCTCTGTACCTTCTCCCCCCTTCTCCTCCTCCCACTCCTCTGTTGCTAATCCATGTGATCTCCATTTCTATGGTTCCGCTCCTGATCTAGCTGTCCTTTTAGTTTGCTTTTGTTTTAGGTGTGGGTGTTAATAACTGTGAGTTTGCTGTCCTTTCACTATTCATATTTCTTATCTTCTTTTTCTTAGAGAAGTCCCTTTAACATTTCATATAATAAAGACTTGGTGATGATGAACTCCTTGAATTTGACCTTATTTAAGCACTTTATCTGCCCTTCCATTCTAAATGAAAGCTTTGCTGGATAGAGCAATCTTGGATGTAGGTCTTTGGATTTCATGACTTGGAATACTTCTTTCCAGCCCCTTCTTGCCTGTAAGGTCTCTTTTGAGAAATCTGCTGACAGTCTGATGGGAACTCCTTTGTAGGTGACTGTCCCCTTATCTCTTGCTGCTTCTAGGATTCTCTCCTTCATTTTAATCTTGGCTAATGTAATGATGATGTGCCTTGGTGTGTTCCTCCTTGGGTCCAACTTCTTTGGTACTCTCTAACTTCCTGGACTTCCCGGAAATCTATTTCCTTTGCCATATTGGGAAAGTTCTCCTTTATTATTTGTTCAAGTAAGTTTTCCACTTGTCGTTCTTCTTCTTCCCCTTCTGGTACCCCTGTAATTTGGATGTTAGAATGTTTAAAGATGTCCTGGAGGTTCCTAAGCCTCTCCTCATTTTTTTGAATTATTTCTTGTTTTGTTTGGTCATTTTTTTCTTCCTTCTGGTCTGCTCCCTTGATTTGAGTCCTAGTTTCCTTTCCATCACTATGGGTTTCCTGTGCATTTCCCTTCATTTCACTTAGTTTAGCCTTCATTTGTTCCTCTAATTTGTGACTAAAATTAACCAGTTCTGTGAGCATCCTGATGACCAGTGTTTTGAACTGTGCATCTGATAGGTTGGCTATCTCTTGGTCGCTTAGAAGTATTGGCTCTGGGGCTTTGATCTGTTCTTCTTGAGCCATGTTTTGGCCTGTTCGCGCCTGTTATGTATGAGGGACGGAGCCTTAGGTGTTCACCAGGGTGGGGGAACCCACGTGGCTGGATTGTGACCCTGTATGTGGGGGTGGGGTCAGAGAGGAGCAATGGTGCTTGTTCCACCCTCACTTAGGCCTGGGTCCCCTCTGCTGCTTCCCGTGCCCCCCCCACCCCGTGCTGGCTCCCAGGTGTGTGGGCCTGTGCACCTTCCAGGACCCTGTGGGTCTCTCCAACAAACTCTCTGTAAGCCTGGGAGCTTCTCCTGGCACCTCAACCCCAAAAGTTTTTTCAATTGGTGCTTTTAGGCTTTAATTCCCGTCGATGGGGCCCTAGCCTGCGTGGTCTGTCTCATTGATCGCTCTGCTGATTTATCTGCACACGAATGTGTGACCTTGGTCAGCCAGCTGCCTTGAGCCTGCACTGGGTCTGCCCATTGCCACCCCACACCTGGGATCCGCCAACCCCCTCTTATGCTCCTGGGTTGGTCCCCGGGATTTTTCCTGCCCGACCCTGCTCCGCCAGCTGCTTGACTCTGCTCCCCTTACTGGTCTGGCTGAATGGCTGATTGTTGTCAGACTTCCATACAGTTCAATTTTCTGTGTTTTGGTTGCAGTTTTGTTACTAAAACTGTTCTTTAAACTTGGTTGTGCGAGGAGGCACAGTGTTTCCACCTATGCCTCCATCTTGCCCAGAAGTCCTTTTTTCTATAATTTAGTTATAATTCCAGTTTGGTCTTGAGAGGTTAGTGTAGTTTCCACTTACTCCTCCGCCATTTGGGTCCTCTCCATCAAGGTGACACATTTAGAAGTAGGACCTTTGGGGAACCTTGGCAAAACCCTCATGAATGGGATTAGTGCCTTTATAAAAGAAGCCCAAGAAAGCTGCTTTGTCCCTTCCCATGTGAGGTTACAATGTCTGATGGACTCCCATCAGACATAGCATTTACCAGCAACATGATTTGACTTGCCAGCCTTCAAAACAGTAAGAAATAAAATTGTTCTTCATAAGCCACCCAGTCTGTGATATTCTGCTACAGGACCCTGAATCCACCTCACCAACTCAATTCTCCATTCACTAGATACTGAATCCCCTCCTTGCCATTAATTCCTTTCTAATACAGACCCTTAGGCATACTTTTCTCATTTCTTCTTTAATTTCCTATTCCTTTAGTATAATTAAGATACCTTTTTCTGTCATCTTCCCATTAGCCTTTCCAGAAACTGTATGAAATTCAAACATTTATTTATTACTATTTGTGGGGGGGGGGGGATTTAATTATTTTTCAAGTACAGTTTTCTTTTACTCCCATCCCAGCCCTCCCCCCCCACTGTGGTTTTATCATCATTTACAACTCACTCCCATTTCTAAGATTTACTTACTGTATTTTACCATGTATAATGAGCACTTTTTAGCCCAAACTTTTGAGGGAAAAGTAAGGGTGTACATTATGCATAGGTAATACTAATTCTATCTCTACAAATATTTTGAATTTATGTTTATGCATTAAAAGTATAACTCCTTTAAAACTCCTTTATAATACAAAAATAAGTATCCAAATATAAGTAAATAAAAAATTGAATTAAAAAATTAAAGCAAAATGAAAGTTTGGGCCAAAAACATGGGTATTATTCACGGAAATGCATAATACATGGCAAAATATGGTATATTCATTTCCCTTATACTACTCTTCTACATTTCCATACTCCTTTGATTAATTAGCTACTAAAAGTTTAAAGTTATCAACATAACATCTTTTATATTCCCTCTCCTTTTATATTTGCAAAGCTACTTCCTCTTCCTTATTCAAAGTGTTCCCAAAATTATTCCTCCAGGATTCATTAATTTTCCTTATATAGGAGAAAACTGCCTCTTGCCTTCTTCAAGCACTATCCTATAAACCTCAAATATGAATCTCACAAATCCAAAAAACCACACTCATAACCTGAATGCTGACTATCTAAATGAAATAATAACCAATGAGGTTAGTTAGCCATGTATGTATACATAAATCAAATAATCAACAATGATTTTCCAATGGCAATCCATTAAAACACACACACAATTCAGACAGAAACTAACATAAAATTTTTATTTTTCTCAATATCTACAGCTCCTTTTTTAATTTTAATTTCACTTTATTTACGCTTTTATTTATTTATTTTTAGAGATGGGAAGGGAGGGAGAAAGAGAGGGAGAGAAACATCAATGTGTGGTTGCCTCTCAAGTGGCTCCCACTGGGGACCTGGCCCGGCAACCTAGGCGTATGCCCTGATTGGGAATTCAACCTGCAACCCTTTGGTTTGCAGCCTGAGCTCAATCTGGCACTGAGCTATGCCAGCCAGGTCTACAGCTTCTTTTGATTACAGCAATAAGAGGTATAGTTCAGGGACCTACATAAAACTGAGGGAAGAAGAAAAATTTTTTATTAATCACAACATGAAATTAACATAACATCGCATTAGAATTGAACCAGGATAAATGATGCTTTTATAAAATTTGTATTTCTCGTATCCATTTCAAGGAAAATAGTACATAGTAGGGCTTTTCTAGGTCTTATAAACTAATTTCAGTCAACTTTAAAAAAACAGTAAACAGCATTAACATATATTCTCAAACTGTGCTAAGGAGGAGTTAGAAAGGCAACTATGAAATCTATAACAACGGGCAGGTTTAGAACTCTTTTGTTAAGACTCTTAAGATGTTAAGAACCACATTCCTATTTTACCTGTTACATCAGTGCACCTTTTTCACTGATAAGGCAATGGAGGATGCAACAATGATTTGCAAGTCTTTTAAATAACAGATGTTTGATTGAGATGCAAATAAGCTTCCTTTCCCAATTTGTCTTTTCTGGAGCAGAAATAAATAACTTTGTCTTTTGTATGTAGGCAGCTAATATTTTGAAATTCAGCTGCTATAATCTTCTAACTCATAATTAAAAGAGGGCTAAATTATTAGGAATAAGTCTTTGAAATACTTCCAGTTTTTAAAATACCAAGGCTTCTGAATAAGTTCTCAAACCTATCTTTCTATTTTAGTACATAACTTGATAAACATAACACATTGGATCTGTATTACAGTAATTCCTTCTCTCAACTACATTTTGCCCTCAATAAGGGTGAGAGTTTCAAACAATTTCTACATATAAAGCATCTTTAAATTAGTTTCCTTTTCATTGAGCTTTCTCTCCCTTCATTTCTGTGCCTGTGAAAGGTAATCTGAACACACACATATATATTTGCATACATAAAACTAAGTTCCTTTTACCATTAAGGATAATAAAACTACACTACATGGACAATTCTGTGAAGACAGTCCAGACCTCCTTAGAAGTCCTCCTCTAGCATGAGGAAGGGAGGTGCAGTTCACTGAAGGATGTGATGAGGCTATAGTAAGTCTTTTCATCATCTGTTAGTCCTGCATTGCCAGGTCTTACCACCACAGCTACATGTACATCTGCTTTCTCAGCAGCACTGGCCTCTGTGAAAGACCAAAATAAATGTCAGAAATGTCAAAATATGATCTCTGAGATTTGCTTCAAAGTAGTCAGGAAATGTGGGAATGTAAGAAACAAGTTTGGCACTGACTGGATCACTGCTGAAGTTAGAAGATGGGCACATATGTCTCTCTTAAATAATTTTTAAATTTTCTGTAATAAAAAAAAATTTGTAATTGTACTTGACAGACTAGAAAGGCAATATATCCAGACTTCTGAGTTTTATTAAGTACGTATGAATGAGGCAGAACAAAATCATGTTCTGTCTACAACTTTCCTCTATTTCCTCCCGTTAGTCCTACAGAGAACTGACTGTTTCCCACAGAGCAGCCTCTCAGGAAAAATACCAATCAACTACATATGGGACAAATGGAATCCTAGAAACCAATCAGGCCACAATACTTGCTCTCACATCTGGAGCCCAAACATGTCATAACCCCTGACTAGACTGCCCATCTTCTTTCGCCTCAAATTCCTACTCTTTTGAAATTCAACTCAAATATCTCATCTTCCAGAAGCACAACCATGTGAGCTGGCATCCTATGTGCTCCTTTAATACCCTGTATTTAGTTCCATCACAACCACGTGAGCTGGCAGTTATTATCTGTTGTCTCTCTCCTCCTTCAATAGACTGAGATCAGTGACTGCATGGTAGGTAGTAATAAAAATAGGACTAGTAAAATAAAACTAGGTAAACTACATATTGCAGGAAATATCTCTAAAATACCTTAGTTTATATATCTCTTCAGTTTGTTTCCACCTGAAAGATAACAGCTAATATATTAATTTAGCACCTATTATGTACCAGGTACTGTTCTAGGAACAGAGAACAAAACAAAGCTCCTGCCTTCATGAAGCTCCCATTCTCATATAAATGCTCACAACAACCCTGAGGTAGTTAGTATTAGTATCCCCCCATTTACAGACAGCAAAACTGAGAGCTAGCAAGTGGTATAGCTAAGTTTGAAATAGTTAATTTGCCTCTGTGGTCTCCTCTAGAATGAAGGTTAGCAAATTATCACCTGCCACTTGTTTTTGTAAACATAATTTTATTGGAACAAAGCCACACCCATTCATTTGTGTATCATCTATGGCTGCTTTCACACTACAAGGGCAGAGCTGGAGAGCTGTAACAGAGGCTGTATGCCTGCAAAGCCTAAAGTATGTACTATCTGGCCTTTACGGAGAAAGCCTGCCAACTCCTGCTCTAGACTACTACCACTCCAAGTGTGGTCCGTGGACCAGCAGTGAGGGAAATCACCTGCAAGCTTGTTTAAAAAAAGCACAATCTCAGGTCCCCATTGTGAAACCACAGAATTAGGATCTGCAGAGGATAAGTTGTGATCAGAAATTTCAAGGAAAAAAAAGGATACAATTTAAGCAGACATAAAGTAGCTGTGCATATATTGGAAGAATGGGAGTCCAAACACAGGTCAGAAAGTTGGGGTATACTTGGATAGATAGAATAAAACTGGGAAAGAACCTGAAATACATTCTATGGAATTTAGATTGGTATTTAAAAAATCCTTAGTAGCTTCTCAACCTTCAAAGAAAGGTCATAGTATCTAAATGGATCAAGGGCAGTGGTGTTGAATATTACAATTCCACAGTAATATCTGTGACCGCAACCTACGGGAATGGCTTAAGGAAGAAGAAAAGACCTGAAATTATAGATGTACTATGATAGCAACTAGACAAAAAAAATGTGGCTAAAAAACAAGACTATGAAGAAACTGTAAGTTTCTTCATTTATAGTAATCTTCATTACTTCATTAATAGTAAGCTAAAGGTGGAGGATAGGACAAGGTGCTGGGAATCATATTATGCTCAGGACAGGCTGACTTTGTGGGGAGCTCCAGCCACAAAGCAGATTCCTAATTTTAAGCCTACAGAAACTTACCATTCAAAAATGCTATGAAAATTAAATATAGGACAAACCACAGATTTTCATCTCCCATAGCCACCTTTATGAATTAAAAGAAAAGCAATTTACAGATTAAACCTAACATATTCACCAGAACGAGGCCTGTCTCCCTTCCATAAGGAGCAAAAGTATCATTCCTCACAGAAACTGCTGGCACCTCCCTAAATATGTACACAGTAAAGCCAACTCCCAACCCCACCACTCTAAGCCCCTACAAACCATTCAAGGAAAAGGGTATATTATAGCTCTGATCCAGTAAAAGGTTTCTATACAGAAATATGACAGGCAAACATTTACAGTTCGAAGTAGAGGCCAGGTGAAATGCTTGTTGTTACAGCTAATGCTTGCTGATGGTACATTTAAGTGGCCTGGCTACCTAGTTACACAATGAACCTGAAGCAGTGTGCCCGGGCATCTCTCTTTCACCTTCAGTGCAGCCAGACATACAAATTTAAAGCTTTCCAATATGTCAAAAAAGGAGACATCAGTTGATAGAAGCCCTTAGACCCTGAAGCTGACCCAAGACAGGACACATAGGACGGGGGGCTGATCCTCACTAAATACTGTCTTCCTAGGTCAAAAATTCCAATCTAGATTCACCAAGGTCTGAAATTTCACCAAGGTATTCATGATTACTGAATGTCTACTGTATGTCAGATGAAATTAAGCCTGTTTTACCCCTCTTTCTCTGAAAAACATAAGTTACTGAAGACATTAAATGATCCATGCTGGTTAAGATTTTTTTTCAAAACTGCTTAGCAAATTAGTACTTGCTTATTATATACCTACAACTCTTCCCTAACACAACGAACCAAAAGGTCGAGGGTCAGAAGTAGAAAAATATATTCATACACCTGTGGTAACAGGTGAGCACCGTTGCCAGCAGCCTGGATTGCCTTTGGGCCCTCTTTGAAAGTTCTAATGAATGAGGGTGGCTTTAGTTCTGTGACAAGAGACAGACAGCTGAAGGGAGGAATACTGCCAATAAATGCTGAAGCTACCTCCAAGGGGCCCAGGAACCATGTGGAGCCGACCACTCCCTGACCTATGCCTTTTCTCCCCAACACTCTTCCCCAGCCTTCAGCACAGTGTCAGAGCAGCTGCACAATACACAAAGCCCTATTCTGGGTGTGAAAGGAAGGGGAAACTTACAATCCAAGCAAGTGGAAGAAATGTAAATATACAAAACTACCCTCAAATACAAGTGCAATTGTAAACACACCAAGAGCAGGCCCCCTTAGGAAATCACAACTCTAAGAATGAGCATAAAATCAAAAGCAGGGGCCAGGTGGGGAAGTGTAGGAAAGCCTTACCACCTAGGGCTTTCAGGTAAGAATGGAAGAGACTACTGCTCCCAGCATCCTCCACCTCTTAACCTGCTGTTCTGTTTCTTTATTCACTACTATTTCCCTCTATAATTCTGTGAAGGACTCTTAAATACATGTTTTAAACCACTCTTGAAATCACTTAAATTGCCAAGAAAAAATAGCATATATTGTTTAGTGCATCTGGTAATGTACCATATAAAATAAAGAGGGCCATGCTGGGTAAAAAAATGCTGTCTTTAAACAGGGGAATCATGAGTGGGGCCTGAGATGGTCCTAGGGAAGGCAGGGGTGAGGCACCTAGTGACCATAGGGCAGTCAGTGTTCATCAATTGGAAAGACAATGAGGCAAAATCACTCAAACTAGAGTCCTCTTTCTCTTTTTTTGGCTGTGTATATGTGATCTCACTGCTGTTAAATATATTTGCTATAGGTCCACCGTGACTTTATTCTCCTTAACTAGCCATGCACCTACCATCATATTTTTGTATGCATGCTCACTTCCGCACTGAAGCCCTTAAGTCATCCTTTCTTATTTTTTTCATTTCATCTGTGTGTGTGTGTGTGTGTGTGTGTGTGTGCGCGCGCGCACGTGCATAAACAGAGGGATGGGTAGGGAGCCATGAATAAAGAGAAAATGAGAAGAATTAGTCTTTCTAATGCCACTTCCCCACACACAACCCCCAAGAACTGGTAAATGGAAAGAGGAGTGAGTTGGCCGATTCACTGCCTCTTGATAAAATTTTCATTTTTCAAGGGTCTACACACACACTTTCTTTAAAGAGGCAATGTGGTTGTAGTGCCAGCCTCAGTTCCCATCCTGGAGCAGGAAGTCAGATTACTCACCTGGAGTGATGTCTGTCAGAAACAGGATGTTGCTAGTTGAGCACCCAATGCTGTCTGCAATCTTTCGATAACTCTCACTCTCCACTTTGTGTCCAATCTTGGTATCAAAGTGACCATCAATAAGCTGAATACAGAAATGGGAAAGACTGACACTATAAGTACACTTGTAACCTGGACCCTTTGTTTCTCATCCCTTATCTCTGAAATACATAACAATCAGAGTAACTTCACTCACTCAGTATACAACTGAAAACTACTTAACAGATTACTTTGTGAGGGCTACAAAAAGTATATACAAAGCTTTTATAGCAATATACATTTGAAATAGGAAGACTACCAGTTAAACACATATAAGGTCATTTTAAAATCTATTTGTTTTCCTTTCATTAGCATTAATTTTTTTCCAAAATCTTTAAAAATGCACATGCCCTACTTTCTACCCTTAAAATACTATTTGCACTCAAACTGCTTACTAAACTATGATGTTTCACTCCTGAAGAAAAATTCTGAACATTGTCCTTTTGAAACCAGAATGAACACATTTCTCTAACCTGCTTCATTAGTAAGCTGTTACTTTACTTTCAACAACCTTTCATTTTCTGATTAAAACATTTTTAAATTCTACCCAAGAGACAGTATATACCCTTCCCATCTTAGAAATAATTGGGGCCAGATGTGTCACCTGCTAATTTAACCAACTGTAATTAAAACAAGTCCATATTAAGGATCAGCTTTTATAATGTAATCTCTTCAATATTTTCAGAACTTTTCACAAAATAAAAAACAAGCGTAACAACCACTCAAAGACAAATTAAGGTAATATTATGTTTTTTTTTAACTTATAAAAAGTTAAAATTGGTTTTACATTTTTTTCTCTCAAGTTCTGCCTCATTTAGTAACTAGAGAATCAAGTTTTCACTATTGAAGTCAGTTGATAATTATGTCATGTCTTCACCTTATTGTCTGTCATACCAGAGAGAGCAGAAAAGGATTACATCTGTATTCAGAGGACACTAGTTACCAATAATTTATTTTTACTGATTGAATTTTTTATTTAGAATATAAAAAGTACTAAAATGAGAATATAATCCCCAATGCCAAAGTGTTCTCGGTATACAGTAGAAGCTCAATAAATATTTATTTTAAAAAATAACTGTCTGAGTGACCTACTGTGTATCACTAAATTCAGTGTGCATTGATCCAGTATTTCTTTTTGAGTCCCTAAAGGAATTCCCTCCTTCCAATGACCACTCTGTCCTTCAGGGGGTGTAGAGATGGATGGTGGGACACAGGACTAACAAGAATTTTTTCAGGAACAAGAAATGTAACAGGGGGCCTTCATTGTTTAATATCGTGCCCAGTTCTCTTACATAAGAATGCTGGTTCTCCCTGGTCAGGTGGTTCGGTTGGTTGGACTGTCATCCCTTACACCAAAAGGCTGCGGGTTCCATCCCCAGTTAGGACATACAGTCATACCTAGGCTACAGGTTTGATCCCCAGTCGGGGTGCGTACAGGAGGCAACCAATCAATGTTTCTTTTTCACATCTCTGTCTCTGTCTCTTTCTCTCCCTCCTTCTCTCTCTAAAATCAATAAACATATCCTCAGGTGAGGATTAAAAATAAAATTATATTAAATTTAAAAGAGAATGTTAGGTCTGCTCAAATAAAATCTGTTATCTCTCCAAAGTACCAGAAACAATCAATGCAGCTTCACTCTGCTGCATTCAAGAACTCTGGGGGTTTCCTGTTGTATTTTGGGGGATAGTGACCATGTATCACTTTTACACTTAACCTGCTACTTTAAACAACCAAAAGAAAAGCATGCCATTAGGTCTGACGGTTTCCTAATATTGGCAAGACAGATGATTTGTAAGGTAGCTCATGTCTTATTAGCTGTATTTTATATGGTTCTAGTACTACCATCATCAAATAACTTTGAGTGGATATTTTAAAATGCAGATTCCTGACTCCCTACCCCCCTCCCAGCCCTATCAATTCAGATATTCTGGGAAGCGGGGCCCAGAGATCTACATTTTAAACAAACTCTCCAGGTGATTCTTATGCACGACAAAGTGTATGAATCATTGATGCAAAGGTTGGTAACGCAAAACATTTCACTCTTGCCTATAATGTATTTCCTAGTTTTTCCATTTCTCTAAAGAGCTTAGCATATATAAATGCAATTTACCTGAATGCTAATTTAGCTTGTAACTGTAGCATATTCCCTTAACATTCATTATTTCGTGCTTTGATCATGTCAAAGAACAAAGAATAAAGTAACCTACCTCAAGAATATCCCCCTCTGTAGAATACCCAAATAATAGTTTCTGTGCTTCTATACTCCCTGAAGAATAAACATACACCTTCATTCCAGCCTCTCTCCACTTCTTGACTGCTGGAACTACATCTTCAAAGAACCTGGAGAAAAAAAAAAAGTTAAAATGCAGGAACATGTAATCTAGACGGAAGAAAAACAGTCAAAATAGTTGTCACAAGTTTCTCTATCTGTGCCCAAATGGTTTCTATGAGAAGCAAATCCATAAGACTTCATCTGCAAATTAATAAGAGTGTCAATGGAGTTCTAGGATCACAGCAGATCGGAAGCAACAATTCAGTTAGAAAGAATAGTTTCGACAGCCCCACTAATGATAGTCAAAAGTTATTACAGATAACAGGATGAAACAAGTAATTTTTTTAATCCTCACCCTAAGACACGCTTACTGATTTTAGAGGGGGGAAGGTAGGGAGAGAGGGAGAGAAACACCAATGTGAGAAACAATGGCTGGTTGCCTCACACTTGTGTCCCAGTTGGGGACCAAACCCGCAACCTAGGCATTTGCCCCGACCAGGAATCAGACCTGTGACCTTTAGGTTTACATGATGACACTGCAATGAACTGAGCCACACTGATCAGGGCAGAAAGTGACTTTTTAAATTCCCAAAGAACTCAAAAAAAATCAAACAATAATATTGTACTATTACATAATCTTTGCTGTAATACATGACAAGAGAAGGTTAAATTATGTCCAGTGTGCCTTAAGAAAGCATGGGGAATGCTTTTAGAAAGATCTGTACCCAAATAAAAGAAAACATGTTTGGGGGCTCAAAGCTATTAATTTTTAATTATCTATAAAATGGAACTATTTCCTGAGAACTAAGAAAAACAAGTTTTACTATGCAGAAAAAAAATTATGTATCAAATCAGATAAGCAACTTGTACCATCTCACATTCTCTAATCAGCAAAGTGTCTATTTTTCTAATTCCTGACATTGTCTTGTTGACCAATTCTATTCTATTTTATCTATTCTATTCAGTGGAAATATAGACAATGGATGAAAAGAGAAGTACAAGGAAATTGGGATGCGGAGCTAGTCATCCTTAAAAGAGTAAAAACTATCAGAGAAATCTTCTGTATAAAACAGTTTAATATGTTGCACTAATTGAAGAAAAGAGATTCATTAGTTCAAACCCAGCACACATAATTGTGAGTTACTTTGTACTTACAGAGACAGAATTTTTCCATGTTGAATACACAGATTGTTATTGCTCCAAAGCAGGGTTTAGAAGTCTAAGATAACTTATTTCAAGTCCCTGGTTTTATAATTGAGGAACCAAGACCAAGAGAAGGAAGGGCTAAGTAATTCAAATATAGTCTCCTGGCTCCACTCTTCTGAATGTTTTACAAAGCAATCTAGCTGATATTTCCATATCACTGGCCTATCCTGACATTCCAATGCATCCTTTAAAGGTGGAAGCCCCTTGTAAAGTATATAAAGAAATGGCATCTCATTTGCAAAAAACAAAAGAAACATAGGCAGCTAGACACAGTCTTGGATCTTAGGATTTACATCAGGCAATGGTCTAAACCCCTTAGTGGCAGTGCCTTATTAAGAATATCTTAGCAACATAGGACTCCTGAGTCTCCTTCAGCAAGAGTGCTCAGGAACTCCACGACCAAGACCAAAGGTCTCTGGAAGGTGTTCAAAAGAGCACAAAACAGAGCGGCACTGCTGACACTCTGAGTACCCCCAAAGTGACGGGGTGCAGAAGTATCATTCTTGCTTCTCTAACAGAACAGAAAACAGGTAGTCTAATCGTCCTGGGAAGCAGCCCAACAGCGCTGTTACTCTTATGCAAAGGATCAAATATAACTTATTTAAAAAGTGACCATTTCCTAGGAAGCTGTTTTCGAACTGGTATTAAAAGGACTTCAACCATTTCACAAAGACAAACATCAGGTTTGGGAAATTTAGCTGGGCGAAATGCTTTATCCCAACTTTGAAAACAAAACATTCATTTGTTAGAATAAAAAGAATGTTGATTTTATCTATTTTACTAGTCAAGGAACACTGGAGAAAGAGGACCAGTAGAAAATGTATTTGATTTTGAGGCTGGTGAAATGTTCAGATTCATGTGAGCAGCTACATACTCTGCTTTCATATGCCCCGCTGTGAATGCTGCCCTCCACATGTGGCCCTGCAGCTGTTTCAGTGCCGTGGTCTTTCGGTCCAGAGACATCTGCCAGCACACATTATCTACCACAGCCTGGATCGTCTGTTGCAGGTCATCTGCCCCATTCTCAGATGCAGCAGGGATCGGAACAGCCCCAACCAGGTGGGAGTCCTCTTCAGCCTTAAAGTCATAAACAACATGAAGTTTGTTTCTTTCTTATTTGAAAAAAGAGCACCTGACATGATACCTGACAACCAAACTGACCAACTTTCTCTAAATATCTTTAGCACCAAGCACTATTACAAATTAAAAATATTTTACATTTTGTGGCTGATCTGAATGGTTCCTAAAAGAAACTGGATTATAATTAACAATTTACATTTACCTTTCCTATATTGCTAAAGCTGAAATTTAAACCAAGAGGCATGTATGTGAGAAGAGAGGCAGCACATGATAAAATGACACCATAAAACCTAGATTATTGATTCACTTATTATGATGAACAAACCATAACCTCAATTAAATCTGATAATTTTCTCTGTACTGTAACTGAGGGAAAAACACAAGGAAAACCTTTAAAGTTAGTTCATGCCTGGAGTTCAATTAAAAGAAGCTAGTGAAGTAATGTCTGAGGTTGGTTCACAGTTTCCTGGAATCCACATCTTGCAAAAACTCTAACAGCTACTTGGAACACCGACAATGTGACAACGCCTATGTCTAACATCTAAAGACCCAATGATTCATATCCTACAATGCGGGAATAAGTATGCATGTTTCAACAAGAATTAAGACAACAAAAAAAGGCATAGGAGGGAAGTGTTTCAGACTAACCATGAATTATCTAGAAAATCCAACAAACAGAAATACCCCAATGCCCCAAAGAATATGACTATATTTCCAATCCTAACTCTTAATGTTAAAAAATTCAGAGTGTTTCACATTGTCCAAATAGAAAATTAACTAGAAAAAAACTACCAGAGAGTTAGCTCTGCACAACATATTAAGATCTTTGCCACTGAAGTAATTTTAATTAAGAAAAACAACAAAACAGGAGATCCATAGCACACTGTGGAAGGGAAAAAAGAGACTGAAAACTGGGTAGAATAAGCACGTGAGATGCAGGTGGAGTTGATGGTGGGGCCAAGTGTGAGCTGGGGTAAGATCTGGGGTAAGAGCTGGGGTCTGGAGGTGGTGTATAGATGTGAGGGGGTCCGGGAGCATTGTGCAGTGCTCAGCAGAGGCTCATGCCAGGAGCCAGAAAAGAGTGGAGAATGAGGCGATAAGGTGTTGTTGCTCTGAGACATTAATGAAAAAATGTGAAAAGACAGCACAAAACCTTTTGCATTCCACCCAGAAAGGGTTTGAGCATAAGTATCTAAGCATCCTATTTCTAAGACACTTGGGAATGTGGAAGCAATAGAAATGTCCCAACCTGTTTCCTCAAAAGACTGACATCCTGCTGACACTCCTCTTCTTCCCAATGTGCCTGCAAATACTCTTTAACATTTTCTTTGATGTAAGGAAATAAAATGTCCTGGTAAAAGAGCAAAAGAAGAAACAAGAATCAACTTTATTCATTTGCATGAGATCAAGCTCTTCAACAATCTCACCTTAGCTAATTGTAGCAAATAAGTCACCGAAAATATGAAAATAGCAGCTGTCGATATATGAGTGAAACAGAGAACAAGAAATAAATGAACTAGATCAAGAATCAGTAAACCATGGCCCCTGGACCCAATCTGTTCTACCTCTTGTTTTCGTGAATGAAATTTATTGGAAGCCACAGCCAATAAATTTATTGGAAGCCACAGATACAATGTTTACATAGCATCTATGACTGCCTTGAGGCCACAATGGCAGAGTTGGGTGTTTACAACCAAGGTCATATGGCCCGCAAAGTCTGAACACTTACTATTCATCCCTGTACAGAAAAAGTCTGCTGACTCTGGAACTAGATTGCTAGACCATAGGTCCTTAAAGGAGGGATCAAGTATATATTGCTCACAGTTATAACTCCAAGGCACACCACAGTACTCAGCACATGTACATAACTCAAATGTCTGCTGAAAGAATAGTGTCCATGCATGACAAATGTTTTTAAAACCAAACCTGATCACTATGATTCTTAGTAATCAGACTACTTACTAGACCACCCTATAAAAAAGTGATGTGCAAAACAATTCAGAAATAACCTATTAGTAATCCATGCAATGGCATTATGATTTCTCTTAGGTCAAAATCTTTACATTTACTTGCAATTGTAACATATATACCTTTTCAAAAAAATATGGCACTTCCAACAACTGTTTTGTGTCTACTATATGCCAAAATATGCTAGTCCCTGAGTGAGGCATGGATAAAAGGACTGAAAACATAAATAAGTCACAGTCCCTATTCTCAATAAGTTTAAGAATCTGGGGGTAGGGTGGCAGATAAACAAAGAATTATAATGGGGTACAATGGATAAGATAAACAGAATATGAGTAGAACACTGCGTAATTCCAGGGCATCATTCAACAGTCTTAGGAATAACCAACCAGTCTTGAAAACATGCTATGAGTGTAGACCCTAAGTACACAATTCAGAGAAGGCATTGCATCTTAAAAGAAACTCCATAATCGAGTTGAATTTACGAAATATGTTTATTCAAGTTCATTCACACATTTATTTATTCAAGTATTTACTGAATGTCCAACACATGGCAGGCCCTGTACTGGAAACATAACTGGGGTCCCAATTATACAAAAACCACACATGATCCCCAATTTCAAGTAGAAACAGAACTTTCAGAGGTCCCATTAAAGTCAAACTATTCTCATAATATTAAGTTGTTATTTGCCTTTTTCAGTTTCATCTATTCAGAAGTGTACAATCGTTTCCCAGAGGCGACACAACATGTGATGTCACAATAGATCCAATGCAGATAAGGGAATCTAGCTGTCTTCAATAACTAGACATTGAGGAGGCATGAAAAAAATGTGAAACAATGCCACTCTTCCAACCATATTTTCCAAAACTAAAAAATTTTTTGTATAATATATTATTTATATTTACAAAGTAATAGGATTTATTGTTTTAAATGAATAAATATTTTAAAATTATACAGTTTTAATTTCTAATATGGTAAATACTGGTCAATATCATCCACAGAAATAAAAGTTCTTTGGTTCCTCAGGAATTTTTAGAAGTTGAAAGGAATCCTGAAAACAAAAAGTCTGAGAACCAAAAGGTGAATAGGAGTAACCCAGAGAAGACCAGAGGAAAGAATGTTGCACAGAGAATGAACGGTATAGGGAAAGAAAGGTTCTCAGTAGTCACCTGATCTATGGAGCATATAAATCAGATATAAGACACAGGTGTTCAAACATTTCCACTCCACTTGGAGGTGTGCAAAAGGCCCTGAAGATAAACATTCCTATACCCTGAAAAGAGGGCTCACTAAATGTAATAATAATGGTCTTCAATTCATGAAATTCCAGCACGTGCTATCACAGAGTCATCTGTGCCAAACAGCACCCATCTCTTCTGATCAGTATAACCAGAACTGGCCCTCAGCCCCGCTTTGTGGGGTATAGGGAACATCTTAAAACCAGTGATCTGTGCTTTCTCCCTCTCTTTCCTTTTGACCTCCTCCTTGTTACAAGCTTCTGGACCATTATATTTTTCTAAATACTATGACAAGAGATTGAACAAGGGCAAAAAGGTGAAAGAAGGTGGCAGAAAATTGAGGGATGATATGGTTAGAGGACAGAGTTAATAGATTCATATGAGCAAAACTATGTATTTTTTTAGTGTGCACAGTGTTTCCCTGACTGGTACAAACAAAGGTTTGGCTACATGATTAGAATTTTTTAATTTCAGAAGACCTAAGTCTAAGTTCAACTTAAACTGCACTCCCAAATGAAAATACAACACAATGAAGTTATTATAGCTTTTTTAAAATTGTAGGACTGAAATTTTTATCTAGTCATAATGTTATTCAAATTTCACCTGCCCTAGAAAAAATAAAGAACTCATTCAATTTTGCTTGTTCTCATGTGGCATTTCAGTAAGTAATGGATCATTTAGCAGATTTCAAATCATACAAACAATGTGATCAGGCAAATTTTTCAGAATACTTGACAGAGAAGCCTTGTTTAAGCTCAGTAAAAATGCATTTTTGATCTAAAAGAAAAAAAATAAAGAGCTAAGATTGACAGCCTTCTTTTTCTGCAAGAGATTCCTTTTACCCTGCTGCTATACTTTTTTAAATTACTTAGTTTTCCCATTATGCCCTACATTGTACCCCTCCTTATTCTTTTCTTTTCCTACTTAACATATCTCCCTTACTTATGAACTGTAGTTGGGCTGCAAACTGGCCCCCACTTGAGAATGCTGAGCACTTGAGAACGCTAAGAAGATGTAGTGAACTAAAGGTACACCAGCCATTCCTTTCCTAGGTGTATACCATAGAGAAACTAATACATGTGCACAAAGGAGAAAGTAAATAAATGTTTATTTTATAAACATGAGGACAATAGCAAAACATTGAGGACAATAGCAAAACAATGAGAAACACCCTCTGTTTATCAGCTAAGAATGGGTAAACTGGAGTATACTCATATCTAAAACATTATAAAGCAGTTGAACTTGAATGCACTCAAATTGTATTTTACTAATATAAACATAAACTCTAATGTATGAATAAAAATGTGATACAAGACTTCTGCCAAGATGGAGGCATAAGTGGAAGCACTGTGCCTCCTCATACAACCAAGTTTAAAAACAACAAAGTTTTAGCAACAAAAATGCAGCCAAAATCACAGAAAATTGAACTATACGGAAGTCTGACAACAAGGAACCATTCAGCCAAACCAGTAAGAGGGGCAGAGCCAGCAGCAGAGCGGGGTTGGGCAGAAAAGATCCACCGGACCGACCTGGGGCGCGCAATCCAGGCACACAGGAGCCGTGGGTGGATCCTAGGTATGGAGTAGCAGTGGGTAGACCCACTGAGGGTGCAAGGCAGCGGACCCACTGATGGTGCAACGCAGTGGACTCACTGAGGGCTGACCACGGTCACACATTCGAGCGCAGATAAACCAGTGAAGGAGCGAGCGGTGAGACAGACCCTGCAGACTCCAGTGGCGGGAAGCAGCAGAGGGGACCGCCATTGTCCTTTCTGACCCCGCCCCCACATATAGCGTCAAAAACCAGCCACCTGGGTGGCCCCACCCTGATGAACACCTAAAGCTCCACTCCTCATACCTAACAGGCATGAACAGATCAAAACATGGCTCAAGAACAACTCAGAGCCCCAGAGCCCATAAATCTAAGCGATGAAGAAATAGCCAAACTTTCAGATGCACAGTTCAAAACACTGGTCATCAGGATGCTCACAGAACTGGTTGATTCTAGTCACAAATTAGAGAAACAAATGAAGGCTAAACTAATTGAAATGAAGCAAAATGCACAGGAAACCAATAGTGATGGGAAGGAAACTGGGACTCAAATCAAGGGAGTGGACCAGAAGGAGGAAAAAAGTGACCAAACAGAAAAGGATGAAGAAACAAGAATTCAAAAAAATGAGGAGAGACTTAGGAACCTCCAGGACATCTTTAAATGGTCCAACATCCAAATTATAGGGGTACCAGAAGGGGAAGAGGAAAAGCAACCAATGGAATACTTTTTTGAACAAATAATAAAGAACTGCCCCGGTCTGGCAAAGGAAATAGACTTCCAGGAAATCCAGGAAGCTCAGAGAGTCCCAAAGAAGGTGGACCCAAGAAGAAACACACCAAGGCACATCATCATTACATTAGCCAAGATTAAAATGAAGGAGAAAATCCTAGAAGCATCAAGAGACAAAGAGACAGTCACCTACAAAGGAGTTCCCATCAGACTGTCAGAGGATTTCTCAAAAGAGACCTTACAGGCAAGAAGGGGCTGCAAAGAAGTATTCCAAGTCATGAAATCCAAAGACCTACAACCAAGATTGCTCTATCCTGCAAAACTTTCATTTAGAATGGAAGGACAGATAAAGTGCTTCTCAGATAAGATCAAATTCAAGGAGTTCATCATCACCAAGCCCTTATTATATGAAATGTTAAAGGGACTTATCTAAGAAAAAGAAGATAAAAAAGATGAACAGTGAAAGGACAGCAAACTCACAGATATTAAGAATCACACCTAAAGTAAAAGCAAACTAAGGGGACAGCTAGATCAGGAGCAGAACCATAGAAATGAAGATCACATGGAGGGTTAGCAACAGGGGAGTGGGAGAAGGAGAAGGGGGGAGAAGGTATAGAAAATAAGTAGCATAGACTGTAGATAGAAAGTAGATAGGGGGAGGGCAAGAATAGTAGGGGAAATACAGAATCTAAAGAACTTGAGACACGTGGTCATGAACTAAAGGGGGGAACGGTGGGGGAGGGGGTGTGCAGGGTGAAGGGGAATGAAGGGGGGAATAGAACAACTGTAATGGCATAATCAATAAAATATATTTTAAAAAAAGTTATACAAAACAGGATGTATTCAGGGCCTCAGTTATATCTGTAATGTTTTATTTCTTTAAGATCTGAAACAAACATAATATTAAAAATTTGCTTAGTGGTAGGTGCATAGTCATTACATTCATATTTCTTCCTGATTATTTTAATTGTTTCACAATGAAAAAACAAGTAAGGCAACTTTGATCCTTTATCCTACCTACACCTGCTTCTTTCTCACTTGTTCATCCTCCTCCGGTATCCTGCCTCCATTATCCCCCAACTTCCAAGTAGGCAGAAATATTCCTAGGGGGAAATTGTTGGTTAGACTCAGGACCTCCTAGTAACTTTGAAGTACCAAAGTGATAAAATACATGCAGTTTTTTTACTACTTTGTGCTTCATAAAGTCCAATTTCCTATATCCAGTTTTTTTAAAGATTTTATTTATTTTTAGAGAAAGGGGAAGAGAGGGAGAGAAACATCAATGTGTGGTTGCCTCTTGTACACCCCCCAAAGTGGGGACCAGGCCCACAACCCAGGCATGTGCCCTGACTGGGAATGGAACCAGTGATCCTTTGGTTCACAGGCCAGCACTCAATCCACTGAGCCACACTAGACAGGGCTCCTATACCCAACTTTACTGGTACCAAGAATAATTCACAAAATGAACTGTAAATGTTGAGAGCCCAATTCCTTGACCTCTGTGGGAGAGGATATAAATACAGACTCCACGTGGCAAGCCAGGCCAGGTCCTTCCTCTGCCTTTTACTAGCTGTGTTCAAGTAACTTATCCTCTCTGAGCCTATTGTCTCATCTGCTACAAAGGAATAATTAGAGATAAATATTAGACAAATATTTAAACACAGACAAATATTTAAACTGGGCAAGGATCACCTCTGACCCAATTTTAGTAATAAATTATAGCAGAAAAGTTCCCAGAGGATAAATCATAAGCACAACCAACTCATTTATTCAATATTTACTGAGGATCTCCTGAATGTCAGGTACTTGTGATAACAGAATTATAAATCACTGCCCCTCTCCTCAGAGAACTCGCAGAAATAAAAGAGGCAAGGTTCCTAACAATTCTAAACTTTTAGGAAAAGCTTTAGAAGTTAGAGATTGCTTTGAAATTCCTGATCATCCAATTTGCCCCTTTCCTTTACACATAAAATTCTCCTCTACCCTGAGTAAACACCAAACTAGGCAATGAAGCTAGAATTTAGTATAACATCTGGAATATCAATATTACCTTAGGGGTGGCATGTTAGACAGTTCTACTTTAGTGTAGAAGTATTATTGCATAACATAAAAGTACAGTAACTAAATTGTAAAGATCTTATCCATCCTCTCAACACACTTACTGACCATCTATTATGTAAAATAAATAAAATCCCTTCAAGTTGCTTATTTTAAAAAGCCATTAATTGTATCATAGTCTGACATGAGCTATAATATCACATTAAAAAAGCTCTAAAAACAGCCCTGGCTGGTATAGTTTAGTGGGTCAAGCATGAGCCTGAAACCCAGAGAGTTGCCGGTTTGATTCCCAGTCAGGGCACATGCCTGGGTTGTAGGCCAGGTCCCTAGTCGGGGGCCCACAAAAGGCAATCACATGCTGTTGTTTCTTTCCTTCTTTCTCCTTCCCTTCCCATCTTTCTAAAAATAAATAAGTGAAATCTTTTTAAAAAATGCTCTCAAAATAGACTTTTTAAAGCTAGTGCTTATTGCCCAATCCTGCCCACTGAAAATATTCAGACTTTAAAAATAATTCCACAAATAACTGTGATGATAATGTTTTAACTTCAGTTACGATCCATTTATAGATAATTTCAGAATACTATAATATAAAAAAGTACAGCAATAAACCCAGGATTCTACTAATGTGTGACTATTTTTAGTCTATCAGGTACTTAAGGAGTTGTTACAGTTTTAGCAGTACATAGAGCAAATAAAAATAAATGAGAGTAGCTGTCTTCCAGGGGGCTACGATTAAATTCTGCTAAATGCTTGAAAAAATACTATGCAAGCAGGAATTTATTCTACTCTATATAGCACTATGGCAGTTTTAGGAAAGAGCTCCATTAAGCGCCACAAAATTTCTGAAGCTCTAACTAAATAAATTGCCTAATAACTGCTTAGAAGTCCAAATATGGACCTACTTTATGGTTAAGCAGTTGTTTTAGTAGAAAAGTCATAGAATCAATCAAAATAAAATTGTGTTATAATACTTACTTAAGTCTCCTATGAAAGCAATGTGTATATAAAAAGGGAATAGAGCCCTGTGTTCATTGCAGCATTACTCACAACAGCCAAGTTTTGGAAGCAGCTCAAGTGCGCATGAGTGGATGAGTTGATAAAAAAGCTGTGGCACACTTATACAATGGAATACTACTTGGCCGTAAAAGACAAAGAAATCTTACCTTTTGCAACAGCGTAGATGGAGAGTGTTATGCTAAGTAAAATAAGCCAGTTAAAGAAAAATAAGTACTATATAATTTCACTCATATATGGAATCTAACGAACAGAATAAACAAACAAAATAGACACAGACAACAGTCTAGTGATTACCAGAAGGAAAGAGGTAAGGGGAGGTAGAAGAGGGTAAAGAGGAGATAAATGGTGATGGAAGGAGATCTGACTTGGGATGGTGAACACAGTAAATATATAGATGATGCATTATAGAACTGTACCCCTAACACCTATATAATTTTATTAACCAATGTCATCCTAATAAATCCAATTTAAAAAATAAGTAATAAACATTAAGAAAGAAAAAAGAAAACCCCGAAGCACCAGATGTAAACATTCCCAGCACATGGTGATGCCTTACCTTATTTCACTGCTCATGTTTTAAACTCTTTTCAGAGTCTAATTAGTGGCATATTTTTCACATTTTGTACTTTTTATTGGTGATTTTGCAGTTTAAAAATGGCCAATCACTGTCTAGTATTCCTAAGTGCAAGAAAGCTTTGATGTGCCTTGTGTAGAAAACAAGATAAGCTTTGTTAAATCACAAGTTACAGTGCCACTGTCCACAAGTTCAATGTTAATGAATCAAGAATATATATTAGCCGTGGCTGATGTGGCTCAGTGGACTGAGTGCCCGCCTGCAAACCAAAATGTTGCTGGTTCAATTCCCAGTTAGGGCACATGCCTGGGTTGCAGGCCAGGTCCCCAGTTGGGGGCCTGCAAGAGGCAGCTGATCAATGTATTTCTTGCACATTAATGTTTTTTCTATCTTTCTCCCTCCCTGCCCCTCTCTCTAAAAAAATTAATTAAATCACTTTTTAAAAAGAGTATATATTAAATAAGGTAAACAGAAACACATAAAACGTTATATAATAACCAGCTGATTAAAATGTTGTGTCCCGAGGCTCACAGGAACCTAACCCTGTATTTTCTCTAGAGCACAGGCGGCAAATACAAGGCCAAATTGGGCCCTCTACCTTGTTTTACCATGGCAGCACTGAGGTCTTGCTTAGCAGTTAAGGAGTCGTTACATTTACACAGTCCTAATTATATTCGGCCCTTTGAAGGCAACCACAAGTCTGATGTGGCCCTCTGGGTGAAAATGAGTTTGATACCCCTGCTCTAGAGGCAATAATTCAGTATTTGCTAATATGTTGTTCTCAGTAACTTTACAGTATAGCATGCAACTGTTTTTACATGTACCAACTCAACATATACCAACAGGAAAGCCACCAAATCACAGAGCATTTTCAGGAACAAGAGATCATTTTTCCCAAACTCAAACAGTAGTTAACGGTTCCTGACAGGATAACTACAGGGGCTGATGATGGTGTTATTTCATGGCATAAAGACTAAAAACATTAGAATAATGATGCCCTGATCAGGTAGCTCAGTTTGAGCATTGTCCTGATACACCAAGGCTGCAGGTTTGATCCCTGGTCAAAGCACATACAAGAAGCATCCAATGAACACATAAATAAGTGGAACAACAAATCACATTTCTCTCCCATCCTCTATCTCTAAAATCAATAAAACTAAAAAAAAATAACATTAGAATAATGCAATACACAATTTCAGAAAACAAACATTACATCTTGCCATGTTCAAAGAGCAAGAAAGAAGAGACACTATGGGGTGCATATACTCCAGAGGCATGCAGATGAATCAGTGGGGTAAAAGAAGGGAATATAACATTTACCTATATTTATAATTTAATCTTTAAGTTCCAATTTATTTCACAACTTAATGATAATACAATATTTGTACACAACTTATAAATTCTATTTGTAGTGCTTGCTCCAATTCTGCTGATGATGTACAAGACCAAAAAACGTTGGGATATCACCACTGTAGAGGATCAGAGTCAGTATCTGAAAACAAACTCCAGGGGAACATGTCCTGCAGTGAGGTTCAGGGCTGGTTGCTTTGAGGACTCAGATGCAGTGGGAACATCTAAGGAAATATGGGTTCTATTGCTGCTCTGCCCCCAAGCTGTGATGATCCCCACACAGGATGTTCCTATAGGTACCAATTGACTCATGGAAGAAATTAATTAGCTGGTTGCAAAACTCACCAAACAATCTGAGCTAGGAGCCCGTCCTGCTATAGAAAATTGACAACTCTGACTCAGAGAAAAAGATATAATGGCTGGTGTAAAACCCCTGTTGCCTGGAGGCACGATCAGATAGAGCAACAGGCTATCCACACAACACCTCTTCCTAGGCTGGGGGGATTTTACAGAATCCAATGAGGGATCCTAGACTATCAGTGCTATTTTGCATACTTAAGCTCATCAACTGTAAGGGCTCAGCAAAAAGGGGAAAAGAAAGGAAAGAAAGGGAAAAATAACCATAACAAGTGCTGACAATTTGTCTGCCATTCCACTAAATGAGGGTATTCTGTTCCCCAGTCTCTCTTACAGTGTGAGGCTAATGTTTGACACAATGTATTTTTTTATTTATATCATCTAACCATAAACCAATTACTTTCTCTGGAGCTCAAGGGAAGCAGGGATTGTTTCCACACTAAAGGAAAAATGACTGCCTATGACTTACCGAAAGACGGAAATCAGCCTCCAAAAAGAAGTGACTTCTGAAGGGTACAAGGACAATTTTTAACAATTACTCAATTTTCAAACCAAATGCCCAAATAATGTAAGAATCATTATAGTTTTTCTGGTTCAACGGTTCACTCCTAAACGTTTATCACCAAGTGTAAACTGAAATTTCCTACAATATGCTTTTATGCTACTTTATATTGTTTAAAGTTCTCTCATATCAACTGTGTCATTTAACAAACACAGCAGCCAAGCAAAAACAAAATAAGAACTGTGGTTTCCATTTCAGAGATCAAGTGCAATAACAGAAAAAGAGTTTTTGAGCTAGACAATACAGGTTCAACCCCCTAGCTATTATTCAATTTTTCAGAGCCCTAGTTTCCTATCAGTACAATGCAAACAGTTGCTGACACCTCAGTTTTTAAGGATGAATCAAGTATACAAGCTGCATGTATAAGTACTGTTTCCTTTCATCATTCCACAGGATATAGTGCCTCAAATTCACACACCTAATGCGATTAATCCCAATTCCCAGCTCTGTGCTCAGAGGTTCAAGAAGAATATAACATAGCACTCTCTTTAGAAGGTGTTCAGAAGCTAAAATTACTTTGCCGAAGGTTTTAGTTCAAGTAGATTTGTACAACAATACTTTCTTTTTTTAAAAAAAGATTTTACTTATTTATCTTTAGATGAGAAGGAGAGAAACATCAATGCATGGTTGCCTTTCATGCATCCCCTACTGGGAACTGGCCTGCAGGGAACCAGCAGGCAACCCAGGCATGTGCCCTGACTGGGAATCGAACTGCGATTCTCTGGTTTGCAGACCTGTGCTTAATCCACTGAGCTACACCAGCCATGGCCAAGATGACACTTTCTCCAAGACTCACACAGCATGTATGTGTGGGCAGGTGTGTGTAACAAAGCTCTACAATTGTTTTTAAATAAAGTTTACATTTCCCAAAAGTGCATTTAATAATGGAACACTCTCGCATGATTACTTTATACGTCTGCACAGACCTAATGTTCTTCTGAAAATACTTTTAGATGAAGATACTTTTTTAAAAACAGACTTTAATAAATTAATGTATAACAAATTAATACTATATTACATTAATAGTTAATATTAGTAAAAATAATCAATTGATTATAGGATAAGGCACAAGAAACCAGGGATACCTGAGACGTCATGATAACACTTCAGTCATTCTATTTTGCGGAACTAAAAGCCTCAAAGACTACCAGCTTGAGGCCGCCACCTCGCCAGATGCAACCAAGCAGAAAGCGGGCACTCGACCTGTCCCCGCGAGCGACACACACTTCGTCTCACCCTGCCACGGCGGACCATTCCTTCCTTCACCCCTTTTCATCACAACCTCTATCCCTTCCTACCTAACTATATCTACCGAGGACAGGGGCGGGGAAGGGTGAGACAGTGTCGTAAGAAAAGGAATCCCCGCAACCCGCCGCAGCGGGCGCAAAGCCACACTGCCTCTCCTACCTCTGGCGTCTCTAGTGTACTAGGTCTGCAATACTGAAAATTTTCTGAATTGTTTTTAAGCACAAGTAACCTCTCCGTTCCCTTTCGCCCCCTCACCTTCACGAAAGCAATCGGGGTTGCGGTACCTTCGATATCTAACAGGATCACAGACACTTCGGCGGGCACAAACAGCATGACCATTTCCCTACCAGATGGCTACCACAGAAATAGGCCTACTGGTAGGAATGGCGACGCCGACTGCACCCCCAGCACAGTCCTGAGCTTCTGACAACTCGGCAAGAATTTCGGAGCAGTCAACCCCGTCCCGCCTGAAGCAAAAGGAAAAGAGGCCCTAGAAAGTGGAGAAGGAAACAGCGTAAAAGACCGGAACACCGGAGGTACCCAGGGCTTGAGGCCCAGACCACCTTGGCAGGGAAAAGGGCGGGCCTGGCGGGGTTCCGAGGAGGCGGAGAGGAGAAAAGGCGTAGACGCCGATTGGTCTCGAGCCTATCCATCAAAATGGGCCTCGGGTGGGCGGGAACAAAGCAAACTCAGGAGCCGAGTGCGCGGGCTTGAGCTCTCCGCAGATTTGTTGAGCAAGCGGGAGGACTGGGGAACGTGCAGATGGGAGCCCCGCGAGTGGCGCAACGGGGATGTGAGTGCTCCTGCCACGTACGGCAGCTAACCCCTACCCCGCCCACTGACTCAGTTTTTGCCTATTTTCTGTATCCGACCGAGCTTGCGCCCCTCCTCCCGTCCTCAGCCAGCAAAAGAGGCCGTGCGGCGTCCTGGTTGGCCTTACTGCAGTCGCTCGGTTCCGGTCCAGCGGCTAGGGAGGCCCGCCGCCTCCTCTAGGCTCGCGCGCCTATAGCGGTAGCGGAAAAGGCGCCGGCGCAACTGCCCTTAGGATCTGCAGCACACCAGCTTCCCGTTCGGTTCGTTCCACCCAGCTGGAGGACAAAATACGCTTGCGCGCAGCGGATGGGCAGGCGCGCTCGCTGCGTCTTCCGTCGGTGCCGGCGCAGTCCCCCTTTTTCTGGAGCTGGCGGGCTACGGTGCTAACCGGTAGCAGTTCCACACTGGGGGACGGAGGGCGGAAGAAGGCGGGGTTTTCAGCTGTTGCTACGAGTGAGCTGGACCTGACGCCAGAGACAAAGGCTCTTAAAGAAGGGACTTGGGCCTGCGACCGCGCTGCTCAGGATTTTTGAACTCAGGACTTTTCACCCCTTCGTTTTTCTCTTCAGACGCTTCTCTCATCCCAAGCCCGCGTCCCCTCACCCGCGAACTTGCCCCTCACCGGAGGACTGCGATGGAGGTCCCGCCCCGGCTTTCCCATGTTCCGCCGCCATTGTTCCCCTCCGCTCCCGCTACTTTAGTCTCCCGCAGCCTCTCCCATTGGCGGCCTCGAGTGCCAAGGCAGCTCGCCCCACTACTCCCTTCGCTCGCTTCCAACTCCGTCCGGCAGGGGGCGCGCCGAGCCCAGCGCCACGTCACCGCCCAACAGCCCTCCCGATTGGCGGGCGCGGAGGCTATAAAGGGAGGGCGCAGGCGGCGCCCAGATCTCTTCCGCCGCCATTTTAAACCCAGCTCCATACAACGCTCCGCAGCCGCCGCGACTCGAATCACGCGCCAGCACCTCCCGGTCGACAATTCTGCCACCATGGAGGACGTGAACGAGTACAGCAACACAGAGGAATTTGCAGAGGGATCCAAGATCAACGCGAGCAAGAATCAGCAGGATGACGGGTACCGCACGCTGCTCCCCTCTCCCTCAGCGCGTCGCACGCGCCCTTCGTCCCTCAAGATCCGCGCGCTACCCACATTCTTGCCCGGAGTCGATTCCCCGCGTGCCCGCTGGGCCCCACTAGCTTGGAGGGAAGAGGAAAGTAGGAGACGGAGGGGATGACTCGAGAGGCCCGCGGAAGGTGGGGGAAGGGCGGTGGCGTCTGTGTCTCGAGTGCGCAGGCGCCGCGTGGGGCTGGAGGGGGAGGGGCCGCCTTGCTGCACCACGTGCTGCAGCTGCCACCGCCTCTTCATTGTGTCTGTTGGGGCTCAGCGCACTTTTCCTGGGAAGAGTTTAGAGAACTCTTAGTTTGAGAACCAGCGTGCAGTGGTACACATCCCCAAATGCCTTATAATGAGTTCCTTGAGTGGAATACTGGCTTGACACCTCAGGATGTACTTGGACCTAACTTGTGAGGGATTAGTTTAGGTAGTTGGATTTTCTAAACTGCAGCCGTGTTTATAACATTTTGTTGGCCTTGGCCTCATTTAAACTTTGTGTTATGCAGTATGGAGAGTAAGTCGTCTCGACGGGTTTTGAAATTTTTGTGGCGGTGATAATATGTATCTAACATGGATTAAATTATTTACGTGTGGGAATTAAACTTCTCTACCTATTTTCTAGTTAAACATAATCCCATAATTGAAGTAATCGTTTGAGCTGCTGCTAATCTTTTAAAAAAAACCACAACTTTTGTTTCTAGTAAAATGTTTATTGGAGGCTTGAGCTGGGATACAAGTAAGAAAGATCTGACTGAATACTTGTCTCGATTTGGAGAAGTTGTGGACTGCACAATTAAAACAGATCCAGTCACCGGAAGATCAAGAGGATTTGGCTTTGTGCTTTTCAAAGATGCTGCTAGTGTTGATAAGGTAGGGATGTGTTTTGCCTGGATGTGTTTTGTGTGCTTTTTGCAGCTTGAGAGGGTTGGTTGTATGTTGGTGTCAAATTAAATATGTTTTCTAGGTTTTGGAACTAAAGGAACACAAACTGGATGGCAAATTGATAGACCCTAAAAGAGCCAAAGCTTTAAAAGGGAAGGAACCCCCCAAAAAGGTTTTTGTGGGTGGATTGAGCCCAGATACTTCGGAAGAACAAATTAAAGAATATTTTGGAGCCTTTGGTGAGGTGCGCTGTGTGGTTGTATGTGTATGTTTTATATTTAATGTTTTATTAGTATTCATTTCTGGCCCACTTCTTACAGAATAAACTTGTGTCAGCTGAGGGTGGGATTAAACTACACCTTGAGTTCCTTCCAGTCACCATACCTTTATCACTGCCTTCTGTGCTGTATAGAAACCAGTTTGTAATTTATTTTGGCGAAAACATGGATGATTTGGTGTGGTCAGTGTTTGGACTTGTGGTATTTGTGGGGTTTAAAATGACACTAAAGGGAGGAAGTTTTGTTCTCCCTTCTAAATGCTTAACAGATGAAACATTATTTTGATGTTGATACTAAGTAGCACTAGTCTCTAGACAGAAGTTGTCTGATTGGAATAACGTGTTGAAGCTTGTAAAAGAACCCATGGGGTACCTTTTTACTGCTGCTGGATGATTAAGAGTGCTTTTTAATTTCAGATTGAAAATATTGAACTTCCCATGGATACAAAAACAAATGAAAGAAGAGGTTTTTGTTTTATCACATACACAGATGAGGAGCCTGTAAAGAAATTGTTAGAAAGCAGATATCATCAAATTGGTTCTGGGAAGGTAAAGCCATTGTAATTGTATTAAGTGGGAATTTTGAATTTCTTCTTTGCAAAATAATTTCTCGATCTGTTTTGAAACTACAATGGCTTAACGTTAGAACTTCAGTAACAATGTTGTTTGCCTTTTAAATTTTTTCTGTAGTGTGAAATCAAAGTTGCCCAACCCAAAGAGGTATATAGGCAGCAACAGCAACAACAGAAAGGAGGAAGAGGTGCTGCAGCTGGTGGAAGAGGTGGTGCTAGGGGTCGTGGCAGAGGTGAGAATAAATTCTTGGGAAATGACTTAATGGTTTAAGCTGTAAACTGCAAAATATAAATAAGCCAATAGGAAAGTAAAGCCAGCCTTAAATTGTCTTAACGTGAAGACTGTATAGTTGAGTGGGTGGGATTTTGGTTTTATTGAGTTTACTGGTTTCACCTTTTCAAAGAATGGGTGCTGTGACAGTGTCATCACAGATGTGAAAATAATGCCGTTAAATGTAAATGGTGTGATAGGTATTTTTGAGCAGGAGTTCTTGCAGTCCTATATTTGTTCTGGTATTCCATTACATTTAGGAAGCCTGATGTTAGCACAATTGGAGTTTCTGGGCCCCCCCCCCCTTTTTTTTTAATAACGAGTAGAATATTTTCTCTCAGAAATAAAGTTCAGATTTGCATCATTTGATGTTAGAATGGGGGGGTCAGAATTTGTTTCCTAACAATCTCGTGCATTGTTTCAGGTCAGGGCCAAAACTGGAACCAAGGATTTAATAACTATTACGATCAAGGATATGGAAATTACAATAGTGCCTATGGTGGTGATCAAAGCTATAGTGGCTATGGCGGCTATGATTATACTGGGTATAACTATGGGAACTATGGATATGGACAGGGATATGCAGACTACAGTGGTAAGAACATTTAACTTAATTTAGTGTTAAAGTACATTCCCATTCTGAAATTTGTCAGTTTTCCATTTTGAAGTATTTGGAGTTATATTCTTAAGGCATACGGTAGTCAATATAGAAACTGGTTATAAATGTTGGAGAATATGAGGTATATGGCTAGTTTATAATTGCTTTTAAAATCTGATTATTGGCATGCATAGTTTTAGATGTTTAATAGTTCTTAAATAATGTAATGAAACCATTTCATTTCAAACTGTCTTAACATAATTTCTTGTCAAAATAGGCCAACAGAGCACTTATGGCAAGGCATCTCGAGGGGGTGGCAATCACCAAAACAATTATCAACCATACTAAAGGAGGGCATTGGAGAAAACAGGTGTGTATAAGAGTACAAGACACCAGTGGAAGTGTCTGATTTAATTTAAAGATCAATAGACAAATGAAAAACGAGTAAAAACACAATATTATGTAGCCTGATTTTACTAAGTTATTAATTTTTAATTGCTTTATTAGCCTGTTTTGCCTAAAGTGTCTATAGATCTTTAACTTTAAAGTTTTACCTCACTTTCTTTAGTATGTCAGAAAAACTTTAAAGTTTTTCTGTTTGCTTTGTGTACCAGGTGGTCTAGAGGAATAATTAAACTTTTTTAGAACTATTAACAGGTAAAGTACTGAAATGGGTACAACTTAAGGAAAACACGAATGTTGTCTTCTAACTCTGACATTATACCTTGTTTGTACCCGCCAGCGGGAACTTCATTGCAGGCCGTGTGTCACCCTGACCACGTCTATCTCTGGGGGTCGCACGTTGCGGGCAGAGCGCAAGGCATACACCAGAAAACGCTGTCCTGTGGTATGGTCTCTTCCAACTTCATGTACCAGCGTAAAGATTAAAGTGGAAAACTTCAGACTTTGGCTTCTTTTTTAATCTTTTTCGAGATTAAGTGTCTAAACTTAACTTAAATGGTTTTTTACAGGAGTTAAAGTACATAAATGCCTTTTTACAGCTTAATCATTTTGGTCTTCTGTTTAGTGTTGTATTTCAATTGTGGAGCCTCATTTTAAGTGTTCATTCTTTAAGATTTAATGCTTGCTTTTTCTTTTTATAGCTAATAGTGAAATCTACAAACCAAAACAAGAACTTTAAAATCTGGGATATAAGTTAAAGATCATATGCACACAGCAATTTTTCTTGAAATATAATCATCTTAAAATTTTGTGTTTGTAATACCATTTTACTTGGTTTACTAGAGATGCTTCTAGTAGACTAATCTAACACAGTTCAACCTGTGGATGTGGGAAGGTTGCATTCCCAGATTCTTTTCTAAATAGACTTAAATTTTGGTATTATTTGGGAACTCCAGGGCAAATTTATTATTTACCCAAAAAGCATTTTGCCAATGAATATGCATGTGATCTTTAATTATTGAAGAAAAGAATAAAGTGAGGACTTAAAACAATTCATGAAAGTGGACCTTTGAAAGCTTGTCAGTGTTGCACAAATCTAATTGCTATTTTGTTTTTATTTTTAGGAGGAGATTGCTAAAGTAATCCATCTTGCAGGACAACAATGAAGATTGGTCTTCTGTTGCTCTAAGATGATTATTTTGTAAAAGACTTTCTAGTGTACAAGACACAACTGTATCCAACTGTATATAGCTGCCAATTAGTTTTCTTTGTTTTTACTTTGTCTTTTGCTATGTGTTATAATTCAATGTGGATTTGTGTTTATACAAATTTTATTTGTATAATTTCATGTTAAACCTCAAATAAATGCTTCCTTATGTGATTGTTTTTCTGTGTCAGGTACTAAATAGCTCTGTAAAAGTGTGATTTTAAGTAAGCAATAATTAAGGCATGGTTTATTTTGTAAGGAGTATTGGTTCATGAGGAGGAACTGTGGTCCTTATGAATAGCCAACTACAGTGTCACCCTGTTGCCCATCTTTGTTAGATGTATTCTCTTCTCCCAGTGTTCATTTCCTTGTTAACTAAGGTGTCACGGATGTTTCTGTGTCGTAGTCACTGTTGTGATTAGTGGAAGGTTTCTCGTAGACCATGAGTTTTCTAAAGATTATATTCTGAAAAAAACCGTTTAATGGCACAGAGCATGTTGATAGCTCCTTTCATGGATACTAATGGTTTGGCTTTCTCTCCCTGGAAAAGCTATTCTTTATGATTTGCTAAATATTTTAACAATTGGTTTGTTAGCACCTTTAAGTAATCATAATACCATAACTAATTGATCAGAGTCCAGATATACCTAGGGGGAAAGCACTGTTATACTGGTAGGAGCTACAGTTTAAGCATTATCAAAGACAGTTACATTGTGCAAGGATTTTGGCAGATAAGTTTTGAGGTTATTAAAATTAGAGCAAAGGTTAGATTAAGGTATTTGAAGTAGTGGCTATGTAAATTAGTTGTATTCTGTTATGTCAGCAAACACCAAACTAAACAGTTCTCCATAAGAGTATTCTTAAGAAGCTATATTGGGTGTTGACTGTTAGTGTGGTGTGAGCTCTTAGAAAAAGCCATGGTAGTAGATTTTGTTTTCTAAATAGTGGGAAACAGTATGCTTTTAGTCACGTTAATGAAAATCGCAATTGTGACCTTGTCATTAAATACAGATCTTCCTGGTGCATTAGTGGCAGTTTTTGCTCTAGATTTTGGAGGATTTCTTGGGTAAATCCAAGCTTTGAGTTTAACATTAAATGTAGTGGATTTAAGGTTTTCTAAGTTTTGTCTTTATGGTTCCATGTTAGCTACTAGGACTGGCATATGTGTTCACATGTTGACCTCACCTTAAAGTGTAAACTTTTTTATCCCGTTTTTATTTGGCACCTGCAACTTTGTTCCAATGATGTTTGTACTTGCTGCGCTACTGAGTTGCAATGCTGTTGGCCTGTTATGTTCCTGTTTTCCTATTTAGGCCAAGTTACCAGTGTTGGCTGTTTTGTAAGGGATTGTTTATTCTTTAAACATAACAACCCTAGAGAACAAAAGGGATATTTTGTTTTAAGTTACATTGTCAAAGTCAGTAAGTGTACTGTCTTTAGGGCAGTGAATCCTGTTTAAGTTCAAGTTTATGATTAGGTGACAAGTTGACACTGAGATTGTCCTTTCCCTGATCAAAAATGAATAAAGGCTTTTTAAAACAATCCAAACTTTTCAATCAAGCTTTAATATATATGACTTAAGAAATACACTACATCTGGAGGTGATTGAGATCTGTTACAAAGAATTGGAGCGGGAATGAGTATGCTTTTGTGTGTTTTCACTTAACTAGGTGCTTTAGACCAGACAACTTGGATTTGTGGCTCTATGAATGCCAACATGTAAATTTGACATAAAAAAGCCAAGGCTGCTGCTGTAGACACCTCTGTTATAACAGTGAACAGTAGTATTAAGGTTTCATTCTGAAGTACTTGGAACTAAGCAAAGTGATTTAACATTTGAGGGTGTGGGTAGAAGTTCTGAAGTGCCTATAATAAACTAGCTAATCTATATATCATGTTAAATATGCTTCCTAAATTGTTTGAGTCAAGTTTTGTGTTACTTATCCTAACAGAAGTAAGTTTTCTATTGGGATACCTAACATAGACACAGCTTTTATTCTCTTCCATGTATCTTTCCATAATGGTGACAGACTGTACCCTTTGCTGATCTTTATTAATAGAAATAAAGACATCTTGAAAAATCACTACCAAGATTTCATAGGACGTCAACCACAAGATACTTTAACTAGTTGGAAAGGTAAAGACACTGCAGATATGTAAACAAATTTTTAGGAGATGAGTGTGTGTATGTCATTTGAATTGATTCCTAGTATTAAAATGAGGATAATGTTCTTTAAAAAGTCCCCCGTCAGACTTTCTAACCTAATAGAATGGTCACTTACCATTATTGTCTCAACTTTTTGAGCAAAAGTAATGCGACTTCGTTATCTTTCATGTTCAGCAGAGTATTGGCCATAAAAACGGGCTGTTAACTTGAAATAATCAAATTTGGTGTGGAATTTTAGCAAGTTTTGGTTGAATAACAGCATAATTCACATTTGACTTTACCTTTTGCAAATTGTAGGAAAGAATACAGTGGTGTTCTGGGAATTACAGGGTAATGCTGAACATTCTGGAGACTTGATTTGTGTTAAGTGGTAGTTTAATATTTGGTTTTACTCATACCAGTATTCATCTAAGAGGTGTACCACTTGGGGGGAGGCATGTCAATCTCAGGGTGGTAGGACTGAGGTATACTTTGAAAACATAATGTGACCTTACTAGAGTTTTTAAAGTGTGTAAGATTATGGTTTATCAAAAATCAGTACAAGTTAGAAGTATCTGAGAAACACTATCAACTCTGCAGACCTCTTCAAATAAACCCAACATGTCTATACATAAATATTTACATAAAGTTTCAGGGAAATTACAGACTTTGAAAGCCATCTAGTTTAAAGGGTTCTTGAAACTTTGTTTTTATGGCAAACAAAACAATTTATTGAGTTTGTTGTCACTGATGAGTTGCTCAAAAAGTTTCTTCAGATGCTACTTAGGTATTTGTGTGTATTGGCTGAATACTCAATAGGGTGACTATTGATGAGAGATGGTAATAGCCAGTCTCACAAAAGCCCTGTGGGAAACCAATTTGTCCCCTGATTTTTCAAGTTGGAGCAGTTAGCTAATAGAAAATACCAGCCCTGGCTGGGTGGGTCAGTTGGTTGAACCATTGTCCCATACACCAAAGGTTGCAGGTTTGATCCCCTGTCAGGGTGCATGCAGGAGGCAACCCATGTTTCTCATGTTGACGTTTCTGTCTCTAACATCAAATTAAAAGACTAAAAAACTACAGAGGTAATAAGTTTTAAATTGCGTACCATTTTGAATAGCATAATAAAATCGTGCTATCTTGCTCTGTCCCAACCTAGATGTGAATCATCCCTTTGTCCAGCATGTCCTTGCTGTATATGGCCCCCCTGCCTTAGTCACTTCATAGCTGTCTCAATTATTGGGTCAACTGTCATGGTGTTGCAGTGCTTGTGTTCAAGTAATTTATTTTAGTTATAATGACCCCAAAGATCAATAGTAGTGATGCTGGGAATTCAGATATGCCAAAGAGAAGCCCTTGGCATACAATACTTCCTTTTAGTGAAAAAGGGACAATTCTAGATATAAGGGCAGAAAAAATATGCTGAGTTTTTGCTAAAATCAAGTAAATGTGAAATTGTGAAGGGAAAAAATTCTTGCCTGTTACTGACACATTACATTTACATAACTTGTTACAGCAGGTTGTTACAGTTCTATTTTATCAGTTAATGTTAATCTTACCATTTATACATTAAAATTTATTGTAAGTAAGTAGGTATAGAAAAACAGTACATACCAGTTTCAGACTCCACTGGGGGTCTTGGGACTATACCCCTCATATAAGGGTGAACTTCTAGGATTTTAGAAATATATTTACCATGTTGAAGATAACAAAAGGCTGGTTTAGAAAAGTATTGTTTTGTTGTTTCACTTACCTATGCATTCATTCGTTGCTGCTTGTATGTTCCCTCACTGGGAATTAAACCCACAAACTAGACAAAGCGGGATGACTAGCCAACTGAGCTACTCAGCCAGGTCCAATCAAGCACTCAACCAGGAAATATACAGGCATTAATTACTGTTCTCTTGACAGTTCTCTTAGGAAAGGTATACAAACTCTTAGTATAACCTAAGAATGGTCAGTTTATTAACTCCATTTCTTGCCATTAGAAAGGGAGGGGGAAGCATGTGAAGATGTTGAAGGTTCTCAGATTCATCATGCCATGAATTGCTTCTAATATCATAATCCTGTTCTTTTATTTTGCATTACATATTCACATTTCCATGTATTAGCACAGTCCTACATATAGTATGAGTATCTACACAGATGTACATGTACAAATGGGGTTCTCCAAAACTTCAGTTATCTTCTGGAGGGTGGGCTCCTTGTAGTATAGGCTTCCCCCATTAGGTGAGTGTTCTGGGAACCCATCTGTATCAGTGTACCAGTTAGCATTGTGTGAGGCTGCATTCAGCTTCAGTGACTTTTTTCGAAGAATTTCAGTACATTTGCCATTTCATGATGAGTGATTTACACTCACCTGATGCATAGCAAACAGGTGAGTTACTCTTCCACCATGACAATGCACCCACCCATACCCCCACAGAGTGTTCAGCAGTTTTTTTAACCAAAAACAGGATGGCCCCTGTGTCCCACCCTCTATTCACCCAGCCTCACCCCAGTGATTTTTTTGTTTCCCTGGATGAAAAAAAGTGCTCAAAGGGAAATCTTTTGCCAACATGAAAGAGGTGAAACAAAAAATGGCAAAAGCACTAAAAGTCATCAAAATAAGTTGAAAAACTGTTTTTGAGCAGTGGAAAAAGCATACCAATAGGTGTATTGCATCAAATAAAGAGTACTTTGAAGGTGACAAGTTTAAATATGTAAGAATAAATACACTTTTTATAAGTAAATTCTGGGGTGTTTTTGGTCCCCCCAACATAAGATAAAAGGTATAAAATTTCTTCAAAAGTATTTACTTTCGCAAATATGGATGGCCTGAATAATTCAAACCAATCCTAAAGACAAGCAGGAGAAATAAAATTTTAATATTTTCTTAAAAAAACAAACAGCCCTAAACCAATACAAAATAATATTGAATATAAACTGTAATTGAAAAAAGTTCTCTTGGGAAAAAAAACTGAAAGCAGGTGAAAATAGGAGAAAGCAAGAGAGAGAGTGAGAAAGAGAAAGAGAGAAGACATGAAACTGGCTAAAATCTAAGAGAAGGTCAAAACCCAGAAAAGTAAGCCTAGCAACTCAAAGCTGGGTTTTGATGGCCTTGTATACGAATAACATGACAGTCAAAGTGTAGGTCCAACCCCCAGATAGAAACCTATATCCTAATTACTCCATCAAAACCCTTTCAAAGGGCTACACTTTCAAGACGAGACAGCCCAGGTTCCTCACCTGGGTGGTTAAGGGAACCTCAATCTCAGAATTTAATATAGTCCTAGAAAGGTAAGGAGGCTCACATGCCTGGAAAAAAGAAATGAAGATAGTTTCTTCACCCTTGATTTCTGATTGTTTCTATGAAGATTGTTTTCTAACATATGGAAATGGAAAATCACTGTCCAGAGCTCCCTTACTGCTAGAGTATAAATATATGATCTCAGCGGTATCAGTTGCAATTCTCCTACATCATATTTTGAAACAGGACCTAATAAATCAAATGCTAGAACAGGGGGCAGCCATGGTGGCAGGTACCTTTCCAAAGGAGCAGTGGTTCTAGCAGCAATATCCAGTAACTGGTATTGGTGATATCAATGTCAAAAGCCATTTGTCATCAGTATTTGTGTAGAGCTGGAGAAAAAGCAGGAGAAACAGGGTGTCTTTATGGAGCCAGTTCTGTGATTTTTGAAATAGTTCCTGAATGAGAGTTCCCAAGTGTGGCTTCCCAACTCTCCTGAAGAGCCCGAGGCACTAAAATTATCATTATTAAATTACATTTTAGCCCTTCCACACACACACACACAAAACCCACAAGAGCATGGAATAGATATGTAACAAAGTTTTATAAAAAAATATTTAAAGATTTAATTTATTCATCTTTAGAGGGGGAAGGGAAGGAAAGGAGAGAGGGAGAGAAAAATCAATATATGGTTGCCTCTCATGCATTCCCTGCTGGGAACTGGCCCGCAACCCAGGCATGTGCCCTGACTGGGAGTAGAACTGCAATCCCTTGGTTTGCAGGTCCGTGCTCAATCCACTGAGCTACACCAGCCAGGGCCTATAACAGACATTTTAATCAGAAGCACACCCCAAATTTTACTTCTCCATAAAAGCATTAAGCACAGTGGTAAATTTTCTCAAAATTAATTTTTTCAGAACTCTGAAAATAAAGTCTTGCAACAATCCAAGGAGCATTTTCTAAAAGTGCCTATCTGTAGACAGTAATATTTGTGACACTAACTTCCCTCTCAGGGAATACAATAAACAATTGTATACCAACAAATCAGATCACCTAGGTGAAATAGGCAAAGTCCTAGAAAAATAAAAACTACTGAAACTATCTCAACAAAAAATAGAAAAACTAAACAAGTAAAGAGATTGAATTAATTAAAAAAAAAAAGATTCCATAATGAAAAACCCAGGACCAGATGCTTCACTGGTGAATTTCACAAAAATGTTTAAAGAATTAACACCAATATTTCACAAATTCTTCCAAAAAACAAAAGAGGACAGAACACTTCTCCACTCACTTTATGAGGCCAATATTACTATGATATCAAAACCCAACAAAGATATACAAGAAAACTAGACTAATATTCCTATGAATATATACAGTTTTTTATATATAATAAAATTTTTAAAGATTTTATTTACTTTTAGAGAGAAGGGAAGGAAGGGAGGAAGGGAAAAAGAGAAACATCAATGTGTGAGAGATAATTCAATCAGTTGCCTCCCACATGCTCCCTACTGGGGACCTGGCCCACAACCCAGGCACATGCTCTGACTGGGAATCAAATGGGCAACCCATCAGTTCACAGACCAGCACTCAACCACTGAGCCACACCAGCCAGGGCTATTCACACATACACTTAAAAAACTAACAAGATGGAGGCATAGGTGGAAACACTGTGCCTCCTTGCACAACAAAGTTTAAAGACAACAAAGATTTAGTAACAAAAACAACCAAAACACAAAAATTGAACCATACGGAAGTCCGACAACAACTGTTCAGCCAGACTAGTAAGAGAGGTGGAGCCAGCAGCTGGCGAAGCGGAGTCACCCAGGCAGCAAGATGGCAGATCCCACACGAGGGGTGGCAAGGGGCAGATGCAGTGAGGGTGCAAGACAGCTGGCTGACTGCAGTCACACATTCGTGCGCAGATAAAACAGGCAAAGGAACGAACAATGAGACAGACCACACAGGCTGCTGCGGCTTACAGGAAGCAGCAGAGGAGACTGCCATCACCCCCCTCTGACCCCGCCCCCGCATACACCGTCACAACCCAGGGACCTGGGTCGCCCCACCCTGGTGAATATCTAAGGTTCCGTGCCCCTCATACGTAACCGTCTAAAACAGACCAAAACATAATGGCTCAAGAACAGCTCAAAGCCCCAGAGCCAATAATTCTAAGCAACCAAGAGATAGCCAACCTATCAGATGCACAGTTCAAAACACTGGTGATCAGGATGCTCACAGAACTGGTTGATTTTAGTCACAAATTAGAGAAACAAATGAAATGAAGGGAAACTAAAAGCTAAACTAAGTGAAATGAAGGGAAATGCACAGGAAACCAATAGTGATGGAAAGGAAACTGGGACTCAAATCAAGGGAGTGGACCAGAAGGAAGAAAAAAATGACCAAAGAGAAAGGAATGAAGAAACAAGAATTCAAAAAAATGAGGAGAAGCTTAGGAACCTCCAGGACATCTTTAAAGGGTCCAACATCTGAATTATAGGGGGTGCCATAATAATTGGAGAAGAGGAAGAGCAACAAATGGAAAACTTATTTGAACAAATAATAAAGGAGAGCTTCCCCAATCTGCAAAGGAAATAGACTTCCAGGAAATCCAGGATGCTCAGAGAGTCCCAAAGAAGTTGGACCCAAGGAGGAACACACCAAGGCACATCATCATTACATTAGCCAAGATTAAAATGAAGGAGAGAATCCTAGAAGCAGCAAGAGACAAAGGGACAGTCACCTACAAAGGAGTTCCTATCAGACTGTCAGCTGATTTCTCAAAAGAGACCTTACAGGCAAGAAGGGGCTGGAAAGAAGTATTCCAAGTCATGAAATCCAAACACCTACATCCAAGATTGAGCTATCCAGCAAAGCTTTAATTAGAATGGAAGGACAGATAAAGTGCTTCTCAGATAAGATCAAATTCAAGGAGTTCATCATCACCAAACCCTTATCATATAAAATGTTAAAGGGACTTATCTAAGAAAAAAAGATAAAAAGTATGAACTGTAGAATGACAGCAAACTCACAATTATTAACAACTATAGCTAAAACAAAAAGATAAACAAACTAAGCAAACAACTAGAACAGGAACAGAACCACAGAAATGGAGATCACATGGAGGGTTAACTACAGGGGAGTGGAAGGGGGAGAGAAGGGGAAAAGGTACAGAGAATAAGTAGCATAGATGGTAGGTAGAAAATAGACAGGGGGCAGGGCAAGAATAGTATGGGAAATTTGGAATTTAAAGAACTTGTGACACGTGAATGTAAACTAAAGGTGGGGGGAATGCTGTGGGAGGGGTTGTGCAGGGTGGAGGGGAATGGGGGGGGAATAGGACAACTGTAATGGCATAATCAATAAAATATATTAAAAAACCAAAAAAACTTAAGAAACAGAATCCAGCAATGTATATCAATAAAAAGGATTATATACACTCTGACTTAACTGGAATTTATCCCAGGAATGTGAGGTTAATTTTAATATCTAAGAATCAATCCCAATGTAACATACCACATTAATATACTGAGGAACAAAAACCACATAACCTTAACAGATGCAGAAAAAACACTTCACAGCCCTCTGGTGTGGCTCGGTCAGGTGGCCATTGTCCCACAAAGTAAAAGGTTCAATTCCTGATCAGGGCACATGCCAACGTGGCAGGTTGGGTCCCTGGACAGGCTGCAAAAGAGAGGAAACCAACTGATGTTTCTCAGTCACATCAATGTTTCTCTCCCTCTTTTTCTCCTTCCCTTTCCCTCTTTCTAAAAAACAAGACACTATTTTGTTTTTTACTTGACAAAATCCAACACCATTTCATGATTTAAAAGAAATAAAACAGCCCTGGCTGGTGTAGCTCAGCGGACTGAGTGTGGGCCTACAAACCAAAGGGTTGCTGGTTGGATTGCCAGTCAGGGCACATGCCTGGGTTGCAGGCCAGGTACCCAGTAGGGGGTACATGAGAGGCAACCACACACTGAGTTTGTCTCCCTCTCTTTCTCCTTTTCTTCCCCTCTCTCTAAAAATAAATAAATAAAATCTTTAAAAAAAGAAATAAAACATTCAACAAACTAGGAACAGAAAATATTATGGACTAAACCGTGCCCTCCCCTATTCATATCTTAAAGCCCTAACCCCAAATGTGACTTATTTGGAACTAGGGCTTTTAAAGAGGAAATTAAGGTTAATTTAAGTCATAGGGTAGGGCCTTAATCTGATAGGACTGATGTCCTTATACAAAAAGGAAGAGATATCAGAGATAGTTCTCTACTTACACAGATACAAAGTAAAAGTCATGTCAGGACACAGCAAGAAAGAGCCATCAAAGAGCCAAAAAGAGACCTCATCAGAATCCAACCCTGGTGGCAGGCACCTTGATCTTAGCCTTCTAGCTTCCAGAACTGTGAAAAAATAAATTTTTCACATTTATTGTGGTCTGTTGCTTAAACCACTCAGTCTATAGTATTTGGTTACGGCAGCCTGAACAGACTAACACAAAAGGGAAATTCCTTAACCTGATAAAAACTGTTGTAAAAACCCAACAAGGAACATCATACTTAATTGTAAAAGATTGCTTTGCCCCTTAGATGAGGAACTAGAGAACGATGTCAACTCTTGTTACTTCTGTTCAACATGGTACTACCGAAAGTTCTGGCCAGGCCAGTTAGGCAAGAAAGAGAAATGAAAGGTATCCAGATTGAAAAGGAAGAAGTAAAACTATCACTATTTGCAGATGATATCTTGTATATGGAAAATAGTAAAGAATTCACAAATACATTAGAAGTAATAATTGAGTTAAGCAGGGTTGCAGTATATAAGATCAAGCTACAAAATCAATTTTATTTCTATAGACTAGCAATAAACAATCCAAAAATGAAATTAAGATAATTCTTTTTACAATAGCTTGAAAAATAAAATGCTTAGCACTAAATTTAACAAAATAAATGAAAGACTTTAAAATATTTTAGTACATAATATTGTTCAAAGAAATAAAGAATACCTAAATAAGTAGAAATATAGGTCATTCATGTTCATGGGTTGGGCCTAATTTGTTAAAATAGCAATACTCCTTAACTTGATCTACAGATTCAGTGCAATCACCATCACACCCTCAGCTGGACACTTTGCTGAAACTCACAAGCTGACTTTAAAATTCATATGGAAATATGTAAATAACAGCACAGGCAATATAATCAGTAATGTGGTAATAACTATGTATGGAGCCAGGTCATTACTTGAAACATCCAGGGGACAACTCCGTAAAGTACATAATTTTCTTTTTAGAAAAAAAGAATTAATTTTACTGGAGATTTTACATATATACTTATTTAAACTCTAAATAGTTGTTACTTAAGTATTATTAAGGTCCACAGCTAATGAGTCTTGGAGCAGATATTTCACTACAGGTTTCTCAGATATTCTCTCATTAGACTATAACTATAAACATATTTTTGTTAGACCATAACTGTTAAGTTGTTAAAAGAGATTCTATAACAATGTGAATCCATAATCAATAACAAATATATGAAGGTAGGCTTTAACTGCATTGAGTTTTATATTCTTATACTTATTTTTGCAAATGTAATCACAAACATGCAGAAATTCTAAGAACTGACTCACTGAAAACAGAAAAAGTAATTTGACAAAAGAAAATATCTTGGTCCTATTTACTTATTTAGATTACTCTTTTTTTTATTTTTTTTATTTTTTAAAAATTTTATTTAGTTATTTTTCAAGTACACTTTTTTGTCTATTTTTCCCATCCCAGCCTCCCCCGCCCCTTGCTCCCCACCTCCCTCCCTTTTCCACCCCCCTTAGTTCTCGTCCCTGTGTCCTTCCTATTTGTTCCTCCAAATCCCTCCCCCTTTTTCCCCTTAACTTCCCTTCCTTCTCCCCTCTGGTCACTATCCCCTTGTTCTCTATTTCAGTGTCTTTTTTTTTTTTTCTGCTTGCTTGTTTGTTTTGTTGTTTAGCTTCCTGTTAAAGGTGAGATCATATGGTATTTGTCTTTCAGCACCTGGCCTATTTCACTCAGCATAATGCTTTCCAGTTCCATCCATGTTGTTGCAAAAGGTAGTAGCTCCTTCTTTCTCTCTGCAGCATAGAATTCCATTGTGTATATGTACCACAGTTTTTGGATCCATTCATTTACTGATGGGCACCTAGGTTGCTTCCAACTCTTGGCTATTGTCAATTGTGCTGCTATGAACATTGTAGTGCATAGGTTCTTTGATATTGATGTTTTAGGATTCTTAGGATATAATCCCAGCAGTGGAATTGCTGGGTCAAAAGGCAGGTCGATTTTTATTTTTCTGAGAAAATTCCATACTGTTTTCCATAATGGTTGTACCAGTCTGCAATCCCACCAACAGTGAACTAAGGACCCCTTTTCCCCACAACCTCTCCAACATTTGTTGTTGGTTGCTTTGTTTATGACAGCCATCCTGACTGGTGTAAAGTGGTATCTCATTGTGGTTTTCATTTGCATCTCTCTGATAGCTAACGATATTGAGCATCTCTTCATGTGTCTCTGGATCTTCTGTATGTCCTCCTTGGAGAAGTGTCTGTTCAAGTCCTTTTCCCATTTTTTAATTGGGTTGGGTGTCTTCTTAGAGTGGAGTCGTGTAAGTTCTTTGTATATTTTGGAGATTAAACCTTTGTCTGAGGTATCATTGGAAAATATGTTTTCCCATACAGTTGGTTGTCTTGCTAATTTAATACTGTTTTCTTTAGCCACGCAGAAGCTTTTTATTTTGATGAGATCCCATTTGTTTATTCTTTCCTTTACATTCCTTACTCTAGGGGATATATCAGTAAAGAAGTTGCTGCGTGAAATATCTGACATTTTCTTGCAAATGTTCTCCTCTAGGACTTTAATGGTGTCACGGCTTACATTTAAGTCTTTTATCCACCTTGAATTTATTTTGGTGTATGGTGTAAGTTGGTGCTCAAGTTTCATTTTTTTTGCATGTAGCTGTCCAGTTCTCCCAACACCATTTGTTGAAGAGGCTATCTTTACTCCATTTTATGTTACTGCCCCCTTTGTCGAATATTAATTGACTGTAGAGAGTTGGGTTGATTTCTGGGCTCTCTGTTCTGTTCCATTGGTCTATGTGCCTGTTTTTATGCCAGTACCAGGCTGTTTTGATTACAGTGACCTTGTAATACAGTTTGATATCAGGTATTGTGATCCCCCCTACTTTGTTTTTCTTTCTCAAAAGAGCAGCTGCTATTCGGGCTCGTTTATGGTTCCATATAAATTTTTGAAGCGTTTGTTCTATGTCTGTGAAATATGCCATTGGTACTTTAATAGGTATTGCATTGAATCTGTATATTGCTTTGGGTAGTATGGACATTTTGATGATGTTAATTCTTCCAATCCATGAACAAGGTATATGTTTCCATTTGTTTGTGTCTTCCTTGATTTCTCTCTTCAGTGCTGTGTAGTTTTCTGCATACAGGTTTTTTACCTCCTTAGTTAGGTTTATTCCCAGATATTTTATTTTTCTTTTTGCTATATCAAATGGGATTTTTTTCTTTATTTCTGCTTCTGCTGATTCACTGTTGGTATACAAAAATGCCTTTGATTTCTGGATATTGACTTTGTAACTAGCTGTTTTGCCAAACTCATTAACTAGTTTGAGCAGTTTTTGGGTAGAGTCTATAGGATTTTCCATGTACACTATCATGTCATCTGCAAACAGTGACAGTTTCGCTTCCTCCTTTCCTATTTGGATGCCTTTTATTTCCTTTTCTTGCCTGATCGCTGTGGCTAAAACTTCCAATACTATATTGAATAGAAGTGGTGAAAGTGGACAACCTTGTCTTGTTCCTGATCTTAGTGGAAAAGCTTTTAGTTTTTTCCCATTGAGTATGATATTGGCCGTAGGTCTCTCATATATGGCCTTTATTATTTTGAGAAATGCTCCCTGTATTCCCACTTTACTGAGTGTTTTTATCATAAATGGGTGTTGTACCTTATCAAAAGCTTTTTCCGCATCTATTGATATGATCATGTGATTTTTGTCTTTGCTTTTGTTTATGTGATGTATTACATTTACTGATTTGCGAATATTGAACCATCCTTGCATCCCTGGGATGAATCCCACTTGATCATGGTGTATGATCTTTTTGATATATTGTTGGATGCGATTTGCCAATATTTTGTTGAGGATTTTAGCATCTATGTTCATCAGCGATATTGGCCTAAAGTTTTCTTTCTTTGTTGTGTCTCTATCTGGTTTTGGAATTAAGATGATGCTGGCTTCATAAAAAGAATTTGGGAGTTTTCCATCCTTCTGGATTTTTTGAAATAGTCTGTGGAGGGAGAATAGGGGTTAGCTCTTCCTTAAATGCTTTGTAGAATTCTCCTGTGAAACCATCTGGTCCGGGGCTTTTGTGTGATGGAAGTTTTTTGATTACTGCTTCAATTTCTTTTGCTGTTATTGGTGTATTTAGATTTTCTGCTTCTTTTTCACTGAGTTTTGGAAGATTGTATTTTTCTGGAAATGTGTCCATTTCCCCTAGGTTTTCAAATTTCTTGGCATACAGTTCTTCATAGTAATTCCTTACAATCCCTTCTATTTCTGTGGTATCAGTTGTAATCTCTCCTTTTTCATTTCTGATTGTGTTTATTTGTGTCCTCTCTCTTCTTTTTTTGATGAGCCTACTTAAAGGCTTGTCTATTTTGTTTATCTTCTCAAAGAACCAACTCCTGGATTCATTGATCCTTAAAATTGTGCTTTTAGTTTCTATGTCATTTAATTCTGCTCTAATCTTGGTTATTTCCTTCCTTCTGCTTGCTCTGGGCTGTCTTTGTTGTTGTTCCTCGAGTTCTTGCAGGCAGTAGGGTTAGGTTGTTTGTTTGAAATGTTTCTATTTTCTTTAGGTAGGCCTGTATTGCTATAAACTTCCCTCTCAGGACTGCCTTTGCTGTGTCCCATAAGTTTTGGGTTGTTGTGAGATCATTTTCATTTGTTTCCAGAAATGTTTTGATTTCTTCCCTAATTTCATTCTTGACCCATTCGTCGTTTAATAGCATACCATTCAGTCTCCATGTTTTTGGGTGCTTTGGGTTTTTTTCTTTGGGGTCGGTTTCTAATTTAAGTCCCTTGTGGTCAGAGAAGATGCTTGGTATGATTTCAATTTTGTTGAATTTTTTGAGGCTCGTTTTGTGTCCTATCATGTGGTCTATCTTTGAAAATGTTCCATGTGCATTTGAAAAGAATGTGTATTTAGCTTCTTTGGGATGAAGGACTCTATATATATCAGTTAAGTCCATTTTATCTAGGGTGTTGTTTAATGCCACAATATCTTTGTTGATATTTTGTTTGGAAGATCTGTCCATTTTTGATAGTGGGGTGTTAAAATCCCCTACTATAATTGTGTTGCTGTCTATATCTTTCTTGAAGTCCTCTAAGATTTTCTTGATATATTTGGGTGCCCCTATGTTTGGTGCATATATGTTTACAATGTTAATGTCTTCTTGGTGGATTCTTCCCTTGAGTATAATGAAGTGACCTTCTGGGTCTCTCTTTATAGCCTTTTTTTTTTGAAGTCTATTTTGTCTGATATGAGAATTGCTACCCCAGCTTTTTTTTCTTGTCCGTTTGCTTGGAAAACTTGTTTCCAGCCTTTCACTTTTAGTCTGTGATGGTCTTTTGTCCTGAGGTGGGTCTTTTGTAGGCAGCATATGTGTGGGTCATGCTTTCTTATCCATTGAGCTACTCTGTGTCTTTTGATTGGAGAATTTAATCCATTTACGTTTAAGGTTATTATTGATAGATACTTATTCATTGCCATTTTTGTACCTGTGTTCCTCTCTGTCTCCCTCTTATCCTTCCTTCCCTTAAAGCAGTCCTTTTAGTATTTCTTGTAGAGCTGGTTTGGTGGAGGCATATTCTTTTAGACTTCTTTTGTCTTGGAAGCTCTTTATTTGGCCATCTATCTTGATTGAGAGCCTTGCTGGGTAAAGTAGCCTTGGTTGTAGGCCTCTGGTTCTCATTACTTGAAATATTTCTTGCCATTCTCTTCTTGCTTGAAGTGTTTCCATTGAGAAGTCAGTAGCTAACCTTATTGGAGCTCCCTTGTATGTTATTTCTTTTTTCTCCCTTGCTGCCTTTAAGATTCTCTCTTTGTCTTGGAATTTTGTCATTTTGATGATGATGTGTCTTGAAGTGGGCCTCCTTGGGTTCCTCTTGGTTGGGACTCTCTGTGATTCCTGGATTTGTGAGACTTTTTCTCTTATCAAATTAGGGAAATTTTCTCTCATTACTCGTTCAAATACGTTTTCTATCCCTTGTTCTTCTTCTTCTCCTTCTGGTATTCCTATTATTCGGATATTATTACGTTTCATATTGTCTTGCATTTTTCTTAATCCCTCTTCATTCTTTCTGAGCCTCTTTTCATTTTCTTGCTCTTTCTGTGAGATGCTTTCTACCTTGTCCTCCAACTCATTAATCCTATCCTCCGCTTCATCTATCCTACTTTGGAAACTTTCTACTGTGTACTTCAATTCGGAAATTATATTCTTCATTTCCTCTTGTCTCTTGCTGATAGTTTCCATTTCCTTTTTGATGTTGCTGTAGTTTGTAGAGAGATCATTATAGTTCCCCTGTAGTTTCTGGTAGTTCACTGTGAGCTCTTTGAACTTCGTAATAACCAGTGCTTTGAATTCACTGTCTGATAGTTGATCAGCGTCTATTTCATCTAACATTCTTTCTGAAGTTTCTGCTTTTTCTTTCATTTGGGGATTGTTTCTTTGTCTTCCCATTGTTTGAGACCCTTCTTGTTAGTCTCTGCTTCTAAAATTGATCTGTTCTGAAACCCTGGTTTTATGGTGTAAACTTCTGTGGTATGATCCTTGTGCAGACTCCTTGAAGTTTCTTGATGTTCTTTCTCTCCACCTACACTCACGCTGGTCCTCGCGCTGGTCCCTGCGTTGGTCGCCTACCACTGCTGAATGTCCCAGCTCTAGTAGCCGCCTCCTCAAGCACCCGGACCCGTTACTACGGTAGCGGTACAGAGGCTGGGAATGTCCCGGCTCCCGTATCTGGCTCTCTCTGCCGCCCAGGGCCGTCACAGGGGTTTGGAGTGTCCCGGTTTCCGTACCTGACTCCCCGGCGTCTAGTCCTGTCTCTATGGCAGTGGCACAGAGGCTTAGAATGTCCCAACTCCCGTACCTGATTCCCCAGTGTCCAGTCCCGTCACTATGGCAGCAGCACAGGGGCTGAGAGCGTCCCAGTTCCCGTAGAGGGCTCCTCTGCCACCCAGGGCTGTCTCAGGGGTTTGGAGAGTCCCGGCTTCTGTACTTGACTCCCCGGCTTCCAGTCCCATCGCTATGGCAGAGGCACAGGATCTGAGAACTTCCCGGCTCCCGTAGCTGGCTCCTCTGCTGTGTCACAGGGGTTTGGAGAGTCCCGGCTTCTGTACCTGTCTTCCCTGCGTCCAGTCCCGTCGCTATGGCAGCGGCACAGGATCTGAGAACTTCCCGGCTCCCGTAGGTGGCTCCTCTGCTGTGTCACAGGGGTTTGGAGAGTCCCGGCTTCCGTACCTGACTCCCTGGCGTCCAGTCCTGTTGCTATGGCAGTGGCACAGGATCTGTGAACGTCCCAGCTCCCATAGCTGGCTCCTCAGGGCCCAGGCCTGTCTCTATGGTGGCGTCACAGGGGCCTTTGGTGTCCCAGCTCCTGCAACTGACCCTTCCGTTGCCCAGGCCGGTAGCTATGGCATCAGCGCAAGGGCCGAGAATGTCCCCGCTCTGGTTCCTGAGTCCTCTGTCTCCCAGGACCGTCACAGGGGCTTGGAGTGTTCCGCTTCTGTACCTGACTCCCCGGCTCCCAGGCCTGTTGCTCTGGCCACAGCACAGGGACCGCGTGAGACCCAGCTCCAGTAGCTGACTCTGCCGCTGTCCGGTGTTTCAGCGTCGGTCACAATCTCTGGTCTTTTAATGTCATAAATGCTGGGTAACCGATGGTTTATTGTGCTGTTTCTCTATAGATCTGCCAGGATTTTCACCCATGAGTACAGGAGCTAGTATCAGCTCCATCTTACTCCGTCACCATCTTCCCAGCATCCCCGTAAAGTACATAATTTTCTAACCACTATGCTGTATATCTGATAATACAGAATATTGAATATAAATTGTAATTGAAATATACACATTAAAAAAACTCTTATGGGAATATAAGGGACCCAGAATAGCCATCCTTGGGGGGGAAAGAACAAAGTTAGAGGACTAATGCTTTCTAATTTTAAAATTTCCTACAAAGCTACAGTAACCAAGACAGCGTTGTACTGGTGTAAAGACAGGCATATAGGTCACTATAATAGAATTGAAGGTCCATAAACAAATCATTACAACTATAATCAATTGAGTTTGACAAGGTTGCCAACACAATTCAATGGAAGAACAGTATTTCCAACAAACAGTATTGGGACAATTAGATATCCACATGCAAAAAAACAAAGTTGGATGGACACCTACCTTATAACATATACAAAAAATTATCTATAAATGAATGAAATAAATGTAATAGCTCAAGCTATCATATCCTTAGAAGAAAACATAAAAGCATAGTAGTAAATATTTGTGACCTTGGATTAAGCAACCCTTCCCAAAAGCACAACTGCAAAACTAAAAAAGATAAATTGGATTTCATCAAAATTAAAGACTATTATGCTTCAAAAGGACCCCATCACCCCTAGCCAGGTAGCTCAGTTTTTTAGAGCATCATCCCAATACTCCAAGGTTACAGGTTTGATCCCCGGTCAAGGGCATACACAAGAAGCAACTAATGAATGCATAAATAAGTGGAACAACAAATCAGTGTCTCTCTCTCCTGTCCTCTGTCTCTCTAAAATTAATATAAAAAAAACCCTTAACCAGTATGGCTCAGTGGTTTGGGCATTATCTGGCAAAACGAAAGGTCACCCGTTCAATTCCCAAAAAGCACATGTCTGGGTTGCAAGCCAGGTCCTCAGCTGGGGGTGTGTGAGACGCAACCAATTAATGTTTCTCTTCACATCAGTGTTTCTCTCCCTCTCCTTCTTTCTCCTTTCCCCTCTCTCTAAAAATAAATAAATAAAATATTTTAAAAAATCTTTGGGCTTCCTAGAATGGCCATTAGGTAACACAAAGATTTTTCTCCTTCACCTTACAAAAAGAAAGGATAATTGAAAACGATTATTTATTTGTGCATTCTTCAAATTTTCCTTGTGCTACTGTAAGACATTTCTTCCTTTTTTAACCAAATGGCAAATACTAAAAATATAGAAAATAAGAAAAGAGAAAAATCTATACTTTATTAATTTTCTATAATGTGTGACCATTGTTTATATTTTAAAATAGTCATTACCTTTTCAATCAGAAAGTTAAAGGATGGACTTCTGCCAAGATGGAGGCATAGGTGGATATGCCATGCCTTCTCACACAACCAAGTTTAGAGACAACTAAATATTAGCAACAGAAAACACAGCCAGAACACAGAAAATTGAACTTTTCAGAAGTCTGTTAACATCAAATTCTTCAGCCTGACAGGTAAGGGGCGAAACCAGCAGCTGGTGAAGTGGGGTTGCACAGGAAAACTTGGTCAGACAGACTCAGGCGCGAGGAAATCATGCGCAGGGTTGGACCTAGTGAGCGACCCAGCGAGCGACCAAGCGAGCGACCTCGGGGAAACAGTGAGGGAGCAGGGCTGAGGGTTGACTGTGGTCAGGCATTTGTGCGCGGATAGACAAGCGAGGGAGTGGGCGATTGGACCAGAACCCAGTGGGTCCCCGCGTCAAGTGGCAGTGGAGGGCGCCTCCATTTCCCTGCTCTGACCCCGCCTCCACATACAGCATCATAACACAGCGACTCTGAGCGGCCCGGCCCAGGTGAACCACCTAAGGCGCTGCTTCTCACCCAGCTGTGAGAAACAGCAGAGGGTGCTGCCATTTCCTCGCTCTGACTACACCCCCACATACAGCGTCACAACCCAGCGACCTGGGAGTCCAAGGCTCCACTCCTCACACTTAAAGCGTGCGAACAGACCAAAAATGGCTCAAGAAGATCTCAAAGCCCCAGAGCCTATAGATCTAAGCAATGAAGAAATAGCAAAACTCTCAGATGCACAGTTTAAAACACTGGTGATCAGGATCCTCACAGAACTGGTTGATTATAGCCACAAATTAGACAAATATATGAAGGCGAAACTAATTGAAATGAATGGAATTGCACAGGAAACCAATAGCGATGAAAAGGAAACTGGGACTCAAATCAATGGCGTGGACCAGAAGAAAGCAAATAATGGCCAAACAGAAAAGAGTGAAGAAGCAAGAATTCAAAGAAATGAGGAGAGTCTTAGGAACCTGCAGGACATCTTTAAATGCTCCAACATCTGAATTGTAGGGGTGCCAGAGGAGAAGAGGAAGAACAACAAGTGGAAAACTTATTTGAACAAATAATAAAGGAGAGCTTCCCCAATCTGGCAAAGAAGATAGACTTCCAGGAAATCCAGGAAGCTCAGAGAGTTCCAAAGAAGTTGGACCCAAGGATGAACACACCAAGGCATATTATCATTACATTAGCCAATATTAAAATGAAGGAGAGAATCCTAGAAGCAGCAAGAGATAAGGGGACAGTCACCTACAAAGGAGTGCCCATCAGACTGTCAGCTGATTTCTCAAAAGAGACCTTATAGGCAAGAAGGGGCTGGAAAGAAGTATTCCAAGTCATGAAAACCAAAGACCTACATCCAAGATTGCTCTATCCAGCAAAACTTTCATTTAGAATGGAAGGACAGATAAAGTGCTTCTCAGATAAGATCAAATTCAAGGAGTTCATCATCACCGAGCCCTTATTATATGAAATGTTAAAGGGTCTTATCTAAGAAAAAGAAGTTAAAAAAACATGAACAGTGAAAGGACAGCAAACTCACAGTTATTAACAACCACACTCAAAACAAAAGCAAACTGAAAGGACAGCTAGATCAGGAGTGGAAACACAGAAATGAAGATCTCAAGGAGGGATAGCAACAGGGGAGTCGGAGGAGAGAAGGGGGGAGAAGTTACAGAAAATAAGTAGCATAGACAGTAGATAGAAAATAGATGGGGGGGGCAAGAATAGTATGGGAAATATAGAATTTAAAAAACTTGAGACACATGGTCATAAACTAAAGGGGGGGTAATGGAGACGGGGAGGTAGGGTGGAAGGGAATGAAGGAGTGAATAGAACAACTGTAATGGCATAATCAATAAAAAAATAAATTAAATTTTAAAAAGGTAAAAAAAAGAAAGTTAAAGGCTATCAAACACATTTCAGTTACTTTGTCTGAATTTATCTTGTTAAGCTGACAGTAGGGAGACATGCAGCAAGAAAATGAGTCAGCCGGTAGGGATGGTTTTGGGCTATGGAGAAATGACTGGAGCAAACAGGGGCTGTGGGAATCTGGAGTCACAAAGAGGATGTTGAGTGTGGAGAATGGGGGATGTTTGAAAAAAAATAAAAGTGAGAAATTTAATTTTCATAGGAAAATGAATCAGGAGAACTGATGTGGATGCAGCACAGGGCAAGCGAACAATATAGGACGTCTGGGATGAAACAGAAGAAAAGAAGACTGTCTGGAAGTCAGTGTGCAGGGTAACTTAACCAGCAGTTTTTCTGGGTGTTCTTACTAAGGATCACTAGGTCTTCATGAAGTGAGCAGCACTGAGAATTCTGGGCTGGAAATGTCAGAGATTGTTTTACATATTCAGAACTCAAATTTTCAATTTTATTTTAAGTTTAGAAGAGTGATGTGCTTAACATCACTGAAGTTCCCAGGGACTTAAATGTACAATGTTTTCTTCTAAAAGAGGCCCTTTGATCTCAGATACTAGTACACTACAGAGAAAAAGGGATGGAGGCAGGCATAAAAACCATTAGCACAGGACTTCTGGCAAATATGGAGGTGTAGGTAGACATACTATGCCTCCTTGCATAACCTAAATAAGGACAATTTAGAAACAAAAAAAACAACCAGTACCGACAGAAAATTGAACTGTATAGAAGTTCAACAACCAAGGAGTTAAAGTAGACATATTCATGCAGACTGGTAGGAGGGGCGGAGTCAGGCAGCTGGGACTAAGAGGACTCTCAGCAAGGCAGCTGCTGGCAGACCCAGCAAGGTGGCCGACTGTAGAGGGGCGCAGCACTCAAGGCGACTGGCAGACTGGGTGGTCCCACATTCACTTGCAGATAAACCAGATGAAACTGGGCAGCGGGACAGACAGCACAACCCAGGGTCCCAGTATGGGGAAACAAGGCCTCAAAATACTGTTTGAAAACACCTGTGGGGGTTGAGGTGCCAGGATAAATTTTCAGCCTCACAGGAGAGTTTGTTGGAGAGACCCACAGGGTCCTAGAATATACACACAAAACCAACCACATGGGAATCAGCACCAGAAGGGCCCAATTTGCTTGAGGGAAGCAGGAAAAGTGATTGAAACCCGGCAGAGAGCAAAGCAAGAACCATTGTTTCCTCTCAGACCCTTGCCCCATATATACCATCACAACCCAGCAATGTAGGTTACCCCACCCAGGTGAACACCTAAAGCTCCGCCCCTCACTACATAACAGGCACACTGAAACAACAAAAAAATGGTCCAAATGAAAAAAGATCAAAGCTCCAGAAAAAATACAACTAAGTGATGAAGAGATAGCCAACCTATCAGATGCACAGTTCAAAACACTAATAATCAGGATGCTCACAGAGTTAGTTGAATTTGGTTGCAAATTAGATGAGAAAATAAAGGCTATGCTAAGTGAAATAAAGGAAAATGTACAGGGAACCAATAGTGATGGGGAGAAAACTGGGACTCAAATCAATGGAGTGGACCAAAAGGAAGAAAGAAACATCCAATAAAAAAAGAATGAAAAAACAAGAATTCAAAAAAAAATTGAGGAGAGGCTCAGGAACTTTCAGGACATCTTTAAACGTTCCAACATCTGAATTGTAGGGGTGCCAGAGGAGAAGAGGAAGAACAAGTGGAAAACTTATTTGAACAAATAATAAAGGAGAGCTTCCCCAATCTGGCAAAGAAGATAGACTTCCAGGAAATCCAGGAAGCTCAGAGAGTTCCAAAGAAGTTGGACCCAAGGATGAACACACCAAGGCATATCATCATTACATTAGCCAATATTAAAATGAAGGAGAGAATCCTAGAAGCAGCAAGAGATAAGGGGACAGTCACCTACAAAGGAGTGCCCATCAGACTGTCAGAGGATTTCTCAAAAAGAGACCTTGCGTGCAAGAAGGGGCTGGAAAGAGGTATTCCAAGTCATGAAATCCAAAGACCTACAACCAAGATTGCTCTATCCAGCGAAGCTTTCATTTAGAATGGAAGGGCAGATAAAGTGCTTCTCAGATAAGGTCAAGTTAAAGGAGTTCATCATCACCAAGCCCTTATTATATGAAATGTTAAAGGGACTTATCTAAGAAAAAGAAGATTAAAAAGATGAACAGTGGAAGGATAACAAACTCACAGTTATTAACACCCACACCTAAAACAAAAGCAAACTAAGGGGATAGCTCGATCAGGATTGGAACCATAGAGATGGAGATCACGTGGAGGGTTAGCAACAGGGGAGTGGGAGGAGGAGAATGGGGGAGAAGGTACAGAAAATAAGTAGCATAGATGGTAGGTAGAAAATAGACAGGGAGGAGGGCAAGAATAGTATGAGAAATATAGAATCTAAAGAACTTGTGTCACATGGACATAAATGAAGGGGGGAATGGCGGGGGAAGGGTGTGCAGGGTGGAGGAGAATGAAGGGAGGAATAGGACCAGTGTAATGGCATAATCAATAAAATATATTTAAAAAATTACAGGTGAATTATATATAGTAACTACTGTTTTTTACTTTCCAAGTCTAATGAGTTTGCATAGTTACTAAGGAATCAACCTCATGTTACTTTCTTTTTAATTTTTTTTCAGACAGACTGGTTATTATACTAAATTAACAAACTACTATACACACAGTATATGCTGATTTTAGCAAAGCCTTTGATATCCCTTTGCTTTTTAAATATATTTTATGATTATGCTATTACAGTTGTCCCATTTTCCCCCTTCACTCCCCTCCACCTTACACATTGCCTCCCACCAACATTCCCCCCCTTTAGTTCATGTCCATGCGTCATACTTATAAGTTCTTTGGCTTTCACATTTCCCATAGTATTCTTACCCTCCCCCTGTCTATTTTTTGCCTACCTTCTATGCTATTTATTCTCTGTACCTTTTTTCCCTCTCTCCCCCTCCCACTCCCCTGTAGCTAACCCTCCATGTGATCTCCATTTCTGTGGTTCTGTTCCTGTTCTAGTTGTTTGCTTAGTTTGTTTATCTTTTTGTTTTAGCTATAGTTGTTAATAATTGTGAGTTTGCTGTCATTCTACTGTTCATACTTTTTATCTTCTCTTTCTTAGGTAAGTCCCTTTAACATTTCATATAATAAGGACTTGGTGATGATGAACTCCTTTAACTTGACCTTATCTGGGAAGCACTTTATCTGCCCTTCTATTCTAAATGAATGCTTTGCTGGATAGAGGAATCTTGGATGTAGTTCCTTGCCTTTCATGACTTGGAATACTTCTTTCCAGCCCCTTCTTGCCTGTGAAGTCTCTTTTGAGAAATCAGCTGAGAGTCTGATGGGAACTCCTTTGTAGGTGACTGTCCCCTTTCTCTTGCTGCTTCTAGGATTCTCTCCTTCATTTTAATCTTGGCTAATGTAATGATGATGTGCCTTGGTGTGTTCATCCTTGGGTCCAACTTCTTTGGAACTCTCTGAGCTTCCTGGATTTCCTGGAAGTCTATCTTCTTTGCCAGATTGGGGAAGCTCGCCTTTATTATTGGTTCAAATAAGTTTTCCACTTGTTGCTCTTCTTCTTCCCCCTCTGGTACCCCTACAATTCAGATGTTGGAACATTTAAAGATATCCTGGAAGTTTCTAAGCCTCTTATTTTTCTTTTTGAATTCTTGTTTTTTCATTCTTTTTTTATTGGATGTTTCTTTCTTCCTTTTGGTCCACTCCATTGATTTGAGTCCCAGTTTTCTCCCCATCACTATTGGTTCCCTGTACATTTTCCTTTATTCCACTTAGTGTAGCCTTCATTTTTAATCTAATTTGCAACCAAATTCAACTAACTCTGTGAGCATCCTGATTACCAGTGTTCTGAACTGTGCATCTGATAGGTTGGCTATCTCTTCATCACTTAGTTGTTTTTGTTCTGGAGCTTTTACCTTTTCTTTCATTTGGGCCAATTTTTTTTTTTGTTTGTTTCCATGTGCCTGTTACGTAATGAGGGGAGGAGCTTTAGGTGTTCACCTGGGTGGGGTAACCTACATTGCTGGGTTGTGATGGTATATGTGGGACAGGGGTCTGAGAGGAAACAATGGTTCTTGCTCTGCTCTCTGCCGGATTTCAGTCACTTCCCCTGCTTCCCCCAAGCAAATTGGGCCCTTCTGGTGCTGGTTCCTGTGTGGTTGGGTTTGTGTACATTCTAGTACCCTGTGGGTCTCTCCAACAAACTCTTCTGTGAGGCTGGGTGTTTTTGCCACTGCCACCTTGACCCCCACAGGTGTTTTTAATCAGTGGTTTGAAGCTTTATTTACCTGGTCTGGGACCCTGGGTTGTGCCATCTGTCCTGCTCCCCAGTTTCGCCTGGTTTATCTGCGAGGAAACGTGGGACTGCCTGGTCTGCCAGCTGCTGCCTTGCTGGCCAGCGGCAGCCTTGCGTGCCAAGCCCCGTTCCACCATCAGCCACCTTGCTGGGTCCGCCAGCTGCCACTTAACGAGCCCTGTTCTGTCAGCTGCAGCCTTGCCAGGAGTCACCTCAGCCCGTCTGCCTATCCCCGCTCCTCCTACTGGTCTGGATGAATGTGTCTTCTTTAACTCCTTGGTTGTCAGACTTCCACACCATTCAATTTTCTGTCAGTTCTGGTTGTTTTTTGTTTTTAAATTGTTGTCCTTCTTTTGGTTGTATGAGGAGGCACAGTGTGTCTACCTATGCCTCATCTTGGCCAGAAGTCTTCTTTGCTCTTTTTTGTTTGTTTGTTTGTTTTTAATTTAATTTTATTTATCTTTTTAGAAAGGAAGGGAAGGAGAGAAATATCAATGTATGGTTGCTTCTGGTGCATCCCCTGCTGGGAACTGGCCCCTCTGGGAACTGGCCTGCAACCCAGGCATGTGCCCTGACTGGGAATCAAACCATGATCTTTTGGTTTGCAGGCCCATGTGCTCTTTTTAAAAAATCTTTTCATGCGGTTTTGGCCATCTGTATATCTTCTTTGAAGAAATGTCTGTTCAAATCCTTCACCCATTTTTTTGATCGTTCATTTTTATTGCATTTTTTCATTACAATTTATCCCCCTTATACTCTCTTTTACCTCCCCCCACCTCTTCCCCGAACACTCATGGCACTGTTGTCCTTGAGTTCTTTTTTTTGCTCCATCCCTCCTCCACAACCTCGGCCACCCCCACCTATGATATATCTTTTTGCTCTTGATCAAGGTTCTTTGGGTTACAGTAACAGAAAGCTACCTAGATTTTCTGGTGTAAATACCACATCCAGGGGCATTGCATATAACCCCAAAAATAAGCTCAGCTGAGGTCAGAAGTCAGTGACTGGTATATCATCAAGAACCAAAGCAGATACCATCTGCATCTTGTCAGGACAACGTGGCCACTGGTCCCTGGTTCTTCCTACACATCAGCTTCATTCTTTCTTCGCTTCACACTCATATCTATGCTCTCAGCTTCTCTGATCCACATGGTGCAAAAAGGCTGCTCAGTCCTATAATCAAATTTCCCCTAGCTCCTGACCTTTGTCCAACTGCTTAAAGACCCGGTATACCAATTTCAATTCTCAGGAGAGAAAATCTAGTTGATTACTTGGGTCATGTGTCCACCCTGGATTTTGCTTGGACAGCAGAGGTGGGGATGGGGTCATCTAATAAATTTGGGTCAAAAGGGGCCACTCTAAGTTGGGGATAGAGTTCAAAAAAGGGAGTCATGGCTTGGCAGACAACTCAAAAGGTACTTACTACCTGGGTTTCTTATGAGTCCTCAGGGTTAAGGTCCAGAAATGGGAGACGACTGAATAGACAATATGATTAATTGTAACTGGTTGAATGTCCACACACCATCAGAGACAGAGTGTTAAAGGTTTCTGGAGGGAATGCCTTTGAGATCGTAGAAGTAGATCTCCAGTACTATCCAAAAGGTTCTTTGTGGGCTCTATCCTGATCAACATTTTTAAATTACAGTTTTGGATTTTCCCGGACCTAGTGAATTTGTGCTTCCATGTTCCCTGGTATACTTCAATTTTCTCTATGTCCACCCCTGTCCAAATTCTCAGCTAATGACACACTTCTTAACTAGCAGAGAAAAATTAAGGGGATCGGAGTTAATCATTCATTTATCACTAAACCGAATGACAGACCTACATACGTACTCATATAATCCTTCTTGTATACAATGGAAGAACCATCTCTACTCCATCTTGTACAGGGCATCGCATCTCCTCTCACCTACTTAAGAACTTGGCTTCTACAATTATTCCATTTCCATCTATATCACAAGTTTTCGTCTTTTACTGGATCATTAACATCACCATACAACCATGACGTAGTACTTGAGAAAAAAATCAGCCCCCATACATTGAATATAGCATCCAAGCTGTCAGTTAGCCATGTAGTCAAAATGTCAACAGACCAAAAAAAAAATGTGTTCTAGCACTCTTGAACAAATACTGCTATCACCTTTGAGAAATGTTTTAGCAATCTTACAAATAGCTTTCCAAATCTGTGTAACTATGAGGCCTTCCAGGATTTGAATGTAGTTATTAATTTACAAGCAATGAAATGAGAAGTGATAGGTATGAGTCTTGAGGAGAATCAACATTCCTCTGTAAAGCAACTATTTCAGGACAGGTCATTACGGGTTCTTCAGGCAATGGCAGGCTAATCTCCAGATAGTAGATTGACCACATTCCAATTGCTGCTGTAACAAATTACCACAAATTGAGAGGCTTAAAACACAAATTTATTACCTTATACCTCCTGAGGTCTCATTGGACTAATTTAAGGTGTCAGCAAGCCTGTGTTCTTCTGGAGGTTTTAAGGGAGAATTTCTTTCCTTGTTTTTCCCAGTCTCTAGAGGCCATATGTGTTCTTTGACTTGTGGTCCCCCTTCCTTCATCCTCGAAACCAGTGATGTATCTCCTTCAAATCTCTTTCTGATTCTGACCCTCCTGATGCCCTCATAAAAGGACACTTGTGATTACTTTGGACCTACCCAGATAATCTAGGATAATCTTCCCACTTTAAAACCTTGATTTAATCACAGCTACACAATCCCTTTTGGCATGTAACATAATATATCCACAGGTTTCAGGGATTACGAAGTGGTTATCTTTGAGGGCCATTATAAGCTGTTTCTGCTGGCAAGGAAGACTCAGCAAAACTGAGGTTCAAAGTCCTGTTTCACTGAAATCTGTCCAAATGTCCCCATCTAATCTTCATTCCCATTTTTTCCTGATCAATACTTTAACCTTAACATACGTCATGCAAGCAAATTCAATTTCTTTGTAATTCAGCCATCTTCAATGACTACTTTTTGAGTTTCTTTTTCAGAAATCTTGATCCTGTGATTTTATCAGGTAAGGATTTTTCCCCTCAGGCAGGTAACTTTCTGATTTTTTCTCCAGACGCCAAAGTAGGAATTTACACCTTGAGCTGATCATTTTCTTTCTCTAAGTTCTCCAGTGTTAATTTGAAATAGTGGCCCCACTCCACAGTCCTTGTACCCTTTATTTCCACTATGTTATCATATTGCAACAACTTCTCGGTAATCCAAGATGGTAATTAACCATTTGCCATCATATGCCATAGATTACTAATACCATTATCTCTGGCAATGGGGTCAGAGAGCCGATTCCCATTCTTTTTAAAAAAGATTTTATTTTATTTTTTTTGAGAGAATAGGGAAGGAGAAAGAAGGGAGAGAAATATCAGTTGGTTGCCTCCCACACCCTACAACCCAGGGAAGTGCCCTAACCAGGAACTGAACTGGTTACTCTTCCCTTGGTAGGCCAGTGCTCAATGCACTGAGGAACGCCAGCCAGGGTCAACTCCCATTCTTAAAGTTCTGTGCCTCCTGGGAACTACTTCCATTACCAATAACTAGGTGTAGTGAGTAAAACAAAGCCACTGCATTTCGGAATAAAGGTATTTAATGTAGGGACTGAAGATTAGGTGAATGTAGGAGAAGCTGGAGGAATAATGGTTTGGGAGCTGCAGCAGAAAGATAAGAGAACATTCACTAAAGATTGACTTGAAGCATTGGAGCAAATTAAAGAAGCCAGATCTCATGGAGAAATATAAGGAGCTAGAGCTTGTGGAGATGTCAGAGAAGCTGTTAATTATGGTCACCTTGACCACAAAGCGGGAATTTGCACAGAAATCTGAGAAGCCATTGTGTTTGGCTGCCACAATTGCAATGTGAGAATGTGGCTAGATTTGAGAAACTGGAAGCTGCCACAATCTCCTGGGAGAAGAGAAGCCTGTGATGCTGCCACAACTTCCTGAGAATAAATGCTTTTTCCCTTTGCCTTCCCAATCTACTGTGAGTACCTCTCATTGGCAAACTCTAATTTGGAACAAAAAAGGAAGGGGATTCTGGGAAATATTCCTGCCTTCTCATCTGCAAAGCAGAAAGAGTACAAGTGGGTGGTTGTAATGCAAAGCTGACAACAAGCAATTCAGCATAGTTAGAATCCTTTGATTTTGAAAGACAAATTGGAAAGTCAAACTAGTTTAATAAACTAATAACTAATGGAATTTATTGAGTCAACTAAGTCTAAAGGCAGGGATAACTGTGGGCAGAAAGTAATCTGGTCATAATCAAAGACTGTGACCAGGTCCTGGTATCTTGTCCTTCATGTTTTGGTAACTCCTCATTGCTGTTTGGTTCCTAACTTCACAGGCATCTTTCTGTTGCAAAACAGCCACTGTAGGGTGGTTCCTTCAGCTACTTGCTTCTCCACTTGTGAATGGCCAGCCTGCAGAGTATTTAGTCATTCAAATGTCAAAGAGAAGTTCTTCAGTGTGATTGGCCAACTTAGGCCCAGAGCCCTTCCCAAACCAAAAGATGTAACCAGGGTGATGCATTCATTCTGATTAGTTAACTTACTGTTTCTTAGCCCCTGTGCCAGTCCATCAGCTTCTCCTCTTATCACTAAGAGAAGGGAAACTTGATGTTGGGGGACCCCAAGTAGTGAACATGTACTACATCAAGGATATGAACCAGTTAAAACAGAATAAACCCCTCCTACTATGGCCAGAGGGACTATCTGATCGTGTGTCACTTTTAAAAGTGAGACTTTTGAGCAACTGTGTTGAGAATCCTCAGTTTTGGTGTAAGGAAGTGATTATTCTCATGCAGTCTGTATGGGATAAGGAATACCACATAACTCAGAGCCACTGCAACAAAGGACAAGGCTCTACATAGCCCAGAGACAAGAGAAACATTCCTAACTATTTTTTGAGGTTTTCAGTATTTGTTAGTTGAACCTTAATCTGGAAACCTCAAATTTCCTGTATTATGTTCTCTTTTAATCATTATTCCCTTAAACTGTAGCTCCTACAAATTAAGTAGGACAATTGTAAAATTACAGCTAAAAGTTAACTTAGAAAGTACATTATGACACAAAATGTGACACTATTTAGCTTCGGCCTTGGTTCTTGGAAAAAGAAATAAATCTGGAGTATCCCACCTGAACTCAGTTCAAGTCAAAATGTTGCACTTATTGCAATGCCAGAGGCAGACTTACAAAAAGGATCTGGACAAACTCTAGCTGTAGCAGCCAAACAAATTTCATCCCAGAAGTTCAAAGAGGGGGGAGAAAAAGAAAAAAAATTCTGAATTTAATGAAAACAATAGTCTTATTCTTTATTGGAAATATTAGCAATGATATTTTTATTTTTAATGACCCCTTTGTTGAAAGAGCATGGTTTCCTTTGTAGAAAGTGATTCTAAGAGAAGTCACATGACTACATTTAAATAAGACCCTATTTAGAGATTTGCTTCTTGCCAGAAGAAATCAACCATGAGAGGTCTCATGACAAGGCCCTTCTAGCTTATCTTCATTATACCTCCCCACAGTCCACTGTCCATACAACATCCAGAATAACCTGGATTATTAGAATTCAGATTATAATAATCTAGATTATTCTGGACACTTAAAAAGTTTGTCAAGTCATGCCGTTCCTCTCATAATCCTCAGTGTTTCTCATCACATTTATAATAAAAGGGAAGTGCTAACTGCAGCTTACAAGGCCCTGGTTGAGCTCATTCTTGGATACTTCTCAGATATGATATGTGCTTTCTTCCCTTCATTGTACTCAGACACACTTGCCTCTACTGTTTATTGCCAGGTACCCTGTAGCCTTTACCTTGCAGTCTTCCTTAAGCTATGTGTATAGCCCTTCCCTCAGAGCTCTACTGAAAGTTACCTCTTTACAGTCTTCTCTTTTTTTTTAAATTATTTATATATTTATCTTTAGAGGGGAAGGGGGGAAGGAGAGAGAGAGAGGAACATCAATGTATGGTTGCCTTTCTTGCGTCCCCCGCTGGGAACTGGCCTGCAGGGAACCGGCCTGCAACCCAAGCATGTGCCCTGATTGGGAATCGAACCGCGATCGTGTGTTTTGCAGGCCCGCGCTCAATCCACTGAGCTATACCAGCCAGGTGCAGTCTTCTCTTGACTACCCTAAAATATTACATAATCTTTCTCTAGCACCTTATGATTTTTCTTCCTATCACTATCTAAAATTACCTAACACATCTGTTTTGTCCTTTGTTTGCTTCTCCCACTGGAATGTCAGCTGAGATCAAAGATTTTGCCTGTTTTAGACACACTCCTCACATCAGCAATGTACTTGTGCTGTGTTGCATGGTTTAATGTGAATAAATCTAATTAGAAATAAACCCACTATTTATGATCTAAGAAGCATTTAGGTAAATCACGATACATTCTGGAGGTACTTGATTAATTGGATGCATGGAGTAATATCAAGGATTCCCTGATTTTTGCCAGGAGCACAAAGGTGGCTGGAGGTTTCATTTACTGCAGAGGAAGACAAGAAGCTGATTTGTTGGAAAGGTGTTCAGTTTTGGATATGTAAAGTTTGAGATGCCTGTGGGACAAGTGGAGATGTTAAATAGGCAGAGGTGGAATATATAGGTCTCAAGTAAGTTGGTTACATTTCCTTATTGTCTGAGTTCTTTTTGCACTGTTTTAACTGAATTTAAAGGTTGACATCTCTGTGGTTAAGAATTCACTCTTGACAGACTTGCTTAAGTAAAATCTGATAGTTCACAAATGGGGCTTCTTTTTTCTCTAGTGAAGTGAGAATTTCCTAACAACCAGGTATGATGTTACAGAGTGTTCACTGGGAAATTGGTCACTTCATCTAAAACTACAAGCTAATTCGTCAACAAAATGCTTAGATCTTACTGAGGGTGTTCTGCAGGTGAGCAAATGGCTATTTACCAGTTGTAGAAGAGGCTCAAGTATGTGTACCTTGTATAGGAAATGGGTCCTTCCTGTTTCTTTTGGATACTGTTTATTTTAGGCTGCCACTTAAAAAGATAGGACATGTTTGCTATTTGTAGGCTACTATTTAGCAGGTTAAAACTGTGACTGCTTGACTTTCATGTACACATTATGTCCTGGCTAAAAGTGATTCGTTTCAATCTCAGATGAATTCTTTGTCTTCTTGTAAGTACTTTAGTTTTTTCTGTAGTTACTGCTTCACAAAGGCTGAATTCAATGAAGATCCAGTATTGCAGTGTTATCTGAAACATGTCAAAGACATTGAGAGAGGGATATTGCTTCCTTGCAGTGGTTTGGATCAGATCAATACAGTGCCAATACATAATTTTCAGCCATTTAAACAGTAAATTCTTAGCTATGATCGTGGAATAGAAGTTTGGTTTTCTCCTTCTTAAGGAATTTCACATATATCAAGTGGATTGATGAAGTGTTTTATGCCAGAGATGAAATGGAATGGTGGGGAGAGACTTTCAATTCCTTGAAAGTACACCTAGTTTATTGGAAATACCCAGTATTTTGTCATTCTACAATTCAAATGACAATTATATGACATTCTACTATGTGTACATTTATGAGTATCCCTAAAATCACACAACACATTGTCTTTGCTCTCTAGGAACTAATAATCTAGTACAATCGCAAACAGAATAACAGAGGGAAGGATATTGGGCTGTAAGAATGAATGATTAATTCTGCCTCAGGGAGTCTGGGAAAGCTTCACAGAAGTACAGTTGATTGAAGTTTTGAAAGATAAATAGGAGTTTACTAGGCAGATGAGGAAATGTGAAAAGAACTAGGATTGAAGTGATTTCTAAGAGAAATGTTGTGTGGATGTAGAAGCATAATATTTAGAGATTTGGACCATAATATACAGAGATATCAGTAATATGACATAAATACATAGCATATAGTAAAGGTGTCAGCTTTAAAATTATTATTTTTTACATATTTTAATATAACTTTCAAAAATCCAGAAATGAATGGGCTACATATAAATTAAAATGAACCTTTTAAGAAAGTCTGTTACCATGGTGAGCATGTCTAAAGCTGTCTTAAGAGCAAAAGAATCTGCTTGTGAAGACAGAAAAGATTCAAGATACCTCCCTTTGGGTGATCTCAGTTGTCTCTAAATGGATTATTTGGCTTGAGCACAATGCTCACTTTCTCCTTAGCTACTGTTTTAACAGGTGGAGACATACCTGAAGTCACTACCACTTGATCCTAGATACTTGTTTCTTGACACTGTGTATGTGTGTCATTTGCTTAACACAGCAATCCAGTAAGATTATATATGTGTATACTCTTTAAAGAAAAATCCTCACCCAAGGATATGTTTATTAAAATTGACTTTAGAGAGAGAGGGAGGCAGAGACAGAGGGACAAGAGACAGACATCAATGTGAGAAACATCCATCAGCACCCATCTAGACTGAGTATAGTAACCAAGGCGTTTTTTTAAAACATATACTTTTATTTATACATTCTTAACCATCACTTAAGGATAGGTTGACTTTTAGAAAGACGGAGAAAGATAAAGACACCAGTGTAACAGAAAACCCCATCAATTGCCTCCCATAGGCACCCTGACCAGGGATCAAACCTGCAACCGAGGTACCTATATGTACCTTGACAGGGAATTGAACCTGCAACCTTTTGGTGTACAGGAGGACATTCTAACCATTTGATCCGTCTGGCCAGGGCTATGTGTGTACACTTTTTATTTTTCAATTACATTTGATATTCAATTTTATATTGCTTTTGGGTGTGCAGAATAGTGTGGTTGGACTCTTACATAACTTAAGGAATAATCCTCCCTAAAAGTCTAGTACCCACCTGACACCCTGTGCTGTACTGGTAAGAGTCTATTTTTAGGACATTTTCACATTTTGATCTGTATTCTTGAGCTTTATTGTGCAAATTTTGTAAACTTGACTAATAATAAAAACTAGGTATTTTTAATCTTCCTTTGAGATTTTTGGATAGTTTTCAATTAAGACAAATTTAATTCAATTATATAGTGGAAAACAAATACTTAAACACTTCGGAGTGCTTTGCTGTATTGTGCATTAGTCTTTTGTTTCCCCAGTGCCTGGGCACATGCTAAATAGGCAAATTTGTTCACTACAGACGTACCTAGAAACTAAAAACATTTTCTTCTGTGTGTTCTGCAGGAAGCTGCAAGTCTCAAAGCCCGAATAATTCGCCTTTCAGCTAAGGCGTGTGGGATTTCTAATAGGTCTATTAAAACAATTTTACTGTTACCCTGCATGAAATGCCTAGCGGTGTTATGAAAAACACACGCGCGCGCACACACACACACACAGACAGAACAAACTCAGAAACCTTGTAAAGATGATCCACAGCATTGATATATCCTATTTAGTACAAGGACTAAAAAGCATGAAATTAAATGAACCCTTGGTTAACCTAACATACTCAACTCTTAGTATTTTCAAAGAATAGAGTTAGGTTTTACGATCTCCATATAAAACAAGAAAACCAAAGCAATTTCTGTTCCTTAAAATATAGAAATTACCTGCTTCTTTAGACGTAAACTTTCGGGAGAAAAGCAGGGAAGTAAAAATCGTACTGAAAAACAAATCTCAACAGATAAAGAAGTCCTAAATCATTGGCGGTCTCGGCCTGCCCGCCTTGGGGTGGAGAGCGCGGCGGCTGCAGCACGGGAAACCTCAGTCACCCGGTCGCAGGCGATAACAGTGGAGTGAGGAGCTGCGGCAGTCTGTGCATGCGCCCAGTCCGCCTTGGCGCCTCTCTTTGCAAACGGTGAGCCAAGGGTCCCTAAACGGCACCCGGCACGGAGCCGGAGGCACAGGGCGGCCTTTCTCGGGTTGGGAACTTCTAGGACAAATGTAATAGTAAGTGCGCGGCTCCCCTACCCCACCTCCACGCCGCAGGCGCACACGGAACCGCCGCCTCCCAGGAAGTGCGACCATAACCTCATCCGCCGCTTGAGAGTGGGGGTGGAGGGGGATGGGCGAGCGGAATCCAGGAACCCTAGGAAGGGCGGGGACAGAGGAAGGGGCACCTCTAGCTGCGCTTTCGATACTGCATTCCTTGTTCTCGATGGTCCCCGCGCGGCCGTTTTATAGAACGCCACTTCCGGTACCTTTAGAGGCCTCACGTTGTGCTGCGCCGCGCAAGGGAGGAAAATATAAAAGGGAACGAGAGGGCGGGACCGAGGAGGAAGAGGGGGCGGGGGAGGTGCAAAGGGCGCGCTCAGGCGTCACGTGACCGGGACGCGCCGTTCTTCCGTCGGCCATTTTAGGTGGTCCGCGGCGGCGCCATTAAAGCGAGGAGGCAAGAGCGGCCGCCGCTGTTGCTTATTCTTTTTAGTAGAGTCGTAGAGAGCGAGAGTGCGCGCTGCGCGAGAGTGGGAGGCGAGGTGGGCAGGCCAGGGAGAGGCGCAGGAGCCTTTGCAGCCACGCGCGCCTTCTCTGTCTTGTTGTGTGCTTCGCGCGGTACAGCGGACGCGCGGCAGCGGCGGGGATTACTTTACTGCTAGTTTCGGTTCGCGGCAGCGGCTGGTCTAGTCTCTTCGGCAGCGGAGGCAGTACCACTATGTCGGAGGAGCAGTTCGGTGGAGACGGGGCGGCGGCGGCTGCAACGGCGGCGGTAGGCGGCTCGGCAGGCGAGCAGGAGGGAGCCATGGTGGCGGCGGCGGCGCAGGGGGCATCGGCGGCGGCGGGAAGCGGAGCCGGGACCGGGGGCGGAACCACGGCCGGAGGCACTGAAGGGGGCAGCGCCGAGTCGGAAGGGGCGAAGATCGATGCCAGTAAGAACGAGGAGGATGAAGGGTGAGTAAGGGGCGGCCCGGGATAGCCAGGCCCTACTAAGTTACCCCTCCCCCTCCCTATTCCCCGCCATTAGGCCTCGTTCGCGCTCTCCGCCGCCCTCCAGGGCCCCATGCACCCTTCTTGCACTGTTGCCCCTTTTCTACATTGATATCCCTGGGGTTTTTATTTCCTTCTCCCGTTGCCTGCTTATTGTTCCCTCCCCCATCACACACGTTTCCACCTTTAGCCATCACCATGCTGCTCCCCGGCCCGCCCTCCTTCCCTCCCTTGCCATGGGTCTCCTCCCACCGATTTAGCCGCTAGGATTTTTTCCCGCCTGTATTGGGTGCCTTTTTTTTTTTAAATTTCCTCCCTTCTCTGACTTCTCGGTTCCCTGTTTTCTGAAGTCTGGGGCATAAAAACAAACACACAAAGCCTTCATACATGGACTCCAACTAAGGTTTATTTGGTGCGTCTCGCTCCAGCATCCCGAGACGTTGCGATTATTTTATAAGCATGTTTTGGGGGAATGTGTAGGTTTCCACCTGTGCTCCTTTCGTTTTTTCGGCTTCAGGCCGAATTTTTTTTTAGTATTTTTAATAAGTTTCGCCTCAACCTTACCGTTTTTCCACTTTACAGTTTTGCACAACGGCTTGCTTACAGTTTCTACTTTTCAGCCTAGGGAATAAATTGGATTAGATGAAATTCCCCGAATCGCCTGTTGGTACATCGGTTTTTGCTCCACGGGCGTTGGTTAAGTTCCTTGTCCACGGGGCCTGCACTTGACTGGAGCTGTTTTACCTCCGGCTTGCTGGCTGCCCTTCCCCCACCCCTCCGAGTTAAACTAACCGCGCACCTTTTTTTTTTTTTTTTGCTTTCGGGTATTGGGTTCCCCATTTGTTCATACAGATTGTAGTCTTACCTATTTACATTTTCTATCAATTTCCACTTTTTTACAAAACTCTTTTTTTGCCACTTGGGTCCTTTTTTGGTCTCCCTTGATTTCTCCTTCCCGCTCCTACCCACTGTTAGGGGGGGGTCCACTAACTTTTAAAAAAACGAACAAATCTTGTATTATGCTGTGGCATGACCCCCCCCCCCCAAGTTTTTTAGTAGTAACTTGCTTCCTCCAATTGGAGTTAGATGTACACATTACCTAAAGCTGCATTATGTATAAAAATGCATAATTTGGGAGTGGGAGCACAATACGGGAGTTAGCAGGAGGGACTAAATCGGGGTTCTTGGTTGGGTTTTCTTAATTCTTTCACTGACTACTGACCTTGGGTTAACGCTTCCAATTCTTTTTGTAGTGTGTGTGATTTTATTTCACTACATAACAAGGAGAGAGGTGTTGGAAAGGTAAAAGCAGTTGGGAAAGAGCACAAGATTTGGAGGGGGGAGAGAAGCTTTTTGGAGTATAGGGTTTAATACCAGCCCAGATTTGTCCAGCTGTTATGCTGATTGTACTGACTTTGGGAGAGTTGGAAGTGGGATAGGAAACTAGCTTTTCTTCGTTAATCTTGAATAATATATAGCTTAATTTCAGAAAGGAATGTGTTAAATATTTGGAAACTTAATTCTTTAATTTTTTTTTTTTTCTGAATTCTGTTCTTTGGGCAGAGGCACCAAAATGAGTAATTGTATAATTTGCTGTTTGGGGCAGGCTTTCTGTTAGCTCTGATTTTTCAAATCACAAAGCAGCTGCCTTTGTAGTTACCTACTGTTGAACTGAAGTGTGAATGAATTAAAGTTTTTAACCCTAACAATGTCAAAAACTAAAACTAGAATTTTGATTGGTTGCTGTACCGGTTGTTAATTCCCTAGCCATTCAAACTCCTCCCCACGACACTCTGAAGCAGCGGCGGCACAGCGGGAAGAATGGTAAAACTTTTAAATTTTATTTCTGTATTATAAAGGTTTCAATAGTCATAACTTGCAGAGGCTTTGTTTTGGTTGGTTGCCCAATGACTCCCCAGGAAATTCTAGACATTAGTACAGTAAGATAACCTGGGATATAAAACCTTTTTAGGCATCATGAGTGATCTTTGGGCAAAACTGATGCCATTACATGGTTTTTGGTCTCTAGTAATGCATGTAATTGTGGTTTGGCCAATTAAAGCTTAATATAGTTAGTAATGATATTTTTAAATCTGGGCAATACTACTGTTATTTCAAATTTGATTTGTTTTTAAGACAGTTTTGGAATTCTAAGTTCTAAATGTGAAGGTTACTTGATATAAAGTCTTGTGTGTTTAAAATGTCTTGCATGTTATACTGAAGTATTCTGGAGATGTCAAAAGTAAAAGTCTTCATTTTTTATTTTTTACTTATAAATTTCTATTGATTAAATGTTGATAATATTTTGGATATGTTGAGTTTAATAAAATACATTAAAATTAATTTCCCCCTATTTCATTTTTTTAATTGAGTTTATTGGGGTAACACTGGTTAACAGGTTTCAGGTGCAAAAGTAAAACAATTTTTAAGGTAGCATTGTGTACATTATGCAAAAGTCTGTGTTTTATCACCAACCATATTTATAAATAAAACTTTAAGAATTGGATATATATTAGAGGTGGGCTGATGTGGCTTTCCACTACAGCTCTTAAATCAGATTTTTTCGTGTGTGCGATTTGGTTGGAATGTTAATTACAGTTCGTTGGTTGACATGTTCACAATTGCATGAGTTCTCTTTGGAAGGCTGGTAGATTGAGAATCATTCTTTACATTACTCCTTTTCCCTAAATGTTATTCTTTATTATTATACTTGTGTTTTCCAGCAGTTTTTGTACACTACCACTGGAGTATAGAGGGCCAGTAATTTGTAAATAGAGTCCAATTTGGATAATATATTAAATTTTCATGACCTTTTCTTAGTATTGTATTCTCATCTACTGAAATCTGTCCTGTCCAGTTTTATATTGGAGATAAAGCAGACTTGGCAGCAATAGTCTACAGGGAAAGGCAAAAGAAGGAGCTGGGGGCAATTTGACATATGGAATAATGAAAGTTATGTCTGTGGCAATACCACCCTGAATGCGTCTGATCTTGTCAAAATAATGAAAATGATGATCTCATACTGATATTTCCCCTTAGTGGCAAACTAAGACTAAACTGTAACTGTACTTCAGTTTTCTGCTCCACTATACATATAATTCTTTTCAGTAATTTGAAAGGACTGTAAACTTATTTGCTCTGCTACCTGATACTATATAACCTTACAAGTTTTTTGAGTGATCTCTCAGGAAAAATGGGCAATTAAAGGTTTATAATTTAATGAACATTTTAGATTGCAACCAATTATTACCTGCCAAAAAATTGGATTTTACTGAAGTTAATTTTAAGTTAACCAAGTTTACGTTTGACAAATAATCTTCTCATTTTTTTTTTTAATGTTTATTTTAGAGAAGAAGGGAGGGAGGGAGAGAAATACCAATCCATTACCTCTCCCACGTGTTCCAGTGGAGGACTGAACCCCCAACCTTTTTGTTATGGGCTGATGCTCAACCAACTGCGTCCTGCTAGCCAGGGCAACCTTTTCATTTTTAAAGTCTAATATTTAACTTTTTAAAATTACTTCTTAGTCACTCAGCCTCATCTTCTTAATAATACTCTTCTTTTGAACAAAAATCTTAAGACCATTAAACTTATTTTGGTGTCTGTGCACTTTCCACCCTCTCTGTTCTTTTCTTTGTGTCCCAGTTTGAGGGACATTGGGCAGCTGTTTCATAATAGTCTTCAGTAGTGAGAAAAGTCTTTAACAGTGAGGATAAGACAGCTTAAAATTTTTTTTTAATCAGTTTGTTGTAGACTTAAAACTTTAAAAAAAATTTGAATGTAAGAATACATAGTTGTTTTGAGGAGGACATGTCTGTTACATACCCTAGTAGACGTTTCCACAGTTTACTGTGGGCTTTTAGAAAAGTTATTTCCAGAGTAAAATACCTTCCTGATATCTACAATTTTAACATCTTTACTTTTTACTTAGAAGCCTTTCCACTGGGATTTCCTATTTTGGTATGGACTCATGTTCTTCTCTGCAGGGCTGCAGTTCTGTTAGGCTAGATTCTTGAAATTAGTGTTTTAGAGACAATTTTACAAGATAGGTAAATTGACTAGTCTGCATTGGGTTGGGCAGGAAGCAAAATAGTCCCATTTAGTTATGAAAGTGTGATTTGCCTGTTTGGGAATTTTGTGAACCCTGGTATAGGTTGTCCCCCGTCAATTTTTAAGAAATGGGACTAATCATGTAAGCGTGTATTTACTGTGTAGTGTTAATATTGCCTGGGTATTTTGTCATTTGTACTGCTGCCCTAATACAACCAAATACTGAGTCTACTATTGGGATTTTTGGGCAAACATGTAGGATGGTTAAATTTAGCCTTCAAGTAATATATGCCACACATGAAAGCATTTACAGGAATAGAATAACTTTTCTCCTATTCTGCTTAAACTGTGCACCTCAAATGTGTGCAGGTTTACAAATGGAGTGAAACATAACTTCTGTTAGTTCAAAGTTTTATTTCACTTAGTTCTGCTTCAACGTTTTAGTAGATAGGGCACTGAACTGGATGCTGGAAACGTGGGATCTGTTTCTGTTACTTCACTTCCAACAGTGTGGTCTCAGGTAACATAACGTGTTTGTTACTTGGTTTGCTGATCTCTATGTGTTGGAAACAACGCTCACCACAGGAAGATTGACTACGTAGCTTGCTTTCATAGCTTGTGTGTATTTGTCCTGTGTCTTAATAGTTGATACTGCCAGTGGTTTAGTCCTGTGGAGTAAAGGTAAGCATGTTTTAGTTTCTGGAATATTACATTGTACATTGCAGATAGACATTTAAGACTATTTGGGGGTGGGCTGGGGAGACTCTTAAGTACTGGCAGTGTTTGGCCAATAATCAAGGTGATAGCTTTAAGTATTGGGTGATGTGTAAACTTTTACTTACCTAGACTCGAAACTATCACAAAGCCAAAACAACTAGGAAAATCCTTCCCTTTATAAGTTTTATGAAGAAGATGAAAAACTACCAGCAAATATACTCCAAAAATAACCAATAGACAATGTCATGGATGAATCTTTTCCCTTATAATAATATAAGGTTTAAACATGGCAACATTCTGAAATTTAAAATAAAGGTAAAAATCATTTTCTGAATTTAGTGTTGATAATCTAAATTGATTTCCAATAGAAATCTTTATGGAATTTGTGTGAATGTGTAGTAATCTCAGTTAACCAGAATCTTAACTTCTAGGTTAAGGAAATCCTACACCTTAGCCTCCAGGTAGATGGGAATTGATCTTACAGAGCTGAGAGTTTATTTTAAAAGTAAAAATATAAGATGTTATTTCTCCCTGGAATGAAATTATGAAAAAGGGGAGATTGGGGTTGAACACTTAAAAGTTCATTCAAAATCTGTCATTTAATTTATTAGCTATTTTTAAGTTACTTTTTTTAGTCACTTGGGTTAATTGTAAAGTATAAAGTGATAAGATATAATAGGCTAGAGGAATTTATTTTTAATGACTTGTTAAAATTTTATGAAGCTGTTCCCAAAGGCATATTTTATACAGAATCTAAAACGATTTAACATGGGATACTATCTAGTTGCACAGAGTAAACCCATTGCCTTCCATTGTAAGTAACTTGGCTTTAAAATAATCTATAATTTCTAAGGAAGAAATAATTTATGTGTTGGTGAGATTTCATTATACTTACTGTCATTTTAAATTTTTAAAGGAATAATAACAATGATAAATACCAAAAAATTTATTTAAATAGGTTAGTAATGTGCTTGAGTAACATTACTCTAAAAGGTGACGGTGACTGGCTTGTCATGTTATATATTTGAAATGTAAATAACATTTACGCCCTGTTGTATTTTTTAAACTGTCAGAACTTGTTATAAAACCATGTGTGGAGATCATAATTTGTTAAGAAATGTTTGAAAGCTAAAGAGTTTTTTGGGCATGGCAGGATCCCTATTCTAAAATTGGAAGTCTAATGATGCGTATTATTTTATCTTGAATGAGGTGTTTCACAGTAAAGGCTTGTTAGGGGAAATGTCTTGAAATAAAACATTGTTGGCTTTGTAATGTTCAACCTGGTGGTCTCAGAAGTACATGGAATAAGTTCCTTGGTTGGAAGGGAAAAAAGTATTAAACCAGAACATTATTGACGAGCCAGCTCTGTACCATATGTATTGCTTTTTATATTTTGAAATTATTCCTTGTTAACATTAACTGGTATTAACATAACTAGATGAGTCATCATCAGGTGATTTTGGAACTACACTTAAGAGTCTTAGATAACCTAATTTTTGGTCTGTATTTTTTATGTGAGATACTTAAAGATTTCTGGGTTATGTCTGAAAATAATCTTAGATCCATTTATATAAAATTCATCCAGGCCTTTTCCTCTTAATGTTGGAAACTTCATATCGCTCATGCAGATTTAAATTATATCACTGAGTAAATGAAAAAGCTTTATTAAATTATACTATACTTAGACTGTGCTCTATTACTTCTAAATAATTTATTTTTATTGGGCACTTAGTATACATCAGATGATTTTTCTGTGCCCTTTTAATATGTTCATTTAATCCTCACTTGCAGGTATGAGATAGGATCTCAGTCCTTTTTTTTTTCTTTTTTTTTTCTTTTAATTCTTCTTTTACAGATGTGGAAACAATCATGGAATTTTTTTCCCCCCTTGGGGTCACAGTTAATAAGTGGTGTCTTTATTTTCAAGACCCAGAAGTAGAGGTAGGATTTAAACCCAGGCAGTTTTGGTTTACTGCCTCCAAATTTATTCCAAAGTGTGTCCCATGAAGCATTCTGAATTTCTAAATGATACTGCATGGCATTTAGATAAGTCACTTGCACTGAGTTATATAACTTTTTGCTTGTCATTTAATATTATAATGTGTAAAAATCAATATTAGTAAAAGCAAGGAGATTTTCATTGCTGAGGAGGTGTTTTAAATTGAAGTTGCCTTTTAGGTTAGGTGCTAAACAGCACCCAAAAGGTGCTGTTCATAGGTAGGATGGGTGCTGAACAGCTTATAGGTAGGATTTTAAAACTTTATAAAGTACTATAGATGAAGTCCTACATTTTAATTAAGATTATTGATATATTTACAACTAAAAATCAAATCGTAAACTTCATTGCAGTATTAGGGGCCCATTTTTGTTGCTACTTGAACAAGTCTTATGACGTAGTTTTAACTTGGCTGCATAGGATTTTTCTGACTTTATCTGTGCTTCATTGTAAAGTGTTTGCACATCTCTGCAGGAGTGAACAGCAGCTTGCAAGTCAGTCCTTGTATTCAAGGCAGCAGAGGTAATCTGGATGGACAATAGGTATTGTGCTTTAAGCAAGATACAATAATATAAACCATAGGAAATTTAAATTGGTATCATATTGCCATCTCATAATTTTGAGGGAGGGCATGTCAGAGAGCTGATATTCTTGAGGCAAAAATAAGTTCCTATTTATCCAGAATTAAGATAACAGACCTTATTGTACCATACTGTGATATTTTGGTGTTCCTACTGAGTAAAGATGGAATGTATTTAATATGTTCTGTTTAGTACAGATGGAATGGATTTGGTATAGTTTGTTTATTGTAGCATATTTATCTGTCTGGTAATCTGTTGTGCAGCAATTTTCTTTGATTAGGACAGTAGTAATGTATTTGGGTCTACCAGATGGTAATGTGTTTCCCTCATAAGGGCCACTAAGGCTCCTACTCAGAGACTGTATAGATAAAGTTTGGAGAGTTTGAGTGCAAAATGGGAGGGGAGGCATTTTAGAAAAGCCGCTAATGATTAACCTGGCAAAAATGAAAAGTAACTTATTGAAAGAGCTAAGATGAGATGTATTATGTATAGTAATAAATACTGTAGTAACTATATTAAAGATGACTAGAACACAGTATCATTATAATTACTGTAAGGCAGGAGGGGGATAATGTAGAAGTAAACATTTTATTTTAAATAATTGAAGGTTAAAAAACAATTGGAGAGATTAGGGAAGGCTGGCGGTGCTTTAAGGAAGGTGGAACATTTGGCCTTCTTTAAAGGTGCTGAATGGCTGAAGTTTACCTATTTTGCTGTAATTTTTTTGAGAAATAGCAATCTTATAGGATATGTATAAATTATAGTTGGCCAGAATATTTTATATTCTGAAAAACAGGATTTGATTGATGAGTGAGGATAGCATCTTAAGTGACCTTTCATTTATTTTTAGAGACAGGGAAAGGGAAGGAGAAAAAGGTGGGGAGAAACATCAGTGTGTGGCTGCCTCTCATGCACCCTTTACAGAGGACCTAGCCCGCAACCCCGTCATGTGCCCTGACTGGGAATTGACCCAGCGACCCTTTGGTTCATAGGCTGGCACTCAGTCCACTGAGCCATACCATCCAGGGTAACAACTTCTCTTCAGAGGGCACTTAATAGGGCTAGTTAATGAATTAGTTTGCTTATCTAGTATTTAAGGAAAATAACATCCAATGCTGTATAAAAACGTTTGGGGCTTGTGGATAATAATAGACATGCCTCATTTTTACTGTTTTATTTCTTTATGATTGTTTTCTCTTAATATAAGGACACTTAATAGAAACATTGCCTTGGTGAAATAAAATTAAAACTAGTTCTGTCTCAAATAAAAAAGCCTTATTTTAAAAAGCTTAAAACTGGAAGTCAGGAAAACTCTGCTTCTGGTCTGTTTTTCAGTGTCTTTAGGCTGAAATGATTTAAAACTTAAATTATTGATGAAAAGTTTCTGTAATGACAGAAGTGGCAACTTAATATTTAAATTTCAACCTAGTTGAGGTTGTTTCTGTTCTGGAACTTGGTATGGATAACTGAGCAAGAGATTATTGCTTTACTAGTCAGCTTTCTCATTTTTTAGAAGATGGTTATGTTCTCTTGAAAGGGTAAATGTTGGTAATGAACTTTCATGCATGGAGGAAGTACTCTGGATCTTAGGGTAAATAAGATGGTTAAGGTAACTTAAGTGCCTAGGATTGGGTATTTAATACAAGGTGTATTATTGGGATGAAAGAAAACGTGATGAAAGACACCTTAAATTTTTCCCCATGGAATTAGCAATAAACGTTAACAATACCTATAGAACATGGGTGTTTTATGTTCATTTGATTATAAAAATATAAAAAAGATTAATAAAGTTTACTTAAAGCATGGAACTTTTATTAGAGAAGGTCCTGAAAGTTAGGCATATAAATGGCCCAACTCTAGAATGCATGTGCAAGTTGAAAACCTAACCGAAGTGGGAAGCACAGTGTATGCCTAAGTAAGACTTATTTTGCATTAAAAGTTAATTTGTTCTTAGAAGTAAAAACAAGTCTGGGGAAAATAGTAAGATCAGTAACACCTCAGTTAATCTGGCATCTTAAGGGAGAAGCAGAAGCAAGATACTATTCTAGGGATAAAATTGGCTTCTTGTTGCAAGAATTGGCTTTAGTGGCAATATTCTAAAAGCCCACAAGATGTTGATGTTTTCTGCTTTCAATTCTTTTTAGAGGTGGAAGTTAGTACCACATCCCCATCCCTATATACTCCAGTTATAAAGAGAAATTACTGAGCAAGGATGATTTTACTCCCATGGTGAAATTTTTAGCCCTCACATAACAAATTCTGACAGTTTACCCTTAAAAATCTCCAGTCCTGTCTCTTTATAAAGGGTAGAAGATGTATGTTAAGTTAGCTCTTTTTTGGAGGGGGGCATAGGGCACACATCTTAAAAAGGATCATGGAGTTGCCAGATCTGAGCTTTTTGGCCTTTTGCTGTTCAAAAAAAGATTTCACCCTAATTTTTTTTGAGTATGTATTTTTTGTCATAAAGTGTCTTAGTGGTTCCCAAAAACCACCAGTCACTTTTAGCATTTTAAAGGTTTAAATATTTTATTGCTGGTTAACTGAGGTTCTGCTGTAAAGAAATCATCTAGGTGAATTAGTGGGTTGTGCTTCAATAGATAATTCTTTTTGATCACTGAACTTTTTACATGATTACTTTGTCTTTATTAAGTACTCTTAGCACATCAAAAAAACTTAGTTTACAACTTAATTGTGAGACTTAAAATTTTTCCTTTTACGTGCCTAAGAGTTTTGTTAATGAGAAACTGTTTAAAAAAAAAAAAAAGGAGCTTCAGCATAGACATGCTGCCACTGTGATCAGTGGGGACTGCATAGCTTTTTTATAAGTATAATGAAGATTTGGAAGAGAAAGTTGAAGCTAAAATTCTGTGTTTTGCTCTTACCAATATTTAACTTGTAATTTGAGAAAGAGTTAATGTACAGTTTTACTTACTTTGGGGATACATTTATCTTTGCCAAGTCAAAAGACTTAATCTGCTGCTTTCTCACTATATTGTAATTACGCAGGTGCAGCAGTGATAAAGCAAAACTTCAAAACTGGAATAAGGTGTTTTTGATTTGTGGTTGGTTATGTAGGAAGAATGACATGTTCATATATTGCCCAATAAATTAGGGGCACTTTGAAAAGTATTATTGATATGGATACTTAAGGCAAAGTATGATATATATTTTTAGCATTTTAATATTGCTTTTTGTCTTTACAGGAAAATGTTCATAGGAGGCCTTAGCTGGGACACTACAAAGAAAGATCTGAAGGACTACTTCTCCAAATTTGGTGAAGTTGTAGACTGCACTCTGAAGTTAGATCCTATCACAGGGCGATCAAGGGGTTTTGGCTTTGTGCTGTTTAAAGAGTCGGAGAGTGTAGATAAGGTAGTGTGTTATGTGTTCTGATCGGTTAATAATATAAAATACGTGGATAGTTTGATAAAATTAATTTTTCCGTTATTTGTGATTTTTCTCTTTGCAATAATACAAAGAAAGGTACAGTTATTGCCAGTACATTATGAAGAGTCACGTACAAATATTGTTTACTATGCCAAGTATCCTTTAAAAATAAGCTCAACTATAAAAAGTTTATTGAATATATTTTATATACCAAGCTCTAGTAAATGAAAATTAATATAAAAATTGAGACTTAAAATGCCTAATTAAAAGGATGTGCTGTGACAGGTTTATAGACATACAAATTTTCGGAATTTGCTAGGTAAGAAAGAAATTTGGAGTCATTTAGTCTTCAGCTAAGGGGAAGTGGCAATCTTGTCTATATTGCTGACAGTTAAAGGTGATGTTTTCTAGTTATTTATGTCTCCTCTTCTGGTTCTTACTGACCTTTTTGTTTAAATTCTGATATATGGTAGCTGATGTCACATCACCACAGTTAGTTTAATCAAGAGCCAATTGACATATGGTTAGACTTAGCTATATTAATTATATTTTTAAGTAAGTTAATGTCTTTGAACTTGATATATGTACTTAAAATTTTTAAAAAACTTGAATTTCCTTAGGTCATGGATCAGAAAGAACATAAATTGAATGGGAAGGTGATTGATCCTAAAAGGGCCAAAGCCATGAAAACTAAAGAGCCTGTTAAAAAAATTTTTGTTGGTGGCCTTTCTCCAGATACACCTGAAGAGAAGATAAGGGAGTACTTTGGTGGTTTTGGTGAGGTATGTGATAATGTTTGAAATTTATTTATTTTTTTTTCAAATTAGTGTGCATTATTGTCATTAGGTTATAATTGTCACATTAAACATTTTTCAGAGTTTTGGATTTCAGACAAGATTATGTGATTATTTTGTAATAAGGATATTGTTAATATTTATTTGCAAGTTTTAGCATTTTTCCACTTATTGAGGAGCTACTGTATGCATAGAATTGCTGTGCATAGGATATACAAAGGTGAAATGGACATTCATAACTCATGAAATCTACCAAATAAATAGAAAAAAAAACATGAGGAAGAAAGCTAGATTGGATTACCTGAGATGTAGAAGGAAATGGTTTAGCTGAGAATAGAAAAGAATGAATTAAGAAAGGAGTGTGGTGCCTTTTCATTTTAAATTCATGGTGCAAATTTCATGAAGCTAATTATAGACTTGGTGAAATAGTGAAATAGAAGTTCCTGTTATGAATTAATGATTTAAAACTGAGAAATATATGACATTGGGCTACAAACAGCCTGCAGTTACATCTTGCAGACATCTTTTGCTTGATTGAAATTGAATACATGTTTTGTTAGTATTTAGGAATGCAGATATCTCCCTCAAACATCTCAATATCTACCTTTCTTAAATATTTGTAAGAGCAAGCAGCATTGGAACTGCTTTCTTGTATGGCAGCAGCCATCTAGGATGAGTAGTAGCTTCCGCCTCTGGGCAGTCATGTTCTCCAGATTTTAGTGGTTCTTATCACTCCCCATTTTCTCCCAATTGCAGTCTCTTATTCTGATTTTCTTAAAATTGACTCTTGCCCTCTGCTTGTTCTTCATGAGCATTTGAGTTTTCGACCCCTGAACTAGGCCACAAATATTAATATGTGAAGCCTGTTTTATAAATAGTTTCGAAGACATTTTATGTGGCATGGATATTCTAATCTGAAGAAATTTTTTAAAAAATTAGAATTAACGTAGATGGACATAGTGGATAAGAGCTTCAGGGCCAAATATACTACTGTGTTTTCTTTGTGTGTTTTTCCCCCACTAAACTTGTGTTCTTATTGTCAGTAATGTGCAAACTCTAAGGTATTAAAACTTACTTGTTAATATCAGGTGGAATCCATAGAACTCCCCATGGACAAGACCAATAAGAGGCGTGGATTCTGCTTTATTACCTTTAAGGAAGAGGAACCAGTGAAGAAGATAATGGAAAAGAAATACCACAATGTTGGTCTTAGTAAAGTAAGTTAGCTTTCATTTAATTGTAGACTTATAAAATTAGATTTGTGAAGAGCTTGATCATAGTTTCCTGTAAAGGCTTCATTTGGTGTGCCTGTGCTTTAAAGATGTTCAGTGGCTTCTTGTTCATCAGAGTCATTGATCAACTCTTTTGCAAGGCGGGGGCATCTTTGAGGAGCAGGAGGGAAACATTTGTTTTTAAGTAAATTTTTGTTTAGGCTTTACCAAAAGATATTTTCTGAGAAGTAGAATGTAATATAACATATCAAGCAAATACTTCTTTGATAAACATTTTGAGAAAAGTATCAAATTAGCCGACTGTATTTTAGATAGTATTGGCTATTCTGGTTATTATAAACTTTATTTTTTTAATTAATCATAATATAATTTTTCTCTTTTAGTGTGAAATAAAAGTAGCCATGTCAAAGGAACAGTATCAGCAACAGCAACAGTGGGCATCTAGAGGAGGATTTGCAGGAAGAGCTCGTGGAAGAGGTGGTGGTAAGCTAGAGCCTAAGTTTACTCTATCTTAAGCTTTTCAACTTTTTAATTATCCTGAAGTAAAGATCTTTGCTGATCTTCTGACTTTAGTGAACCTATTAATGTGCTGCAGGCCCCAGTCAAAACTGGAACCAGGGATATAGTAACTATTGGAATCAAGGCTATGGCAACTATGGATATAACAGCCAAGGTTACGGTGGTTATGGAGGATATGACTACACTGGTTACAACAACTACTATGGATATGGTGATTATAGCAGTAAGTACTATACTTTTTATATTAACTGCTATTTGACATTTATTTTGTACAAATTTGGATAGGTAGAAAGGTTAGTGTAGCTTTGCCAGGTGCAAACTTATTCAGGTTTCAAATTCCTGGGAACTTGAAACTGCAGCCATTTTATTGCTAGGTTCCTCCCAGCCTGTACCAGATGCACACTGTAAGGGTAAGGCGTATGTGTGCTTCTGTATATGTGTGCTGGGCTTTTGTTTTTCTTGTATTTGAAAACTTT